>NW_027271069.1:4263839-4982009 GCF_040938485.1 Diadema antillarum | reverse complement strand
GGGGAAAATGTTGAGGGTGTGAAATACGCAATCAATAGCGCCGCCTAACGTCCAACAGCTCTTGCGTGAAAATATCAAAGTCGCCGGAGGCCGGGAGTTATTCTATCACGTTGAAAAACACCCAATACCGACCCAAGCCCGCCACACTTTCAAGTCAATATTCACTTTCTGCCCGGATCACTTCTTAGCCGGGGTTTAGGACGGGAAATTGAAGGTATGTCAGTACGCGAGGACGTATAGGAAGGCCCGCAGAGCACTCGGGGGAAATAACTTGTGAAACCGGGGAGAGCTTGAGCTAGTGAAAGAGAAGTGAGTAGAGAGAGACAGGGAAACCACAACTCCGACTCTTCTCCCCCCCCCTCCTTCTTTCCTTCCTTTCTCTTGTATTTCTTTTCTTCAGTCTCGCCTTTGCAACGCTTTTTATTCAAGAATACTGTTAAGAAAAGGAGAGGGCAACTTGTTAACCACCACTTTTAGCAGGAGATTTCGCATGTCTTGATTGTACCTTTTTTTTCTCCTCCTTCATCGCTTTATTTGGTTTTGTGTCAACACGAAGTCGGTGTGATTGATGGAAGGGCGTCTGCCATCGATGCAGAGCTTTAATCATTTCTCACAGGATTCGAGTACGTTTATTTCTTAGTTCCCGCTGGAATCAATTATTTCTTTCTCAATGAACTTCATCAGCTTGCGTAGTGGCTATGATGTCTGTGTAACACTAACTGTCAAATGATAAAATGATAAAGAATGATTACATAATGGGAAATGTGTTGTATCTTTTACTTGTTAGAGTGACGTTTGTGTAGGGCGTTTATCTGACATCATTTTTTAAAGCAACTTTGCTTTAGGAGAACTTAAACATCTGAACAGTTATTGTTTTAGCTATAACAAAAATATCTTTGGTAAAATGCAACACTGTAATCACCGACGTAATAGAAACTATCATCTGTTTGATCAAATAATGGCTCTCAAGATATTCTGTGCTACCACCGCATACCAATACATACAATTAGACACGCAAAAGTTCTTTTCTTTTTAATCAGAGAATGATTTTATATCAAAAAATTGTAATTATATTGCAAGATTTCATTTGAATTGAATTGAATTGATTTGAATTGAACTGGTTACATCTAGCATATAGCCAGGGGTTTCAATTCAATGCACAAAAGAAATGACGGTTTGAGACACTGCTAATAAAAGGTTTAGCAAATGCATGTCTCATTTTTCGTGTTATGAACTTGCAAAAAAAAAAAAGATGAACAACTTCAAAATCCTAAGTTTGGACTACAATGAACATAAAACCATTAATATAAAAGCAGATTTGACTGTTATATTTTGTTTTCCGATTTTCATGTTGGAATGTCTTTTGGAGAATATCGGCTTTCAATGCGATTCTTTATATATATATATATATATATATATATATATATATATACATATATATATTTGGTGTGAACAATCGCGATCTATAAATTTACTTCAAAAGAATTAGTAAGAAAAAAAAACAGCAAAAAATATTGGTGTGGACAATTCTATCTACGAATTTAATTTCAAAAGAATTATTATAAAAGACAATCACAAGATCTGGTAAGTCCTTTCAAAAACCTTCGGGCTTTGACCCCGAGATTCTCAAGATTTCGTTGCATTTATCCGATATATGTGATCAAACTTATCTCTTTTGTGTCGTTCTTTCTTATTGATTACGCGATATTGTTTGTCTGTGGAATCACGTTGCTCTGTTATCATGCAAACAACTTTTACGGTGCAATGTTGTAGAGGACAGGTACTTTCATTAATAATTATTCTGAAATCATATTTTTTAAATGAATCTCAAGGGTTCTTGTAATGATGAAGGGGAAAGTGTGAAGGCAAAATTCTTGAACAGGGACCTTATCTAGACGCGTTTCAAAAGTGCATCTTTGCACATTGTGTTGTAAAATAAAATACTAATAGAGCGTTTAAAACACATTTACATAAAATTTAAGTAATGCAATTTTGCATAATATTTCAAAAACCACATGAGTAGCTGGATATCTTGTAGGATTGGCACACGATCCACGTCTGAAAAAATATAACTCAAAGCTAAACATTAATCAACTCCTGTTCTTGACATATTTGTCATTTTTTTTTTTTCTTAATCAATGGGATCGGGGGAAACACCGATTTAAGAGTGCCCCTGGTAAACTTTACCGTTGAAATATCTTGGGCTCAAGCTAGGTTTATTAAGCGATTTCCTGCTTTTCTCAACAAGTGAAACGCGAAATCAACTCAATTTAATTTAGCGAGTGCGAGGTGTGTGTGTGTGTGTGTGCGCGCAGCAATAAAGCGAAGAAACCCCGGCCGACACGAGATCGTTCACGCTCTCTTGGACGCTTTGAAAAGAGGCGGATCCCAAGTCCAGCAAGGATGTCGTGTTCGACAATTTGTGACTTGTTGCTCCAACAATAACTCACCGCCTGATGAAATTAGCCCGCCTCGATGACTTGAATTCCACGGGGAGTTGGACATGAGAGAATTAGGGTTTTTAAACTCTCTCTTTTTCCCCCCTCTCTCTCTTTCTCCTTTTTTTCCCCTATTGGTCCATTATGTAAGCCAATAAACGAGTTCATAACCTCTGAGGGATTTATCACTTAAGGGATATGAATTCAATAAATGATTTCATCTTTTCAATATTTCAACATATAAATCGAGTCACTGACGAGTTATGTGTAATTATGCCCATATTGAGTATAAATGATTTGCATAAAAGAGAAAGAAAAAGGGAAATTACAGAACAACTGTGCTAAATGCTATCCAGAGTCAGAAATTCGCTCGTAATTCGTCTATTCATTCCAAAATAAACCGTCGGTTGGGCACAGTAAGTGCTAATAGCAAATTAATTCCATCTTGCCTCTCTCTATCTCTCTCTCTTTCTCTTTTTATTCCTTTCTCCCTATCTCTCTCTTTCTTCCTTTTTCTTTCCCTCCTCTGTTCTCTTTCTGATAAAGATATAGCAGCTCAGGAAGAAATCTAATTCTTCCTCAGATGACCCAAAACACGTGAAACTTTCGAATATCAACATGCGTTATCAAAGGTGCATTTCTTTATTGTAAACACCTGTGTAAACATATAAACACTTCTATATTACATGAACTGTTGTTCATGTAATATGATTCATAATTGTTCATAAATTGTATGGGTTTTTTTTCAGCATTGTTTTAGTCAGTGAAATTGTACCCTTACAATGATTTATAGGAGTAATTATTCCTATTTTTAAGAATAAAGGCAAAAATACGAATCCGGATAATTATAGGGAAATTACCTTGTTGAATTGCCTTGGTAAACCTGCTTACACCAATCTGACATAAAGAGGATTTGGAACTTTTTTGTTGTTGTCCTCAATCTGAGGGACTTTTAGTAGAATTAATTATTCAGAATCATGCAAAAGTCAACACAAGCATAAAACAATTGCAATTATAGTTCAATTTACTTCAAATCAAAATTCTGTATGCAACAGATTTTATCATCTATTGCTCGAATACCTCTTTTTTGGCAATATCATTACAATATAACAGAAACTTATATTTGAGTTCAAATTAGATATACAGTAAAACGCTGATTTCTGTATTCTTCCATGAGATATACCTCATAGATAGCGTATCCCGTGAAATTGACTATTGAATTACTAAACAAATAATCCTTCTTACAAATTTCATACCCGATTACTATAATTTTCTCATGATTGTATCATAACATTTTTTTCTGTAACTTTCTTGCAGATAATCCAATGTTAAATGAGGAACAAGCTGGATATCGTTCAACATATATATTCAACCATTGATTACGTATTTGTTTTGAAGTGTTTTATTGACTTTTACTTCCAAGAAAGGAAATGCTTATAATGTGCTTTTATTGATTACACAAAAACAATTTTATTTAATTGATGGGAAGTTTTGTGGTTTGAATTGGTAACAATGTGAATGGAAAATACCCAAATGCTATTGAAAATTTGTATCAATGTGCGAAGTCTTGTACTTCTGCCAAAGGAGCAATGCCTGAAATTTTCACTTGTAATGCAGGAGTTAGACAAGGTGAAATCTCTCACCTCTAGATCTGTTGTTTGCCGTTTACTTTTAAATGACTTTGAGGAACATCTTTCAAAATTTGATCCCGGCTTGAAATTGTTAGCAGGATAATTGTGTAATATTTTACAGGTTGAGAAGTTTTCAACTGGCGTGCTTGTTGTAACTGATGGCGTAATAATCTTGGCAGAAAGTCATGACGAATTGCAAGTAGCTCTGTATGCAGTACAAGGATATTGTAATACTTAGTAATGACACCTAACAGTCAGTGCAAGTAGATTGTCTATGTATGGACCCTAGTTTTTTAGAAGATGGTGTTTTATTATTACATGCATTGTGCTATCTTACTTTTTTGTTTGTTTGCTCTTTCTTTTCATTTTTTTTCATGTTTATATTCTCTTACACTATCATTATCTTTTATATCTTTGTGTCATATATGTACAAGCAATAAGAATCGTTTTCACAAGTCTGTTATACTGTTATTTATATTTCATGTTTGTTTGTGCTCTCGGTTATCATGAAAGAGGGACGAAAGAGTTAATAAAATTCTACATCAATATGATAAAATGTAATGTAATATGATATAATATGATATAATGTAATATAATGATATAACATAATGAAACATAACATAACATAACATAACATAATATAATATAATATAATATAATATAATATAATATAATATAACATAATATAATATAATATAATGTAATATAATATAACATAATATAATATAATATAATATAATAAAATATAATATAATATAATATAATATTAAGTGATATAATATGATATAACATAACATTGTATAATATTATATAGTATGATACAATATGATATGATATATATAAAGTTTGGTATCAAATACCAAATTTTCGACGCATACAAATGTCTTCTTCAGGGTATTTCATATCAACCCTGCATGCGTCGTCGAAATGATATCCCACAGTTAATTGTTCTTCCTCTGACATTTTCTTCGGAAGAGACAAAGAGTGTAATGCGCTCAATCGAAATGAGCAAACGGCTCACACGAGCAGAAATCGCCGCTGCATCCCTACACTTCGACCGGATGTCAGCTATGAAGAATTAAACGCGAATCTTTCAAGCATCCACAGCTACTGACTGAGGAGAGGATATAGTCGGAGATACGCTGAACATTAACATCGCTTGTGTGCAGTCGCCATGAGACAAAAACACAAGCCACCAGGAAATGAAGGAACAGCGAGAGTTTATTAATATTGTTCTTGCGGTGTGTGTATTTCATAAGAGGGAGAGATCATCCGTTTTCTTGGCTTGTTTATCGCTGATTTTCCTCTTTTCTCCCTGCATGATAAACTGGGTCTAATTTTGAGAGAGCGAGACCATGTTGGACGAGGCGTTTTCCGTTTTGCATTCTCCACGGCTCAGTTGACATGGAGGGTAAGGGAATATGAGAGTGATAAGGGGCAGGGAACTGTGAGTATGAATGCCTTAATAGTCATTCCTCCCTTTCTCTCTCTCTCTCTCTCTCTCTCTCTCTCTCTCTCTCTCCATCTCGCACACACACACACACACACGTGCACATACACGCACATGTCCCTTATCTATCGCTTTGTGACAATCTCACTCTTTTTGCACACACACACACACACACACACACATCTTCTCTACCATCTCTAATATATCTTCATCTCAAACGAAATCATCTGCACTATCTCTCCCTCCTCACATATCTCATACATAATTCAATTCAATTCAATTCATTTTATTTCCATACTTCTCATTTATGGACATTATAACAGAAATCAAACAAGTTCTTTCACCTTGTAAAGAATGTGCAAAACACAACAATATACATGGTGATAACACAGTAATTATATGTAATAACTGGTCAAATTCGAAATCGAGATGGGGTTGATCAAAGAAAAGTATGGCGGGACCTACATGAAAGCAAGCTTGTTTGGCTGTAAGCCCTGAGTAATCAGTGTTTGTGAAAAAGAAACGGAGAACGGATAGTAGATAAGACCAGATGATGTTAGGGTGCCAAATAAGAGAGAAAAAAACTAAAATGTGAACTATTACTGTGACCGAGCTATCATTGGTCTCAGGAGTACAACATGATTTGCATAATCATAAAGCCTACTTTGGTATATACACTATAAACTGTTGTTGCATTAAAGCTATCGCCAGGGTATGATCAGTAAGACACAAGAAGTAACATGTACATATGTGATAATTATCATTATACCTCTCTCCCTCTCTCTCTCTCGCACAAACACACACACACATGTGCAAACTTACTCACATATCCCTTATCTATTACTTCGTGACAATCTCTCTTTGTTTCACACACACACATACACACACATCTTCTCTCTATCTCTATATCTTCCTCCAAAACGAAATCATTTGCATTAGCTCTCCCTCCTCACATGATCATATCTCGTACATAAACATACACATTATGTGATGACATGCATTATTTCTCTCTCTCACACACACATACATATCCTTATCTATCACTTTGTGACAATCTCTCTCTTTCTTGCACACACACGAACACACATCTTCTCTCTATCTCTATATCTTCCTTTCAAACGAATCATCTCCCTCCTATTATATGTCTCGTAAAAGCTATAGCAAAACTATATATACATAAACGCATATACACATGCGATGATATTCATATACTTCTCTCTCTTTCTCTCTCTCTCTCACTCTCTGTCTTGTTATCTTTCTTCTACATATTCTTTATTCAGTTTGCCCATTTTCTTTGTTTCTGTTACCTAAAAATCCCTTTCTATAGCACCATAGCCTCTGCCCGAAGACCTAGCTGAATACAAATTGTTTTGTCGTCCCTAACTTCCATTTGCCAAAAATTCCGCGCTAATCGATGGTGTTTTTACGATTTCAATAATTACCATTCTATCATACCCATTCAGCCCGGAACTGGGCAGTTTTTGTAAGCGACCGCCCCGCGGTACTTTCATTTAGTCCTTTCTCGCACAAGTCTTCTTTCTTGCCTCCAGCGTTTGTGAATTACCTATTAAAGCATGATATGATTATTAAAACTTGTTAAAACAATTATAAACACACAAAACTTCTTTGCTGTTGTTGTTCTAAGAGAATCAAAGGATATTAACTTTTCAACTTCGTCGTCAGTAAGTCTTCCGGTTCCCGTTTCTCCATGTCTATTAATTTATCTATAAAGTTATTAATAAATTGAATCTGAGATAATAAGCGGTATATATGGAAAGCCTGCAGAAATGTGTTGCTACAAACGTGACTTTGGAAAACCTTCCTAAAATAGATGATATTCAGAAGATTTTTGAAGCTGTTGATTGATGATACATGCTTAATTTAGAGAAATATATATACACATACACATATACATAGATATTATATATATATGTGTGTGCGTAAATATAAATATATACATGTGTATATATACGTATATACATTTATATATATCATTTATATGTATGTGTAATTGTAATTATTCAGTAATTACATTAGAAATAAGAATAACAAACGAATGCTAAGTCCCTTTCACGTTTCTATTTTTTTCAAGCCCATCAGATTCCTCGAAAGAGGTATATAACTCTACATAAGTTCTTTTATCTCATAATTTCTCCTACTCTCTCTCTCTCTCTCTCTCTCTCTCGTCTTGTGTCGTGTCTTGTCTTCTCTTGTCTTCTCTTGTCTTCTCTTGTCCTCTCTCACTCTCACAGTACCGTCTGGCTCCATCCCCCGTTGCATATTCTATCCACCACGCGTGGGTTCCGGAAGAGGGTTTCGAAACGGAGGGGGTCTCTTCCAGCATGCGGAGAGGGAGGATGGAAGGAGGGGAGGGGAGTGTCAACAGCTTCCAACACGACGAGCACTGGCAGCTCGGTCCTCGACGATGCCTTTCCGCCAAAGATTGATGGTGAAGTGACCGAAAATCAACACGAGAATCCGGCTACGCGCCGGGGACGGAGCTGTAATTAATTTGACTTTTCACGAGTGGACCCGAGCGGACCTCAGAAAACGAGACGAGGATACAAACCTTTAGCGCCCGCTACAATAATTACCATCGCTAACCGTCCTTTCCTTATTCCTGTCTTTGGTTTCTTTTTTTTTCTATTTCAGCAGGAGTACATTTTTCCTACTTGTTTAACCTCTGCTCATCACTCGGCCTAGATAATAATCCTGCGTGTGTGCTTCAGATTTCCCTGGAAATCGTGCCATACAAACAGAGACTAAAATTAAGCACTTCAAAGAGCGCTCGGCGTCAAAATCTAGGAATCGCGCTCTGGGAAATTTTTCTGGTTTTCTACAGTTATTTTGCGCGTTCCCTTTGAAGAGCAGAGGGGAAGTGGCCAGACCAAGTACACAAAGCTCTTACTGTACCAACATTTTGTTAAGTTGGCAGGTATAAAGGACCTGGAGCTCTCGTGAAGTCTTAACGTGTAAGGCATTGTTTGACGTCTGATCGTAATAATATGTCTAGTAGCAATTATTGCGCATCAATCTCGACAAAAGAGCTTAAACTAGGTAGAGATTCTAATGTCTTAGATTTTCGATCCCCCTAAAACAACCGACTTGAATGCTTTTATCTAATAATCATAGCTAATCCTTTATTTTGATTTGTTTGTTGTTGTGTGTTGTTATTTTTTTTGACTGATGTAGAAATGTCAAAAGTTGTATCTCCCAAACTTTACATGAAGACACAAGCTCATTAGCTAATGGAGCGTGATAATTGATATAATGGGGACAAGAATATTAATCCATTACTTACTACAGCTGAATGTTCTATGTGCCAACACCATGAGGCACTGCAGTGTTTCGAAAGCATTGTGGCAATTGTTCGATTTTGTACTAAAAAAGTATAATATTCTCTACGTATCATACTTTTGGTGGTTTTTTGTCTGTTATTGCTGAGATAATGAGAACTGCCTAGTTGTGTTCAATTATATTTGAGTTCATTTTTTGAGTGTTGAGCCTCAAGATAAAAACCAGTTTTCACACATCTGTAATTGTTGGGATGTTGCATTCGTGGATGAACATATATATGCCATTTTGTAATCATGTAAAAGTATTCGAAAGTAATACATTTCCAAGAAGTTGTTCATTTCTGTGTTCATAGCTCATGAATAGTATTTAAATAACTAATTGAATCAAGAAATATTTTTCTTCTTTGACCCAACATACAAATTCTATAATTATTGATTTTCCGTATTACTGAATGTTTCAGAGTGTTCACCATTGAAAGGGTTTGTGAACAGACGTGATTATAGGACAAAGAGAAGAACATGTTGATGCTTAAAACATGCCGATCTGTGAATTGTCATGTTCATTATGGTTAATCTCAATGATCAAGGAGTATCAAGATGTCATTGGGATTGCAGATAATTATTGCCATGTCTATGATTGTAAGAAAAATGTCCTTATAAGGTGTTGACGCTGCATCACGTGATGGCATCAACGTGTCTTCAATTTCTTTTCCTCGAGACAATGTAAGAAGACGTTAGCCCATCTAACCGTAAGTATATGAAACACAGTTGTTGGATGTACTTTGTCTTGGAAATACCTGGCATACTCAGGGTATCGAGTTAAACTCGCTCTGCGGTATCGACCCCGTCGCCACCCACTGTCATGACTGTGTTCAACTTTTGAGCTGGGTTGAAAAAAAGAAGAAGAAGAGAGAAATAAGAGGGAGGTATCAAGTATTAATCAGCGTATTAATTGGTGCCGGTTGTGAGACGAAAGTGATTTGTCGAATATCAAGCTCCAGTGTGCTTTAAAAACAGAAGTGAATGTTTTACAGAAGAATGTAAAGGAGACCCGTGGGAATGAAGGTATTCTGGTGGCAGAAGGCAAAAACATGAGTATCTCCTTTTTAGTTGATAAATGCTGCTCTCGCTATGAATGTCTACATTATCATTATTGTTATTATTATTGCTACTACTACTACTATTACTATCATTAGTTTTAAGCTTTCACGATCATCTACCGCACAGATGTAAACAGTTGACATAACACTATATATCTTGACCTTCTCTTACAGTTTATAGCCGGTTATTGTTTATCAATCTATGTCTTGTTTGTTTTGTTAATGTGTAGATTTCTACGTTATATTTGGGTTCAGAATGCAAACTCCAGCAAAACTTAAGACTGCGGAGTATCGGCTTTTAAACTTGGAACCTTCCTGAGATATAACTCACACACGCAGTAATTTAATAATGTAACTTCTATAGTGTTTGTTCCATTACGGGATATATACCAAGGCAGCCAATCAAGTCACTTACAGGTTATGTTACCTATTTATGCAGGATTGTATTGAAATGAAAATAAAGCAGCTAGCGCTCCTGATCATTCAGGGGTGGGCTAGCATAAGGTATCAAAAGAGCAGACTGAAAATGAAACTTAAACGGTCTAATCGTTGGTACTGTATACGTGACATGAGTTAGCTCGCAGTTGGTAGCGCATCTGCCTCACGATCCAAAGGACCCCGGTTCGATTCCTGGGTCCCACTGAACATGGACCTGTTGTGTGTAATCATACCGTCCCCTCTTATAGTAAAAGAGGCAGAACATTCTGTCTCTCGGATAGGACATAAAATGGAGGTAACGTGTATGAGAGAGTCACATCTCATACACGTAAAAGATCCCGCTTCATTTATTCATCGCAGAAGAGTAGAGTGTTTAACCCGGTGAAGTGGTCCAGCCTTACATCCAACTGGACCCCATGGAAGATCAGCTATAGTATAGCTGAATATGGGCTATCCATGCAGCCATCTTTTCAGATGGAAATGAAGCAAACACACAAACAATGTCTAATCCAGGGATGTAAGCACCGGATAGATTCTCTGTTTTGAGAATGCAAAGCCTTATCACTGTATCTCAGTGCTCCCAAATTAGTGAAGGGATATCTATTACATCTTCATTCATTTCTCATTCGACCACGGTCAAAACTAATCTATGCTTCGAGACATTATCGCTAATCGCGTGATATACGTCAAGATCGGGGGGGGGGGGGCATTTCATGAAGCGTTTTGTCAACTCTCTTTCTTTTTATGACAAACTGTTACAAGCTACTGAGATCCTTACATCTGATTGGCTGAGAGCAAATTTGTCGAAAAAAAAATCCGACAAAACGCTTCATGAAATACCCCCAGCTGATATTTATCAGATAATAGGCTAAAGTAGAATGAATGAAAATGTGGATATTTTATAAATAACGGGCACATTATGGCGTGTGAACAACATTGAATGATCGAGACTCAATAAAATCACTCAGATTGTAGAGGATGGTTTTTCCCGTCTGTTTTAGGAAGTTGAAGGGTTGACAAACCTTGCTCCTTTTCTCCATTTAAATAGCACATTTTACTTTGGATTAGCATGTAATGCCAAACGAGCGTACGTCGTGAATACATAAACACAACCACACACACATATACATAGATATACACAGATATACACAGATATACAGATCATGCACACGCAAGCCCACATGTACACACACACAAGCACACACACATTCACGCACGCACACACGCACACGTACCCTACACATAATCATTGCAAAATCCCCCTCCCCATCAGTTTAGGCAGCTGCGCTCACTTTGCGGTGGTTTGAAGTGTGTTTAACTTTCCACGTTAGTGGGTCGTCTTGAGTGGTATTATTATAATAGAATAATATTCGCACTGTAACGTATTTAAGTCGGGAGGCAGATGTACGGATTTTACGTGACTGAGTGACAAGCGAGTTTAGCCCAATACAACACATGGCACGAAAAACTGGGCATCTTTCCAAGAAACGTGGTATTGCATCATTTATTTATTCTTTAATTCGGATGAGTTTAAAAGGATATGCATTTGTGGTATTCTGAATGACGCCCGCTTTTATATTTCTCCTTACGACAAGCGACAGCCCCACAAACAACTCGATGCAGTCTCGATATTTGAACTCAGTAATCAACGCCAGCTGCGTTGACTGTCTGTCTGATTGAAGTTTCATTTGTTTATTGATATTCATCGGTGCCGGAATAGATATAGACATGAAAATGGGTAAACAAAGAATGTAGTCATTTAATATCACTAACTTGATGACGCCAAACTGTGGCAAAATGACTGAGAAGGCTTTATTAAGATGGAGAGTGGATCCATGATTTGAATGTTCAAGTCAGGTGCTTTTGACATGATTTATTATCATCACTCGTAAATGGATATATTTGCACAGTGTGAAAAGAGGATAATCAATAATAATTGAATCTATTGATTGTTGTTTGATGTTTTGAGAGGATGCGAAGGGTTGCCCCCCCCCCCCCACGCGCGCGCGTACACGCACACACACACACACACACACACACACACACACACACGTTTCCGAAAATAATGTCAGACTGACCAGGAATTTTCTATACGTGTATCACTTTGCAATTGATTATTTGCATCTTATTTGAATGTTTTGATGTTTATGAATTAAATGGTACTCGCATCCTTTTACGGGGTAAGTTGGATACATTTGCTGCATGGTTCTCACATTTCAGAGAAACGCGTTGACGCAAGTGTGTGAGAAGACATTTCAAATTATTATCAATGATATGATCGAATGGTTGACCAAAAAAAAAAACACCACCATATTATGATAAACAAAAAAAAAATACTTATGAACAAATAAATAAATAAATTCCTTGCAACATATAAGCTAAAATTTGGTGCAAACGATCACTAGACCGTTATTTTCATGTCTGGTTTGCATTGTATTGATTTCACATGTAGGCTTGAAGTAAAGTGATGCACACAATAGCAAGGATTATGAACATAAATGATAAGAAAATTGAACGCTTCATCGTTTTCAAATCATTTCATTACAAATACAC
Organism: Diadema antillarum; assembly: GCF_040938485.1. Lineage (NCBI taxonomy): Eukaryota > Metazoa > Echinodermata > Echinoidea > Diadematoida > Diadematidae > Diadema > Diadema antillarum. The sequence continues at coordinate 4,969,103 of NW_027271069.1, read as the reverse complement.
GCACACACACACACACACACACACACATACACACGCACAGTATTTTAAACGTATGTAGTGTTTGTATACATTCATTATTTACAGTATATAATACTAATACATACATTTTACGTATGCATACAGTGTATATATACTATATATATATGATATAATAATACATACAATATATATATGTATATATATATATATATATATATATATATATATATATATATATGGCTATCATACTCAATTTGACTTCAGTAAGTAAAGTACCTGCCTCAACTGAATTGAACTTCATTAAGTGTTTTACGTATTTCCAAACTGAATTCATGCGTAGGTATACAATACATGTTCACACGTGAGAACCCATATGGCAGTACATTAATACTGCTCGATAATCACTAGTACTCGCAAGAAGTGCTGCTACGTCTTCTCCCACTCCTCCCTTTCTTCCCTCCCCTTCCCCTCTTTCTGTCCTTTTCTCTCTCTTTGTCATCATCTCTCTTTCTCTTTTTACTGTCATTTTCCTCATCGATACGTGTAGTCAGAGAAAGTGTTTTAAATGTCGATCTATGCGGGTAACTTCAAGAATTTAAGCCGCGAGAGAGGACACAACACGAGTGTCCAATAAATTATTAAAAAAAAGCAAAACAAAACTTGAGAGTTGGTAACTAGGGAGCCGAGACTGACATATCTCGATCTGGGATCAATACGGGGATGTCACATACTGCCCATCACCTAGCGTGACGTGGAGGGGGGGGGGGGGGGAGGGAGGGGACTTGTCATCAGCATAGCTGGAGCAGTGTACTCTACTCTTACGTTAAGTTTAGGCAGGTGAGGACACCGGCAAGAAAGTGGAGGACGGTCTCCGAGGAGGCGTAGGTGCGACCAGCCGGCCCTTCTGGGGGGAGGCCTCGAAGAAACCAAGAGTAAAGGGGGCCAGATTTTCCCTCCCTCTCCCTCTCCATCTCTCACTCTCTCGTTCGCTAAATCTATTTCTCTGACATGAAAAAGAAGTAAAGATGATGTAACACACCAAGAAATGCTATTCACACAGTTTGAAGAAGAGGCAGATTCATAATACGCATGTGACACATTCAGACATGTACATACACCCAATTTTACCTGCCCATCCACGTGGACGTCTTCCGGGATGAACATAGTAGTAAGTCTCTTGTAATGATAGCACTATGCAGAGCATACCTTCAATTGACTTGTAGTATATGAATACATACATGCATTCTTGAATGTATACCTGTGTGTGTTGTTTGATATATATATATATATATATATATATATATATATATATATATATATGGGTGTGTGTGGGTGTGTGTGTGTGTGTGTGTGTGTGTGTGTGTGTGTGCACGTGTGTGTGTGCGCGTGTATTTGTGCGCGCGGGTGAATGCAGGTAATAGATTGTTGACATCGTGGACAAGACAGAGAAAAAAATATAAGTAACAGAAAGAAGAAAAGTATCTTATAAAAGATGATTGCTCAGAAGGCTCTGAGCGTATGGCTACTAATGTTTACCCAATTATGTTCAAATCGACTAATCTTATTTTTTTTTTTCATATCATCCGTATTCATATTTATTAATTGAAGACACATCGATATAACCAACAAAATAATGATTGCGCCGGTAAAAGTTAATGATTGAAATTTGGCAACAGGGAAACTAAACCACAGTACAAGGCAGTGGTTAGAAACCACTGACAAGTTGCCATAGTAACTTAAGAAGAGGGATAGTATAACCGTAATTTACAATTTCGTGTATCCATTTCAAAATTAAGTTGTATAAATAGACACAATAGGAAAAACATATTAAGAGGGGAGAAAAAGATTACGTGCTTGGTGAATTGACTAATAAAGGAAAGGAGAAAAAGGGCCAAGGAAGGAAAATGAGGAAAAGACGAAGAAGATAATCATGATGATGATGATCAACAGTTGTAAAATAATTCAATTTTGGGGGGTGTGGGTTGTCAACAAAAGTAATCATACTTATTTACGCATTTTATGATTACATAAAAGTTTCTCTACTCTCACACGCAAGTCTCAAAATATTTTAAAACTATTATGATAAATCATTTAACTGGAATGGCATATCCAAAAGTTTCTTTCTGCTCTTGTGTGTTGCGAAAAATATCTTAACATTATCCAAGCTTGATTTATCAAGTTTGAATTTATTTTAAATCTGGACGATTCTAAAAGGTTTTCGCATCCATTTCTTATTAGCTAAGTTATCGTTTCGGTAATATGCATGAATATAAGGTTTCTTCTGTTCCATTTCTGGAATATCCACTTTAGATTTGCAGAATCAGATTTTATTGTGGCCTGTTATTGTATGGCGACTTGTTCCTACCCCTGCTGTTTACGTCCATGAAAAACGGGATGGGGTGGAAAGGGAAAAAAAAATCCAATGCGGGCCACATCGTTTTAAATCACAAGAGAGGGTAGGCATGTCGTACGTGTAGCGTTATAGTTCAAAAAGCCATAATTCCGCCCTTCTAACTGACTGGGAAAGAGGCTAATTTCCATGTAGCGCGTGCCCGTACCGACAGCGGGAACGTGACCGCAATCCGTTAGTAGCCTCATTATCAATTTCAATTCATCTTCATGAAAATCAAATTGCAAACTGAGCGATACTCCCGTCCCGCGCACATAAAAACGTCTGTAGCAGAGTGACTTAAAATGCCATAATTCCCGTTTAGATAGAACGAGTGAGCGCACGCCTTTCTCGGCGCGAGTAAACCTCACCGCGCGAAGGCGAGGAAAAAAGGGTCCCAGAAAGAGAGTCGTGCGAAAGCATTCGTTATCGCCTACGTCGACATCTTCGCATGACGATCTTTCGGAATATTGATAAGTGTTACTTGGTATTTGCTTTCGGCTTGTGTGTTTAAGTTTTCCTCGAGTTATGGGATTCTGCTTCGAAAATAATGTTTTTACTTATTCTTGAATTTCGCAATTTTATCTTCCGTGGACCACTAGAATCTCCGCCTGGCGATTCTTGTACATTTTTCATTGAATACTTATTTGTTTGTTATGTTGTGCCAGGGCATATAAATTTCATTTCTCCTTCGCAAAGGCAGAATATAGAAAGTGGTATAAGAAAACAAGAGTGTGGAATAACTTCAACTTTCCCCCAAGTTCCACCTTGTTCCATGCTTGATGTAAAATAAATGGAGCGACTGTTCATCGCGAACGGATGATCAGACCGGGGGAAGAAACAATGAATTTTTAATATTTTCCGGTGCAGATTCCTGACCGCTCTGTTGACCTTTTACGCCAAACTGTTTTTCTTGACCCAACTGTTGCTCACAAACGACTATAAGCAAAGCACTCTGACCTTACAGCATACCAACACTGTCATATTGAATGTGCATGGAGATGCAATCGTGTGTTTGGAGAGTCATGTATTTTGACATTGAAGTTATTTTTATTTCTTCTTTGTTGCTCTGAAAATATTGCAATAAGCCCTCTATGCCAATAGGAACATGGATTTGTTGACCAGCCTGCCTAATGGCGTTGCAAAACTTCAACGACTGAATAATCTTTGAGGGGCAGGGTAGTGCGGTGGATCAGACTCTTGACTTGAAACGGAGGTCCCGAGTTCGAGTCCTAGAGAGCACCGATTGCGTACTTCTCTGGACAAGGCGTTTTTACCCACTCTCGACCCAGGTGTCTAAATGGGTGGGGCCTACCTGGCAATACTGGGGTGATAATAATACATGGCCTTATGGAAGAAAAGTGCTAATACTGAAGAGGCTACCCTGGGTATTAAGATAAGCCGATTATGACGATGATGATGATGATGATAATGATGATGATGATGATGATGACGATGATGACGATGACGGTGATGACGATGACGATGATGATGATGATGATGATGATGACGATGATGACGATGACGGTGATGACGATGACGATGATGATGATGATGATGATGATGATGATATTTATTATTATCATTATTGTTAATATCATTATTGTTAATATCATTATTATCATCATCATGATTCTTATTATCATCATCATCATCATCATCATCATGATTCTTATTATCATCATCATCATTATTATCATCATCATTTATTTTCATTTCTTTTACATAAATACCTTTGCAAGGACTGCAAGAAACGCATGAGTCGAATCTCTTGTGCCAATCGTGTCGCTTTATAGCTGAATTTCGAAAGTGTGATATTCTTTAGAGGTTTAATCATTGTTTCTTTTTAACTGGTACATCACTTTCGTGGTACTATAAATAAAACTTGGCAGTTCTTTTCAAGCCCCCCATCTCCACACTGTCTTTTCAGTCTTCTTCTTCTACCGTATGGCGCAACGTGTCTGGCTGATAACGTTTGCTGACTATTGCTGGTCACCTAGGGCGAACCACGAGGGGGTCGGTATCATTCGCCCGTTTTCTTGTGTAGGCGTCTTTTCAGTCAAAATGTCCTCGGAATGAACACTACATGAACCCATTCCCATGTCCTCCTACGGGAACATTTCCGGGGAACATTCCTTTTAAGCCGTCGTATTGGCAAAAGGACATCTCTCATATCCTTCCTTTGTCGAATAGTATAGAGTACCAAAGTGTGACGTCATAGTCATTCATCGCCTTGAAAACTGGTTCTAAACAACCTCACCTGGCCCAAGTGTTTATGAGCGCACCTGATTCCAACCCAAGCTATAACCAAAAAAATAAATAATGATAATAATTTAAAAAAAAACAGACAAAACACAAAAACACAAATAAAAACAAAACTGACATTATCCCTTTTGTACCTTCTGGCACTGTAAATGGTCGTCTTGTCAGAAGATATTGACGTTGTTCTTTATAAGGCTAGAACCCGATACCTTACGATCTCAAGGGAAAGGGCTTTCCTACAAGGACCAGAGACCTCTGTTTAAAAAAAACAAACATATGATCACATCTTCTTACAATCCCCACTACTCTCTGCGAATGTTTGCTGCGTAAACATAAGATCCTTGATTGAATTAATTAAATTGAATTGAATTCAATTTGATTTGTATAGTATGACCGCCAGTGAAGCGATTACTGCTTGTAAGCAAGTGACCATTGGACCCACCCCACGGCTAAGAGTCACGTCCGAAGAACTAGGAAATGAGTATAAAGTGCCTTGCCTGAGAGGCGTAACCTCTGAAGCCAGGGGGGATTCGAACCAGAGACCTCGTGATTGACAGTCTGTTGTCTTATGCGCTGAGCAATAAACAGCTCCGCCAGTCGTCTCATCACAGTAAGTTTATGTCGTCGATTATTGGGACTTTATCATGTGTCCGTTTTTTCTCTCTTTCTCAATCTCTCCCCCCCCCCCTCTCTCTCTCTCTCTCTCTCTCTCTCTCTCTCTCTGTGTCTCTCCACTTTTTTTTTTCATTTAGCCATACATTATGTCGTTGGTTCTTGTGTATGTAAATTATGAGGCTAATGTGGTTTATTGTAATATGATTAATGTAGCAAGTACACGATCGGTAAAATGGCAGATCAAAAAAAAAAATGTTTTTCCTAGTAGTTTATTTCAAAATTGTATCTTCATTTATGTGTTTGATTGTTAGATTGCAATTTTGGTTTCATCTTTTTCTTTTCTTGTCGTGCTTCATGTGGGGTTCCCTCCTCCTCCCCTTTGACTTTCAGTTAAAATGGTTTCCCAAACTGATTCGGTGAAGTGATGCGTTTTCGTTCCACTGTTTAGCAATTGGAACCATGTATCCTGATCTGTTGATAAAACTTCCTTCGAGTTTGTATTGTCATCGTCACAAAATTGTGTCAAGGATGATTCTGTTCATGACTGGCAGGAATGTGTGTGTGTGTGTGTGTGTGTGTGTGTGTGTGTGTGTGTGTGTGTGTGTGTGTGTGTGTGTGTGTGTGTGTGTGTGTGTGTAATGAAGCAGAAATTGATTAATTTGATCAAGACAGTATTTTTTTCTAAGAGTTATGCAGTTCATATAGTTTTTGTATATATGGTATAGCGATTGTGCTCTGCAAAAAAAAAAGTATGTTAAAAAAGAAGGTGATTGAGCACAAGTGTTTGCGTAATGAAGCAGATATGGGTTGGATTGATTAAATTGATCAAGATAGCTTTTTCTGAGATTCATGCAGAATTTTACGTCAAAATTTTATGCATGGTATGATTTGTAAAAAAGCACAAAATATGTTGAACTGTATGTTTTAAAAATATGATTTAGCAGCACAAGAGAGAAGAATACAGGTGCTTATTTTTTGTTCATATTAATTCCATTGTAAAAATGGGCCTGATATGGAATGAAATTCAAATAAAGAATATCATAAAACAAAAAGTGTGTGCGTGCGCGCATTTTTCTTGTAGGTTAAAACATGTGACTTTGTAAATATTGCAAATTAAGATACTATCCTTGTTGACTTCTTATTCAATCAAAATCTAACACTCATCAATAAGCACAAGTGTCTACATCAGTGTTTTAAACATCTGTCATCAGCTTTATCATAATCATGATCGTTGATATAATTTTCGCTCTCATTATCAGCGATAGTAAGTATCCATTCAAGAGATATCGTAATCGACAGAATCATCATTGTCAGCATGACACCATTGACAGCATATTGTGGATCATAATCATCATCATGAATTATGTAACATGATCAACAAGGTTATCATCTATCTTCAATCATCGTCACCATCATCACAGCTACCGTTATCGTCATTATCATCTTAATCTTCATCATCATCCTCACAATCATTATCATTCAACCATCCTGACATCCATCACTCTTGTGTTATTACCGCCTCAAACAAACAAAAAAGGGCGAAAAAACACGTACACATGTTCACCCCTCCTATCGAATATAATCGCCCTTTTTTCCAATGCAGTCATGCTCCTAACCCCTCGCTTTGTTTTTCTCAAGTGCTCCATCAAAATCAAGAGATTTGACGACCGACGAACACTCTGTTTTGTTTCTCTTTCTTCTTAGCCCCCTAATTTCCCGAGGTGTACAAAAACACTTTGGAGCCGAGGAGATGAGGGTTCGGCACATCAACGAGCCCTTCGCCGCTGCTCTCCCGTGAATACTCAGTCAATCTCCGTAGCTCCTGGCCAGTAAGACGATACGTGCACCATACTTTCAATATTTTTGTATTGATAGTCTCTATCATTTTCGCCCATGTTTCCAAGCCACTTATCATCCTTATCATGGTGCTTTCTCCCCCCCCCCCCCTCCTCCTCCTCATCAACCCACCTCCAACATCTGTATAGGGAATGATGCGCGAGCTTCTCTTCAAGTGAAGAAGTCAGGTAATTAATTCGGCCCGGAGCACAACAATTACCCACCCGTTTCATCCGCTGTTTTCACTCCAGTAAACTTAAACGCCCTGCCTCTATCATCTTCCGATTTTGCCCGCCAACCCGACGAAAGAGGACACTGGTGTAGTTTGGTACAATTGCGTCCTGGCCCGCTTTCAAAGTATTGCACGCAAACTGTTCTCTCGGAGGAGCTGATGAGGAGAGGGGAAAAAAGCACTCTAAACCGTCTTTTTTTTTCCCTCTCTCATTCTTCAATATCCCTTAGACACATTTTACTCTCTTCCAAACTCATGCAAACGAGAAACGGGGAGAAAGATAAAAGACTGAGAGTGAGAGAGAGATATGGAAAAAAAAGGAACGAAAATCATGTCAGATAAAGTGACTTTATTAACCGTGAAATAGGAAGTTTTGTAGACTACCTTCGGGCAAACGCACCGCAAATGCATCGAACAACCCTCTTAAAAATCACTTTCAATTATCTCTGCAACCATCGAGTGTGCGCACACCTACCGCAGGGTGTTCACCGGTATGTTCTCCACACTCCACCGAATGCTGTCAGTCGATGGCTGGGGTATATAGATTCCATCCAAACTTCGATCCTGCTCATATCCAAGTTGTTCACGATAACATTTCAGTTGTTATTACCACTTCCATTTTATTTGTTTGTTTGTTTGTTTGTTTGTTTTTTCTCCACAAATCCAATCAAATGAAATCCCAAATTTCAACGCTGTGCACGATTCATAATCTTCTTCTAACAACATAAATAACATAATAATTTACATACCTGCGATGCGTAGATTGTGATAATGCGCAGTCTTCTGCACCGGAAACTGAAATTGACATCAATCAAAAATCAATATCGGTTTTCAGAACGGTGAGAGGAATAGAAAGTGACAGAGAAAGAAAAAAGCGATAAATTTCTTATTTACAATGAATGACGTCACGGATGTGTCAGTTTCCAATAGTGTGTAATACTTAATCCTCCCCTCTCACCACAAATAAAGACCATATTCAATCACCACCTACTCTAATAAAAGACGTATTCACGCACGAGAGTGGCGCGTTTCAACAATTGCAATGCAAGGTAATCTCCATCAAATACCTATAGAGATCTGTTTCACATCGTCATCATGAAATACCTGTATTCTTTTTCTTTAACACAATGTTCCTTTTTCAGCCTCGCTGTCAATACTCTGATTTCATAGACAAAAAGAGTTCGGATGGAATCGAAAAAAAAAAGAATAATAATGGCAATGATAAGCACTAACAAGGTTTACAAATTTACGTTGCCTCATAAGTGTTGCTAAGCAACAATATCTTGAAAAGTCCCTCATCAGTCCAAGACATTTAATACAACATGAATGACGTCAAAGCCCGTCAAAAGTCAGCCAAAATTTATCATCACTTCAGTCGCAGGCTTGGAGAGTTCTACTTTCAAGGACCATTACTTTAAAAATCAATTCCACATCTTATAGAGAAAATTGGTCATTTTTAATGACAGGATTAATCACTGACGTTGAGCATGTACAGGAATATGAATGTATTGAGGTACACGGTGTTTCCAACAAATACATAAAAACGACATCACCCTTCCACACTGTCCACGTAATAAGCAAATTCAGCCCATGTTGTATGTGAGGTAAGGAAGGTGTATGTTATCAAAAGGGAAAAAGGAATCTAAAAAGGACAAGAGGGCATTTCATCGAGCGTTTTGTGTGATATTTTTTCTGACAACTGAAAATAAAATTTGATTCTTGCATCTGAGTGGTTGAGAGCAAATTTGTCAGAAAAAAAATCTGACAAAAACGCTTGATGAAATGCCCCCCCCCCCCGTTATGTTTGTTTGGTATGTGTCAGTTGCGTGCTTTTTGCGTCATAGAATGTGCCTTCTATACACAAGTACAATTATCTCTCTGTTGGTATGTTCCACAAATTGTTGGCAACGACAAAGAAACCGAGTTCACACAAATACATCGATTAACTGTCCATATCATAGGTAAACAGTGTATGACGCAATGTCGTAACCATAGCATATTATGGCGAGCTCATTATATCTGTTGCACATACCGTCTACATTCAACATGCACTGCTTACATAGAAAACCTGTACTCCAATCCTGCCGAATGGCAAGTCTACTTGACGAGTCCAACTCAAAATAGTTCAGCGAGTGACTCTCTTTTCGCTGGTGAATGAGATATGTAGTGCGAATAGTGCCAGCTATTGTGTAAAAGGTAGCAGCAAACAGTGCAGACGAGGAAAGTATTGCAGTTGCTCTCGGTTTGAACGTCATGCACGAATCTTTCTCCTGTCTTAAAATATGGATTTTTAAAATTGATTTTCTTCTGGAAATTTTACAGGAACAGAAAAGCAAGATGCATCAAGGATACTAGTAGTACAATTAGACAGTCATCACAAAAGATTGAGCCTGCATTAGAAGTGCTTCATCTTCCAATCATTAGTAACGTTCATCAAACGTGGGAACGATCTGTTCAGTCATTGCAAATAAGAACCGATCCGACACGGCAAGGACGGATAACCATTCACTACTGTTCATGATTGCATTTGTAAGTAACATTTTATCCATTTATCTGGATTGTTTGACTTAACAATTCTGCTTTCCGTTGCGATACAAGCAGAAATAGACGATAGTATTTGCACTGTGTGTGAGTAGGAATTTATTTTGCTCGTTGAGGCTCGCAACTCGTCCCTGGTTGCAATTCTTTCTCTTACCTGTTTTTTTTTTTTGTAAGTCCGTAAGACACTGGAATAGATTATTTACACGTGTGGGCAACAAAAACTTCGCACATCAACGAGACTGATATGTTCACAAACTCTTTTGGACATAGAGTTCGCGCTAAAATCTGCGCGCGGGAAATAAGAATGCAAGCAAAGTTCATTGTATCAGTTCTTCGGTCTGTCTCATCTCTTTTTGAACAACCATTAAAACGACAACAATAATAACAACAACAAAGAAATATTTGGCACGTGTCACAATAGACTTCAGTTGCGTTTAGAGTCATTGTCAGTATCAGCGGAATGTAGCTTCGCACGGGGTCACGCTCCCTCAGTAGTCCGTTTAATCAGAGTCCACATTACTCGTGATCGAGACGTCTGCAATGGCTCCAGGGCTCTTGTCCGAGTCGCTCCCTGTGCTTCCCGCAGGAGCCCGGGTACTATGGAGCCCAGGGTACTGGGTACAGTCTGGAGGACACGTGGCGTAGGGCGCGAAGACGTACCGAGGGTAGCCTTCGCTGGCAGTGGGGATTTTGCCGGACAAGTTTAGCGGGTGCATTGCGGGGAAGAGGAACCGACCAGGTGCAGCTGCCGCCGCGCTGGCGTGAAGGTCCGCCAGGCCAGATGGCGCGAAGATCGGGGTTCTTCCAAGGAGGGCGTCTGCTTGGAAAGGGTTCGGAGGTCTATGTGGGAAAAGGAGCGGGAGAGGAGCGGAGCTAGCGGGAGGCAGAGGGGTAAACGCCGATTTCAGGCTTCCCACGCCCAGTTTGTCCGCGTGAAGGGGAGGACGGAACATGGGAGAGCCTAATCCTTGGGCTGCCGATAGGACGGACTGCGTCTGCTGGAACGGCTCTCCGTCCTTCTCCACTGGGGCACCGTGGCTGGCTCGCGAGGAGTTACCACCGTTCTTCGAGGCCTCGTTGGCTGACAAGAAGTGTTCGATCGCCTTGACGAGGTCGCCGCTGCAACCCTGCAAAACCAACTCGAGGACGGCCTTCCGCTGGTGCGGGAACAGTCGCATCAGGATCTCGATCGGAGAGAGTCGCCCGGGGCGGAACGGCGACACGAAACTGCTGGCCATACCGTTGAACATGTCCAGAGGTGCTTTGCCTTTTTTCTTAGTGTCGTCACCGCCATCGATGGGTTTGTCCGTCGATTCTGGCTCCTGCTCCGTTGCCTTGTGCGGGGGTTCCGGGACACTCGTGGTGGGTGATTCTCGCTCTATCTCTTCCTTGGTCTCCTTCAGGACCTCTTTCTTCTCCTTTCCTGCAAAAGTTACAAAAGAAAAGCAACGATCAATGGAGCGTAACTGATTATGAGATTGTATAAGACTGTTTTCTATACGTCAAGGAAATAGAAATCTGAGAAACTGAGGTAACGATCCGGGAACTATCAACACGAAATATTGCTGTAGCCGTTATGTTCGTGATCCTGTACCATTTCGACCTTGTGATAGTTGTGGTACCGAACTATGAAAATAATTGATTGTGTGGTGATCTTACTTTTATCATTCTGTACGTTTGTGTCACGGAATTTTAGGAGTTTTTTTCGGGGCAAGTCTTACCAACATTATAGCATGACCATGATTTGCGATGTGATATAAATGTCAAGCACAGCTGTGTTCCCCATCATGCATAAACAAAAATGCAAGAGAAACGCTTCACATGGTGACGCTGGCAGTTAAGATATAATTTGTAACACAAAAACAGCAGCCATTATGTGTGAGGGAGTTCCATCACAAATAGATATCAGAAGCGCACACTGATTTTCCTTTTACATCACACATTGATTACCGAAACACTTTTAACAAGCCTGGACAGTATAGGCCTACTTAATTAGAAAGTCAGAAGGTTAATAACATCTCTTCATTGTAATTAGATTATACAGATACCACTTGCAAAATTGGGATTCGGAGATAATTACTGCTTAAACAGGAGGCAAGTAGCACTAATTTCGACTCATTTGATATCGATTCCTTTATCTAATTTTGTGGGAAAGCAGAGTTGTGTGACTAGCTGCGCGGTATTATCAATCAATATCGAAAGTCACAGTTTAACAGACTGCAAGCAACAGTACATTACGGTCAGTTCGACACATGATCAATACGTCGCCACAGAGTGTCATATATTTACTCATCGTTACACTTTACCAACACATGTTGCATCTCGACTATTTACATCTTCGATTACTTGTAAAAATCAAACTTAACGGCATGCGACAAGACTAAGGGGTTGGGAGAGACAAATCTGCCGTGTATCTCGACAAATTTGGACAGGTTTTTTGTTTATTAAAGTGATGTGGCAGGAGCAAAAAAAAAAGAGTATTTTTGGATAGATTATTAGCAGAATCATTTCGCAGTCGTTTCTTGTCGCACACGTGGGCTTTGCATGTATATTTCTCTCATTTGCTGCGCTGTTACAGTTGGGGCTTGTAGCTTATTTTCCCAGCCAGAGTAAATAATACATCGATCAGCGAGGGGTCAAGTCGCGACCACAAGCCGCTAAACGACGTCAATACCGTCCCATCATTCTTGCTCTATGACAAGCTTCCGGGATTTCTGGGAACGGACCGAAAGGAAAGAGCGTTTGGTATCATTATGAGAACAATACGTCACCACAGTACAGTATCCTCCCATTCGTCTTCTGATTCATTCGAGGTATTCGTAGTGAGGATTCATGTTCAAATAATCATTCCCTGATTATTCAAAACTTGTAACTGGTAACAGGAAATGACGATCCTTTTTCGTGTTGATATCTTCCACAGTTTTCGATTGAGATTCGTGTGTGGGCGGGCCTTTTCTCCAAAGGTTTTTCATAATCAAAATGCATCATCGAAAGGTCTGTTTATTCTTCTTTTCAAGCACACGTTGCTATTGGACTTTCCAGGAATATAATCGATATGTTGCTACAGTAGAATAAGTGGTAATCACTGTTTCTTGCCAAAGGGATCATTTGGTATAATAGTCATATTCATGCGTCCACTCTCGCTTTAAACTATGTACACCTAAGCTGATAAGCTACTGGTGATGATGATGACAATGATTTTACTGATACTGATAATCAGTAGAGATGAGAATAATAAGATAACGTGAAAAATCCTCATACCCAATGATGACCTCTTCAATGACATTGCGAAAGGAAAGGTCTGCGCGCTCTGAACATTCTATCTTACGTTCTAAACATAGATGTATTATTCATCTGTCAGTCCTCTGCTCCTATATGTTTGATATCTTGACGATTCTTTCTGGCGTAACTGTATCACAGGTAAAGCACTGTAGTTGTTAGAATTTTTGGTTTCTTGCTCTCAACTAATAAGCGATTGCCATCACGGCGTTTCAAATAATATTTGAATTCATCAATTCATTTTGACTGATAGTTTCATGAATACAAATAATCATTTGAGAAATAATCTCTATATACATCCACTGTGCTCCATCTTTTTCTTCTTCAAGCAATGCAGGTCATGTGACACACACACACACACGCACACACCACACGCACATACATACACACGCACACACACACACACTATATATATATATATACATATATATATATATATATATATATATATATATCATAATGCTGCCTCTGAAAGCGTGATTTTCTTTCCCTAAGAAGTATGTTAACAATTACGTTGTTACACATACACATAATCTGTCAGTTACTGAAAATAGTGTAATTACATAGTATCTATCTTATTTGTATGTTTATTGTATATTACTGTATTACCTATGTTTTTCTACTTGTGTAACGCTGTCGTTAGAATTTTAATCATTGCATTTGTCATTGTCTGTATTTATGGAATTGCGTTTGAATTTGTATTAAGTGTTTGAATGCAGAAATAAGATAAACCAAACCAGTAGTCGGTTTTTGTTGCCTTTTATACTGCAGATTCTAATAACTGGAGTCATACCATGAGAAGTTATTGTGTGATCACTGTACATCGGGAGTACGTTAACTCTGACATTCGAGCTTTGAATTTAGATGGCGTAACTCATTAGTCACCTGTATGTTTTTATCGCCACCGAGATAGTTCACCTTTTAAGTTGGCCATGGCATTCTACCGTTTTCATTTTTTCCCCATTTCTTAGCTTTTTTAAAGTTTTTTTCTAACCATTAACTTTGCTAACAGCGTCGTGCGCCCGTTTAGAAACGACACGTAGAGAGTTCTCCAAGGTCAAATCCGGGGTGCAATTTGGGGAAAGTTTACATGTTCTTGGAAAAAAAAAAGAGAAAGAAAGATGACAAGATGGGGGTGGGGAAGAGGGAGAGGAGAAATGTACTCACGTTTAAACCTGACGGCACAAAAGCTGAGCAAAATTGATATTTGCTCTGAGACAATTACATTTGCCCACGTTTTCTCAGATTCGTTCGATGCTGCAGTCTGATACCACCACCCATTATATGCTACAAGCCCTTGGACTCCTCCCCAGGGGGGAATGGGGTAAACTTGGAGGAGAATAGAGGGGGTAAAGTTGTACTAAGTATCGGGAAGGGGGGAAACGTTCTTTTTCCACCGCATCCACTTGGCATTCGTCTCTCCCTTTCTCCCTCTTCCACTGTATGTTTCTTTCTTTTTTTTCTTTCTTTCGCACTCACTATCCTACATTATAGCTACAAATAACTTTCCACGTGTATGAAAGCAGAAAAATAGACTTGGTGTACACGACTCTCCTCTCAAGAATGTGTGAAAATTAGCCCTCTGAGAGCGAAGGGAAAGTGGTGCGTCACTACAGAAAAGTGCAGCCGTTGACACCAAATACCGCGGGGCTAATTGCAGAAGGAATTGTCAGTATTCTGGCGTCTCCAAGTAAAAAAAGAAACCTGCGTGTGTCACCGATGAACTCTGTGTATTTTCTTTGCTTGACTACACTTTGTTCAAGTTCTTCGCAATGTTCTCGTCTCTTCCGGTGTAGCGATGGAAGACACACACACACACACACACACGCACACACACACACACACACACACATACAGAAATTGAATTGTTTGCTTATTGACTTAGAAAGAATAAGGAAACTTGCAGATTACAAGTATTAGGGGGTAATATCTTCGTTTCTTTATCTCGCTGTGTACACTGGTAGAATTTGTTCTTCCCGAACAAAAGCTGGCAGCACCGTGCCCATCTCGTCACACGGGACAGACAGGGGTATATTGCTACCCACTTGGTCTTGTCACATTTGATATCAAATATATGCATACGCCAGATCATCTTTCAGATCGGATTGACACTGTGCAACTATTCAGAGCGTATCATGTAGGAGTGTAATTTTGTTCTCTTTCTTTTTCCCCCTTTTTCCCGATTCGCAATTGTTTGTCACTACCAGATCATACGATCGCAATCAACTGTTTGCACACGAGCGTTTAACGCCCGTGATGTAGGAACAATTACGGAGAATCATTGTTCGAGAAACCCAGCGCGATTGGTGAAAAGACACAGCGCTGCACGTCTAGAAAGACAGAGAGAGAGAGAGAAAGAGAGAAAAAACTAAAGTCCTCAATTTTTTGCCACATCACTGCACTAAACTGGCACATTAGTCGCAGTATTTCAACACGTCGAGTCTAAAACACACAAACGAACATGCCTCCCCACTGCTCTTTTTTCGACCGTGCTACACCTTTCAAACTGCGCCAGTTTGTTTTGGCGCGCACCCTGAAAAGAAGAAACACACAAGGCTTCATCGTCTGATTTGTTCGCCATCTCTTGCTCCCCCTTCTCTCCCTCCCTTTCTCTTCACCTCACCCCCCCCCCCACACACACACATTCTTTTTTCCCCGCAATTATCATCTTATAGAAGGCGATGTGTGTCCACATGCTCGACACACTGTCGATTCGTTCGAGGAGATTTGTAAGAACTAAATTGAGTAAATAGCTGGGACAGGGTAACACCCCGATTGTGCGCTATTCTTCTCCTAAACTAATATTGGCATTTTTAGAGAGAGAAAGACATCAAGAAAGAAAGAAAGAGGGGAAATAGCTAACCAACCAAAATGTCTTCTGAAATGGATTAAGCAAATTGGAGAATAGGGAAGAGAAACATGCAAAAGAATAGAGAATGTCATCTCTTTGGAACGCCAATGAGTTTTCAATTGGGTAGAATATCGTTCTTCGTTGTGTGTGCACTCCTATTCATCGCGTAGTTTGGGAGACGAACAATAGCGGCGTACGTGGCATGTCCTACTATGCTGCAGTAAGTGACAGCGGCAAGACAGACATTTTGTATGTGTGTGTGTATGTGTGTGTGTGTGCGTGTGTATTGTGTAAAAACGAAGCGAGATGAAGGAAAGAAAGTCAGAAATTATAATGTGATTGGTTGAATTGGCATCACGTGACATTCATTGAATTCGTCATAGTGCACAGTCGTGCAATATTTGAATTCAGCAGTGGGAATCGATCATAGAGAAACACTTTATAATAATAAATG
The DNA here is from genome assembly GCF_040938485.1 of Diadema antillarum. Taxonomy (NCBI): domain Eukaryota; kingdom Metazoa; phylum Echinodermata; class Echinoidea; order Diadematoida; family Diadematidae; genus Diadema; species Diadema antillarum. The sequence continues at coordinate 4,952,665 of NW_027271069.1, read as the reverse complement.
ACGCGTAATCTACCATGCACCAACCAAAGATTATACACGGAAAATTCTAGTTTACCTTCTCTTTGGCATCTCTGAAAAAAAATGACTGCAGCTGCATTTATAGTGTCTTTAATGAGCATAGTGCAGTCTGTGCTAGAACACTTTATATAATAGAAAATTGGACAGGGTTCAAGAGCATACATATATAAATTATGTATGATTATGTATATGTATATTATTATATAATACTGTATGTATCTTTAATATCAATAAATCATAAAGTATTGTGTGTGTGTGTGTTTGTGTGTATTCATGAGAGAGTGAGTGACAGAAATGCATAGTGATAAAAGAAAGCTTTTTTATCTGATTTCTACGGGAACATAATTATAACCGCAGCAAAATAAGTTATATGGTTTTAGTTATGTATCTCCATTCTTTTCTTAGCGCCCTGAAGACGCACAGGCGATGTCCTTGAGTGTGTGTACGTGTGTGTAGCGTTCAATGTAATGACATACCGTCGCATATCTATGTCAGTCAGAGAAGGTGAGAAGTATCTCAAAACTAACACCCAAACCATGATTATATGTCCTTTGCATTCATGGGGAAAACATTTTTCCTGCGCCCATCAAGGCGCGCACAAGGTGAACGGAGATTGTCTCCTCAGACAAAGATATTGGCCAATCGGGTGGAAACGAAAACGCCACTTTTCGAATCGACTTCCGGCAAAACGACACGACCACGACATCGGGCGACTGTCATCGATTACAGCTTTCGGCACCCCGATCAACGATGACAACAGTAGGAACAGAGACAACATTGAGATGGCACGAAAACGCCTTTGTGAGAGCCTGGAAATAGATTCTGTTTTCTTCGTTTCATTCGCTAAAAGACATCTCATTCTATGATTGGATAGCTCATAATACCTCTTTTTCCAGTCCCCCCCCCCCCTCTCTCTCTCTCCCTTTTTATTCCTCAAAATACTCCCTCTTATTTTGGGGGTACATGCTGCACACTTTAGACACAATTTCATTGCGCGGATATCGCACGGGTTTCGAAATATCGGGTTGCCCGTTGGATCGTAACGTTTTACCGGTAGCTCTGCTGTGGGTAGCATCTTGGCGGAGTATCATATTGACACTCTCGCATAGCGCCTCTTTCATCCCACCGCACCGTCAATCTTGTTCCATACAACCACTCGACAACACACATTCAGGGGAAAAGGAATCGGACAAGGAAAGAAGAAAATGAGAAACAGTCAGAAAATTGTTAGGACTTCTCCCTCTCTACATCTCCCCTCTCTTTCTCTCTTATTTTTTCTTCTTATTCCGCTTTATTGGCATCATGATATTACAAGGAGCTCTCCTCGAGCAACATTATGTTCATGCGATACTTTGGCGAGAATGATATTGGTACTCGGGGCGTGAAATCGCGCTGCTCTGGTCTCCTCCTCTGCTCCACCATCATCACTATTGTGAAGCTATCCATATCTCGTTGTGGAGCAAAATTCACGCTTTGAAAGATTCCGTAAGAGCAGTGAAATCTTTGCCACAAAGGGGAAGAAATGATGACATTTTATTTGATATTTCGACGGTAGGGAAAGTCGCTCTCTGCTTCTATTGTTAGATGTGCTTGTGACAGTATCATTGAGTTGCTCTGCAAGGATAAGGAATACGACACGAAAAGATATATACTTTGTTGTCGACTTTACATCGATGAAACTGCTATCAAATCATTTGTTCGTTGTGTTTTTTTTAAACTGCAGCCGTATTTCTGTGGCCGATTCATGTAGATAGTTTAGCGTGCGCAGCAGGTAATGATTATAGTTTGTAATACGGGTATTTAAGTTCTAGAATTCGCATTGCCGTTCGATGAGGGGGGGGGGGAGGGGAGGGGGAACGAACAAGCTGATTTGTCCAGATGATTGAGGACTCTGAGTCATTTCTGTCTCACTTGTCAATCATATAGGAGAGCAGGTGACTTGAAAAAATGACGTCACATATATTTGAATTCAAGACTAAAAAAATGTTGTAGCATTACCGCCATTTAAAAAAAAATACACACCACAACAACAACAAGAGCATAAAAGACTCTGTCGTTGCGGTCGAAGACCTCGTTCAAATTAAAGAGTAGCGGCAAAGAAATTTTCCATGACCACAAGTCAATAAAATAGAAAGACACGTCAAACTCACCCTCCTATTGCTCTAGCATTGTACTGCAAATCGCATCGTTTGGTAAAGTAACAAAGTTTTGCTGACCTCATGCAAGGAATAAAAAGGGTCCCACGGTCACGAATCATTTGAGACAAGGGTTGGACACTAATTGAATTGTTCTATAGACTAAAAATCACAGAAGAGGTAAATGAGGGAATGTATTTCTTGAAGGGCAATTAGAAGTATTTTTTCCTTTGTCATTTAGGAGTAGGATTTTTTGATTTCATGTTCTTCTTTGTTCGTTACTTATTTTCAGCTTCCAGCTCTGTTCTTCTAAGTTGTGCCTGTGCCTTTGTCTTGAATAATGCGTTTGTCTTATTTCTGGAAAGGGAGTGGATGAGGGAGGTGATAATGTCGTGCCCATTTTAGTCAATAAAACAGAGGAATTTTTTAGCCCTACACCAAACTTCACAACAAAATAGATTTCTCTCGAAATACACTTCTTCAAGAGGTAGCTGGCCCTTTAAACGTACGCACATTATCTACATAATGTGTCGCTAAGTGCTGTAATCATAGTGCGCGAAATATGGACACCTCCCCGTTTGGGGCGTAGTGTTACACTATCGGCCGATTTTTTTTTTCTTCTGTTCTCAAGGCAGCGGAACGTTCCGATCCAATAATTCATGTTTAGTCCACTTTTACCCCGTTGGCTTGTATCGGAGCTGGAGGCTATCATTTTCCCCTCGCACTTCGGGTGCATTGTATAATATTGTCCTCTTAGATCGCTACTTGAAAATGACTGGATAAGTGACGAATACTCAATTAGTCAAGATCGTTTAGCATTCAGCAGGGGAGAAGAAGAGGTGTATTTGAGGGGAAAGGAAAAGAGAAAGAGAGAGAGAGATGGAGAGAGGGGGAAAGAGAGGGGATGGCATGGGACATGGAGGGGAGAAACCGGTACAGAAGTGTGATGAATTACTTGTCTTCTTGTCACTATCATAATACAGCCAGAAATGACGTTGTATACCTTCCTTAACTTGAAACATCGAGATTTCATCGAGAAACTGACATCAATTGCCCACCGCAGCACACATCACGGGAATGCATCATACACTGAGATTTTTAAGTGAAGTATTAAAGGATTTTATGCTTTTTTATTTTCATAAACAATATCTACTTCTTTGGACGCAGTAAACCTCAGTTTGTAAAAACATCGAACGCCAAAACGATGCCTACACCAAATGGTTTAAATGGGACTAGGTTTTTTTACTCTTCTGACAACGTGCAAGTGCAACACTAAAGCCTGGGGCCATAGAGAATCCGTCCGTCACTGCCCTTACTACTTTACACTTCTTTTTCTTCTTCTTCTTCTTCCTCTTCTTCTTCTTCTTCTTCTTCTTTGCCCAACATTACAATCACGCTTGCACCCCGAATTCATCTGTCTCATTATGAAATGTACGACATATCACTGGGATTGTGGCAACATTACGGTCACTGTATAAAGCTTAAATAATATTTTACATCGGAAGAGATGAGATTTAACCGATCGACACAAGGCGACAATATAGTGTAATAACATAATAGATACAGAAGTTACGAGCGGTTTAGTGAATAGTGCCAACATGCAAATGAAAGAGAGTTACATTTATTTCTCATGATTTCTTGCATCCGTTCCTTTGTTAACGAGCCTGAGTCGTCGTATATGGACGTGCAGATCAAGCTACGATGCCTCTCTGCTCTGAGTCATTATAAACACGTCTAACTCGTCTGTCTAGCCCATACCCAGCCGCAATTTGCCCCGATTTAGCAGATCAATACGGCTTGGATGCTCCGCATTGCTGCTTGGTGTGGCGAGAATGTTACCCCGTTGATTGACTCGGTATGGACATGACATGCTGTCTGCTGAAAGGAGCCGAGGAAAAGTTGCGCGGGAAGATCTACTGTAGACATGGTAGAATCCTCTACTATGTAGCAAGTCATCGTTGGAACAATTGTGGAGAAACATCTTCGGTGATAAGAATCGATAGATCCTTTTATCTAAGTTAAAGATTAAGAGGATTCCAAAATAGTATAACATATGGAACCATACGATAAAAAATATTTAAAGAAAGGCGTTGTGTGCTAAAATAATACCTTCACTGAAATGATACCATCACTGATGCGGTTAGGTGGGAGTGTGATGAATTTACGTAGCACAACAAGGGGTCATATCCCACGAGACCGACACCCACGAGTCATACAGCCCACGAGTTCGACAATGAAAAAATGTCCATGAGTAATGCAGTCCACGAGTCATACAGCCTATGAGTTCGACACTAGCAGCTGACTAGGCAAATAAGGCCGATGAGTTCGACACTAGGTGAAAACAGCCCAAGAGTTCGACGTTAGTATAGTAGTATGATAATCGATTTGCATAATCATATATTGCAGGGCTCAAAACCAACATTTTTCTCTGGCGGCCCGTTCGGGCCACTAAAATCTTTAAATCTGAAATGTTGGTGGCCCGAAAAAGATATATAGTGGCCCAAAATAAACGGAAACATAACAATCCATTTTATCGGGCCACCTAAAGACAGCCTTTTGGAAATTTGGTGGCCTGACAACAATCTTCAGTTGCCCCGGGCCACCATGCCACCGTGCATGTAGTGAAAATCATGATAGTAAGAACGAGAATGAAAAGAGTATTTATAAAGAATGGCGGTGATTGTAATTGTTGTGATGTTGCGCACTTCCGTGCACAAAGTTCCTTACCATAACATATCACTACCCCCCAGTCACTGAAATCAAATGCACACTGGTAGTGTGATTTAGCTCAGTCGGTGTAGCACATCTGCCTCCAGACCCAAAGGACCTGGGTTCGATTCCCAAGTCTAACCAGGGAGGTAAGATGAGGTGAGTGCGGCACCAACGAAGGTTCAAAGGACACAAGTCCAGCATTCTCTCCTTTTCGTCTACCTCCCTGGTCTAACCGAGCGGTGCTGTGTGTAATCATACCGTCCCCTCTAGTAAGATGCATAACACTCTATCCCTCGGATAGGACACAAAATTGAGGTTCCGTGTGTGAGAAGATCACAACTCGTGCACGTAAAAGATCCCGCTTAATTCATTCATGGCAAAGAGCAGGGTGCATAACTCGGTGAAGTGGTCCCACCTCACATCCAACTGGACCCCATGGAAGACCAGCCAGTGCAGCTGAATAGGAGCTATCCAGGAGCTTTCTCAGATGGAAAAATGAACAAAACAAAACAAAACAAAACAAAACAAAACAAAACAAAACAAGACAAACATCGCTTCCTGTGGAAGACTCATACCGTTTATTGTCACATGTCCTGAAATGCCCGTAATAACGGTCAAATTTCTAGTGGGTATGTGTTCGTATTTGTTATTTAACATTACACCTGGTTAAAGAGGGCCGTGGTAAGCCTTAAGTCTGGCTTAATCATGATTGCAAATGTTAGGACTTGAACCCTAAACCCACTCGTCGGAAGCGCACCGTACCACAGCATCTCCATCGGAAAGAGCATTGAAGCGAGACGCTACCAGAAACATGTTGGCAGCGGGAGCCAAAGAGACACAGTGTCCAGCATTGAATGACAGATCTGGGGAAAAATGAAAGGGCCTTAGCTAACGTAGATTTGAGGATGCAGGGATTGCATTGACTTTTTAAGCTTTTACTCTGTCTCCGCCATGTTGCCTAATCAGCTATATCACTAATAGACTAACAAAATATCATCAAGAGTGTAAATGACTCATTGATAACTGCAAGTGGAGAATGATGTGAATGAGATTGTCTATGATAACTGTTTCACGTGCTTTCATATTCCGGGAATTCATGCTAAGAAATAATATGCACTCGACCGACCTGTCTCCACATAAATGCATCACGAATATTTACTGGTGCGTCGTGTTGCATTATTATGTCATGAGGATGACGTTTTCTGAACAATGTTTCAGATAAACCCCATAGCTAACCATTTGAATGGTCTGTGGCGAATTCGGCGTGGAATGGTCAGGCTGGCGGGTGGGGGGGGGGGTAGGGTGTATGAGGGGTCTCACTGGGGAGAAAATGCGATATTGCATATCAGGAAAAAGAAGGAAAGTAGTTAGAAAGAGTGTGCTGAATTTATAATCCCACTTATCGTCATCGCGGCGCGCGTTTTGACTTGAAACAGTATCTCTGTCACCGGCCTGTGACGAGACGTTTCCTCACCGCGAAACAGAATTAAAAAGTAAGAAATGGGGCTGAAGAGCTCCAGATTGTAAGAGAAAGAGAAAAAAACCCGCAGAGATGGATATATAGATAGATAGACAGAGAATAAGTGGATGAGTGACAGAATGAAAGAGAGAATGATATACAGAAATAGAGGATGATAGTTAAAACGGTATTTAGGTATACAGGTAGATGTTGGAGCCAGACTGACAGTATTAGATAGATAGATAGATAGATAGATAGATAGATAGATAGATAGATAGATAGGTAGATAGATAGATAGATAGATAGGTAGATAGATAGATAGGTAGATAGATAGATATAGATATATAGATTGATAGATAGATAGATAGATAGATAGAGATAGATAGATAGATAGATAGATAGATAGATAGATAGATAGATAGATAGATAGAGATAGATAGATAGATAGATAGATAGGTAGGTAGATAGGTAGATAGATTGACAGATAACAGATAAAGGAATGAATAGGTATATAAATAGATAAATAAACAAATGATTATAAGAGTATATTAGATAAATATTATATTTATGACAAACAGAGAGCGGGTGACAGGGAGAGAGAAATATAGAAAGAGTTAGAGAGAGAGAGAGATAGATACTTTCAGAGAGACGAAATAGTAAGAGATAGATATTGATAGGCATAAAATTTAATATACATATTAAAAAAAAAAACAGGAAACTAGAGAAAGACAGAGAGGAGGGAGGGAGGGGATGGAGAAGGAGAAATGACTTGGTGAAGATGAAACACTACCTGCGACGGCTCTCGGAATATTGAACTCTGTCCCGCGTGAAGTATCGGCGAGAAATTCTGCGCCACTGTTTTCCCTCTGACGGCAGGAAAGCGAAGGGGAGTAGCAATGTATCTTGCCAAGAAATCCATATCTTTATACAGCATAAACCCCGCTAATGAATTTCTGTGCGGCTGAAGGGGTCTGTCGAGCGTTTTGCAACGGAAAGGATTTTCGCCGGCGTTAAGTTTCCCATCGTAGACCTATCTTTTTCGTGTTGCTCCTGTATAATTCATATCATATAAGTGGGGGGTAAGCGAGAAGATAGCTACAAATTTATGATACATTCGAACGAACGCGATGATATATCTCTCCTCTCTTCTTCTTTTTCTTCTCAACAAGGTTTTAAGTTGTCTATATCTGGGTCACTTCGTTCTTGGAGAGATGCTCCATGTAACGGGCATGTTTTCACAGAATACGTTTCCATAATCATCTTTCTCAGCGGTATGATGTGTGGAATATCCACGTTTCCTTTCTCCGCATAACGAGCATTTTACGTTGATCATTGTGAGAGAAGTGTACCTCTTCGCGATATTATTATTTTGGGGGGATAGAATAGTTTTTTGTTCATCAGGCGTCGCAGTTAAATCCGTTTATATGTCAAAGTGTGATGGCGAAATCTGAAAGGGTCATCAGACAAAAGAGAAAAATATAATGTTGTGCGCAATTTAGATGAAATACACGTCAACGGGAGAGTGATTGTGGTTCAGAGACACCGTTTAAAAATTGCTGGGTGTTTAATGAAAAAAAACCCACTTGAATGAATTTTGTATACAAAATATGACGTTCGACGAAGGGATTAAAGCAAAACACTCAAGCATACGTAATCATGAAAATATACTTTGTCGTCGGTATTAAATTATCTAATAACAAATATTATCATGGTATCAAACGGTTCCTTTTAAGGTTTACTTTGTATGGGCAAGTTGAGTACGGCTCAATCTGTCAATCAAAAGACCTCACACTTTTGGAACATTCAAAATCATAAATACTGCGTTCTCTAAACACATCTAATTGTATTTACCTGTGACATATCAGTCACCGATTAGCCATCGTCTGAGAAAGATGACAGCCCGTCGTCGAAACTGTCACAGGTGAATGCAACAATTGGCTGTGTTTAGAGAACTCGATCTTTACCATCACTGTGAACTTATCACTCAATTCAACAGTCATATTTAGAAGGAGTCACATGGCTTCGTATTCCATAATACCAGACACACTCGCATCATACTATAGAACCACGCAGCTTAGAGAGTTTCTGTACTACTGGAGATACTGCAATGTCTTTCATTTATCTATAACACTAGATATTCGTACTGCAGATAATGTTGTTTACCAACAGGGATTTTTGTGTGAAAGAAGCATCAGGTTGTGTACAAAGTGTTGGACCTGACAGAACTTCTCACTTATTTACACGAGTAGTTTTTACGAGCACATGTTGGTCCTTCCCCCCCCCCCCGTACAATCAAGTTGCTTTCCTGAATTGAAATTGTTATGATATGAAATGATATGGCATTGCATCGCATCATTTAAAAAAAAAATAGAAATGTTTATAACATAAGGTCAGATTAGAAGTGCAATGAACCTCCAGTGACACGCTGTGAGACACTGAAGATGAATAAGTTATGATTAAGAGGATTAAAATCAATTGATATCTAACCGGTGTCGCATCTCATCAAGAAACAAATAAATTGTTAGCCGTGATGTTGAACCGACCTGGGTGAATTGGATGATGTGCACTTAGCAAAATTCAATATCGATATTTTTTTTTTAAATACTGAGTGGATTGTTCCAAGAGAGAAGGGGGAGGGGGCAGAGGGAATGGGAAAAGAGAAGTGCGAATGAAAGTGATGCAGCGGACATTGATGGGGGAGGGGCCGGGAAGGGTGGCTGGGGGTGGTGGTAGAATACGGGTGGGGGATGTTGACATAGCAGCGTGCTTGGTTTGAGTTCTCTGGCTCATTACAAGTGAAGAACGATTAGGACATCTCGAGTGTTGTCTACCAGAGACTCGCTGTACTTCCATATACTCGGGGCTACGTGAGTCAGAAACGCACGAGGACTCTTCGGGGCGCTGGTAAAGCCCAAATGCCCCGCGCCAGTCGCGGAAAGAACGGCGCGCGTGAGCCACTCATTCGGCCACTCCAGCGGCTCGGTGGCAAACCGCGCAGACACTCATGCATTTATTCAAGAGCGTTTGTCCCGGTTAACATGCTCGTGCAGCGGGCGCTCGTGGGAGGGCGAACGGGCGCAGGAGGCAGGTTCGTGCTGTCTAACTCCGCCTTAAGAATCCCTCTGCAGCACTGTCGCCTGGAGTCGCACTGTGTCTCGCGTTGTTTGCATGTCTGTGTGTTTGTGCATTTCTGTGTGTGTATGCATTATGTGTGTGGGGTGTGTGTGTGTTGCTTGTGTATCTTCATCTATATCTTACTCGTATTTGTATCATGTTTATGCGCTATAGTTATTTCCTTTAAGGCTTCCAATAACTCCGTTCGAAAAACGATGCTACATAAATTTTTAAAAAGAAGATGGAGGTTAAGCATACAATCATATTCCAGTGAAATAAGGAACATCTCATCTGTTTTTGGTCTAATCATCTTCATCTGTTGCTTTGTGATCTAATCTTAATCAGTTCCAATAAACACTACGGATTCCAGTAAACGATACAATAAAATCAACTGCGATAAACTATGTAGATGTCAATCATCCTAGTTTTTATGAATCACCGGTACGTCGGGGTTTTGGTGGAGGGTTCGCAACTTCAAGACGCCAAATTATTTGCGGTATATCTAATTTGAATGATTCAAGAGGCTCGAGAAGAGACTAAGTCGAATACTAGAGATAGCTGTGGTGTTAGTTTAGCAAAGTCAAATGCATTATTTCTTTGTAGGTGTCGTCTTTCTTTTCTGACTGACAAACTTGCATCGATAGCAGACGCGCAAAACACGGACGCACAAACACACACACACTCGCATACATCTATCTACATCTATCTACATCTACAGCCTATTAAGATTGACGAGTAATCGTGGCTCAAGTACGCGGACGGGTTAGTCGACACAATTCCATGTGCCAATCAAAATGCAAATTTGCGCTGGAGTGTATCCAACTTGATCCCAGTCAACTTTCCGTTTCCATGGGCTACGAGTTTGGAATCAATAAAACTGGCACACATACTTATGGCATTTTTCTCTCTCCCTCTCTTTCTCTGCCTCCCTTCTTTCAACTATACAATGACACAATGGAGATAGTGTTAATCGTGCGAATTATAGATGGATTTTTTTCTTCTTCTTCTTTTGCTTTAAGCCAGTATTTAGTGGTGCAGTGAGGGATTCGGCATGTATTTGTGCTGGGGCCCCATGTAATTGATTCGGGCCACCGATGGGCGAACCGTAACCTTCCCGCCCGCGCCGGGCGTACGTGTGTGGGACACGGCCGTACCTGCGGATATTTGGACACGTGCAGCGGGCGCTTCAGACGACACTCTCCGCCGCCGAGTTCCGCGAAGGAATATCGCGGATTCGTGGGAATCCGCCGGCTACAGGGCGTCTGTCTCATGCCTGACACAGACCTCTAGCGAGGGACCTACTTACTGTATTTTTGGGGTTTTTTGTCATTCTTTCAGATTACATAGCCATTCCCGGCTGTATCCACGTTTGTAGGTGTACAAACGAATTTGCAACACATTCGTCACCAATTTGATTCGTGGGAAAAAAGCGAAATACACTTTTTGATACACTGCGAAATCACAAATATGAGCTGGAGAATTCCGTACTGAAGACTTACGGTTTTTGATATCGATGGATGATATCGAAAAATGATCATATCGCCTCGAATGACGTAACAATCAATATAAAACAGTCACAGCTGCCAATGCTTTGCGAAAACGTGTGAACTAGCGACGCTCTCGGTGCAACATCTCATGTCTGAGTCGCTTTCAGAAAACGTTTGGTGGTAAAAATACCAATTAGTCTAGGAGGACGTTTGTTTTGTTTCTATCATATCCACGTCACTCTTCGTGAATCCTTACGTGTTTGATAAAGAGACATGAGACTGTTGAACCTCTTAAATGCTTAACGGATACTTAGTACGTTGAACCTCTTAAGCTATAAGTAGACCATTCACCCCGTCCAACCCACTTCATCAATTTGTCATTGTCTGTGAGTATGAACAGCCTGTCACTAGTAATAGCAGATTGAAGCCAAAGACTTGAATACTTGATTTGCTAGTGGAAAATGCACCGTTTTGTAATATCATGAAAAAATAACGAATGTATCCAGGCAGAAGTTGACGAAATGGAAGTCTCTTTCAAAACCAGAAATCAATAATCTAACTGCAACTGAAAAAATAAAATGAATAACCCTAGTAAAATGTGCCTGTGTAGTACCTATCTCCTGTTCACTTTGCAGTTTTCCCTCTTTGTAATGTACACCTTAGGCATAGTTTTGTTAACGAATCAAACAGTAAACTGAACATTCATTTCAGCAGGGGGTTATCCATGCATAGTTATCCTTGGCTACAACCATTCACCTGGTAGGGAAGATTTAAAGATATCTTATATATAAAGATATATTAATAGGTTGAATGTTTGTAAATTGGTGTTGATACAAGATTATGTTATATGATGTTTTTCTGTTTTATAATGTTGGCAAAAAGATGCCTCTCTTATATTTTATATGTCATTTGAATGCTGTTCATGTAATTGTGTATTGTATATTTTTTGTTTTGTTTAAAGGATTTGAACAAAACAGATATCCATGATATGGACAATAAAGACTGAAATGAAATGAAATATCATCAGCATTATCATTTTGAACTTTTCTTTCTTTGCGTTAATAGCTGCACTATTATGATTATGACTGTCCTCAGTCGACATTGGTCGGCACCATAATGATATTCAACTTGGAGCAACCGCGGTCGCAAATCCATGCTTTTATGATGTATCGTCAACATGAGCAAGCCTTTTCTAACATTTGCACTACTCAGTGGTTGCCCTTAAAGGAGGAATTACCAATTTCCATTATGATTGTATTCCACAGCTGCGTGCTGCAGTAGTCAAACATATGGTTACTTTTTATTCGCTCTCCCTCTCCGTGTCTCTCCGCTCCCCCTTCTCTCTCACTCTATCTATCTTTTTATGTCACTCCCTTTCAGGGGGGAATAATAAACTGAAACCATTTTTTTTTTTGCGAATCAATACCAGATGTGAACTTCGTCACACCTGCAGAGGCGATGGCACGTTGGCTTTGCTCTGGAAGCGTTAACTCCGGCACATCATCTTGGATAATACTAATTAGTGAAGGACAACTGAAAGTAAAAGCGATGTGGATTCGTCCATCACCTCGACCGGGGCAATTGGGCAACCCTCAAGGCAACAACGAACTCGATGCTGTTAACAAGAACACAACGGTATTCTTTAAATTCTTTCTGCAATATGATAGCTTTTTTTATTTGATGTTGTCGTTTTTGCTGGCGTCGAGAAGCATGGCGTCATTTTGAGAATAAAATCTCATGATCTCGGAATACAACATGTCAGTTTCTTTTTCTAACTATTACATAAGAATGTCGAAGAAAGACTTTGTAGAGAACTTTACTAATTGGGAGGGGGCTCAATAAGGCAGGGAGGATCAATGAACAGTAAACAAACAACATGACAATATAACTATGTCAAAGCCTATACAAGGAGAAGGGGGAAAAGTCACTATAGATGGAACAAAATAATTATTTGAAACATGAACGCGTTTACCTACAGCGGCAAATGAACTCTTGTGAGGAGGGAGGCGATGCACTTTTGAGCTAGACAAACGATCCGATCATTTCTCGTGGTTTTGAGATCCCTCCCAAATCCCTGTGAAATAAACAGAGAGCGCGGCAGACTTCTGCCCAGGAACCTCCTCGGGTACAAGCCAGCATGGAAACCTCTTGCCACCACGGTTAGTTTGGCCGACGCAAATCTTTGGCTGAATCCTCCTTCCAGATTGTTTCGTTTTACCCTATTCCTCCAAAAGAAAGAAAGAAAAAAAATCTCTTCTTTTAAGAACGTGTCAACGTTATAGAGGGATAGCCAAAACAAAGAGAAAAGAAAAATTAAATAAAATGAAGGGGACGTCATGTCTTTTTGGTGCTTATTTGTTTTATAATTTCCTTGCGCAAAATGGACAGCTCCTAAGGTCAAACACACTTTTGGAGAGGGGTGTGTGGAAGATTCTCCCTTTGAAGATAACTGGAGTTATATTATGGGGAACTTTGTCATCTTTCTACTGTATCATAGATTGAGAGGGCGATCTCACTTAAATGATATTTTGGGGTCTATCTTCAGCAACTAATAATCTTTTCCCGCAAAGTCATGACAAGTTATTGAATCATATAAGAAAGAGTTTTTAATTGTGAAGGAAACAAACCGTTCATAATATGAGACTTTATGCTGAGAAAAAGAAAATAATAAGAGATGACCTGTGTGCAGGTCAATGGGATACTTATGACCCGATGACGTCATCACTTCACCACATTTGCCTGTGTGTGTCTTCCACCAATGCCAGGGATAAACCTTGAATTTCCATAACTATCTTCCTTAGCCCGATATTGACGAAACTGTTACCACTCTGTATAATTAACTCAGAACTTAAAATCAACTTGAACATGTGGTGAAATTGCGCCCAGAATAATGGTTAAACATTGAAATACAGATAAGAATAAAGACGAAAATAACCAAAACAATTCCAATGTACGAGTAGCCCAATCATGATGCTTTGAGTAGATAGTCCACATATATCATTTAATATTTTGTTATTTCGTCTGGTCTTTTTTTGTGTATTGTTTTTCTTCTTCTTTTTTTGTTTGGGATTTGTGTTTGAGTGTTAACAGCTTCGTTTTCAGTATTATGTTATGAATGGACGGGGGGATGGGAGAGGGTAAACGTTTGACAATTTTTGATATTTTTTGTATTTGTGTGCATTTTTTTTGTTACTGTATTTTAATCAACGTATTGTATTTTTGTTTTCTTTGTTTGATATGTTTGTTATTGTACAATGTATGATGATGTATATGTGATTTAATCGGGCACGGACCAGCTGAAGAACAGCCATTGGCTGAAGCCGGTTCCGTGCGAAAATAAAATAAACTGAACTGAACTGAACCACGCTATACAGACTGCATTTGATACCTTATGATAGCGACTAAGCTCACTATCTTCATGAATGTAATTAAAGGAACGAGTATGTCCTCAACATTTCAGGAAGAAATCTACAACAACGATTCTTAGCAGAAATAAGACACAAGAAGAGACAAGAAATCATCAAAAACCAAAACAGTTGAGAGATGTTTACTAATTTCTTATACACTACATCTTACCAGGCAATGAAAGCATATTTTTCTAAGTATTCTTTCGTTGTTTGTCCGGATTTTCATGTTCTTACTTGTTCTTTTAGGAATGGGGTAATACTCGGAGACATCTTTGAGGAAGCGCACCTCAACACGACACTGACTGTGATCATGAGGAGGGGGGTAGGGGCAAGTTTGCATGGCGCAGAGGTCGCAGAGAGCTCGATGTTGATGACGTCACGGGGGACTCACATTTCACAAAGGTGTTAAGTGTGTTTTGCAGGAACCACGGTCCCTGAGCTCGCAGACAGACTGTAGAGCCGACACGGTCTCCCCGGCCTTTTGCCGTGTATCTCCCAACTGTCCTAAAAGGGTTCCTGGCTGACTCGAGAGGTGAAACGTGCTAGACGCATTCGATTAACCCCTTCCATGTTTTGCAGTAATCCAGCTACACAAGGCAAGCCTTTCTTGAGCGCGGCAAGTGAAGGGTTAAGGAACATGACTTCGAGGTAGGTATCTGTCCGTGCGCAGGGAAAGATGGCTAGTTACGTTTTCGTCTTCTGTTCCTCAATGTGGTTTTGACCATTAGACGCCACGCTCGCCATCGCCGCAAACACGCCCGGCAATGATCTCCAATGGCCGCACGTTCATCTCCACCTCAAGCGTGCATGCTAATTGGGAATTAAGCGACCAAGGAGCTTGAGATACGATCCAAACAAGAGCGGAGCTAGGAGTGACCCTCAAGCCGTAAGGCTGGAACACGATACGAGGTCCTTCCCATGCACTATTCCTCCATAGGTCAACCACTTCGCGCATCAGTTTCCCCCCTCTCCCATTAAGATCTGGAGTATATGCGTCCTTTTCCTCTTTAACCGCCATCGTGATAGGACATCCTCCATGAAATTGTTTAAGCACTCGAAATGAGCATTTAACCTCATCAAATGTCAGTCTTGACCCCTCCCTGACTGGTATAATATAGTGAATAACATCCGTTGAAACGGGATGCGAGACACATCCATCCTTTATATTGATACCAGTTTGACCACGCCCATTCTCTACTGGTCCATTGTCCCAATGTCGCCTATACTGTTCGACCGAAGATATCTGTCAGATCGGGACCAAAGACTCAAATAAAAACCAGCCCTAAGTGGTTATTGGATTCGAGAGCTGACAGTTATCGACGCCAGTTTCTTCCATCTCGACTGACATGTGATGGGGCAGGGGGTGGGGGAGCTCAGCCTTGACCCTTTCAAAGTGATGATGAGCAGTTCACCCTTGTCAGTCAAAAAGACATTCATTTTATAAAGTTTTGATCGAAACAACTTCCAGCGTTATGAAGAATATCCTTTTCCAATCGAATGATATAATGGCGTCTAATTCAACGCATACACTTTTCACTAAACGCTAAGTCAATGAAAGATCTACATGAAGATTTGGGAAAAATAAGGAATAGATTGGTAATGGAAATATGCACACTGAGCATATCAACCAGTATCAATTTAATGTGTTTTTTTATTCAAAAACAAAAACAAATTTTGTAAAAAGCTATTTCATTGCACATTACTGACTCAACGAGATTTTTGTTATTAAAGGGACATTCCAGGCGATTTTCATAATTTCACATCATGTAGTACATAAATCAACAGCTCCATGTATAGATTTGTGGAATTTAATTTGGTTCTTGAGCAGAGAAACAATACTTTGAAAAACCTTAAACGAATTACACTGAACAAGGATGATGACATAGGAGGTTCACATATTCCACAAATGTAGCAGTGAAATTCCATTACAATAGCACTTGCTTGCGAGTTCACCTGTGTATAATCTATGCATGCCTTATCTTCTCTTGTTCTGCTTCCTTGACCCCCAATTCATGCATTCTAATGGGGAACCTGCCATGTCATCATCCTTGTTCATTGCAATTCGTTATAAATTTTGAAAATATACATACTTTTCATCCCAATTATCATAATTTCTGAAACACTGTCCTCAGTATAACTAATTTATAGTGGTTCAAATGTAAAAATCTGATAATCATCCGGAGGTTTCCTTTAATCAATGTGTTCTTTTCATACGACGACATCAGTCTCTGTCACTACACAAGAGCATTCAACGCATTTGCTCACCAAAAGTTGTTTTGTTTCTGTTTTTGTTTAAATGTATGCCTGTTAATGAAATTTGTATGTTTTACATTTTAAACTGACTGTTTTGGGTGCACCAGGTGGGTTGGGGAGGATGGCCTGAGGGCCCAAGTCATATAGTTGGCTCTTTCCAAACCCGGGCTGCCCAACCTGGTGCACACTTACCACTCCAGTGTATGTTTTGATTTTGAAATATGTATTTTGATATTTGTGAATGAAAGCCGAATAAATGATAATAATAATAATAATAATAATAATAATAATAATAAAAAAACAATTATCTCAATGCGAAGAATGGTCAATGGTCTCACTGTAAGCAACGGTCAATTTGTAAGTAACACACTGCCTTAATTATGCATTTGCAGTACGTCTTGTATTGAACTGGAAATGATGCTAAAATAGTAATCAGATTGGTTAAAAGGAGTAATATCAAATCATTTTATAGTACGGAAACTGCTCATTCACAAACCAAGTAAAAACCGCGAAGAGTGGGGGGAATGATATGAAATTTCCAATCAGGAAGTGATATAGACTTGAGTATTTATTCATTTGAAGGGGACTGTTACTTTCATTCAACTTATCATTTAAGGGACCTTTCACGATCCGAAACGAAAAAAGAACGACGAGGTGAATTTGACAAAGAGGACAACCTAAGCAAACAGAATATAATAGGTGAAATGACTGAAAACGATTTGACATCAATACATCGTCAAAATATTTATTGAGAACGACAAAATACTACAAACGCGATATCGTCAAATCAAAAGCGCGCCCAGACTGGCTTGAGAAGTTTCAGAGTCCAAAGCTCATCATCGGAGGTCGAGAGAAAAGTTCAAATTTCTATCGCACACAGACATGACGGGTGTTCACTGATAATGTGGGAACTCATAAAAAAAGCGAGCCAAAATAGCCACACTTCGTCTCGGCTATCGGAAAAACAAATTCAGACGGTGAGTGCCCGTACTCCAAGCCTTCGAGTGAACGAGACTAGATTGCCGATGAAGAAAAAAAGGTGACCATTCACTCGCGGTGAAAGATGAGAGGTTTGCCTAACCCACTCCGCTACATGTCCATTATGGATAACTATAGTTTTTGCTTTCTGTGTCCGAGAAATCATCACTAACTATACCGCTACAAACAGACAAGCGTTTCCTAGTTAGTATATCATTATTTGCTCTTAATGAATTAGTCTTTAACTCCTATACAAATCTTAACAGATCATAGCTTGGTTAGGTTTGGTTTGGTTTGGATTGGTTTGGTTTGGTTTGGTTTGGTTTGGTTGGTTTGGTTTAATTTAGTTTAGTTTAATTTGATTTAGTTTGCCTTGCATTATTTCTGTTTTCAGGCAAAAAACAAAGCAAAACAAAACAAAACAAATTCAACATAATTTCCAAAGATACGAACAGTGACAAATGTATAATGATTAATATCATAACAAACAATTACCCAAGTAGGCTAGATAAACATATCCAATAGTATCGCACAATAAACATTATACAAAACATTTAAATGATTTGGGAATATAGTAAATTCTTTTCCAGTAAAATGAAAGAGATAATTGGAAATGGATGAGGCCTCAGATCAAAGTTACTACGTATTTACCCGCTGTTTCTTGCTCATGAAGCAAGTTTGAAATTTGTTAGTTATTTACTTTACAAATAAAATGGCGATGTTTTAATTCTAGACGTAGTAAATTATCATTTCCAGATTATCTGTAAATCTAGGGATACAGTGTCACCCTCAGTATCTTAGTATGATGTGAGTGATTCTTCTGATGTGAAAATACCCTAGAGATAGATAGCGACAGAGACAGACAGTAAACACAAATTTTATAGTCTTGTAGAAAATGATGATGTACATCAGCACTACTTTGAGTTAGTGGAGTTGTTGTTTTTTTTTTTGTCAGCTGATTTGCCAACGGAACAGTTTGATGAGTGTTAAGCATGTAGTTTTTACCATGTTTGTGTGTGTTTTTGTTTTGTCTTGTTTTGTTTTTGGTAGAAGTGACATCTTTCTTGCATAATCATCTTGTTCTCGATAAACGTTCCAATGCCACACAGGATTAATAGGGAGCCTTCTTTGGATTTTAATTCAAAGATTATGGATAATTTTGTAATCATGTCAACTATACCATAATACTATAATACTGTATTATATTACTACTCGTATTTATGCTTCTATTTAATTATCATTGAATTAATTATTTCATTTATTATTTACTTCCTGTACTATATATCTTTACAAGAGAAGAAACGGAGCTGAAGGCATGGAATGAATAATCCGTCCAAGCTTATTATAATATTATGTTCTATACACAAAAGAACGTCGAGACTCATTACGTAACTTTGTTTTGATGGACAAAGTCTTTATAATATTTATAAAAGTCCGTACGCTAAACAATGACCTGTGGTGATGATCTCATGAAAATTTGATTATTATACTTTGTTTCAAATAAATACAATTCAAGCATGGAGCATTGATTATACTGCATACACTACTTTTAGTGAAGCTTTCAGTTGAAAACATCCAAAATCACTTTCATAAGAACATTCAATGAAATGAAAAGAGCTTATGATATAAAGACATACAACTTTACATCAATTACGCAATTTAAGGTAAGAAATTACGGTAATGAATGATGCAGTTACTTCAACGTCAACAAATCAAACAAATGAAACAAATGGCGACAGGAGATAGTCATAGGATTATAACTAATCGAGGATGAATTAGAAATTGATATTTGTATATAAACTTCGATATTTCAATTTCAATTTCAATTTTATTTTCGTATTTCTAGATGGAAAATACATAAAATATAATATATTGTAGCATCCAGGAAATCCAATGATAAAGTAATTTTAAATGTGGTACGTTTGCTCGCTATTGACGCAAGTGTAGTTTTAGGTTTCGAACACTATCAGGAGAATGCACTTACTTGTACCGAAATTTCATTTCTCTTCCGTTTTCTGGATTGTATAGCGACAGTATACTTAGTTCTTAGGCCTAAATATGTTAAACAAGCACCCGGCCCTTCATAATTCAGGCCGTTATTTGAACTCAATCATCACAGGATTTGTTGAAATACTATTATTGATATCTATGCACGCGACTATCTCTATGTTCTCATTTCGCTTGTCCCTTGTCTGCGTGTAGTGCAGAGGGGGTCTACATCACGATTATCACCAGTACACAAGTTGAATGTGTGATTGTAATGGGGATTGGTAATCAGCGAACACGAACCAATGTGGCCACGTGAAATTTTATTCCGGCTTAGTTCTGGGTCACTTTGAATTTTGTTTACATGGTACAATAAGTATCCGAGACTGTGTAGATGAATTGTCAGGCTCTATTACTGTCGAGCTTGTAATTGTGTTGGAATGTGAACATTTTCACTGATGCCATTGTTGACATGCTTAACGAAGTTTAAAGATATGCAAATGCCTCTGATTTACAATATCGAACTTTTATGCACTGTATGATTCAATGTAATTGATTTATCTACTGAACTGTGGAAAAGTTTTCTTCAAATTGAACATGCATGTACTGATCTGAAATTCAGATTGTGCGTCCACTTTAGATACCGGCTGTGCACATGGTTACCTGGCTACGGTGCGATTGTATTTCATCATGAATCTTAATTGCCATTTTCAGCGGCTGCTTCTATTCCAGTCTGTGAACAAATGTCAACTAGTTGAATCATGATAATGAATCACATAAAGGCGTCCCAAGAATGATGATTTTGATGACCCTTTTTGCTGTGTATGCAATCTCCAGCAATTACTACAACGCAGAAATAATTCAAATACATTCCTACAGACACCCTCCGAATTTGAGACGAAAGGTAAAAGACTCGGGTGATCGAGGTGGGCATTCTTATGGCCGCATCCACAATGCGAGTGAACTATCATCAAACATGCGAGAATGTTTAAGGTATTATGTGGAAAACCCGTTAATACCTATCGGTTTTCACCTTAAAATGGTGGTATTATAAACAGAAACAGGTGGAATAAAACGATAGACTATCTTTCCTGAAATGAAACCATTTATTTAGATTTCTTTCACACATCACCTGCATAAAGAAGATCCGACTGGTGATACAAAGGATTTGATCAATTTAAATGCAATGTTCAATAATTTATACAGGTGGACCTTTTAATGGTATGCTGGAATGAAATCGTGACCCCAAGGTGGGATGTATTTCAATTCAATTTCTCTTTCAATTGATTTCATATATCTCGAGAAAATATCATACCAATCAAGGCAATCATACAATACAAAATTTATAAAGTATAATTAGATAAAACTTCACCTGAATGTACAACTGTCTCAATAAACACAACGTCTATTGACAGTAATATTAGACTACATTCAATGTACGAGAAATATGGGGCCTTCGTAAGAGCAAGCTTGTTTAAAGTCGTATATGTGTGATGTTCTCCCAACCCCACCCCACCCCCCCAAAAAACAAAACAAAACTGAAGATCGGTCAACATCGTGATTATTATCATATCTCATACATTTCCTGATTTGAGATAAGAAGGAATGGGAAATATACAATTTTATCATGTATACATTTCTCAGACTGTGGGTTGTCTGATATTTCTACTCCCTTCCTAACATGCACATAGTATAATTGCATTTGATAAGTTGCGTTGGGATTTTGTTACCATGGTAACGAATGATTAATGATCAGCTTTGTGGGTTTGAAGGGGTACACTTTCTCAACGCGCAGTCTCCACGTATCTCGCCGAAAGTAGAATAGCTGGAAATTATATTAGGATGAGTATTTGTGTGGCAGAAAAATGAACTGAACATCATTTTGAATTGTCTCGGTTAAGATGTGGAGATGTAACTGTTGCAAACAACCTGCCCTGCACATTTGATATCCACGCTAACATGGCAACATTTTAACGTCAGCGCACTTGACAGTTGAGGCCTATATGCCTAGGATATAAAATGGTCACTATAACATTGAAAAACTTGTTTGTTACGACGAGATATAATCCAACAGGACATATTCACCTATTCTCTAAAAATTACTTACTGCAGAGTTAATCGTGTGATGAAAGACCTACCCGGGGTACCATCACTTAGCCCTATGGCCAATGATGGCACGTGGATAATTCGCACATTCCACAGAACGTATAAACTATTCGACGTGGGTCGAGTGGGATACGATTTGTACGCGTTTAGTACCAGGAATGGCCCGACCTACAGCTTAATTCTGCATACACTGACGATTATACTATTCTTGTTTACTTCAGTAAACTTTATGGTTATGATCGTATATCGGAGAAGGAGGACAAAGTGGTGACGATGGTTGTAGCAGACAGTTGCAGTGACAGTCATGGTACTATAGTAGTAGTAGTAGTAGTAGTAGTAGTAGTAGTGGTAGTAGTAGTAGTGGTAGTAGTAGTGGTAGTAGTAGTAGTAGGAGGAGGAGGAGGAGGAGTAGGAGTAGTATAGTAGTAATAGTATAGTAATAGTGGTAGCAGCAGTAGTAGTAGTGTAGTAGTGATAGCAGTAGTTGTAGAAGTAGTAGTAGTAGTAGTAGTAGTAGTAAAGTAGTAGTAATATTAATATTAGTAGTGTAACTTTAATGCCCACATCCAGGTATGTTAACCAGGTATGTATGTAGTAGTTGTTGTTGTAATGGTAGTAGTAGTAGTGGCAGTAGTTGTTGTTGTTGCTGTTGGCAGTAGTAGTAATAATAGTATTTGACGTTGTTGTTGTTGTAGAAAAATCTAAAGCAATAAAAGAAAAAGAAGCTCAGTAGAAGTCAAATAATAGTGGTTCTTGCTGGTTTGATATCTATGCCAGTGGTATAAATTATGGTAATAGTAAATTATGTAAGTAGTCTTTATAGTATTAGTATTAGTAGTAGTAGTAGTAGTAGTAGTAGAAGCAGCGTTAGTAGTGGTAGTAGTAGTAATAGGTATATCTTATTTGTCGTTGTAGTTTATGGTGTTGTATGTGTATGGGTAAAAGTTTCTAGTCTTGTGGCAAAAGAAGTAGGGCCTACTTAGATTATTAGTGGTTCCTAAAGAGCTGGTAATCAGCGAATAAGCTTAACTTTAGAAAAATAAAAATGGCTGTACGAGAAGTCGTAACCGAAGACAGGCAATCGTCAGAAAAAAAAGAAGAAGTTTCAAAAGGCTACTTATCTGCTGGCAGGTTGTTTTTTATGATTCTGCTTGTCAGACATTTCAAAAGTCTTTTTGAGACTGTATGGGCGCAGAGTTACTGCATCTTCACTTGCGAATTTCTACTCTATGACATGTAACATTGCAGAAGCCCAAATCTGGCCAAATTTTAGGACAGTGTGACAAAGATCTTCGTACGTCATCCTACCTGGTGATGGAGGCATGTCGACATCATCGATCGGGGAATCGCTGATATCATTTTCATCGTCTACATCGTCGTCGTCACCGCCGAGACAGCCCGCCCCGCCAGGCTGTTGGCCAAAGAGAGGACCTGGCGGCAGGTAGTTGTAAGGCCCGTTGGGCGAGCAGGCCCTTAGTCCTAGAATTATGGCGTCTTCGGCGGCTTGCTGTCGCTTCAGTGCCACCTGCGCCGCCATCACCCGCTGTCTCTCGGCGATGAGGTTGCATTTTGCGCAGCGACAATCACGGAACCTGCAGTGCCGCTTGTGTCCCTTCAACCACGAGATCACGCCATGGTTCCGGCAGCGAGCGCACTTGGGCTTCCGGGCCCCCTTCTCCGTCAGCGGGCCGCGGAGCAGCGAGAGCGTGCGGACGTCGATGCGGTCCATGTCGCCGTTGTTGATGACGGGCTTGGTATCTCGGCACACAGGCGATCGGTAGAACGCGAACGGATCCACGGTGGACGTCGGTTTCGATCACGGGCTCGTGTCAAAAGGAAGTGTCTGCTCCGAAGGGTCCAACCAAAAGGCAAAGGGATTTCCTCCTATTCTTCAGTCGAAATCTCTCAGCTCTGTTCAGGTGTCTTATTTCTTTTTTATCTTAGCAACGGAAAGCTTCAGTCATCCGTGTCTTCTTAATCACTATGGAAGTAGAATCCCAATTCTTATTTGATTTTGATAGTGATACTGGAAACCAGAACACAATCACTGCTAAGGCGTTATGATCTGATACTTCAAAGTCACTCAAGACAGGGAAATTATGATGAGCATCAAAGATGACACAAGGTTTATACACGAAGAACCACTCCAACAACGTTATCTCTTGGGATGGATGGTGTCTCCCGGACCTATGGGATGAAGATCAAGATAATATCTCACTGGAGTTGATACCAAAATGCCTAGGATGTACCCACTCGGTGTCGTGCGTGCGTGCCGTGGAAGCCAACTGGTAGCGGAGAAAGTTTTACAAGTCATATAAAAGCGCCATACGTTTCCTGCAGTTCGGAAGCGACCGAACTCGCCCCGTCACACTATCTAAAACTTCTCTTGGTGCCTTCCCCCTGGGGATGGCCCGCCAATAGATGGCCTACCAGTCGATAGAGTCTTAAACCTCCGCGTGTCGGATTGCTGCGAGCGTTTATCGAACAATTAGTCACTTCGTTGATGCACTAACCACGAAGCAGCAGAAAAAGAGGCACGAGGGGGGAAAAAAATAAGGAGACAACAACGATTCACTTTATAGGGGCGTTGATTGGATCTATCAGTAGCCAATCCGCGCGCTCGTACCGGAACGGCGCCCGCAGGGGTCACACTCGTTAGCATACGATGAATATTCATGATAAAGTACCTGCTGAAATCTCGCCCTAGCAGAGTGGTGTTTGTTGGACTGCATAGGGGATTTTGGTCGGGGTTGGGTTGGGGATCAATGTACGTAAACAAATGGGCTCAGAGAGGGTGCCATGCTAACAGCTGAACATATACAGCCCCACCAACATGGTTTCCGGTCCCCAGGTTAGGTATGCAGAGCGATTTCTAGCTTAGGAAGTAAGACTGTGGAGGGGCTAGAAATCTCGTCGCGAGAGCGAAACGAAAAAGAAACCGGTGGAAGCTAGGGGAACTCTTAGCACCCCAATCTGTCATTGGCCTTGTATGTTTTTGGTGCGGTTGTGTACGGGTGAGTTGGGGAGAGGCGCGGCATTGTTGGCACACTGCACATAATTTGTCACTTCTAATGGAGGTGCGCTGATTGACAGGCAGTGATTGACACGTCACGGCCGCTAGCTCGGCCTGTCATTGGCTGATGCCGCGACCCCGTGATTTGCTGATGACGTGACGTCACACAGCCTTGGGCAGCGATGAGAGAAATAAGTGGACAAATGTAACAAGTGCGCGCGCGAAACGCCACCCCGCCGCGAAGAAAAGTTCAAAAACTTGTGAAGACGGATAACGTGATTGATGGGAAACACGCCGAAGGCTTCTTCTTTCCCTTCTTCCTCTTTTCGTCTTGGGTGTGAAGCTTAGTACTACACACAGTCATGCATCACCCACCTCATCGCCCTAAATCATCGACCAGCCTGCTTGATGTCGACTTCCTTGCCGTCGGCGTCACCAAAAAGAGTCAAACAAAGAAAGTTTGTGCCCTGATCCATCACTCCAAACAAGTATGATTGAGAAAGGTGCGAGTGGGTCGGAGAAAGTCGCAATCACACACGGTGTAATTCTAGATGTGTGAGATTTTACATGTGATTTATCATTCATTGCAACGTGGATTCTGACCACTGGGACTGGTAAATAACCAGCAAAAAGACAGACGTTAACCGGCGAGCTTTCATCGCGGAATGACTCCATCTCCAAAAATTCTTGTGTGATGTTTTGTGTCATCTTAATTATGAAAAGTGAAAATCAGGCACACACACCGTCAAAGCTAAACACTCGCTAAGAAGATTATTATTTTCTCTAAACACCCGAGGGTAGTTGACTGACACTGTTCTTAAAAATTGAAATAATGCCTTCGAAATATTAACATTACTATTCTGAATGAGACCTTCGAAAAAAAAATCAAAGAACCATGTACATTTTCCAGTCGTGCATCACTCTGCACTAATATGTATTTCATTTTATTAAAAAAAATCGCTTATGTCGCCCTCTTCTTCACATCAAACCTTCAAGTGAAGCAGACTTAGCGATATTCATTTCATCTCAGTAGGTCTGCTATGTCAATCAATTTGGTAATAACTCGTATCACAACTATGAATGATAATGTGAGTTATAGTTTCAGATCAAATGCAATGTGAAAGCAGTATGTATTGACCTTACAAGTAAGATGGATAACAATAATTGTGGAAATTTGTCTTCACTGGAAACTTTGAGAAATTCGTACTACTTTTCACGATCTTTTAAAGAGAGTTATTTGAACAAACAATTATGCCTACTTTTCATGAACATATTAAGTATACATTGTGTAACTCTACTGCTATTAGATATAGCCTATGCTACCACTAAAGACAATCATGAAATATGGCGATGTCTGTTTATGAAGATTATTCTCATGCTAGTATACAGTATTATTATACACTGAATACCAGTATGTCATAGGATATTGCGAGTTCATTTCCTTTACATTCTTCTGATTCATTCTCATATAAGGTGCGACATTCCATGTTCTAGTCATTATTAGAATAGAAATATCAAAGTAACAGAAAAACCCGCAGAAAACAAGAGAAACAGGAAATTTAAAGTTGTCAAATCCCTGCACGTTATGCAGTGTATACGTTTGCACGTCTTTGCTCTTTTGAGGGGCACACAATCACACACCTGCCTGTACATAATCAATAGTCAAGTAATCACTTCCTGATCTTACGTAAATTGGTCTGGAATATCAAATCAATCAGAGTATCAAGTCTTATAAGTACACATATTCTGCGACCGTTTTGATTTACATGCCAAGTATCTTTTTTTTAAAAATTCTGTTTGAGTATAACGCTTGAACGCAAGCAATGCCAAATTGCGATAGGAAAGATGATGCTGAATAAGACATATACAACCTTGTCAAGAAGTTTGACTTGAACATCTTGTTACCGTCTTATTCTCACTGTGCGTAATAATTATGTGTAAAGCGGAATTCATTTACAACCGGTCAGATGCGCTGTGTCGTTTACCCTTTTCACTATCATATTTAAACTGTGAGTAATAATTACATTCGGGACATATAATATGATATCTAAGTATGTGTAAGAGTCAAATGAGGTGAAAATTGGGTGTATAGCTTGGTGGATTATCGCAACTTTTGATAAAAAATCATAAACTATAAAGACGGTATCAATATAAAGAAAAATGAAAGGGAACGCAAAAAAAAAAAAATCTGCGAACAAAGGTTATGAGTGGTAACGACTTGTTAAATGGCAGCGCACTAACACGCCGTGATTGGTACCCTGTTCGTAGTCAAGGTACACCACCTACTCTAACACCGCTTGTCTTGGATTCGCAGATCTGTACGGACACTGAAAAAGTAAACAAACATACGTTTTGATGGTTATTGCAATTCTAATCTGATATACAAATTCTCATTAAGAATTTAAAGATTTTTCTATTTACCTGAAATGGAGTTTTGAGCACGCTGTAGTTTGGCCAGTTGGTAAGATGAAGCCTTGAACAGTAATGCATTTCCATAATCAATACGAGACAAAACATATGAATGAATAACAGAGGCCGCAACTTTGTGTGATAATGATTTCCTGATACTGTGAATATTGCGTAGAACCCAACTTTGCAAATATACAGATGGACATGCGTTTGTAATGTGTGTCGCCATTGACATTTCAGGGTCAAAGTAAACTCTTACTCTCAAGATTCCTACACTTTGACACAGATTTAAGACAAATTCTTCTTTAAAGTCTTCTCCTCATTGTCTCTCACTCTGCATAACCAAGAGCACTACTTATCATTACATGAAAATGCTATTGACATAATCATGCTAGTTGCATTGGCAGGATTAAAGGTACTGTTTACCATTGGGAGCAGTGATTTTAAAATTGTTCGAGTTGTCAAATTCGATGTGTGTAGGTCAGTTGTATCACAAAACATCATACCATATAAAACTTTCGCAATAAAACCTAAAATATAAGGAGATATCAATATCTTTCTCAATAAACCATAACTGTGGACCGTTATTCTAGATAAAAAGATGTTGCTGTTCACTTTTTATTTGGCAATACTTAACATTGATTATACTGATTAACATTCTTACATTGGTTGTTTCTATCCGTAACTCACATTTTTAAAACTATTTTGAAGCACTAAAGTTGGGTTTTTATTTCATCTGCAAATGGTAGATAATGCCTTAAATACGCAGCGTGTTAGTATGTCACGTGGCTGGCATGACTGGGGATTGTTATTCTTAGACATACACATGACGTCGCACGTTTAATGAACTTTTGACATCTTTAACGTATAAACCTTCTACTTATGTGGCTGACTCCGTTTAGAATTTGTCCGAATTTTCGTTTCTACATTACTGCTCGACTTCAAATCGAATTTATAGTGGACTGGATTCTCATTTGATATCTGTTTCGTTTTATCCCTTTACATCGCATGTCATCGTAGGCATTATACCCCGTGAGTTCACAGGCTGATATGTTCGCCAGACGCGGCTGCGCAGACAGTGAAAGCGACGATCTACCGGAGAACAAATCATCTACTGTAGTTTATAGGGGCAAAAATGCAAAAGTTGTCCTTTTCTATTGCTATTTTTCTGGCTTTTTCTCCTTCGAGATCACTTTACTGCTGGCGCGGATAGATTATTGATACTGCTTCAATTCTGGTGACTTTCCCGAAGGATGACATTAAGAGCATTCCTCCGTTGCTCCGACAAGCATCATAAAGTGAGGGGAGGGTAATGGGGAGAGGCGGGCATGGGGATACAGTGACGGATCGTTGCGCAGATCGCTCGCTGCATTCTTTATGAGGTATGATAATGATTACATGAAACATTCCTCCAAAACGAAGCAATTTATCTGAACTTCAGCTTAAACCGTGGACTTTTTTTTGATAATATAGGGAAATGAAAGATAATCGATTGGCAAAGCACAAAGCAGCACCTCTTCATTTAGCGGATTGAAATGATGAGTTTACTTGAATTGAATATTAAGCTTCAAAGCAAATGATGTTTCGAAACTAAAAATATGTCCTGATCAGTTTGGATTGAAGGGAATATCAATTACAGTACTGAGTACTTCAAATGAGGCCTAAAACAAAAGCCCGCTCACCAAGCCGCTACGTGGCGAAATCCGCCAATAAATCACCACAAATAATGATATAGGAACGCGAATGAAAAAAAAATCGTTGCTATTAATAGATGAATATATTTTTGTTTCTTTTCTTTTCCTTATTGTTTAATCCCTCTTTCTCTTATTTTTTTGTGCACATGTTCGCGAGAGCAACTGTGCGATTCACACAGACGCTGCCCGAGTCACATGGAGTTCGTGACAATAATCACAGAGGGGCTTGTTTGTCTATTAAACGGTATTGACGTGTGGTGGTATAAAGAGGAGATAGACTAACCATCCATCTACCTTGAGTAGCCCAGCAGACAGGCTGACGCCACCAGCAAGTGCTGGCAAACACAAAGTATGTATTTCGTCAATTGTTATGTGCATACCAACTGTTTATTCAAGACCGCCACTAAATGATACTGGCAAAGAGAAAGGAAAGGGGGAAAATGCTAAGTAAAGAAAGAATGAACTCGCCATCGGAAAAGAGGATCATTGAAAAAAAAAATGAAATGAGTGCCCTAAAGTTGTTGTTGTTTTTTAATGGCTGCATGGCAAGTTCATCACTATAATCACGCATGTTCAAGAAGAAGTGAAAAATGTAAATTCCTGATCACTCAATGACCACTTCCCAGCAACGGAGTTTCGAGATATTTGAAGATATATTGAAAGTAGCAATTCATCTTTCGGGGATCTTCGGGGGTGGGGGTGGTGGCAAGTCCGTCTACTTGCTTTTATCAAACACAAGAAAATACACTCTATGAGCCTGCAAACACTTCGGGAAATATAAGATTCAAGAAGTTAGGAAGGGCTTTTGTTACATTGCCTGCTGGTTTTGCCAAGGAGATGACCTAGTCTTTGGTTCCAGACATCATACTGCCAGTCTGCCTTACAATTTTATTGCCAAGAGGCCCAACACGCGCATGGAAATTGCTCGATTTTTTTCTGTTCTTCGTCGGCGTCAACCAACTAGCGTATTGTTTCCCTTTGAATATAGTGTTAAAGCCTTTGTTGCATCTATACACTGCAAAAACATCGCGTCCAAATGTCAATAGAGGACCACACCCACAGGTGTAGAAAGCATATGTTGTGATGTGTTGAAAAGTGAATGACGCAAATATGCACTACAAAAAATCGGATGTTAGATAAGAAACACCGAATTGGTGTTTAATTTAAAATCACCAGCAATATTAAATAAACACCAAGTAGTGCCATTATCGAATTAACACCAGCGCAGTGTCAAACTATCACAAGCTACAGTGCCAAATCAACACCAGGAAGGGCCAGGTGCACACTTTTAAACACCATCAAAACGTACTTTCTACACCTGTCGGTGTGGTCCTCTATTGACACTTGATCGGTGCTAGATTTGACACCCATGGTGTTAGAGGGACTGTATAGTACTGGTTGAGGTGAGGATTCGGCTTGTAACGTTTTGCGAGGTATTTAGAAACCACTCTATGAAATGTTAAAGAGCATACAATTTTAAGGGGAATCAAAAGTTTGTTTGATGAAAATCGATTTTGAAATGTTCGAGATATCTAAAAACAAGATAAAACAAAGAGATCCTATAAAAGTTGTTTTCTGTCAATTTTATTAGGATCGCTTTTTTGGATATCTCAGCCATTTCAAGGCCAATTTTCGTCAAATAAACGTTGAATCCTTCTTGAAAGTACATGCTCTTTCATATTTCATAAGAGATTTCTCATTATCTCACCAAAAAATGTCATAAACCTGAATCCTCACCTCAACCAGTACTGTACAGTCCTTTTACATCTAATACCGCTCTTTTTACAGTATGTGTTTTGAAATTACTTTAAAATCTGAACTTGCGGTACAACCAGCGGTGTGTGCTGATGTGATGTCATGAACAGGTGATCATGGAGTCGCAGTATTAGAAAAAAAAAAGTTAGTGCCTTGCATTCCCTGGTTCTGTACACACTTTCCATATTTTTTCCCCAGATGTTATTGTCTTACACGACAAGAAGTAAACACTTCACACGGATAATACGAAAGATCAGGTCGTGTCAGTGGTTTTTAAAGATATGACATGTGCATGTTCATCACAAGGAAAGACAGAAAAACAGGGAAATAGTGACATTTATTCAGTGAAATGTAGGTATCGCGCTGCTGAAAATTGATTGACTCCTAATCCGCTGGCGCCTGTCGACACACAGTTATTCATCATCACTTCAGCTTTAGCTGTGCATTGTCATAATCATTATTCCCCCCTCGCCCTGCCCGAGATTGTAACAACCGTAGACACACCGATTGAAGGATCTCCCACGAGCAGAGTCCGACTGCCACCGTTTCGTGTTGCTACTCAATGTGCTGATGTACACGTGGGTAGAGAGAAAAAAAAATCAACAGCTTGAAGAGTGGCGTTTCCGAAACAAAGATAAACAGTGTCCGATGGCACAAAAAAGAGTCAAAAGTCGAACAAAAGAATAACAGAGAGAATTATTGCGCGTATTCACTTCGAATGATCAATTATAGGTTCATATTTTTTGTCGCTTCTGGCAGTCTGGTGAAAAAAAAAATGAGAGAATCAAGCCGGCGTTTGAACTGATGCTGAAGGAATTCAAGCTCAATACTGTAATCGGCGTCACGATTTCATCCGCATGTAACGGATGTAATGAGCCAATATCAATATAACTGAGTCAGGACATCGTTGTTGTTGTTGTTGTTGTTGTTTTTTTTTTTTTTTTTTTTTTGTTGTTGTTGTTGTTGTTGTCGTCGTCGTCGTCGTCGTCGTTGTTTTACGATTAATGTAGAACCAAATTAGCATACAACTTGTGTAGGACTATCAGAACGATAACTATCGTACCATTCTCAATATCTTATATGGTATAGCCACATTGATACAGACAAGCATTTCTTGCACTGCTGACACGCATGTGCACACACACACACACACACACACACACACACACACGCACACACACACACACACACACACACACATACGTACATGCCTAGTATGTCCGAGGACCATGACAAACTACCTCCTCTTGAGGACAGATGTTATTTAGCTCTCAATCGTCATACGGTTAAAAGACTCATAATAAAAAAGAATGCCTTTAACGACGCTCACAAGATTACGCGCGTTTTTTTAAGTTTACAAAATAATCATAGACCTATACATCAGAGGACATGATTTCTCGTTTTGGTATACGTCCGAGATAGCTTTCTCTGATGTTAACATTTTATGTTTCAACATTCGACAGAGGTCAACCACACACAATTACATTTGTCAGACATTATAATGCAAACCTGGGTTCTGTTTGATTAAAACTTGCTATTCTAACAAAATAAGATTTCTGTGACTAAGGTCAATAGCTACAGTTTATGCATTTATACATTGAAAAGCATAATGAAATGTCCATTTATTATTATTATTCTTTAGGGGGAGCACTCGCCTAATATTGTATACCGGCCTGTGCCGTTCAGATGGGTCGCTTTTTTTGAAAAATATATCCTTGAACATGCCCCCCTTTTGAGTCGTAAAATCTCCAACATGCCTCACTTTTTAAAGATCGGTAATTTTATTGTTGAGTGTTTAATCGTAACTTATAATGCAATAGGGCTTTGGTAAATCACTTTTACATTGTACGTCCTCCTACGTACTTTGTTTCCTTTCCAAAATAATGTTGCACATTCATAAATATTCATACAAATGTTCTTTTTAAACGCATATGATAGGTCCTCGAACGCTTTTGTAAATCGGATATGTGTGTTATAGATACAGTGTAGTGTCCTCGTACATCTAGGCAAACTTGATCTGTGCTACCTTTGCAATGAAATGTCCTCGAATGTTTTTACAAACCTGGTCTGTGTTACCTATACAATGAAATGTCCTCATACGTTTATGCAAACCCGTTTTGTGTTCCCAATACAACTGAGTGTCCTCATAAGTTTACGCAAACTTGATCTATGTTACCTTTGCAATGCAATGTCCTCATACAGTTATGCAAACCTGGAATGTGCTACTTTTGCAACTCATTGTCCTCATTCATTTATGCAAACTTGATCTGTGTTACCTATACAGTGTAATGTCCTCGATAGCTTTTGCAAACCCGGTCTGTGTTACCAATAGAATTTAATGTCCTCATAAGTTTATGCAAACATGATCTGTGTTACCTTTACAATGCAATGTCCTCATACATTCATGCAAACTCGGTCTGTGTAAATTACCTGTACAATGTAAGGTCCTCATACGTTGCTGCAGACTTGGTTTGTGTTTCCTGTACAATTTAATGTCCTTATAAGTCTACGCGAACTTGATATGTGTTACCTTTGCAATGTAATGTCCTCGAAAGCTTTTGCAAACCCGGTATGTGTTTCCTATACAATTTAATGTCCTCATACGTTTCGTTTTATTAACTCTCACAACATTCAAGAAGTACGTGTATCTGGAAACAAGCATCTTTTCTAATCCCTTTTTAAATTTCTCATTGTACTGTTTTGTTTATTTTGGTGTACCATGGACTTCGTATCTTTTGAAAAGAGTACTTTTGGTATTATCTTTATTATGATTATTATTATTGTTGTTATTATTATCTCAAACAACACAGTGGTCTTCTTCTTTTTATCATTTTTATAATCTCTTCAATTTTCCAAACTCTATTTTTCTCTCTCATCTTCACTTATCTCTTCCTTTTCTCTCTTCTCATTTCTCTTCTCTCTGCAACCCAGCCCCTCTTCATCTTTGTGTGTGTGTGTGTGTGTGTGTGTGTTGTAAATGCCAGAAATCCTGGTATGATTTTTATGACTTTGGGGTCGAACAGCCAAGTTCCTTATGATCTTTCATCTCGATTCTCACTCATTCAGATTTGTATGTACTTTATAATTATGTATGATCATCATGTGCAACTGTGCACTTTTATGTATTTTTATACTGATGAGTGAAATAAATGAATCTTGAATCTTGAATATTATTGCTATTATCATTAACATCATCATCATTAATATTCTTACTGCAATCCAGTGAACAGCAATAAGACTAAGATTTTAATACAGTTATTGTGCTTTGGCCTGTTTCAGAATTATTCGTAGAGACAAGCAGACAAGTGACAGAGATTCAGTTAACAGTGGAACACCTCTGAAAGAAAGAATAAAAGCCAAATAGATGAGGAAATAATTCAATAAGGTGGAACCATACTTTAAAGGAACAAAAAATCATTCTGTGTAACGTGTATCAAGTACGTTTAGGCCCTGGGCCAGTTCTTTATAAAAAAAACAAAAAACAAAACAAAAAAGCAGTAATATAAATGCATTTTACATTAGGTAATTTTAGCTATCATAAGGAGATTATCATAACAAGGTTCCATTTTACTTATAGAATTCAGATACAAGCAAATTCATCCACTACAAATATTCATATAGATTGTTTTCTAACAATTTTTTTTTAAATAAAACTCAACAGGGAAGAAGGAACTTGACATACATGCTGTCAGGCATTCATAATGTATAAACAACTTTTCTCTTACATGTACAAAATCTTGATGGAATGCAAAAATCTCCAGAAATCACCTCTTCATTTCACTTGAAAGGACAGAAGTAACTTAACCTGAAAACCCCCTTTACAGAAGGACTTCGTTAAATTTCAACTACAAAAAATCGGGTAAAAAAAAAAAAAAAATGCCCAGGTGATGGCTTTTGTTGTCCACGACCAAGGATTTATTTTAAGAACTCAAAAAGCATACTATAAATCAACCAAAAAAATATTTTTAGAATCTTTGTCTTCTAGGGCCGATTTTTCTTTTTTTAATATTCATCTCTAGCATAGAAATTATAAATGACAAGTTAAACAGATTACTACATTGGTACATAAGCATACTTTCTCATGTGCAAACTACATATAATTGGTTCAACACAAGGGGAAAAATTAGTGTTGCATATATCCACTTTTAAACTTATGCAAGGCTAATGTTCTGTTCTTTAACTTCTATCCCTCTACCTAAAAATGAGAGAGAGAGAGAGAGGGAGAAAAAGAAGTTATGTAAGTGCTACCTAACTGATCCCAACAATTCTGGATTCCCTGTACCACAAACCTTAGTTACCTACATAAATCTGCACATTACATGTATCCCTAACAAACAAATCACATCATCTTCATAGCATTTACCCAATGACTGTACACAGTGTCTCTTTAAGCACCAAGAAATTGATAAGTATTTATTTTACGGTACCTCTACACACCCTAATAAAAAAACCATAACAAAACAAAGGAACAAATAATGTCAGTAATGCCCAATGGATTTTTTCCAGGGTCCCGTTGCATAAATACTATCATGGTAACGTTGCCATTATGGTAACTACCATGGTAACAGAGCTCAGCAAGCAATCAAAATCAATTTTTCCATGGTGCATGTACTTAATATAATGGCAAAGTTATTATATCAGTAAGCTCTCATGCAATGGGACGTATATCTTAGTAAACTACTAAGAAATGAAAATCCACTATTGCAACATACAGATAAATTTTATAACGCAAAGGCCAACCCTCTCTGCTACCAATGCATCCATCCCAGTCTCTTTGTGAGGTTAACAGAAAAGC
Source organism: Diadema antillarum (assembly GCF_040938485.1). Classification (NCBI taxonomy): domain Eukaryota; kingdom Metazoa; phylum Echinodermata; class Echinoidea; order Diadematoida; family Diadematidae; genus Diadema; species Diadema antillarum. The sequence continues at coordinate 4,917,344 of NW_027271069.1, read as the reverse complement.
AAAGGTAAAAAGGTAATCCCTACTGTTCCTAATAATTGGCCCGTATTTCTCCAGTGCATTCCCAGCCTCATTTTGAGATTTTGGGAATTAACATTATACTTCATCCCCACCAAGTCCAACAGTAATGCCAGCCAAATCCGGGTTATATTCCAGAAATCCCACTATAAAACGATACGATATCCATCGTAACACACACAAACACAATAGCTACGAATTGTCAAAAAGTAAAACAAATACAAGGGCTCTCCTACATTTCAAAAGTAGTCCCTATAACTATCAAATGCACGTCATGCATAACACACAAACAAAATTGAATTCACAACCTAATCGTATTGACACATTTTGTCTCCCTGAGCAACGCTCCCTAGCGTCCGATGCAAACAGTGCAATGTTGTAGACAATGGGCTTTCACAAAAAGAGTTTCAGGACAGTACATGGAGCCACTTTAAACGTGGAAAATGGGTGAAATTTGAGCATTTCACTAGACCTTTGAAATTTGACCTCTGGCCTAGTTCACTCAAAAGCTAATCAAGTGATTACCACATCACACTTCATCATTTTGGACCAGGTTGGGGGAAATTTGTTCTTTCCAGTCTGAAGTTATTGCATTGAAGGATAAATTTCATGATTTGACCTTTGGCCTCCAGCTGAGTTAACTAACAAGCTAATGAAATGATTGCCTTATCACACTTCATCCTTGGACCAAGTTTGGGGAAATTTGCTCCTTCCCGTCTCGAGTTATCATGTAAACGGATAAATTTCTTGCTTTGACCTTGACCTTTGACCTTTGACCTCATGCTGATTTCAACCCAAATCTGATCATGTGATTGCCCCATCACACAACATCCTTGGACCAAGTTTGGGATAATTTGCTCCCACCAGTCTTGAGTTATCATGTAAACGGATAAATTTCTTGATTTGACCATGATCTTTGACCTTTGATCTCTCGCCGATTTCACCCCAAATCTACTCAAGTGATTGCCCCATCACACTTCATCCTTGCACCAAGTTTGGGGAAATTTGCTCGTTCCAGTCTTGAGTTATCGCGTAAACGGATAAATTTCATGATCCGACCTTGACCTTTGACCTCAGGCCAATTTCACCCTAAATCTAATCAAGTGAATGCCTTATTCTTCTATTTCCTCTTCACTTCCTGTGAAGGCAATGATTGCTTATTGACAAATAATGGGCAAATATAGAATATTTTGTTTGACCTTTGACACAAATATACTTAGGACAGATATCAGATATGCTACAAAAACATGTCCGCTTCAAGTAATGCACAATACATCTATAAAATGTGGATGTAGTATACTGCACAAGTGGACGCTTTCCTCCTTTATACACTTTGTTAAAAAAATTAAATGCAAACACACACACATTCTCTTTGATTACAAATAATCCATTGCAGTCCATGGTATAACATGCAGATCTAATGTCAATAACTTCCATACTTCTTAGGAAGGATAGATACAATTGTGATGTTTGTTTTATTTCAGCAATGAATTTATGATATCTTACCTTTCACAAGTGTCATGTGATGAGTTTCTTTTCACACCTTCTTAGAAAATACAATTAGTCATGCAAAACATTTGCAATTGTGCATGGAATGTTTGTTCATGGTTTGATAATTCAATGGAAGTTTATACACATAACCATTTCTTGCAGCTATGATTTTCATCATGGTGATCCCTAATAATTGCGACCCATATCTTTGTGTGTGTACATATATAGCTCTTGTATTCTTTTCCTCATTGAGTTAAGAGGAATTCAATGAGAATTTAGTTTCTTTTGTTTGATAATGTTATAAACCCTGTATTTAATCTTAGTCCAGGGTAGTTTCGCAAGTACAGGATATTTCTCTTGACACTCAATGCATTCTACTTTCCCTGGGACTTTGAAAGTCCTATAATTTGTTTTGAAGAATGTGTCCACAGCATGCTGTTGGGCTGTTGTCCAGGTAATACGTTCAGCTGAAAAAAAGAAAAAGAAAAGAAGAGCTTTTGTAGGTGAGTGAAAAGAATTCACGTACGTATTTGATAACTTCAGGACAGCCACATGTGATGCAAAAATTCGACTAAAATTGAAAACTTTTCAAAATCTGTTTTACTTAGTAATGTACAGATGTCACATATATGTACGTGCAAACCATGGAACCAAGGAACTGGGACAAATGATTCAGAAAATGTCAAACACTGGGACATTCCTGAATTCCCTATACATTACTATGGACAAATTTTTATCTATTTTTTTTTTTTTACAAAAAAAGTTTGTGAAGGGTGAAATTTGCTCTTCCTGTTAACCCGAGAAATAGGGACTGTCTCTGTCAAACAGGTACAGTTGGTAGGTATTATTTCATCATTTTTTCACTTGACCTTTTTCAAACCCCTATATTGTCCCACTTGAATTACTAATAGTGTGGTGTATTTTAAGCTTGGTAAAAGAATCAAAATAAATGGCGGTAATTTGTCCATGCAGTATTCTTTAAAGACCATTTCAGAAGCAAAACCAATCAGTAGAAAGCTAAGAAGTAGAATACAACAATGAAAGTTTCGTGCATTTTCACCGCTTACCAGCTGAGCATTTTGCTTCAGCAACACTAAAATATGCGAGCTTCAAATATAGGCTTCATTGCACCCCTCACATGTTCCAGTGAAGGACGTGGGCTTACCAAGAAGAAGAAGAAGAAGAAGAATTATCTGACATCATGTCATGAGAGAGCAAGGCTGTGATTACATTGGTTTTACATTGAAAAAATGGATTATTTTTTATTTTCCACATCAAGAATTTGAATTTTTTATAGTAGAACCTCAAAGAATGGCTTATTATAAATCAATAGAAAGCTTGTGAGCTAAAGAACTTAAATGTAAGAAGAAATTTATCTATAATGCTCAAATATGTTAATTACAGTCACAATTTTCATATGCACCTCCTAGCGACCAGAAATGGCAAAAACCAGTCGTCTTTTCCTTTCCAAAGCCTGTGACGTCATTGGTTGTAGCAAGTTGCGTGAAACCGGCTAGTAAACAAACACAATACTAACGCAAGTAATCACACCTTAGTTCTCATGAGACGATGTCAGAGAATTCTGGCTGATGTACAATGCAATACAGCCCATCTTCAGAGCTTGTGAATTTGAGTTCTAAAGTAAATACTCGGCTGGCAATCCGTGAAAATGCATGAAACTTGCATTGTTGTATTTTGTAGCTTACAAGCATTCCATTAGTGTTTAATTTGTCAATTCAAATTTTTGCTTCCAATAAGGTCTTCAAGATTAATACAAACAAAATGGATTCACGTCTGAGTCAACTTTCTGTGTATTCACACGTAACTTAACTGTGATAGAATTATAAACCTGAACATAGCGCGACAGGTATGTTGTCTTGACTCTTCACTACCTTGACATATCATATTAACCCATTCACTACTATATTCTGTAAATCCCCATAGACTTTGTACAGGGCCCACCCGGTTCCCATAGGCAACGGGTTAAAGAAGCTATAACCTGAAATTTCTTTAAATTTGACCTGTGACCTTTAACCTTCATACTCTAGATCTCCAGATTTTCTTCCCAGGGTGATACATGCTTTGAACAGGTTCAAAGTTTTAATCTCAAACAGTTCTTGAGATTAGGTTAAGCTGATGGATCTATGGATGGACAACCTAAAAACAATTTCTCTGGCACCACCTTTGGGTTGACCGAGAGATAAGTAAATACACCCCCTTAAAATAGGACTACCAGCAAAATATGAACTACATGTAATGGTTACCTTTTGATCTCTTTGCAACAGGATGGCTCCTGCTTGGCTTCATAGTCCCACACGGTCCATCGCTCTCATCTGAGAGCTCTGGGAAGAAAAAAACAACCCATTAATATCCTACATTAATTTACCATGGCAATGCAGTTTCCAACACATTAAAACATGACGTCTTGCTTGAAAAATTAGGAAGTAGTTCGATCCGCAATATTTCTACCTGATTTATTGCCATATGCCGTTACCATGGCAATGCAGTTTCTGACACATTCAAAAAAGAGGTCTTGCATATCTTCACCATAAGACCAATGTGTGTGCCAAATTTTATGAGCATTGCCCAGAAACTGAGGAAGAAGATTTGCATCGGACGGACCAGCCGACCAACCACACGCTGATCCCTATACACCTCCTTCAAATTTAGTTTGGCTGTGGTATTAAAAAAAAAAAAAAAAATCATATAAATTAGCACAAGTGGAGTGCAACTGGCAGTCTCCCCTGCATTATGCAATTCATGGCAACATTCTTGACTTTGTGACATGGAAATATCACACAAATTCTTTAATATCCCTAAAAGTTGTATAGAATGTGCATGTGCATACTTTCTAAATTATGTTAAAAATTCGAAAACTTAACCTTAGGTTAGGTTTTTTTATGTCGATGACGCCGCCATTTAAAAACGGCGCCTATGTCTCGCTTCTACTATGCAGGCGAGAGAAATATTTGGGACAAAATTTCATGTGTCTGTGTAGAAATTCTGTATTCCTAATGTAGTACAGTACTTTACTGAACAACTTTGTGAGGACATTCATCTGTGAATGTAACACAGAACTTATTTCAATAAATGTATGAGGACATTACAACGCAAAAATAACAGTTCTTGTTTGGATTAATGTTACATATGAAACACAGAACTAGTATGCATAAATGTACGAGGACCTTACACAGAAATGTAACACAGAACTTATTTCCATAGATGCATGAGGATATTACATTGCAAAAATAACAGTTCTTGTTTGGATTAATGTTACATATGAAACACAGAACTAGTATGCATAAATGTACGAGGACCTTACACAGAAATGTAACACAGAAATTGTTGCCATAAATGTATGAGGACATTAAACAGCAAAGAAAAAACACAGTGCTTGTTCGCACAAAGTATGAGGGCATCAAAACTGCAAATATGACACAGACATTTTTCACCTATACAAAGGAGGACATTCCATTGTTGAATTTATAACTTCTCTTCCGTTCTTCTTTTTCTTTCTCTATTGTGCCTTTTTTTGCACCTCTTTTAAAAGCCAATGAAAAAGCATTTCCCCTCCCCCAGATATTAATTGGACTACTTTGTATTCATTCGTACTTTTCTATTAAACTTTCTAAATACATGTTCTTTGCTTTTAACTTTTTCCAAGTTGAAATAGGACCATCAGAAAAATATGTACTAATAGTTACCTCTTGATCTCTTTCCAATTCCATGGCTCTTGCTTAACTTAGTTCCATCCCTCTCATCTGAGGGCTCTAGAAAAAAAAAATAGTTGCAACACAAAGTACAATCTTATAGCCAACTAAATCACTCCACACAACTTAATGCTGTTTATTGCATTTAATATCTGAGATTACTACAAATAATATACCATGGCACCATACCACTCCAGTGTGCATGAATATCACTTTTAATTATGGGAAATGTATCAGGATACATTTAAAGTAGGAAATTGGTCTTATTCAAATGACACCGTGTCAGCCATATATGACGATGATCCATCGAATGGTTCTTAAATTATCGTGAGAAAGGGCAATTTTCATGTATACAGTGACATCTATGACCTTGACCTTTAACCTCATGACTTTCAAATCTAATCAGACCATTGTTCCTCCCCATATGCATACATGAGCCAAGTTTGAAGTTGATCCGTCAAATGGTTAACTTATTGTGAGAACAACCCATTTTTATGTATATGACTTCTATGACCTTTGACCTTTGACCTTGAGACCCACTCATCTAATCAGATCATTGTTCCTCCCATATGCATACATGAGCCTAGTTTGGAGTTGATTCGTCAAATGGTTCTGAAGTCATCACGAGAACAAAAACGCGACGGACGGACAGACAGCAGACTGACGGACGGACAACCCGAAAACATAATCCCTCCAGCACCCACCTTTGGTGGGCGAAGGCATACAAAATTTAGGCCATGCATACATTCTTCAAGATAACAGAAAGAGCAAAATAAGATTAAGCATGACACATTACTAATAACATGTTTACTCAATTTCAGCTTATGATATGTTACATGTAGACATAGGGATACCCACCATACACCCATATTTTCATGAAGTACAATGTTTTCATGAAATACTTTATTGGCAAAAAATGAAGTAGAATATATAATAAAGAAGTTTGGAAGACACAAATTCCTTTGAGAAACCTTGAGATATGGATTACTGACCAAACACTACACTAACCAGTTAAATATCTGTGATGTCAGTAGATGTATTTCTAGGTACATTTAACTTCTTTTAATTTGAATATCATGAGGACACAGTTGTTTAAAAAAAAGAAATGATGCCAGATGCAATATAAATATAAAAGTAACTGAATATCAGTAATAGGATGGTGTGCAAACAAGGTGTAACTCTAAGATACATTAAATAAACTTACGTCTACTTGACTGGTCATCTTCTTGAACATCTCCATCAGGGGCATCGTCTTCTTCACACGACTCTGCAGTGAAAATAGAGAGATGAGAGACTTGGGAGAGGGGGTTTGTCCAATGTTTCAAATTTTAGAAAGACAGTTGACTTCAGAAAGGTTGACCTACTTAAAGCACAATTCTCCGGTATGTGGCACTTTCAGTAGCTGTCATTCTAATTATGTTAAATGATCCCTCAACAGCCTACTATACAGATTTCTCCTCTGGACGTCACAGCCTTGTGGCCCTATACACCGCACCTCAAGTGGGCACAGAGTACTCCAAGTACCTCTTCACCTTCAAATGTTTTACATCATGTGTAGGTGGGCTCAACAGGAGAAAGATCCAGCTGGTCTTCACACTAGACAACAAGAGTGGGAATATCCTTGGACGTCATGTGTTGGATGTCAGGGTATGCGCTTGCCCAGGGAGGGATTGGAAAACGGAAGAGAAAGCCTTTGAGAGGTCCAAAGCACCTCAGAAGAAACCCCTCGAGAGGTTGGAGCAAAGTGACATTAGTGGTGGGCGTTACATCTTTCTCAAAGAAGGCGAAGAAGGACAAAGAGACGTTCTACATTCTGGTTCAAGGGTGTGAGAAGTATGAACTCTTCAGGAAGATCAAGGAGAGTCTTGACTTGATGGACTATGTTGAACCGAGTCAGATCAGCCAGTACAGACAACAACAAGCTCAGCAACAAATGCAACTGAATCAACATATCTGCGATGAGCTGCAACGTTACTACAGGAAAATAAGTCGAAGACACTGGGTGGGAATGAGAAACAACAGTGGCACACCTCTCTCTCTCTCGTCCGTTTTTCTTCTATGCATATTTTACAAGTGTTACAGTGCATAGTTTTACTTATTTTGTTATTCTTATAAGTGGATTATGATTTCATTCATGTCATGTTTTAAATCTTGGAGTGCTACACAGCTATGTCAAACATTCACTGTAATTGATCGCTACTTACTAACTACAGGGGAAAATGTATTAGTTGTGAATATGACAATAAGATTGTACATACGTTTTGTACACACTTTTCAGAACTCATGGTGTCACAGTCACTGTGTTACAGAACATGTATTTATAATCTATGTCATAATTCTACTGTCAATTAATTCTTTCCACTGGGTTCTACTTGGTTATTGTCATTGAGTCTCTGATACACCCATTCAACATTACCAGTTTTCTAAATGTTCATTAACTTCACAGATTTGGACAGAAAATCAAGTGCGCAAAAATCCATGTCCATTTTGCGTCACGGTGTTATGGTTCTAATTAATAGCTCATAACTCATTTATCACTGTGAAGTTTTATTCATTCTTTTCTTTTCAAAGTTGCTTGTGATGATAGTCATAGATACACAATAAAACATTGTTCTCAAGTCTTACTGATTGTTTATTATTTTAATACAGTTATGGAGTGAAAATCTAATCAAAGTGTCAGTGTTACAGTTCAAAGTTTACCTTATTTTGTTTTTTTATTAGTGATTTATAATTTCAATCATGTCTTGTTTTATCTTGACGTGTTACACAGCTATGTCAAACATTCACTGTAAATGATTGCTTCTAACTACCTACAGGGAAAAATATATGAGTTGTGAGTACGACAATAAGATTTTACATACAGTTTGTACACACTTTGTTGAAGTCACGTTGTTACAGTCACGGTATTACTGTGCACTTAGTTATAATCTAAGTCACAATTCTACTGTCAATCAAAATTTTCTTTCACTGGGTTCTACTTGGTTATTGTCATTGAGTCTCTGATACACCCATTCAACATTACCATGTTTTCAAAATGTTCATTAACTTCACAGAGTTTGGACAGAAAATCAAGTGCGCAAATATCCATGTCCATTTTGCGTCATGGTGTTATGGTACTAATTAATAGCTCATAACTCATTTATCACTGTGAAGTTTTATTCATTCTTTTCTTTTCAAAGTTGCTTGTGATGATAGTCATAGATACACAATAAAACTTTGTTCTCAAGTCTCACTGTTTGTTTATTATTTACATTTATTGAGTGGAAATCTAATCAAAAGTGTCACAGTGTTATCGTGGAATTGCCCATTAAATAAACTTACGTCTACTTGACTGGTCATCTTCTTGAACATCTCCATCAGGGGCATCGTCTTCTTCACACGACTCTGCAGTGAAAATAGAGAGATGAGAGACTTGGGAGAGGGGGTTTGTCCAATGTTTCAAATTTTAGAAAGACAGTTGACTTCAGAAAGGTTGACCTACTTAAAGCACAATTCTCCGGTATGTGGCACTTTCAGTAGCTGTCATTCTAATTATGTTAAATGATCCCTCAACAGCCTACTATACAGATTTCTCCTCTGGACGTCACAGCCTTGTGGCCCTATACACCGCACCTCAAGTGGGCACAGAGTACTCCAAGTACCTCTTCACCTTCAAATGTTTTACATCATGTGTAGGTGGGCTCAACAGGAGAAAGATCCAGCTGGTCTCCACACTAGACAACAAGAGTGGGAATATCCTTGGACGTCAGGTGTTGGATGTCAGGGTGTGCGCTTGCCCAGGGAGGGATTGGAAAACGGAAGAGAAAGCCTTTGAGAGGTCCAAAGCACCTCAGAAGAAATAGTAAACCCCTCGAGAGGTTGGAGCAAAGTGACATTAGTGGTGGGCGTTACATCTTTCTCAAAGAAGGCGAAGAAGGACAAAGAGACGTTCTACATTCTGGTTCAAGGGTGTGAGAAGTATGAACTCTTCAGGAAGATCAAGGAGAGTCTTGACTTGATGGACTATGTTGAACCGAGTCAGATCAGCCAGTACAGACAACAACAAGCTCAGCAACAAATGCAACTGAATCAACATATCTGCGATGAGCTGCAACGCTACTACAGGAAAAAAGAGTCGAAGAAACTGAGTGGGAATGAGAAACAAAAGTGGCACACCTCTCTCTCTCACGTATGTTTTTCTTCTATGCATATTTTACAAGAAAAATACTAAAACACTGCCTTTCAGCACTCTTTCGAAAAGTGGGTGTGATCATTTCCTGTACAATGTCTTAAAAAGATGTCATACTCCCAGACATTGAAATTTGTACCTCTGTGTTACTGTGACTGTCAATAGATCTAAAGAACTAAACTGGATCAAAAATCATTCCATGGGTTTCTAGATACCTTCCCCCTCCCTTTTCCTCATCGAATGAACCAGGATATTTTTTTCACTACACTGGGCTGTACTACCACAACTCTAGGAACATGCGGGTGAATGTATACTTCCAGCATATATGAATAAGCCTCTGTGGATTAATGTTGTACTCGTATATCAGAATGAAAAGTGTTTTGGAATAAAGATGTTTAAGAATACTTGTACTCACCATTAAGATTGACATTGATACTGTCCAAGGACATCCCAGAACACTCGCTCATCTGTCCCTTTTCCATTAGCAGCAGTATTTTTGCGATCTTAGCTACCTGTAGTGTGTTCTCGGGCAATCTATAAAATTCTCTATGTACTTGAATGTTGTGGCCCATAAAGGTGGCGAGTACATCCAGTTCATTGTCCTTCAGACATAATATCTGGGACATGGTCGCCACATGTTTCCTCAGCTGAGTGGATGTGATGTTTTCTGGATGTTCTGCTCCAGACGACTGAGCACACTTTCTCACAGCATCACAACCCCTATACGGTGTGGTACAACCTGGGCGTGCAAACAGGTACATATTGGACTCTAGGACTCCAGCATCTTGCCTAACGTTTTCATCTGCCAAAACATCAAGTGCTTCTTTCATTCCCTTCGTCAGAACCACAGGAACTGTTCTCCCTCTCTTTCCGGGTATTTCAACTCTTGACAGTTTCTTGCAAAGCTCCTTTTCAAGCTTGTTGAGGCCCTGTAGAACGTCTTTGTTGACTTCTCCAGTACGTTTTTTGTAGTTTTCTACTGTCATCCTTTCCACCTCTCCACTACGCTTCCTATTAAACAGGACAGTCTGGGCAAGCATAGCTTGACCCAACTTGGAGAAATCTTCCCTGCTTACAGAACCTGCTGTGATGTGTGCCATTGACTCCTGCACCTGGCCCTGGATGGTCTTGTGCACCTTTTGTATGTCAGATGACAAAGGAATTATTGTTGGTCTGTTCCTCTTTGCTGCGTACAGAGTCTTGAGGGCACCTGTTGAAACTTTCTCAGCCCATTCAATAGAGCACAGTTCACCAAACTGTTCAGCCTTTTCTTTCTGACTTGTGTCCATTTTTTTCAGTGCATCAGCCATAAGAATCCTGGCACACTTTTTGAGTGAGTGTCCTACTTTCAGCGCTAGTGAAGGTGTCTTATACTTCCCTGAGCTTTCATCCAAGCCTGCTATATTGTTGACAGCTCTGACCACATCATCAAACACCTGTGGGTCAATGGTCTCAGACAAGCAGTTGATGCCTGGTCTTATAGATCTCATTTGAAGGAGTAGCCGACCCATTTCCCTCAACTTTTGTCCAACATAGTTGTAATGGTTTTCTGAATCCTGGAACTTTGACAGAAGTTGTGCACCTAGCTTTATGATTAAATCATCATGCCGCACTGCCAAACTAACATCATCATGAGTCATTCGACGGAAGACCTCATCCCGAAGTCTTACAGGCACTTCTTTTGGCATTGGCAGCATCATGGAACATTGAGACTGAAAACTTCCAGATTCCTTTATTTCGCTTCCAACACACTTCTTTCTGTGTTTCCATAGGTCACTCCTAATGAACCATCCAAAACACTGAGTACAAGGCAAGAAGTCTTTCACTGCTGTTTCATATGTTGGTCGTTTGTAAGGAATGATCAGACCCTTTCCTTCTCTTAGAACTTGAAGATTATGAGAATGGTTGCCCTTATTGCGCAAAATCTCAAGTAAATTATGCCTATTCTTTGACTTCTTTGGATGTGCCATGATTCTTTTCACTTCAATTTCATTGGAATGATGCATTTCAATGTGTCGGGCAAATTTTGGTGTGTCTTTTTCACAAAAGACACAAAAGTGACGTTTGTCCCACTTCCTTCCAGTTGCATTATTTGCTGTTAGAACCTTGATATCCTGAGGTTTCTCTGCCATGTCCATCTCTTGATTTCCAGCATGGTTTTCTGATTCAGGTTGACTGGTATTGGGCTCATATGGATGATCTGCTCTGGATGTACAAGGTATGTCCATCTCTTGATTTCCAGCATAGTTTTCTGATTCTGACCTATGTGTAAAGCCAGGTTGACTAGTATTAGCCTCATATGGATGATCTGCTCTGGATGTACACGGTATGTCCATCTCTTGATTTCCAGCATAGTTTTCTGATTCTGACCTATGTGTAAAGCCAGGTTGACTAGTATTAGCCTCATATGGATGAGCTGCTCTGGATGTACGCGGTAAGCGATATGGAAAGACATCAGAATCACAATCATCACTGCTGACTCCACTTGGATTCACCCATGTTGGGTCAGCATCATCATCATCATCATCTATTTCTTCCTATGGAAACAAATAAAACACAAAGTAAATGCAAATGCAATAATCAAAATGAAATATTTTGCCAAGCAAAGCTGGATCTGAAAATAGCTGAGGAATGTCTCCTCATAATTATCACCTATTTCTATTAATACCCCCCATAAAGAGTCATCTCTATAAGTCACTTTATGACATGATACCAGACACAACACACATCAATCTTTAAATATTTGCTTCTTTCTTTTACAGCACCCCCTCCCCCCCCCCCCCCCCCCCCCCCCCCCCCCCCACGGAACTAGAATCTACTGATAGACCACACTTAGTTATCTAACAATTGAAAGAAACCAAACCCTGGGAAAAGTAAATTTTAATGAAAAGAAAACAGGGAGGGAAACAAATTATTTACATGTTTAATTAACATTGGGGAACAGAAGAAATGTCATGAAAGTCTGAGAAGTCTCAATTTACTTTCAATGCCACATACTTATGGTCAACCCTAAATATGTTTCATACCTAAACTTTGGTATTTTCTGCATCATCTCTATGGATGGATTTTGACACAGAAATTGTTTACATATTAAAACGAGGACATACATGTATCACTACTACAACGTAAGCAATTTGAGCATATTTATTGAGGATCCCTATAGGAACCCTTTGAAGGTACAGTGGAACATCGTTATAACAAGGTGCTTGGGACCAGAGAAATTACTTCTTTCTCTCAAAACTTTGTTATATCAGGGCATAAAATACAATAGAATACAAAGAGTTGGGACCAGAAAAAATACCTTGTTATAACAAGAGTTTGTTAGATCAGTGCTCTTTATAACAAGGTTTGACTGTATTACTTACCACAGATTCTTCCATATCTTCATGAGCATCTTTTTCGCTGTTTCCTCCGTTTACTGGAGTTTCCTTGGCCAGAGTGGACTGCAATACATGGGAAAAAGACATAAAATATTTCAACAGCAAATTCATCAAAGAAATTGTTTATATATAAGAATGAGGACGTTACATTACTTCCTATGCTAATTTCTCTTAATTTCTCTTCTTTTTCTTTTTCTCTATTGCATTTTTGGTCCAGTGTGCTGGCAATGGTGTAGACATACCCCTCCCCTGAATCACTAAAGAACACACAACTTGTTTGCAAAAATGTGTGAGAATATTACACTGCAAATATAACAATGAACTTGTTTCAATAAATGTACGAGGACATAACACTGCAAATTTGACACAGAAATTGTTTGCATATTCAAACGAGGACATATCATAGCTGAGCTATCAGCATATTCATTGAGGATCCCTATAGAAACCCTTTGCAGGTATTACTTACCACAGATTCTTCCATATCTTCATGAGCATCTTTTCCGCTGTTTCCTCCATTTACTGGGGTTTCCTTAGCCAGAGTGGACTGCAATTCATAAGAAAAAGACATAAAACATTTCATCATTGAAATATAGAACTATATGAGGACATCACAACAGCAAATTCATCAAAGAAATTGTTTATATATAAGAATGAGGACATTACATTACTTCCTATGCTAATTCCTCTTCTTTTCTTTTCTTTTTCTTTTTCTCTACTTCATTTTTGGTGCAGTGTGCTGGCAAGGGTGTAGACACACCCTTCCCCCCCCCCCCCTCCTATACACTAAAGAACAAAGTATTTTAGGAGAGAAATAAATGTGTGAGAATATTACACTGCAAATGCAACATTGAACTTGTTTCAATAAACGTATGAGGACATTACACTGCACATTTGACACAATAACTGTCTACACATGAATGAGGACATTACATTGCTTCCTATGCTAATTTCTTTTCTTTTCTCTTCTTTTTTCTTTCTCTCTACTGCATTGTGGTGCAGTGTGCTGGCAAGGGTGTAGACATACACCTCCCCCTCCCCCTCCCCCCTCCCTATACACCAAAGAACAAAGTAGTTCAGGAGAGAAATAAATGTGTGAGAATATTACATCACGAATGCACGGTGAACTTGTGTCAATAAATGTAAGAGGACATTACACTGCAAATTTGACACAAAATTGTTTACATATATGAGGAGGACATAACATTGCTTCCTATGCTAATTTCTCTTCTTTTTCTTTCTCTCTATTGCATTTTTGGTGCAGTGTGCTGGCAATGGTGTAGACATGCCCCTCCCCCTCCCCCCTCCCCACCCCCACCGCGATACACTTCAGAACACAGCACTTGTTTGCATAAATGTGTGAGATTATTACACTGCAAATGCAACATTGAACTTGTTTCAATAAATGTATGAGGACATTATACTGCAAATTTGACACAGAAATTGTTTGCATATATAAACGAGGACATTACAATGCTTGCTATGCTAATTTCTCTTCTTTTCTCTTCTTTTTCTTTCTCTCTACTGCATTTTTGGTGCAGTGTGCTGGCAAGGGTGTAGACATACACCTCCCCCTCCCCCCTCCCAATACACTAAAGAACAAAGTAGTTTAGGAGAGAAATAAATGTGTGAGAATATTACACTGCAAATGCAACATTGAACTTGCTCCAATAAATGTATGAGGACAATATACTGCAAATTTAACACAGAAATTGTTTACATACATGAACGAGGACACAACATTGCTCTCTATGCTAATTTCTCTTCGTTTCTCTTCTTTTGCTTTCTCTCTACTGCATTATTGGTGCAGTGTGCTGGCAAGGGTGTAGACATACACCTCCCCCCTCCCTTATACACTAAAGAACAAAGTAGTTTAGGAGAGAAATAAATGTGTGAGAATATTACACTGCGAATGCAACATTGACCTTGTTTCAATAAATGTGTGACGACATTACACTTCAAATTTGACACAGAAACTGTTTATATATATAAATGAGGACATAACATTGCTTGCTATGCTAATTTCTCTTCTTTTCTCTTTTTTTTTTCTTTCTCTCTACTGCATTTTTGGTACAGTGTGCTGGCAAGCGTGTAGACATACACCTCCCCCTCCCCCTCCCCCTCCCCCTCCCCCTGCCCTATACACTAAAGAACAAAGTAGTTTAGGAGAGAAATAAATGTGTGAGAATATTACACTGCAAATGAAACATTGAACTTGTCTCAATAAATGTATGAGGACATTACACCGCAAATTTGACACAGAAATTGTTTATATATGTGAATGAGGACATTACATTGCTTGCTATGCTCATTTCTCTTTTTTTTTCTCTTTTTTTTTCTTTCTCTCTACTGCATTTTTGGAGCAGTGTGCTGGCAAGGGTGTAGACATGCCCCTCCCCTGATGCACTACAGAACACACGGCTTGTTTGCAAAAATGTGTGAGAATATTACACTGCAAATACAGCAATGAACTTGTTTCAATAAATGTATGAGGACATTACACTGCAAATTTGACACAGAAATTGTTTACATATATGAATGAGGACACTACATTGCTTCCTATGCTAATTTCTCTTCTTTGTCTTTCTCTCTATTGCATTTTTGGTCCAGTGTGCTGGCAATGGTGTAGACATGCCCCTCCCCCTGATACATTAAAGAACACACAACTTGTTTGCAAAAATGTGTGAGAATATTACACTGCAAATACAACAATGAACTTGTACCAATAAATGTATGAGGACATAACACTGCAAATTTGACACAGAAATTGTTATCATATTCAAACGAGGACATATCATAGCTGAGCTATCAGCATATTTATTGAGGATCCCTATAGAAACACTTTGCAGGTATTAATTACCACAGATTCTTCCATATCTTCATGAGCATCTTTTTTGCTGTTTCTTCCATTTACTGGGGTTTCCTTAGCCAGAGTGGACTGCAATTTATTGGAAAAAGACATGAAACATTTAATCATTGAAATACAGAACTATATGAGGACATTACAACAGCAAATTCATCCAAACATTGTTTATATATAAGAATGAGGACACTACATTGCTTCCTATGCTAGTTTCTCTTCTTTTTCTTTCTCTCTACTGCACTTTTGGTGCAGTGTGCTGGCAAGGGTGTAGACATACCCCTCCCCCTCCCCCCTCCTATACACTAAAGAACAAAGTAGTTTAGGAGAGAAATAAATGTATGAGGACATTACACTGCAAATTTAACACAGAAATTGTTTACATATATGAATGAGGACAGTACATTGCTTCCTAAACTAATTTCTCTTCTTTTCTCTTCTTTTTCTTTCTCTCTATTGCATTTTTGGTGCAGTGTGCTGGCAAGGGTGTAGACATACACCTCCCCCTCCCCCTCCTATCCATGAAAGAACAAAGTTGTTTAGGAGAGAAATAAATATGTGAGAATATTACGATGCAAATGCAACATTGAACTTGTCGCAATAAATGTATGAGGACATTACACTGCAAATTTGACACAGAAATTGTTTACATATATGAATGAGGACACTACATTGCTTCCTATGCTAATTTCTCTTCTTTGTCTTACTCTCTACTGCATTTTTGGTGCAGTGTGCTAGCAATGGTGTAGACATCCCCCTCCCCCTGAATCACGACAGAACACACAACTTGTTTGCAAAAATGCGTGAGAATATCACACTGCAAATACAACATTGAACTTGTTCCAATAAATGTATGAGGACATAACACTGCAAATTTGACACAGAAATTGTTATCATATTCAAACGAGGACATATCATAGCTGAGCTATCAGCATATTCATTGAGGATCCCTATAGAAACCCTTTGCAGGTATTACTTACCACAGATTCTTCCATATCTTCATGAGCATCTTTTCCGCTGTTTCCTCCATTTACTGGGGTTTCCTTAGCCAGAGTGGACTGCAATTCATGGGAAAAAGACATGAAACATTTCATCAATGAAATACAGAACTATATGAGGACATTAAACCAGCAAATTCATCGAAGAAATTGTTTATATATATGAATGAGGACATTACATTGCTTCCTATGCTAATTTCTCTTCTTTTCTCTTCTTTTTCTTCCTCTCTACTGCATTTTTGGTGCAGTGTGCTGGCAATGGTATAGACATCCCCCTACCCCTGATGCACTACAGAACACACAACTTGTTTGCAAAAATGTGTGAGAATATTACACTGCAAATACAACAATGAACTTGTTTCAATAAATGTATGAGGACATAACACTGCAAATTTGACACAGAAATTGTTATCATATTCAAACGAGGACATACCATAGCTGAGCTATCAGCATTTTCATTGAGGATCCCTATAGAAACCCTTTGCAGGTATTACTTACCACAGATTCTTCCATATCTTCATGAGCATCTTTTCCGCTGTTTCCTCCATTTACTGGGGTTTCCTTAGCCAGAGTGGACTGCAATTCATAAGAAAAAGACATAAAACATTTCATCATTGAAATATAGAACTATATGAGGACATCACAACAGCAAATTCATCCAAGAAATTGTTTATATATAAGAATGAGG
The DNA here is from genome assembly GCF_040938485.1 of Diadema antillarum. Taxonomy (NCBI): domain Eukaryota; kingdom Metazoa; phylum Echinodermata; class Echinoidea; order Diadematoida; family Diadematidae; genus Diadema; species Diadema antillarum. Next base: position 4,900,037 of record NW_027271069.1, on the reverse strand, counting down.
ACATTACATTGCTTCCTGTGCTATTTCTCTTCTTTTCTCTTCTTTTTCTTTCTCTCTACTGCATTTTGGTGCAGTGTGCTGGAAAATATGTAGACATACCCCCCTACCCCTCACATATACAATAAAGGACACAGCGCTTGTTTGCATAAATGTGTGAAGATATTACACTGCAAATGCAACATTGACCTTGTTTCAATAAATGTATGAGGACATTACACTGCAAATTTACCACAGAAATTGTTTACATATATGAACGAGGACACAACATTGCTCCCTATGCTAATTTCTCTTCTTTTCTCTTCTTATTCTTTCTCTCTATTGCATTTTTGGTGCAGTGTGCTGGCAAGGGTGTAGACATACACCTCCCCCTCCCCCTCCCCCATCCTTATAGACTAAAGAACAAAGTAGTTTCGGAGAGAAATAAATGAGTGAGAATATTACACTGCAAATGCAACATTGAACTTGTTTCAATAAATGTATGAGGACATTACACTGCAAATTTGACACAGAAATTGTTTACATGAATGAGGACATTACATTGCTTCCTATGCTAATTTCTCTTCTTTGTCTTTCTCTCTATTGCATTTTTGGTCCAGTGTGCTGGCAATGGTGTAGACATGCCCCTCCCCCTGATACATTAAAGAACACACAACTTGTTTGCAAAAATGTGTGAGAATATTACACTGCAAATACAACAATGAACTTGTTTCAATAAATGTATGAGGACATAACACTGCAAATTTGACACAGAAATTGTTATCATATTCAAACGAGGACATACCATAGCTGAGCTATCAGCATATTTATTGAGGATCCCTATAGAAACCCTTTGCAGGTATTACTTACCACAGATTCTTCCATATCTTCATGAGCATCTTTTCCGCTGTTTCCTCCATTTACTGGGGTTTCCTTAGCCAGAGTGGACTGCAATTCATAAGAAAAAGACATAAAACATTTCATCATTGAAATATAGAACTATATGAGGACATTACAACAGCAAATTCATCGAAGAAATTGTTTATATATAAGAATGAGGACATTACATTGCTTCCTGTGCTATTTCTCTTCTTTTTCTCTTCTTTTTCTTTCTCTCTACTGCATTTTTGGTGCAGTGTGCTGGCAAGGGTGTAGACATACCCCTCCCCCCCCCCCCCCCCTCCCTTATACACTAAAGAACAAAGTAGTTTATGAGAGAAATAAATGTGTGAGAATATTACACTGCAAATACAACAATGAACTTGTTTCAATAAATGTATGAGGACATTACACTGCACAGAAATTGTTTATATATATGAATGAGGACACAACATTGCTTCCTAGGCTAATTTCTCTTCTTTTCTCTTCTTTTTCTTTCTCTCTACTGCATTTTTGGTGCAGTGTGCTGGAAAATATGTAGACATACCCCCCTACCCCTCACATATACAATAAAGGACACAGCGCTTGTTTGCATGAATGTGTGAAGATATTACACTGCAAATGCAACATTGACCTTGTTTCAATAAATGTATGAGGACATTACACTGCAAATTTACCACAGAAATTGTTTACATATATGAACGAGGATACAACATTGCTCCCTATGCTAATTTCTCTTCTTTTCTCTTCTTATTCTTTCTCTCTATTGCATTTTTGGTGCAGTGTGCTGGCAAGGGTGTAGACATACACCTCCCCCTCCCCCTCCCCCATCCTTATAGACTAAAGAACAAAGTAGTTTCGGAGAGAAATAAATGAGTGAGAATATTACACTGCAAATGCAACATTGAACTTGTTTCAATAAATGTATGAGGACATTACACTGCAAATTTGACACAGAAATTGTTTACATGAATGAGGACATTACATTGCTTCCTATGCTAATTTCTCTTCTTTATCTTTCTCTCTATTGCATTTTTGGTCCAGTGTGCTGGCAATGGTGTAGACATGCCCCTCCCCCTGATACACTAAAGAACACACAACTTGTTTGCAAAAATGTGTGAGAATATTACACTGCAAATACAACAATGAACTTGTTTCAATAAATGTATGAGGACATAACACTGCAAATTTGACACAGAAATTGTTATCATATTCAAACGAGGACATACCATAGCTGAGCTATCAGCATATTTATTGAGGATCCCTATAGAAACCCTTTGCAGGTATTACTTACCACAGATTCTTCCATATCTTCATGAGCATCTTTTCCACTGTTTCCTCCATTTACTGGGGTTTCCTTAGCCAGAGTGGACTGCAATTCATAAGAAAAAGACATAAAACATTTCATCATTGAAATATAGAACTATATGAGGACATCACAACAGCAAATTCATCCAAGAAATTGTTTATATATAAGAATGAGGACATTACATTGCTTCCTGTGCTATTTCTCTTCTTTTTCTCTTCTTTTGCTTTCTCTCTACTGCATTATTGGTGCAGTGTGCTGGCAAGGGTGTAGACATACACCTCCCCCCTCCCTTATACACTAAAGAACAAAGTAGTTTAGGAGAGAAATAAATGTGTGAGAATATTACACTGCAAATGCAACATTGAACTTGTTTCAATAAATGTATGAGGACATTACACTGCACAGAAATTGTTTATATATATGAATGAGGACATTACATTGCTTCCTATGCTAATTTCTCTTCTTTTCTCTTCTTTTTCTTTCTCTCTACTGCATTTTTGGTGCAGTGTGCTGGAAAATGTGTAGACATACCCCCCTACCCCTCACATATACAATAAAGGACACAGCGCTTGTTTGCATAAATGTGTGAAGATATTACACTGCAAATGCAATATTGACCTTGTTTCAATAAATGTATGAGGACATTACACTGCAAATTCAACACAGAAATTGTTTACATATATGAACGAGGACACAACATTGCTCCCTATGCTAATTTCTCTTCTTTTCTCTTCTTATTCTTTCTCTCTATTGCATTTTTGGTGCAGTGTGCTGGCAAGGGTGTAGACATACACCTCCCCCTCCCCCTCCCCCATCCCTATACACTAAAGAACAAAGTAGTTTATGAGAGAAATAAATGAGTGAGAATATTACACTGCAAATGCAACATTGAACTTGTTTCAATAAATGTATAAGGACATTACACTGCAAATTTGACACAGAAATTGTTTACATGAATGAGGACATTACATTGCTTCCTATGCTAATTTCTCTTCTTTGTCTTTCTCTCTATTGCACTTTTGGTGCAGTGTGCTGACAATGGTGTAGACATGCCCCTCCCCCTGATACATTAAAGAACACACAACTTGTTTGCAAAAATGTGTGAGAATATTACACTGCAAATACAACAATGAACTTGTTTCAATAAATGTATGAGGACATAACACTGCAAATTTGACACAGAAATTGTTATCATATTCAAACGAGGACATACCATAGCTGAGCTATCAGCATATTTATTGAGGATCCCTATAGAAACCCTTTGCAGGTATTACTTACCACAGATTCTTCCATATCTTCATGAGCATCTTTTCCACTGTTTCCTCCATTTACTGGGGTTTCCTTAGCCAGAGTGGACTGCAATTCATAAGAAAAAGACATAAAACATTTCATCATTGAAATATAGAACTATATGAGGACATCACAACAGCAAATTCATCCAAGAAATTGTTTATATATAAGAATGAGGACATTACATTGCTTCCTGTGCTATTTCTCTTCTTTTTCTCTTCTTTTGCTTTCTCTCTACTGCATTATTGGTGCAGTGTGCTGGCAAGGGTGTAGACATACACCTCCCCCCTCCCTTATACACTAAAGAACAAAGTAGTTTAGGAGAGAAATAAATGTGTGAGAATATTACACTGCAAATGCAACATTGAACTTGTTTCAATAAATGTATGAGGACATTACACTGCACAGAAATTGTTTATATATATGAATGAGGACATTACATTGCTTCCTATGCTAATTTCTCTTCTTTTCTCTTCTTTTTCTTTCTCTCTACTGCATTTTTGGTGCAGTGTGCTGGAAAATGTGTAGACATACCCCCCCTACCCCTCACATATACAATAAAGGACACAGCGCTTGTTTGCATAAATGTGTGAAGATATTACACTGCAAATGCAATATTGACCTTGTTTCAATAAATGTATGAGGACATTACGCTGCAAATTCAACACAGAAATTGTTTACATATATGAACGAGGACACAACATTGCTCCCTATGCTAATTTCTCTTCTTTTCTCTTCTTATTCTTTCTCTCTATTGCATTTTTGGTGCAGTGTGCTGGCAAGGGTGTAGACATACACCTCCCCCTCCCCCTCCCCCATCCCTATACACTAAAGAACAAAGTAGTTTATGAGAGAAATAAATGAGTGAGAATATTACACTGCAAATGCAACATTGAACTTGTTTCAATAAATGTATAAGGACATTACACTGCAAATTTGACACAGAAATTGTTTACATGAATGAGGACATTACATTGCTTCCTATGCTAATTTCTCTTCTTTGTCTTTCTCTCTATTGCACTTTTGGTGCAGTGTGCTGACAATGGTGTAGACATGCCCCTCCCCCTGATACATTAAAGAACACACAACTTGTTTGCAAAAATGTGTGAGAATATTACACTGCAAATACAACAATGAACTTGTTTCAATAAATGTATGAGGACATAACACTGCAAATTTGACACAGAAATTGTTATCATATTCAAACGAGGACATACCATAGCTGAGCTATCAGCATATTTATTGAGGATCCCTATAGAAACCCTTTACAGGTATTACTTACCACAGATTCTTCCATATCTTCATGAGCATCTTTTCCGCTGTTTCCTCCATTTACTGGGGTTTCCTTAGCCAGAGTGGACTGCAATTCATAAGAAAAAGACATAAAACATTTCATCATTGAAATATAGAACTATATGAGGACATCACAACAGCAAATTCATCCAAGAAATTGTTTATATATAAGAATGAGGACATTACATTGCTTCCTGTGCTATTTCTCTTCTTTTTCTCTTCTTTTTCTTTCTCTCTACTGCATTTTTGGTGCAGTGTGCTGGCAAGGGTGTAGACATACCCCTCCCCCCCCCCCCTCCTATACACTAAAGAACAAAGTAGTTTATGAGAGAAATAAATGTGTGAGAATATTACACTGCAAATGCAACATTGAACTTGTTTCAATAAATGTATGAGGACATTACACTGCGCAGAAATTGTTTATATATATGAATGAGGACATTACATTGCTTCTTATGCTAATTTCTCTTCTTTTCTCTTCTTTTTCTTTCTCTCTACTGCATTTTTGGTGCAGTGTGCTGGAAAATGTGTAGACATACCCCCCTACCCGTCACATATACAATAAAGGACACAGCGCTTGTTTGCATAAATGTGTGAAGATATTACACTGCAAATGCAACATTGACCTTGTTTCAATAAATGTATGAGGACATTACACTGCAAATTTAACACAGATATTGTTTACATATATGAACGAGGACACAACAATGCTCCCTATGCTAATTTCTCTTCTTTTCTCTTCTTATTCTTTCTCTCTATTGCATTTTTGGTGCAGTGTGCTGGCAAGGGTGTAGACATACACCTCCCCCTCCCCCTCCCCCATCCCTATACACTAAAGAACAAAGTAGTTTAGGAGAGAAATAAATGAGTGAGAATATTACACTGCAAATGCAGCATTGAACTTGTTTCAATAAATGTATGATGACATAAAACTGCAAATTTGACACAGAAATTGTTTACATATATGAATGAGGACATTATATTGCTTCCTATGCTAATATCTCTTCTTTTTCTTTCTCTCTATTGCATTTTTGGTGCAGTGTGCTGGCAATGGTGTAGACATGCCCCTCCCCCTCCTCCCCCCCCCCCCCCCCCCCACCGCGATACACTTCAGAACACAGCACTTGTTTGCATAAATATGTGAGATTATTACACTGCAAATGCAACATTGAACTTGTTTCAATAAATGTATGAGGATATTACACTCCACAGAAATTGTTTATTGCCATATGAATGAGGACATTACATTGCTTCCTATGCTAATTTCTCTTCTTTTCTCTTCTTTTTCTTTCTCTCTCCTGCATTTTTGAAGCAGTGTGCTGGCAAGGGTGTAGACATACCCCCTCCCCCTCCCCTATACACTAAAGAACACAGCACTTGTTTGCATAAATGTGTGAGAATATTACACTGCAAATGCAACATTGAACTTATTTCAATAGATGTATGAGGACATTACACAGGTCTGCAAATTTGACACAGAAATTGTTTACATATATGAACGAGGACACAACATTGCTCCCTATGCTAATTTCTCTTCTTTTCTCTTCTTTTTCTTTCTCTCTATTGCATTATTGGTGCAGTGTGCTGGCAAGGGTGTAGACATACCCCTTCTCCCTCCCCCTCCCCCCTCCCCCTCCCCCCTCCCTTTACACTAAAGAACAAAGTAGTTTCGGAGAGAAATAAATGAGTGAGAATATTACACTGCAAATGCAACATTGAACTTGTTTCAATAAATGTATGAGGACATTACACTGCAAATTTTACACAGAAATTGTTTACATTTATGAATGAGGACATTACGTTGCTCCCTATGCTAATTTCTCTTCTTTTTCTTTCTCTCCATTGCACTTTTGGTGCAGTGTGCTGGCAATGGTATAGACATGCCCCTCCCCCTGATACACTAAAGAACACACAACTTGTTTGCAAAAATGTGTGAGAATATTACACTGCAAATACAACAATGAACTTGTTTCAATAAATGTATGAGGACATAACACTGCAAATTTGACACAGAAATTATTATCATATTCAAACGAGGACATATCATAGCTGAGCTATCAGCATATTTATTGAGGATCCCTAAAGAAACCCTTTGCAGGTATTACTTACCACAGATTCTTCATGAGCATCTTTTCTGCTGTTTCCTCTATTTACTGGGGTGTCCTTGGCCAGAGTGGACTGCAATTCATGGGAAAAGGCATAAAACATTTCATTATTGTCTTGATAGTTTCATAGTTGCACAAATAAGACGGTCATATTCTTAAATATCAACTGGTCAAATTTATTATTTCTCTCCTAAAATACTTGTACGATTGAGGGCATTATATTGCTGAGTTGCTTATTTCTCTTCCTCTCGCTTTTTTAATTCTCCACTGTTTTATTTATGCAGAAAATTGTCGCCATTTTGTGTTTGTTTTTTTTTTGGGGGGGGGGGGGACAATTGGGGAGGAAGACTTGAGAATCAAGTTTGGCAAACAATTTTTTTTTCATTAAGCACCCTGGAATTTTTTGAAACAATTGATAAATTACCACTTAACAGAATATTCCTAAAGGACGTTTTCTGAGGGTTTATTCTGAAATGTGGACCTGTCTATCAAAGTGAGATCCTTTTTTTATAGCTAAGTTTAGTCATTTACACACTGTAAGGACCACCTGTATTACGTAAGTTCAGCAGGGTTTTTTTTCTTTTACAATGGAATTACCTTGAATGTCAAAGGTCTACTAATGTTAGGTTACTTTATAAGCAAGTTTTTCACATTTAAGGTCCACCTTTTAACAAGTGCATACACTAGAATAAGCAACAAAAACATATATATTCACTTACCTGTCGCCACGGTAAATTCTCTACTCCATAGTCGTATGTCAGTTCAACACCTTCTTTAAGGTCCACCAAAGCAAACAGGCACAGATGGGGGAAGCTATCATCAAATGTGACCTTTTTCATGATGCTATTTGGACGGATGTGTTCATCGTTGACCCACCTTGCCAGGCAAGAATTGCTATCTGATGCATCAATCCTGGAGAGAGTGAACATTTGTTTGTTTGTTTTTTATTGTTCCATATTCCACATTTCAACAAATACATAAAACATAAACATCACAATACAAAAGCCTGGATGAATTGTCACGTACAGCTTATAAGACAATAAAACATGTGAAATATGAGGAATCTACATAGAAGCATTGCTTGTAGGGTGTAGATTCCCCTACCAGAACAGGAACTTTATATACAGTACTGGAAGTTTTCAACTCCCCTATCTGTCCCAAATGGTAAATCACTGCACTAAAATGAAAAATTAACTAGAAAAGCTGTGCTGTGTCCATAGGACACGGATGCCCAAGTTAATGTGATTAGTAAGCATTTCTTAGTTCTTTGGTGTGAAAAAGTTCATCAAAAATGTTGATCAATTTGCATATATAGGACTGTGACCTCTGGCCTCAGACCTCTGACCTGCAAACTCTGAATTTAGAAATTGACCTGTTTTAGTGTGCTCTACCTATACTCCAAATTACTTAAATCTGCCCAATATTTTTCAAGTTATTGCATGGAAACAAATTTGCATATATTATGACCTGTGACCTTTGACCTGCCAACTTTGAATTCGAACTTGACCTGTATTTCAGTGTGATATTTTACAAACCAAAAATTACTTAAATCTGTCCAAGATTTGTCAATTTATTGTGTGGAAACCAATGCGCATAAAGAATGAGTTGCGACCTGCCGACTCCAAATTCAAACGACCTGTATTTTAGTGTGATGTACCTACACAACAAAAATTATTCAAATCTGTCCAATATTTTTCAAGTTATCGGGTGGAAACCAATTTGGGGGATGGACGGACTAACAGGTGCAAAAGTTAATTCACTCTCCAGACTTCGTGGGGGGGGGGGTCATTATAAAACAACAAGTGATATACATGTACCAAAAAATACTAATATCCATCAATCATTTAATCAGTTTTGTGGATGGAAAACCACATTTGACCAATTTGTAAATATAATGAAGTGTGACCTTTGTATGTTAGTTTCGTCTCCCCCAAACCAACAATTATTGAAATCAGACCGATATCCCATGGAAACCCAATTTGGAGACGGAAGGACAGATGGACAGAAGGATAAAAAGGTGCAATGTTTTAATGCTCCCTCAAGACTTCATCTACAGAGGCCTAAAAAACAACAACATTTAAACAAACAGGACATTCGTTAGCTTTGTACCATATGACAGACAATACACATCAAAATAAAGGGAATAAAGAATAATTCTTCATATCCATATTTCGAGTAATCATAGCACTTTAGGAAACACAGTCTGTATGTCTGAATCAGGAACCTTATCAAAAGTCTCGTCTTGCGTCTTTAATCGTCTTCTTCTTTTACTTACATCGGCTTTCCCGATCCCCTATTGTCTGTCCATAGAGCTTTGGGAGCTTGAGCAAGACGCTGTGCAGGAGAGACACTAACAAAACATGTTCCAAATGGGCTCTGACTTTTGATAAGGTGCTTAACATTTATCCATGAACTAGTGAAAATCTGTTTACAGTGCAATTAAATTAGTAAAATAAATTAGTAAACTATTTCATGGCATCAAATCTTCCCTTTCAGATTGGTGATGGGGGGGGGGGGATTTTGCTCTTCTTGTTTTGGGTAGGTAGCTAACGGATTGCATTTATTTGCTCTGTTGAGAATTGACCTATCCAAAACACTAAAATAATAAATTTTACAGCATGCAAATATCAACCAGCATACACTGAACATATAAGAGTCAATATACTATTTCAAATTACTGACCGATACTCCGTATTTCTGTGAGAAAAATGGAAAATGTAATCCACATTCTCTTCATCTTCGTCATTAGCAATGGACAGAGCTCCACGATATTCAAGCAGGAAATCTCCCTTAAGAAATGGTCTTGTGGTCACAAGTCCATGTCCTAGAAATGGAGAAGGAAAACTACATTTAAAACACATTTATATTTTTATAAAACTTATGGCAAACAAAGTTTTCAACAATACTGTTTCAAGCAATCATGGCCATACACAGAAATGAGGTGGGGGTGGGTGTTGCCCCCAGAAATTTTGAAAACTGACATTTGTTTCTACTGAAAATTTTCAGACAATCCATCAAAAGTGTGCACCAAATTTCACTGTTAAAAATGCAAAAGCACCCTTGTGACCAGCTCAGTCACTTCGCTCCCTCGTTTTCAGGTTTTCAAAGTTTGTATGTGTTTTGCTCCCCCCCCCCCCAAAAAAAAAAAAAAAAAAAAAATTCTGTGTATGGCCTTGCATGTATTAAATCGTTATGTGGTCATTATCATTTGCCTCGCTTGTACAGCCCGCTGCCCTTGGCAAGGAGAAATTTCTGCCTCCCTGGACAGTCCTTAGTGATTCATCCTTTACAAATTTACCATTCCGGTTTCTAACAAGTAGCATATAAAGTGTTTCACATATGGTACTGGTTGCCAGGGAAACAGTAAAATTTGAAACCTCTCTTGAGACCATTCATACTGTGATAACATAAGAACTTTACCATATCTAAAGACTTAGCCAACTCCAGTGGATAATGTTGTCATTGACTCCACTGAGATTTCTAAATAAATACAGGGACTTACATGTATGATGCTTTCTTGCAAGATAAGCCTTTTGATACACGTACATATATACTATCTTATCTGTCAATTTCTAGCTCTTTTTGTAACCTTTTTATTAGGGGAAGACAAGAGGCCTTATACAATACCATCCTAAAGTAAAAGTGCTTTTTTAGTACAGTAATCTTTGTTGTTGTTGTTAATTCATCCCAGAGGAGTTAGGAATGCAAAGTCCCACAAACCCAATGTACATCCCCCCCCCCCCCCCCGAACAATGTCGGTGAATGAGTGCAATTGCACTTTGTTTAGATAGCAAAAAGTAGGTCACCTGGACAGTCTAATACATGCACCTCAGGCATAAACGTGCAGATTGCTTGACATTCAACATCCCCCCCCCCCCCCCCACAAAGGATGATCCCCTGTGGGTCTACACAGAGAAAGATTACCCTCCTTAAGTAGCCCTTGACACAAGTAGCACATAAAGTGTTTCATATATGGTACAGGTTGGCAGGGAAACAGTAAAATTTGAAACCTCTTCATTGACCAGTTCAATACTACCACTCCTTAAACTACAAAGAGATAATCTACGTGTACCTATGTCGTCGTTGAGAAAAACCTTCCTGAAACCTTCTTGATCTTTTCCCAGCTTACACCAATGCTCCGCCATAAGACTGGGTGAGATGCGGACACGCCGCTTTTTTCGTCCTGGAATACTCTGTCAATAGGGGATTATGAAATGCTGTACATGAACATCCAGCTGCATACTTATATGTAAAGTAATATATCATTTCATTTCTTTTCTTTTCTTTTCTTTTCACTTTTTCTCTAGAATCTAAAACATAAACATATCTTTGATAAATATCTATTCATATCTAATCCAGGGGAAAAAAACCCTCTTTTTTCTGTACGAGGGGCTATTTTTTCCTACCTCTGTTCATTCCAAATTAAATTCTCTATTGAATCTAATAGCAATTTATGGGGGCTCTTTTGCAACTTACAAGGGCTATTTTTCACATTTTGGGGCAAATCGCCTTTACCCTCCTGTATTTTTCCCCTGATGTAGCCTATAGTCTTTATATCATAAGTGTAAAAACAGACTGTACTGTAGGCCTAGTCTAACTCCAGTCTACAGAGCTGTGCCACAAGCACTGTAGCACACTAACACTCATGCCAGGTTATCATCAGATAACCTAGCACTCAGGTCTAGCATAGTGCAAATTGCTCACAATAGAAAAGTAGCGTTCTCTAGATCTAGACGTTCTATCAGAATTCTAATATAGAGGAACAAGAGCAGTGATCAGAAAAATATTGTTAAAAATTCACTTGATCATGGTAATTTAGATCCAATTGAAGGTATGGACTGAAAATAGGATATAGGATATTTTATCATTACAGGTGTACATGCCAAAAAATTATATATAGACCTATGTTCCAAGAATTTGCTGATTATCTTGGTGATTTCTATCTCCAAATATAGAGGGCCGCATGTCACTTAAATTTGCACAGCTCAGCATACCAATGCCAATGACTCCCTGAGTTACCCGTAAATTACGTGATTATCATCACCCCTTTTCCATTGACTAATACCCACAATTTTAAATTAATTATTTTCGAAGCAGTGGATCGAGTCTCCTTTGTGAACTGCTGGTAACGTCGTTCGTCGTCCATTACATTTTAGACTAGCAGCAGGCGTTCACAGCTTCAGCCTCAGCCTCAGGCTTCATTCATGTTGTACACAGGTGCGTGAGTGCAAAGGAACAAGTGGACACCAACATTATCGTGGTTTCTGTCACCATGACTATGATCTTAAACTTGACATTAAAACATAAAAGAATGAATAGATCTGCGGACGGTACCGCTAGTTTTCTTACCATTGACATCGTTGACATTTGATAAGCGGTCCTCGAAGGCGAGCTCAAACCTCTTTTCACACATTACGATCCGGATCCATACGGTGCATGCTGCTCATACTTCACCTACAGTATACCGTACTACCGCGCGCTACACGCTAGCGCTATCGCTGATCGCTAGCGAAGCGCGCGCTAGCGCCCTAGCGCTAGCTAGCTGCAGCACTGCTTAATCGCGTGCGCGATCGCCAGGATCTGTGTGTTCACAGGGGGCGCTCTTAACTTTTTCTTTCACACACGTTGCTGCATCGACGGGAGTGTTATGTGTGTCAACTTCATACTTTTCGAACGTCCGAGGACAAGCCGAATATCGGGTCAGATGCGTCCTCGGACGTAGAATATCATTTTGCACGTCTATTCCTTCCGAGGACAGCATGTTACGTCCTCGGACGTAGATTTTGTCCTCGGACAAAAGGTGTGTTTTCATACCATTGGTCTCGGACGATCAGTGATGTATACGCACACACACGCACACACACACACAGAGGCACACACACACACACACACACACACACGCACACACACACACACACACACACACACGCACACACACACACACACACACACACACACACACACGCACGCACACACACACACACACACACACACACACACACACACAACACACACACACACACACACACACACACACACACAACACACACACACACACACACACACACACACACACACACGCACGCACACACACCCTCACACACGCACACACTCGCTCACACACATTTCCATATACGTTTGAAAAATTACTGTTTTACATCAATATTTTCATGATCCCCTACATCAGAAACCATATAGAATAAGAACCATAAGTCTACAGTATACAGGTATAAATGATAATTTTCCCATTTTTAGAAGTAACTTGTGTGGTAAGGTTTAGTGATATATCATATTACTGGAATAAATAATTCCGTTCAAGTCAAGCTCTATAGTCATATTTCTGGGGGGCATTTCATGAAGGAACTTGTCGGATAAAATATCTGACAAGTCAATTATATCCGACAAGTTCAGAGAAATCAGCCAATCAGACTAAAGAATTTCTCAAAACTTGTCGGATATAATTGACTTGTCAGATATTTTATCCGACAAGTTCCTTCATGAAATGCCCCCCTGGTATTTTGCTTCTGGTCGCGGCCTCAGACCTGTTCATGTCTATTTCTATATGTCTATCTTCATTCCTGATCAGTGTTTTCTTTTGTTTCGGGTGGTCACATGATTAAGCTCTGCTTAGAATGGTCTCTTATGCAACATCCGTGTTAGCTCATTGAACTACGCATAGACGATTATGGTAATGACTATCTCCACTATTTTTTTTTTCTGGTTTGAAAATAGTGATTTGTATGAATTTTCATTATCATTCTCATCCGTCACAGATATTACATATTGTATAAAGTTTCTCACATTTTTGAAAAATATTTCTGCAAATTATATAGAAATGGAAATGGAATTCGAAATACAATCATTTATCATATCATGTACAGTATTTTATGTAATTATGCTTACCTCGTCTTTCATTTGCACTGCACCGGCAGAAGCATTTTGGAAATACAACTGAACAAAACCATATATACAGGAGCAGACTGTGGTAATATGAGGCTATAGGGTTTGATTCGCGAAGAAAAATATGTCTGGTAATGGCTGCTTACACGCACGCATGCGCACGAATGATTTCATATGTCACGTCTGCAAGGGATAATGGGAAAACAAAGGGAGATATTACACTGTCATCTATAATTGATTAGAAAGAGTGGTAAATATCAAGATTGATGAGTTGGTTGATTAATGAAATCCGTTTGATTAATGATTAATATTAAAGAAAGAGACAAAAATATTGATGAGTAAATGTTGGCAGATTGATGAGTTCTGAGTACACATCACACCTTATGTTAGTGATGAAGAGCAAAACATTACTATGATTTTTTTTTTTTTAGATCCTGACGTTTCCTTTTCTCTTCCCCCTCATCATTTCATATTCTTTGTGTTCTTTTAACCAAGGTTACGGTCCACGTAGGCCCTAGTTTTATGTCCTTTTCTTTTTAATTGTTTCATGACTCAATTCTTCTTGCTCTTATGTAAACTTTGATGAAAGAGAAAAAGTCGTAAAATATAACAATGAAGAGTTTCATCGCAAAGTGACCTAAGTTCATCCTTGTCAATTCGAGATATTTGAGATCAGCCTTGCTACAAAAAAAGCAAAGAAAATAATAAGAAATTATGGGATGATTCAAATATAACTTTCAGAATGTTTATTGCTATGCAACAGGAGGTTATCATTGGAAAGGTTTTATTTTGCCCTACCTGATGACGGACTCACCTCAAAGTCTTTGAAATGGCACTTACGCCGTTTTGCGATTACTCTCTTCACAATATGCCAGAATTATCTCCCTCTCTCGCTCCTTCTCCCTTTCCTCTATTTCTCTCTCTGTCGGTCTTTCTTTCTTTCTTTCCATCTATTTTCTCAGTTTTTATAGCGTAGCGTTCAACCAAGTAGGCCTACAACTCCTCACATCGTGCTCGTGTATAGTGACATCGTACAATGTATCTGTGGTTTCAATGAATATTTTTGGGCCAATTCAGCTTCTTGGCTGCTATGTACCATTCCCGTTTTGATGAAATAAATACCACTATCTATCTATCTATCTATCTATCTATCTATCTATCTATCTATAACTATCTATCCATCCATCTTTCAATCTTGTCTATCTATCTGTCTAGTTTATCTATGTATCTGTCTATATATATATATATATATATATATATATATATATATATATATATATATACATGTATCTATCTATCTTTGTATCTACCTATTCATCTATCTCTCTATCTATTTACCTATTTATCTATCCATCTGTTAATCTCTCTCTTTACTTCTGTTGTTTTATCTTCCCGCTCCCTTTGTATGTCTTTCTCATGACATTTATCGCTAGACGTATAGACTAATTCTCTCTCGCTCCATAGTTCTCTCTTTCTCTCTCTCCCTCTCTCTCCAATTATTTTCGAAAGAATCCAATCAATGACAAATAAATGACACGAAAAATGTCTGATGATATACACTTTATTCTCTTTGGAAGATATTTTTCACTACAGGTTTGAGACAATAATTATGAGCGAACAGACACATTCTTTCTTTTTTCAGACAAGCATTATATGAATCTAGCTTAGGCTTGCAAACCCAGTAATACAATTCATGAGATAATCAATAAATTAATACAAATGATTTTTAATGATAATAATATAATAATTATGCTCCTTGGATTGGAATCAACAAAAAATACATATACATTGATTCTTCTCGACAAGGAAACATCACTTTGTAAGCAAGTAACAAAAAGGAAAATATTTCAGTACTATCGTGATACAAAGTACGCCATGAGCATATCATATTCATATTTGCAATCTATGACACAATGTTGAATATAAGTTACATTACTACTCGATGTGACCATCATGCACATTTGAGCGATTGTGAATATTATTTTTGAGTCAATAAATCTTCAATTCACTTTAGATTGCTACGGAATACATATCTAGTATGAAACGCTTGGAGAACTATGTAGATTGACTTTGTTGTATGGAGTACGTTGTTGTGGGTGCTTGAAGTAGCTTAATCCTTGAAATTCTCAAAATAAGGATATTGAGACACAACTTTCTTACTTTACGTGGAGTCTATTAAGAGTCGTGGTGGATAAATTATTAGTTTGACGCTGGTGTACCACTGGCGTATTTCCGTTTCATTGCAAACAACATTGAAGCCATGCAACAGCCGAATCATCTTACACACATCACATAATAAACCAAGCAACATGGCAATGTCCCCAAATTATTTTGGCTGTATGGCACCGTAGATGGCGCTGCTTGCTAGCTACAAACAGTGCCGTGTATATACGGCACTGGCTACAAACTTTGTTTTGCGAACACTGCTCGATGAACTACATGTACTTCCGAATCGGCCTAATTAACCAGTGTATTCTTCATCAATGCTATCACTGATCTGTCATGTAAACCTGCCGCTACAACTTCCATTACTTCAGCATAGCATCAGCTAATCGCTTAGTGATAGACAGAGATGGGTTTAGGACGCTAAACATCTTGTCGAAGGTGCACTGCAAAATAAGTTTAATGTTACGTTTTACTTTGAGTTGTTCCAGCTTCCTGTGATAAGAATATATCTAACTATTTTGTTTGTTCAACGAGTTTCCGGCGTACTTATTTCTGTGATTTTTCAGTGTTCTTTTGTTCACTAACTTGTCACTTTTTGTTTTTGTTAAAGTGCAGCATTATTGACGAAAAAGAAAGTAGAGAGAGAGAGAGAGAGAGAGAGAGAGAGAGAGCGCTCTAAATTTCGAGTATTTCAGAGCATTTACAATAACTCAGTTCATGGCAAGCATTATAAATCAACAACAATGAGCTAATGTACGTGTATGACCTTCCCATGATTACTATTATTGTCCCAATCACCAGGCGTGTCATCGTACTTTCTTACAGACCAGGGCCCCATTTCAAAAAGTTGATATGATAGCAACTCTTGCTGGAATAGCAATTGTCAAGGTAATGACAAGAATCCAGCTTCCTGATTGGCTGTTGCTATTGGAAGTTGCCATTCTAGCAAGAGTTGTTATCCAACTATATCTTCTATGAAATGGGACCCTGGTTATCAGTTCTTTTTTTTTACAGATCAAAGAGAACAGTAATGTTAAATCTAGACAACGAACGGTGGACTCAGAAGTAGTGTCGATTAGGTATCATACATGTCTTTGCCTATTATTCAATACCGCTGCTTCCCTTCCACCGTGACAACCAGTAGCAGGAAGAGTTTGTTTGCAAAAACCGATAAGTCCATATTTGCCAAATGGAGATATTTGCGATTAAAGGTCAAGAAAAATACAGAGAATAATAAGAACATTTTTGCTTCTTTTCACCATAACTTCAAAAATGTACCTTTATATGTAGTGAACAATATATCATTTAAAAGGTATTATTTTGTACTTTATGACAGAGACTGCACTTTAAAATCTTCAAAAATGGACTTATCGGTTTTTGCGAACAAACTCTTCGTATGTTGGCTAAACAGAAGGCTTATGATTTGCGTGTACTCTCCTGCGTTACGGCTGTTTTATTAGAATATTTGTCACTTCTCTGCTCTCTTTCTCGTCACTATTAATGTATGCATTACAAAAAAAAAATTAAGCTGTAAATAGATAAACATAATCTGACAATAAGATCAAATCAATCTATTGTACACGGTCATGATTCAATAAAAACAAAAACTTAACTTAGATCACTGCATTACACCGCATTTCTCGAATACTCATGACAGCACATTCCAGTTTATGATAATTTAGCACTACACATTGTATATATATGTCATACGTGCATGTACAGATATAGTTTTATACTATTCTATTATATAGTGATGTAACATCTTCTGCAATTATATTAGTAATATATATTTCTATATATAAAATATCTTCCAAATATTACAACGTCTGCATTGCATTCAGCATTGACGACCACAGTCCGTACCTCGTTCATTTTATTGCACCGTCTCATTGAGACTTTGCTTTCAATCTATATTGCCAGCGAACCAACCTTTTCTCACACAGGTTTACAGAAAAATAAAAAAGACAACACCTTCAAATTTAACTAGGCAGCTACGCTCACTACAAACTAGCTCACAATTAGCTCACATGCACATTGGTACAAATTACCTTTCTTTCTTTTCTTTTCTTTTTTCCTCAGTCGGTTAGGCACTTCACTTGTTTTCGCAGCAGCCTAATGCATAAGCTTTCCCGATTGCTCGACGTAACGATTAAGATGGAATTTATGTTTAAAGGAAGAATGAATCTGCGTATTTATAGATCAGGTGACCAGAATGGCCCATCATTGACACTTCGGCAGCCATCACTTTCATTGCCTTGTTTTGAATGCATTAACAACCTTTTTCTATTAACATTGCCAAATACGACATTTGCTGAAAGGTAGATGTGGTAGCAAGCGCAGTTTATAAGGATCACATGACTGCATGAATCATGATTACATTACGAATGCTTATCTCAGTGAATTTAAAAAATCAACATGATTGATTGTACAAACAACCTTTGCATGCCTGATTGTACATACGACCTTTTCTGCTCATGCGCAAAACTGGTACTGTGAACTTTTTTTTAAAACCATCAACCTTTGTGGGCGGATGCCATTAATTTCATACGGTAATCATGCTGCTGACATGTCTGTCCAGTGCTGTCTTTCCGGCTGCCGCTAGATGGCGCCATCGTTTTCTAAACTGCGGAGGTTCCTTTTATTCAGTCTCTAACACCAATGAGCAACAGTTACTCTCACAGAGACGTGCGTTGAATAGCAAGATTAAGAATGACATATAATAGATTATATTCACTTGTAGCAATCAGCTGTTTTCTCCTTCCCTTCCTTCTTTCACTCAGTTCCCCCTTTCTCTGTCTATCTCTCCCCTGTTACTTTTTTCCCTTCAACATTCTATATGGAAGTTGTGAATCTGATGTGCCGAAACATTACAGACACCCAACAACATGATTGTCCAATTCACCCTTCCACTGGGTGGATTGTGTATACAGATACTCGTCCTTACTAATTACAGATAATCTAAGTTTCTGAACTTATGCATTTCCTTTTATCTTGTTATTCATTCCAAAAAAGAAAAAATACTTCATGTCTTTGGTATGGCAAGATAATTAGTTTCCAAGTGCGAGACCTTCCATTCACAGCTCTTTCCAAAGGCAACTCCACAAAAACTCAAAATCTCTCTACATTCAAAATTATCTCGTCTTCACTCTGAAATACCTACTTCAAAAAACAATACAGAGTGCTACGGCGATGCAAATTCATTAAAAAAAAGAAATGGAAGATTTTCACTTTGTTTCCTTAAGGCAATGTCTCCTTCCATAAAGTATCATTTAAAAAAAAGAACACACAAGAAATTCACAGAATGAAAAATCATAGCAACATTCAAATACCATTGTGCTTCTTGATAAACATTACGTAGTACTGTAAAAGCATTCGCGTCTCTACCAACGAGTCTCGTGTACGTGAACACTATAGCCGTTGATAAAGTAACTAGTTCGATCTAGACGCGAGGTTTGTTTGTCGAAAACAAAAAGCAAAACTGAATGGGTTCCTGCGATTTCCCTCACACGCGGAAATCACGCTCGTACAAAATCGAAAGTGAAGGTGACAACCTAAGTTTTCCTCCGCCAATCACTTTGCGACCTTTACGCGTCGTCTCGGTCTTCCATCTTCCTCCCTAATTGTCACCATGGTAACGTGAGATCCCTTCGTCCGAATATCCCTCCGCGCTAAGGTTTGATAATCGTCATATTAGCACTTAGCAGCTTCGAACATATTTTACTTTCTTTTTCACTCGAGTATGATAGATATTCATCCCACTACATACCGAATGTAGATTCTCTTTCCGACTCTACTAATACAATGTTTTTCCTCGCTAAAATTCAAATTATAAGAAGATACCAATCAATATCGGCATATCTATCAAGCTGGGATGGATATTTTTCTTTCATTTGCTGCTTATTCTCGTCTTAGAGCCAGTGTAACGTCGTACCTATGAAAAATATCCCTCCGAGCTGACGTGTAAAAATCTTTAAAATACAACACAGCTCCGAACCTTACTAACTAGCTGGCATAGGCAACGGTACAACTTGCCTCGTCGACGCCCTTGTATAATTGTTCAAAACTTTTAGATTTGACAAAATGACGGGGAAGTATTTCTATTACATATGCGATTACAGACTCTTTTATGCGCATCTTTAATTTTTTCGTAACTGGTACAACGTCAACATATGATTAGAAAAACTAAACCTGTGTGAAAGTTTAGATAGTTGGTCGAATATCCCCACACTGAGGATATCCTTTAAAAATCCTTTACAATGCAGCTTTTGCGAATTTAGAAGCGCCTCCGCCACAAATTATCGTGAAAGAACGTCCTCACGATATAGCCACCGTCTTTAACCACAGCCCTTCATTTTTTTTCTTTGTCAGTTAAAATCGTGATTACAACACAGTCACAATGCAATAAGGATGGACATGCTCCTATTATAGTAGCCTTTTGCAAAGGCAGCTCGCAGTAGACTTGCTTTCAGCGAGCAGTGGACTCGCACGCTAGCAGCTCGCCGGTCGCAGGCTGTGTGTGCGAGTCCATTGCTCTGCTCTCTGTGTGCGTGTGCTGAAATAATAGCGAGCTGCGTTTTTGCAAAAGCCTGCTTTTGTAGCTATACTTCAGCACTTAAAGAGTTCAGTTTTTATGAAACTGTTTGTACGCTTGGATAAGCTTCCGGGTTTTCAAAAACAATCATTGTTTAAAAGGCGTGTTCCAACAACAAAATATAGATAAATAAAAAATTATGTTTCATAATTCCGGTCTACGCCAGTTGTAACGCACAGGCATACATACACAGCTACGCAACCTAGATGGATCTGTTCGCTCTAGGCTTATCACACCAGACCTCTTGTAAAAAAAATGATATTAAGTCTGAGTCTGTCGGTCCAAAAACTTCTTGTATGTGAACACGGCAGTAGATATCAGCTGCATTTTCACTCAAGAAGAAAAAGACACAAAAAACCGCACAGGCATATTATACATGTATTTGAAAAATTCTGTGCGGTACTCGACAGTGGTAGCAGCAGTGTAATGCAAAGTCTTGGGAGTAGACTACTTCCAACAAAGGGACGAAGGAAAGAATAAAGAAAGTAAGAAAGAGAGCAAGGAAGAGAAGGTACAAAACTAGAATGAGTGAAAGGCAGAAGGCAGGACAGAAACAATGACTAAACGAGTTATTGTAAAAAAAAAAACGACGGGTGAAAAAAAAAAGGAGGTTCTACTTGGCAAGACCGTCCAGAAAGAAATAGCAAAATAATGAAGAGGAACGAATAACAAAAAAGATACAAGGACAATAGTGGGAAAGGAAAAGGAAAAATGAAGGAGAAAGATACTTTGGCAATTTCAAGGTATTCCATCTTACCCATCACGATATGGGACCGGTTAATATATCAAGAATAAATACCACAAGATGGATGTCTTTCTGTGGATGATTTGCATCAGAGTCGCCATTGCACTACTTTGCTGTAGCCAGGTCCGGACGGATACCTGCGGCAGTGCCGTTTCGCAACGGATGTTGACTTTAACCTTTGACCCCCTTGACATCGTCACATGACGTCATCGGTTCTTCAGAAAGTCGATGACGACTTTAGGTACGACTGGACGAAGCTCATCCATTCTTACTGGGGGAATCCGCCGCCGGATGATCCTTCTTGCGAGAAACTGCAGCGACGGCACGCGTCTCCCTGTTTATGTGAAATCCCGGAAGATTGGTATTGGAAGAAGTATTGGACGGGTGGGGAGTATACTGGGGTGGCATAGACGGTGTGATGTGTGTACGTGGGATGGTGACGGCGCGACGTGGAGGGGGTGGCAGCTAGTGCCCGTGGGCTGCTAATAATGATAATGATAATGTTCATAATAATATATCATTATGATTATGGCCATTGTCATTTTTGCATTGAGAATAATTATTAATATCATCCAAGTAATTTTAAATCACTCTCCGCTTTTAAAAAAAAAAATCGTAGGGTATCATGGACAAAACATTTCACCCAATTGAGCATCTTGCGTTTATGAGTCTAGAACCAGTTAACATCGAAAACACACAATGATGACCACTTCGTGAGAGTTCAGCAATTCAAAGAATCGGGAACACTTAGATCTGTTATCAATGACTAGCCGTAACGAGATAAGGAAACCCAGCACAGGTAATTGGTTAAGATATGAAACTCACCGACACCAATGTTATATCAATACACAGGACAAACTATTATGCCTGTGACTGCAGCTTCTAACGAACGAATGAGGGCGGTATTATCGATTATCGCACAAAAGCCAGTGTCGTGACTGACAACAGGCAAGCTCTATAGATGGACCTAATGTAGTTGTGCTGGACACGTCGTGTACGATCTTATTTGTAGTACATTCTGCAACTTCCTACGAGGCTTTCGTGTGAAATAGGACCAACAGACATTCATGTTTTCATAAGTTTGTCTAAAATTGCACAAAATATCATTTATCCTTAAAATCGTATCACGACATTTTTTTTTTCATTTCTCCTCTTCGACGTAAACTATCGTTATGATAATCTAAAGAGAGACTGTCATTGACTATGTTTTAATAGAAAATGTACGTGTTGGAGAAGTAGCTATCTTTATTCATGAAATTTCTGTAAAGTCGTAATGACACTGTAATGCAGTATGTGTCACAGTGTCTAATTGTCGTTAGTTTTTGAAGCATTTATTTTGCTATCTCAATAGTTTCACTCTCGTTTCCGAGTATAATTGACGTTTCGTCTACTTTCGGTCAAAGAGTACTTTCAGTAATACCATTCTTTTCCGGGATATTTTTTTTTAAATCCTCAAAAGAAACATGGCGTGGAGCCCATGGACATTATATATTAACAAATCAATGTGTCGAGAGCTGTATAGCATTCATCAGTGCGGGGTGCATGTATTGTGTACGTGAGTTGTCGTTTATGTTCAAGTTTGCTGTTTCCAAATAATGTCACGTTTTAATCCAGTTTTGGAACATACCAAATTTCGGCCTCACCTACGGCCTACATTATCAGCTTAGTCTGGCTAATGAAAAAAAAAAAACCCGCTGAGTAATGTTTGCGCTGAACTGACCGCTGTGAGGTAAATGTAGAATTAAGTTAAAAAAATGACTTGGATCATGCCATTTCCCACGGCTACACGGGAATGTATAAAGCACAGCTCCACTCCATTGCGCGGATTGGTTGTTTAAAGGAATTAAAGCAAACAAAGAGAACGGTATAGAGTCACCGCCAAGAACTGGACCTACAGTAACAGGGTCATGACGTTTAAAAACTTCCTCACAAGCTTTTCACGAAGGAGTGGAAGTAGAGACCACATTTTGCAGACGAGGGGAATTGGTGTCATCACCTCACAGGACTTCTTTCGATCTCTACTTATTATTCATTGAATTTCCTTGTTTTTATATAAAAAACCAATTGAAAGGAGAAAACATTAGCTGTATTCCACGCATCGAATAAATGTATAGTAGTCTTGCAGTTTACCTTGCAGAAAACGCGGAATTCTTTGGGGTTGCAGTTGCCAATTTGTTGACCAAAATATGATTTTGAAACTTGTCAATACATGCTTGTGAGGCGATGTCTTTTCTATACAGTACCCTCTTCCAACATTCGCATGTGGTTGCGTTGTTGACGACGAATATCATGCTTTTGGCAAACTTTAAACCAGAAACTTTAAAAATTCTATAACTTTTCAAAGTTAAGTCCAACTTTTAACTTATACCATTCTTGCGCTATATATTGAATTCAACTTTAATTGATGGTGTAGAACTACATTTTAACTCTACCAGAGCTGTCAGCATCTGTACTGTGGTGTGTTCTCTCAGTAGCGGATGGGGGGGGGGGGGGGGGGGGTTGTTAGCGGGGTTTATCCCCCCCCCCCCCTTTTCGGCTGCCACGTGAAAATGTTATGTGCATAGAAAACGTCATTACGATGATTTGTCGCTAGAATAGGCAGCAAATACGTGAAAGAAGTGGCAGCCAAAAATGTAAAGACCTTATTTTCCTTTTTTATTTATTTCTTTTTCTTTTCAGCCGATATAGGATAGGGAGGAAAGTGGCAGCCAAACATTAAGAAAACCTTTTTTGTGTGTGTGTGTGTCAGCCGATTGACGAGAGAATTGTCATTGGGCATGTTGGGTCAATCTCCAGCAAAAAGCTATACATATGTATTATATATATGTCTGCCACTGTCTTATAGAAGAGTTTTGCTGCTACTAGAAGAGTTTAGGCGCTGTGTGATCATTTTTTTTAAGACTCACGTAATTGCTGTAGGAAAAGAACGATATCTTGATGGCCGTTTGTCATGGCAACATCTAACGGTGTCTGTCCATTGTGATTCACTTCAGTCAGTGTAGCCGTGCGATGAAGGAGTTCCAAGACTTGCTGAAGAGCAAAAACAATCAGTGACAAGATTGATGGAATTATGCAATTACGATGTATATGGTTTAAAGGGATGGGTATAGTATTGGTTGAGATGGGGATTCAGCTTTTAACTTTTTGTGAGATACATGTAATGGGCGTTCAATTCTAAGGCAAATTTAAAGTTTATCTGATGAAATTCGGTAGTGAAATGGCTGAGACAAAACAAAACAACAACGTAAAACAAAGTGGTCCCAATAAAAGGTGAGATCTACCTTTTATTAGGACCACTTTGTTTTGATTTGTGCTGGAATACCTCAGTGATTTCAAAGCCAATTTTCATCAAATAAACGTTTAATTCCTCTTTGAATATTGTATGGTCTATCATATTCCATAAGAAGTTTCTCATTATCTCTCAAAAAGTTGGGAACCTAAAACGCCATCTCAACTAAAACTATATCATCCCTTTAATTGATATCTTTGTCTGACAAAATCTATTGGACTTTCTCCAATAGAATCTTTATGGGACTTTCCTAGCGGAACTTGTTGCTGGGAAAAAAATAATCAATTGCCATTTATATCACACAATATAGATTAACTTTGATTTATCGGTGTTACTTATGTTATCAGTTGACACTCGGCTGAAATCACAGGGCGTATCGTGGATGATTATTTCGGCCATAGTTCACTGACCTTAAACATTTGACTCGAGAGATTTTCAATACTAGTATCACTCTGCAGGCCTATCATCTGCTCATCTGCCCTTCACGAAGCACATACTTGAAGCTAGTGATAAGAAAATTGACCAATTCTACTGAAAGCTCACCCTGTTGTTGTTGTTATTGAGGGTAGTTGGAAAGTCGGTTGGTATCATTGGTTGATTGTTTCTGTTGTAGAGCGTTCTGTCCGCTCGTTTGTATGTCATACAATCTGAGGCCGGACAATCAGATGTGCTACTCCATAAACACATCGAAAGATTCCAGCCCTTTAAACGTACCTTGATCCTGTCGCTGTTGCCCGTTTCTGCCGCTATGTGAGCAGGGGTGTTGCCCCAGTTATCCTGCGCCAGCGCGTTAGCCCCGTGGTCTAGCAGAAGGCTAACAGTTTCCAAGTACCCCTGTTCAACGGCATCGTGGAGCGGGGTTCGTCCGACGTCGGGGTCGGGAACGTTTGGGTCGGCTTTCCACTCCAGAAGCAAGCGAGTAATGTCGGGCCTCATCATGTTCATCACCTATGGAGGACACGACCACGAAATCTTACAGAAATTAGCACCATATGTTCAATTAACGACTTACTCAAATCATATCAATGTCCAAATATTGTGTAAGCAGCTTGTAGTTGGAGAATCCGGGTGGTTCTTAAAGGACAAGTTCACCTTCATAAACATAAGGATTGAGAAAATGCAACAATATTAGTAGAACACATCAGTGAAAGTTTGAGGAAAATTGGACAATCGATGCAGAAGTTATGAATTTTTTTAATTTTTGTGTTGGAACCGCTGGATGAGGAGACTACTACAGCTTGTGAGTCATATGCGTACAACAGTATAAAGAAAATGTAAAAGAAAATTCAACATATTTTCACTTTTTTCGCATAATAAAAGAGCACTTGACTTGTCTCTTTCTAAAGGGATGGGGAATAATATTACCCATAACATTTGTCGGTAACGAGTCAGGGGAATGTGTACTTTTTTCAAAAGATGGAAGTTTGTGAAATTCTCCTTATATTTTCCTTATATTGTTGTACGCATGTGACATCTAAGTTATTCATACACTGCAGTAGTCTTCTCATCCAGCGGGTACTGCACAAAAACTTCAAAAATTCATAACTTTTGAACGGATTGTCTGATTTTCCTCAAACTTTCAATGATGTGTTCTACTAATATTGCTACATTCTCTCAATCCTTGTGTTTATGAAGGTGAACTTGTCCTTTAAGGCGATTAATTGGGTGCACGTCACAAGACCGACACCCACGAGTCATACAGCCCATGAGTCATACAGTCCACGAGTCATACAGCCCATGAGTTCGACACTAACAAGGCCCACGAGACCGTGCTATATCTGTCGAACTCGTGGGCTGTTTTTACCTACTGTCGAACTCATGGGCTGTATGACTCGTGAGCTGTACGACTCATGGACCTGTTTTCAATGTCGAGCTCATTGGCTGTATGACTCGTGGGTGTCGGTCTCGAGGGATGAACCGATTAATTTGGTCATTGCTGTCTATCACAGGTTCACTATCTCACATGCCAGCAATGGACGCGGCGTGGGAATTCATGAATTAACGATTTTAATAAACGATGCGGAAGTGCTAAAGACAGTCATTTCGAGGATCTCACATTGCTTGTAAACGATACAGAAAAGAGATATGATGATTTCAATTTTGTCAATAGTTTGGTAACTCTAGCTACTTACCAGTTTTGTCATAATTACTCAATCACTATAGATTTTGAATAATTGCTTGCCGAGAATATGAATTCCTCTTCTCGATTTCATTTCATATAAATGAGTTTGATAAAGATGTAAGTGCAGATTGACGGACTACGAGTCATGCAGCGACCTCTCATCAATAAATATTATTGTGTGATTGTACTGGGCCCCATTTCATAAAAACTTGTTATCAATAACGAGTTACGATAGTTGTTACAAGCTATTGAAGTCCTTGCATCCGACTGGCTGAGAGCAAATTTGTTATGAAAATGTGGCAGTTGTTGCTGATAACAAGTTTTATGAAACGGGAACCAGATTTCACTTCTTTTTTTTTTTTTTTAAGAAAGCATGTGAAACATCAAAATGCCATCATTTCCCAATTGTCCAATTTTTCTTAAGATCTGAAATCGAAATTTTGCATATCTTTTTAATATTTCCGATATAGCTTGAACCTTTATCGTTCCGTGTTTTTTTTTTCTGCTCAGTATGTCGAAGTCAACTAAAACACATCGTTGAGAGAAGAGTACTGAATACCTCTGAATCCATCCGTAAGATGCCTTCCTATACATTGTAGTGAGAGCTGCCCGAAAGTCGACCTAGACTGCAGTGCTGCACGGTTACAGCTCGGTATTCCGAAGGTTCTTTATTCCCAAGGTTCGTTAATCCGAAAATAAAATAAGGTTTGTCATTCCGAAGGTTCCTTATCCCGAAAGGTTAGTTGATTCGAAAATAAGAGAGAGAGAGAGAGAGAGAGAGAGAGAGAGAGTAAGAAAGAGGATGAGAGGGTACATTATCCCGCAGTTTCGTTAATCTGAAAACTAAATGAGGTTCATGTATTTCTTAAAGTTCGTTGTACGCACCTTCTTTTCGTTTTTCGGGTAAACGAACCTTACTTCTTAATCGGATTAACGAATTTTCGAAATAAGGAACCTCTTGAATAACGAACCAAATGTTATTATTTCATTGTCGTATAACGAACCTTTGGAATAACGAACCTAACTTCATTCTCAGATTAACGACCCTCCGGAATAACAGACCTTCACCATAACAAACCCCCATCTCATTTTCGTATTAACGAACGTCTATAGGTATAGGGGATTTGTGCGTTTCGGAATAACGAATTTTGTTTTATTTTCGAAAATGCGAATCTCCGGAATAACGAAAGTGATCACCCCGCTTCGTATACACTCACCTGGATAGCAGTTCTTCCATATTTGTTGAAACTGTTCACCGTGTCGTTAGGTGCAGTTTCAAGAAGTGCCTGCAGTTCATCGATCTTAGTATCCCCTCTAGCTGCTGCCTGCGTTATCTTGTTCACAAAATCTGGCTCATTCTGGGCTGCCATTTTTGGCTTCTTGATCTGTTTGTTCTGTTCTTTTTTTCTTAAATCAAATAATAATGTCCTTTCACGGATTGATGTGACCACAGAGAACTTGCACTGCCAGCTTCTGAAGAACAATGTTCTATAATATCTGTCGACTCTTGCCTTTGTTTCGCTATACCGCTCTTCTCTGCGCGAAGTAGCCTTAAAGGTTCGTCGTCATCATCATCATCATCATCATCATCGCTGTCGGGTCGTGTCGGTTCGATGGCTTTCACATTGGACCGTCATCATCCGTCACTTCCTGTCAGCTCTCGTCCAACGATTTGAAGTTTCAGTTCAGTTTACCGAGGCTTTGATGGGAGAGGGTCCAGATACTAGTATGTTGCGGAGATGCCCGGATGCTGAGTCGAGGGGGGGGGGGGGGGACAAACAGACAGACAGAGAAGATTAGAGTTACCTGTTAAAGGTATTTTTAACCATTGGGAGGAGTGATTGAAAATATGGATCGAGCTATCACATTTGATGCATATGTGTGGGTCAGTTGTATCACAAAACATCCTGGTATACCACATAAAAATTTCGCGATAAAGCCTAAGATATAAGGAGATATCACTATTTTTTCTCAAGAAACCATAACTGTGGAGGCTTTATTCTAGAATTTTTTTGTTGTAACTATTGTTCACATTTTGTATATTTGATAATACTTCAGATTGATTATACCGATTAACATTTTTACATTGGTTGTTTCTATCCGTAACTCACATTTTAGAACTATCTTGAAGCACTAAAGCTGGGTTTTTGTTTCATCTGCAAATGGTAAATAATGCCTTTTAACTTTACGATAATGACTGACATTATTGTAGTCAAGCTTTAAATAGATTTGAGGCATAAATTTTTCGGATATATCAGAAAACGGGAAGATGAGCATGGTGCTAGAGAAGGTGATGAGAAAGAAAATGACAAGATAGTAGTATGAAAGGTCCAGTTTACCTTTTGTATCAATGATTTTTAAAATGTTAAAGATACCATTTTTGATGCATATGTGTAGGTCTGTTATCTTTTTTTCACAAAACATCCTACCATATGATTTTGTTGTTGTTGTTGCAATAAAGCATGAAATATAAGGAGACATCAGTATTTTTCTCGATAAACCATAACTGTAGACGGCTTAGTCTGGAAGCATTCTTATTATAACTATTGTTTACATTTTGTGTATTTAACAATACTTAGCATCGATTATACGGATTCAGATTTTTACAGTGGCTGTTTCTATCCCTAACTCATATTTTAGAACTATTTTAAAGCACTAATGCTGGGTTTTTGTTTCATCTGCAAATGGTAAATTAGGGCACGTGATGGCAGCAAGCAATATTTATGGGAACTAACATACACTCTTTAAACATCCGAGTCAGAACTGACCCGGAACTGGGTCCATTGGTGTCATACACCGTTCCGGGTCAGAAATGACAAGGAATGGGGTCAAATATGACCCATTCAGAGTCATGAATTGGGTCAGGGTGACCCCATTCAGGGTCTTCATGACCAAATTTAAAGTCATTTTTGACCGGGAACGGTGTGTGACCCCAACGGACCCAGTTCCGGGTCAGTTCTGACTCGGAATTTTTTAGAGTGTATAATAATCAGAGCAAAGCCGGAGTAGAAAAGAACAACAACAAAATGTTTCATACTAATTCTGTTCTTTATATCTGACCTATAAACTAAATGTTTCTCATCTTTGATTACTTGATTTTGGCCTTGTTTGTCTTGTGTTTTGTTTCCTTTCGCTTTCTTTCGTCTCGGTTTGCTTCGCCTACAATGACCTCAGTCACATTGTAGATGAAATCATTTCGCTTGCCTTAGCCGGCCGACGTAATCTCATAAAGTCTTGTTGCAGGATTATAAAACCGCTTTCTCTCTTCTTTGCGGTAAAAACACGTATACAGTATCGGACAGTGCCTGCCAAATAACCTGAACAGCTGTTTCTGAGCTTTGCTTTGTTTGGGGTTTTCCAACGAGTAATGACACCTTGTTCCTGGAAAAACGAAAGTAGTTAAAAGTCATTCGATATTCAGTACCATCTGGAGCAGCTGAACATAATTGGCTGATAAAAATACACACACACACACACACACACACACACACATACACATTCATGTAATGTACCCGCCACTAACAGAAAGTACGTGAACATAAGTAATTGTAGTTTATTTATCGTTACATTATACGCTTAAAGGGATGGTATAATTTTGACCGGGATGGGGATTTAGGTTTTAACTTTTGGCGAAATAACTTGAAACAATTCATATGAAATACCAAAAAAAAAAACACATTCAATTCCAAGAGGAACTAAAAGTTTATTTGATGAAAAATCGGTTTTGAAATGGTTGAGATACCCTTAAACAAAGAGGTCCTAATAAAAGGTGTGACCCACCTTTTATTAGGACCAATTTGTATTCTTATCTCAGCTATTTCAAACTAATTTTCATCAAATAAACGTTTAATTTCTCATAGAATTTCATGCCATTTAATAGTGGTTCTTATAATTATTTCCTAAAAACTTAAAACCTGATAAAAGGTGTGACTCACCTTTTATTAGGGCCAATTTGTATTCTTATCTCAGCCATTTCAAAACTAAGTTTCATTAAATAAACTTTAAATTTCTCATAGAATTTCATGCCCTTTGATATCTAATAGTGGTTCATATAATCATTTCGTAAAAAGTTAGAGCCTGAATCTCCATCTCAACCAAGACTATCCTATCCCTTTAAGATCAGCACGAGCTAAAAAAAGAAATGCCGCAGGAATATGAAAATAAAAGTGCTGGCAGAAGAGACAAGAGTGGATAATGTAGAAGAAGGAAGACATTCGGTCCAGTTACCGTTTTATGATGTAGCACAAAGGTTTAAAAGCAATTTTAGCTTGACCTTGTTATACCAAGCAAAGCTAACTTAGCTATAATTGTGTGTGTATGTGTTTGTGTATTTTGTCTGTCTTTATAAAATGTGAAAGACATGAACATGACCTTGAGATAACCATCTTCGAAATTCCAGCGATATTTTGTTGTTGTTTCGGAGTGAAATTGGAGTGAATAGGCCACTGCATATGTGTCAAAATTTATGGATGTTGTTCCTCTCTAGACCTACAGTAACAAGCTGTCCCACAAACACAACCAATTAAAATGTCAATATTTTGATTGCATTAATCAACTGGTGTATCGTCAGACAGGTCTAATCATGAGCCCGCTCGAGCTGGAATATAATGTACAATCGAAAATATAATAACCCGATTTTGGTTTAATATTTTTTTAAGGAAGCTCAAGTGTTCAAGCAAAATTGATAAATCATTTAGAAGCAAAATACAGTAAATTGTTGCATATTAACTCTTACTCATGACATATTCCACGTTGCATAATGACGTTTGACGAGATGACAGCCCTATACAAATCTTATTGCTGTCAATATTGTACTATATGTCTAAATTCTAAATTCTTTGTTTTAAAGGGACTGTACAGTACTGGTTGAGGTAGGGATTCATGTTTTGAACATTCCTAAGTGAGATAATGAAAAGCATCTTATGAAATATGAAAGAGCATGTAATTTTAAGAAGGATTCAGCGTTTATTTGATGAAAATTGGTTTTCAAATGGCTGAGATATCCAAAAAAGTGCTAATAATAAAAGGCGACATGCCCCAACTTTATTAGTATATCTTTGTTTCACCTTGTTTTTTGATATCTCAGCCATTTCAAAACCGATTTTCATCGAATAAACTTGTAATACCCCTTAGAATTGCATGCTCTTTGACATCTCATAGAGTGGTTTCTGAATATCTCACAAAACGTTAAAAGCTAAATCTTCACCTTGACCAGAACTGTACACACCCTTTAAAGGTACGCAATAGGATATTTGAATATGTTAGTAAACTGGTCTATTTAGGTCTGCTCCTTAGAATGCCCTGAATTCTAGTAAACTTTGCCAAATTAGGCTACTTGTCTCGCAATTTCGAATAGATATAAATAGAAAATGTAAGGTTGCAAGGGCCTACATGTTGTACATTGCAGACCTGCTAATGTCCAAAGGTCCAAGTACTTTCGATTAAAAGCCAAAGTTCTCAAGACAGCAGGTTTTCAAAAAAAAAAAATCTCCATTGGTCAATCTAATTGATATGAATATTGTTCGGTGTATGCTGCACCCCCCCCCCACACACACACCACATAATTACACACAAACCTTTTTAACTTAAACAGATGTGATGATGCAAAAATGATTCTTAATCTTAGAAAATACAAACCCAGTAGATTGCAAAATTTTATTATCCTCCATAGATAGTGGGTTACGGAAGAGAGGGTCGCCGTCGCTCCCCCTCCCCCTCCGAAATAGGCACACCCTCAGTGTGACCAGCGTAAAGACAAAAAAAAAAAAAAAATGGGAATGTGTTTTGAAGCGGCCTAAAATAACAGTACCAAATAGCCAAGAAATTGTCAGATCATGTCAACCTAATCATGGTGCCTAATCAGCTGAATAGCAAAAAAAAAAAAGTCCTCACATTTTTTTTTTGGGGCTACAAATTATGGTGCCCATTCCACCGACAAGCAAAACAAAATACACACACACACACACACACACACACACACATATATATATATATATATATATATATATATATATATATTGTGGTGCCCAATCAGCTGACTAGCAAAACAAAATAAAACAAAACTCACAAAAACAGGTCTTCACAACTTTTTATTGTCAATTTCGTCGACAAATCAGCTGACAAACTCACAAACAAACCAAGTAGGCCTATACCACAGTACACGAAACGCCAAGAGGTTTCCTTTCTATAGGAATTTTGCAAGAATTATGCTAAAGACAGACCAATATACGCCTAGCATAATGCTAGATGTTGACGCGTCTAAAATTATGCCAGAAAGCATAATTACGCCAACTCTGATAACATATAGCGCTCCCTGTATGCTCTCTTAACATCACGAACACACAAGAACGGTAATGATCATCTCAGCATCATAAGGCAAAGTGAACCGTACATTATCATAAAGTGATCTCACCTTGATACGATTATGTCCGACATGAAGCTGTCTATACGAATCACAACTAGGCCTATATACAGCTCAGTGAGCGTAACATTGGCAAAAATCCCCGCAACAGGTTGTGATGAGCCGTACAATAATTGTGTTCGTAACGCGATACCCACAACGCTTCCAATGAACGGCGCTTTGACGACGTAACTATCATCCGACATAAAACTGAAAAAGATTATAAATATCTATTGTACACAGTAATGACCCCAACGTTGCACTCTCAGTAAGAGCTGATGGTTATAAACAAAACGAATGTGCGATAAACACAATCAGCCTTCTGTTTCCTCATAAGCATGTAGTTATGCTCGATATAACTGCTAATCTATATAGTGAAAAAGGCTATTATTATGTCCAATTACGTACGTAATGTCAAACGTCCCTCAACCTATGTACAGTGAACGTAGCACAATGACATGTGAATGCGAGTGGTTATATACATACACAAGACCTATACACAACATAAAGCATGTTCGAAATGATCAGTTTTAACAACATGGAAGGGAGGGTTTACAAGATTTGCCACTGTCAGTATTATGCAAATGTGAAGATGTCATACCCTCACAATTCTTACCGTTTTCAGAGGAAATAATGTTTCCTAATTGTCGTTATTTTTTTTCAATGAAACAAATAAGGGAATGTAATGCCCTTGACAATGTTGGAGTGAGTTAATCATCCTTAATGTATGATATAAAGGGGTTACAGTTGCGAACTGATCAATCCAAAAAGCATGATTTGAGTTTATTGACACACGCAGGACATCCTGGCAGATGTTCTCCGTACAGATGATGAAGATACTTGTTTACTTAACCCATTACATACTGAATTCTAAAAAAAAAAATAAAAAAAAATCCCATTGACTTAAAGGGGAAGGCTAGTAACTGATCAGTGGGAATCAGTGGAAATGCTGGGAGATGATTGTTCCAATCCTTATGGGATTCGTTCAAGAGTTCATTGTATATCTATTGTTGTGTGAAAATGATTTGCTTCAGAATGGTCTCATATTCAAGTAATATGCAGTTTAATGCTTCCAGGTTAGCGTCCCTGGTCAGTGACGGGGCATTAATCTGCACATTACTTGAATATGAGACCGTTCTGAAGCAAATCATTTTCACACAACAATAGATATACAATGAACTCTTGAATGAATCCCATAAGGATTGGAACAATCATCTCCCAGCATTTCCACTGATTCCCACTGATCAGTTACCAGCCTTCCCCTTTAATATGCAGGCCAACAGGTCTCCGTACGGAACGGTTAAGTCTGGCTAATAATAACATATCAATGCCATTACACCATGATTCATGTTGAGCATGATGCCCAGGACTGTAGTATAATACATGTATACGGTTGTCACGCTTAGTATAATAACTCAAGCACACGAATACATGCTGATAAATATGGCCTACAGATTTCACTTCGCTCTCACAGTTATGCTGTCTCTTTAATTCTACCTAAGTGGACTTACCTTCATAATGAAGACAAGAATTCGTGTGATATTTTCATGAACACGTCATTGGGAGATGATGATATTGGAGACCAAGACAATGTAACTTCATCCCTGTACTTATATTGTAAGGTCGGAACCGATCCCTTGCCTGGCATGAAAACTCAGACGATATTGAGAAATTAAATGTCTACCAATAATTATGTTTGTTTGAGTTTGCACCAGCTGTAATAAGTTAACCTGAACATTTATAGCAGATTTTCTCATGTGTGACAACAATACGCAGGAAGTGCTAGCAATTAATTCTGTATGATATTTATTCAGTCACGCTCAATCTGCGCACTATTGAACAGGGAGGCTGTATACTGGAGGGCGTTAGGTCCCTTTTATAAGAATTGCATATCTATTAATTCTTGATGAATAACTCTGACCTTGATTATGTTTTGCCGAGAAGCCTGGATTCCATATCAAGCGCAAACACACACACACACACACACACACACACACCTCTCTCCCTCCCTCACACACACACACACACACACACACACACACACACACACACACATACACACAATCAATCAATCAATCAATCAATCAATCAATCAATCAATCAATCAATCAATCGACCAATCAATCAATCAATCAATCAATCAATCAATCAATCAATCAATCAATCAATCAATCAATCAATCACGGTAGGGGTGCGTTGTCATGGTAGAATTGGACCTATTATTCTCCAATATCGGATCATCATTAATCAATCCGCCAAAATGATTACAGTTAAATACCCGGAGACCGCAGACCTCCGTTTTGAGCAACTCATCTCCATCCATAGTGTGTTGTGATTCCCATGCACCAAATGCAAATTAACGGGGTTTCCCCACTCTGTAATCGAAATGATTAACGGTCATCATTATAATATATAGTGTTATATTGTTCAAAAGAGTAATCTATGGCTATTCATTGTAGAGTTTATACACATAATTTATATGCTGAATCTGGCACTATTTCCCATGCAGTGATAATCGGATCCAGAAAGTGACCTGGATTATTACTAAACTTTAATCATCTACTTAGTATTCCATGTGTCATCCTCAACTTTTTCTGATAATTTTATCCAAATCCGTTCACTGTAGCTTTTTGAGTTATCTTGCAAACAGACAAACAGAGAAACCAATCAACCCCGACAAGCATTCCGCCCAGTAACTTCTTTCTCCACCGGGTCGCATTTTTCCTCGCGTAAGTAAGAGAGGAAACTAGAATTCGCATAGAAACGTCGAATTTCAGACACTCAAAGAATTTTGAAAAGAAATTATGAAAATGATAACCATTAATGAGTTTCGTCAAAGTTTTGACACGAGCTTTTCCAAGTTGGATATAACAGTTTCTACTATCCCAATTAAGCCTTCTGAACATTAATAAAAAGAGACTTTGGTGGTGTATCAGCCGAACGGGGTTATTGTAAAATGTCGTCTGTTGTTGACGAATAAAATTATTTTTGTGTGTGTCATGTCTGTCTCTCCACCTGAGTAATTACCGTCTCCGCTTGAGCGATACTGAATAACTGACAGTCATATTGCCGCAGGGAATGCAGAAAATAGAATGCTAGTACACCGCCCCCGCCCTCCACGATCGCTTTGATGTTGACATACGTTAACCATAACACAAAACATGAATTAAGAGCCAGAAGATATGCTTTACGATAATTACATATGCGGGTATGATAGACTGAAGTCATACCATGTTCATATTGCGTATTCGACGAAGTATAGTATTGTTGCGGAAGGCACGTGTAAATTCTAATAATAACAATGATAACGAAAATAATAATAAGGTCTTAGTCAGTTAGTTATCAAAGGTAACCCCTCTTCAGTGTTGCCACTGCTCAACCAGAGGGCCCTGCCATTATTACCCAATGTATTACCCTCGCGTTTCCAGGTACCCATTTATACACCTGGGTCGAGAGGGAAATAGTAAGTAAAAACATCTCGTCCAAAGACAAGTACTGGTCGGGAATCGAACTCGGGTCCTCCGATCACTGCCGATTGGGAGTCGGAAATCTTATACACTATGCCACAGCGCTCCCCCCCCCCTAATTTAAATAATTAAAAATCATTGAGCACTAGAATCGCAGCAGCTGTTCAGGAAGCGAATTGGGACGGTGGGGTGCCGAAAATGAGTGGAAGTAAACGACAGCGAATGCTATCTGAAAATTAAGTCCTGTGAAATGTAAAATCCTATATCATAGAAGACTTCGGCATTTCTCGGTCCTGTTGGAGAATGCTTTTTTTTCCTCCTGGCTGGCAGAGGCTAGAGCGTCTACCTGGCAAGCAGAGAAAGATGTTGAGTTATCCCAATAACTACAAAAGAAGATAACTTGTAAAATATGACGGAAAACGCAATGCTGTCACTTTGACAATGACTGCTATGTCGGCATAAGGGGCTTGAAGTCTTGGGGGTATAAGAGTCCTTCCCATCACCGTACCACCGGGGGAACTGTAACAGCTAGAACAAAATGATCACAATAACAGTATACAAAGGCAGTTCTAAGTTGTTGAGGGTTTTTTTTTTCCTCACTTTCTGTTTCAGTTTGCTTTATTTATCCACTTGTACTAATGGAATCATTATCAAAATTCAATAGTGTCAACATCAAAATACATAAGAGTTCTTAAAGAGTATACTTAAAAGAAATATGTAATTACGTGTTTACAGGAGAAAACATTTCGACGGGTCTAAATCGGCCATGAAAAAAAAAGAAAACCTATTTGTGCAATTTCAAGCTTTTCACGTGCATGCACAAAACACTGATATTGATCACAATCGCATACATTTTTGCATATCAGTGGGGAATTTGTAGCTGTAGAAGGCGAGTGTTTGATTATCAAACAATAATGATGTGGATGATGAAGCAATGATGCAGGAAAGGATATATCATTGTTATAAGTGGAATAATTGTAAAGAGATTATATGTGTGATAGTTTTGTTTTAGTTGTGAATGTCGGGTCAATGTTGATACATTATGTTTCAGTTTCAAATATACTTTGCGATTAATGTCTTTTGGTGTACTTGAAATGTATTTCGTGTACATGAATATTCAATATACGAAGAATTTCCATTGCCGACAAAGCAGTAATCAATCGATAAATCAATCAATCAATATGCAAATCAGCTTAGACAAAAAGGTCAAGGTCTCCAAAAAGTTTCTCTTTGACCTACACACTGGAATCTTCAGAAATTTTCTGTTTGTTTGATGTTTTTTATCTTTGCATCACGTTATGAAATTGCACGAACTCCGTCAAAGGGCCAATCAAGGGGTGAACGAATTGTGGTTACCGTAAGGTATAAAGGTAAATACGATTCTCTATTTCATGTTATTTTCAAACTCACTGGAGACTATTCAGTGAGGTGACAATTGTCGTCCTCTCATTTAATTTGCATGCCATGCTAATGTGGCCAACATCACTGCTTAGCGGTGTCGGTCACATTAGCATGAAGTGTGAAGTGTGACATAAAGATGACGTCAGACACTGTATTTTGAATATCGACAACTTCATACCTGATGTGCACTTTTGATGGAACCTATTTGTATTTCTTTGTGTCTTATCATCCTGCCCATAATCTGTTCCGTCACTTGAACATAACAGTTTGTTTTTCTTTCCTTCTGTGACAAAAATGTCACCATTCTCGTTCTTTTCAATAGACCTTTAGAGACGCTGTTTGACTGGTAAAGAATCATAAAGTTACTTTTTAAAAATTCTCATCAGAAATAGCTTAGATACACTTGTAAGCTGGTTATTGCATAGGTAAGGAGCATAATATTGTTAAAGGGATGGTACAGTATTTGTGGAGATGAGAATTGGGCTTTTAAGTTTTTGCGAGATACCAAGAAAACATTTATGAAATAGTACAGAGCATACCATTTTAAGAGGAATTTGAAGTTTATTTGATGAAAATCGGGTTTGGAATGACTGAAACATCCCAAAACAAAGTAAAGCAAAGCGATCGTAAAAAAGTGTGGGTCCCACACTAGAATCACTCTGTTTTGGATATCTCAGCTATTTCAAAACCAGCTTTCATCAAATAAACGTTGAATTCCTCATGGAATTACATGCTCTTTCATATTTCATAAGAGGTTTCTCATTATCTCACTAAAAAAAAAGTTAGAAACCTGAAATTAGGTCTCAACCAAAACTACACGACCCTTTAAGTTGATCCCGTCTAGAAGAATGCTCTTCAAAATACCTACTGTATAATACATCCAATTAAAGTGATAGCGTTTGCAAATTCCAATCGTTGACGCATAATTATGATATCACACCTATATACCCCAAGAAGAAAAATTGTATCAAGTTTAAAGCGATTATTGTCCTGATAGCAACAAAATTATTTTTTCCACTTACTCTCCGCCTGCGGGACAGGTTGATCGTTCTTCTGCCATTAACGGATGTTTGAATAAATCCGAAAGACAAAGACTTCGATTACAAGCTACAACCTCTGCTGATTGGCTATAACGGCACGGATCCATTGCTATGGAAACAAGCATAAGAGCAGGCCCAAGCACGTTGATCAGTATTTTGAGCGAGTTCCTATACACTGCGGGTCGTCGACCGATAACGCCGCGTCTGAATACATTGAGGCACGCCAAAACAATGACCACGAACCACGAAATGGAATTGATGTAAACATGCGGATACTCGAGTCTGGTATTACCATGAGAGCAAAGGAAGTCAAACGCTTGTTGAAAATGAAACCATCGAACCGTCTAGGATTATGATACGTTGGCAACATGGTAAAGTCTATTTTAAACGCCCACTCTCCGGGGAATGCCCGATATATCTTTAATAATACAAACGCGGAAGACCATAACAAAGCCAAAACGGGAAAGGATTCCGAATCGAAAACCCGTTAATATGTATTATATGCAAATACACACAAACACAAACACACGCACACACACACACACACACATGAACACACACACACACACACACACACATACACACACAGCCTTTCCCTCAGTAATGTTGTAGTACAAAACATCATTGTACGTGACTGAG
The DNA here is from genome assembly GCF_040938485.1 of Diadema antillarum. Lineage (NCBI taxonomy): Eukaryota > Metazoa > Echinodermata > Echinoidea > Diadematoida > Diadematidae > Diadema > Diadema antillarum. Next base: position 4,860,425 of record NW_027271069.1, on the reverse strand, counting down.
TATAGAAAGTAACTTTTGTTTCAACATTATGCTATTATTATGATGTCATTTGGGTTTCCAAGATTATGTTCGTGACAACCTTTGTTGTGAGCTCTTTCGTTTTTGAATGTTTGCTCTGTGTGTGCGTGTGTGTGTGCGTGCATGTATGTGTGTTTCTGTCTGTCTGTGTCTGCTGTATACGCATAGGATACACGTATATACAATACATCATATAAACATACAGTATATGACATGCATGCAATTGTTATAATCATATAGGTATCTATATGTCTATCTATCTATCTATCTATATGTGCGCTAATGTATCCCTTACATAGGTTTATTCCCTGTGTTGAACTTGCACATTGTTTGTTAATGGAAGAACTGTATCAATAATGAGACTCAGGACTTAAATAGCAAGAATTTTCTGGGTTTGATTCCGACGGCCAGTACCGTACTTCTTTGCTCTATATCATTTGGATCAACGTGTATAAATGGCGACATGGGTATAATATAGTAATACCGACAAGGAAGAATATATACAGAAATTGTTGCGCTGAAGAGGCTACCCTGGATGAACCCTCAAATAATTGCTATTTTTATCAAGTAGGAAGGTTGATTCTCTCCTGACTGAGCAGATTTACGAATAATTACAGACTCTTTCCTGTTGTCAAGTGCGACGCTGTCGCTGACGAATAAGTAAGTTTGTGGTTCCATTCTGCGTATGAGCAGAATAAAAGGTAATTTGTACCAACAGGGTATCTTGGTTTTTGAATTCACTGAGATAAGCATCTGTGATGTAATGGCTATTCAAGTTATCCTTATACAGTGATAGTGCTTGCCATCACATCTACCTGACAAAAGATCCCTGACAGACAAAAAAAGGTACCACTTGGCAATATCATATATAAAGATTGTTAATACATTCAATGCAAAATATGAAATGGATGCTTTCCCAAGTGTTAATTGATGGAGCATGCATTCTGGTCACATGATCTAGGTCCTATTACGCAAGTTCATCCTTTAATTGTTCGAAAATGACTGATGAATTTTGTATGAGTTGTTACGTCGAGTATATGCTTATGCATTCTGTCGCTGTGGAGACGAGTAAATTTAAGTGCCTAACTATAACTGATAAAAAAAGAAGAGTCATTTGTACGCATGCGCACATGAGCTCACTCCGAACTGGCTGATTAGAATGAACAAGTTTGCGAGAAAATGAAAACACGAAGATGATTAGGACACACACACATGACATCATGCCTGCACAGCAGACAGAGTGTTATATAACAAGGACGTGGGAAGCAACCTCCCTGGTTATATCAGCTCTGCGCTGTAAATGCACAAACACAGAGTGACTTGGAACACGGAATTGCTGTGAGAAGTTCTTATTAACAGTTCCGAAACTGATGCAGAAACATAATCCAATACATAATTCTTTTATTGTTCTTTTTTTCGTTGGGGTGGGTGGGGGTGGGGGGAAGCAGTTGGTAAAGTCTTGGAAGGGGGGGGGGGGGTAGAGAATGTTAAGAACATTATACGCACACTACGAACATGAATCCGCACAGTCATTCTTTCGTTGCAGCTCGTACATCCTGCACGACAACAAAACAGGACAATAATGTGAACTGGAGTGTACATTGTACAGCATGATCACACGCGCACGAAACAAAAACAAAAACAAAAACAAAAAAAAAAATCGCGGATGCCTCTTATCTTGTGCATAATGCCAGGCCAGCTCTCTGAAATATCATCAGTATACAAGGGGGCATGTCATGAAGGGTTTTGTCGGATATTTTTTTTTTCTGACAAACCTGCTCTCAGCCAATCAGATGCAAGGATTTTAGTAGCTTGTAACAGTTCGTCCAAAAACACACACATATATATTGAAAAACAGCTTCATGGAATGGCCAAAAGCTCTCGTCACAGGGAAATATGAATGGTTTCCTGTATATCCTGTAATAGATATCTTGCCGTTTGAAAAACACAAGATGATGTGTTATCCATAATTATACCGGTATACTTACAACCACGAACTCAAAGCTCCGCACGAATTATATCCATGCGATGTGTGCAAGCACAGTCAGATTTGCATTTCATAAGCGACTGTTCAAGGGAAGTAGAAAAATAATTTAGTGCGGCCATTATAGACTAAAGGCCACCACACACAGGCTAATATTGCCTAAGAAGGCAATAACATAATGGCGGCATTAAGTATCGGAGTTAGGCCTACATTGTTACATGTATTTTTATTTCTTGCGAGATTTTGTACAGATGTCAGCTTTAATTTAGCATCGAGGAGGGCAGTGATAGTCAAGATGAAATTAATGAAAATATTGACATGGTCGCAACATATATGCTCTTACTGATAATGACAAAAATAGCCAACATTGCGCAGCGGTCTTTCACGACATTGGGGATGCATTTTTCATTCATTCATTCATTCATTCATTCATTCATTCATTCATTCATTCATTCATTCATTCATTCATTCATCATTCATTCATTCATTTATGTTTTTTCCCATTTCAAGCAGAAACATAATATCTTACAGAAGTTGAATGCAATGCATTCTTTTTTGTAATATTTAACTCATTTCAATGAGTAGATTGTCAGACCAAAAAACATGAAAAACAACAACAAAAACAAACAAGGGCAGACTACGAGCAGCTATAAGGCATAGAAATCAAGATAACAAATTTCTCTGAATATTGCAGACCTAATCATTTAAGTATAAGTCAATCGAAATCGAAATATCTAACTTCGTAATACAAGGGAGACAGCTCCCCGTTTAATCCGCAATTTTTATCTCTTTGATAAAAAAACCCTCACATTATCATTGCGAAGACATAGTCCGTTGAATCATAATAGTTTTTGGGTGTTCTTTCCTGCCTTAACACCATTCTTCCCCTTTTAATATTGGTTGATATTGAGGTTTGCAATCAGACAATAGCCATTAATAACTGATATCAATAATTCACATTTAACTTTTCCTAATAAGGTGCAAGTTATAATTATGTTTAAGGATACTTTTTGAGCGACATTTTTCACGTTCTGTGTCGCGAGCGTTTTACAATGGTTAAAATCTAAACAACACTGATGTTGTTTGCATCAAGTACGAACACTGACGGCACATCATTTCATTAACATTGCTATCATACACGCGATATACGATATACACGGGAGAACATGAAGGGGATATATTTCTTATATAGATCGCATGGTATAGTGATCTATTTTCCATCACCTCTCTCTACTTCCCTTCGCTTTTCCTTTCTTACTGTCGAGCTCATTCGTCATTTTTGACTCATACTTACGCAGATGGCAGTCAAACTTATTTCATTTAAAATGAAATCCAGGAGATTCTTCCCCCCCCCCCCCCACCATACATCTCCTTAAAGGGATTGTATAGTTTTGGTGGAGACCTAACTTCAGGTTTCTAATATTTTTCATTGAGATAATGAGAAACCTCTTACGAAATGTGAAAGAGCATGTTATTCCAAGAGGAATTCAACATTTTGATGAAACTTGCTTTTGAAATGGCTGAGATATCCAAAAAAAGAGCAATCCTCCTAAAAGTTGAGACCCACCTTTCATTACGATCGCTTCGTTTTACTTTGTTTTTGGATGTCTCAGCCATTCCAAAACAGATTGCCATCTAATAAACTTTGAATTCCTCTTGGAATGGCATGGCCTGTACTATTTCATAAGTGATTTCTTAGTATCTCACAAAAAGTTAAAGTCCCAATCCTCATCTCCACCAATACTGTACTATCCGTTTAAAGGAGAGGATTTTCACATACTGAGCATTCAATTTTGTAATGCGCGTATACTTATAGATAGGTAAGATTGATTAGGTCCAGACAGTCATTGAATGTGACTTTAACTTTTTACCTTCAATTGATTATTTATCCTCATCATGATTAGCATTTGTTTATTTCAACATCCGGATTGTTTTCTTTTGCTAAACATGTTATGTAAACTTCATTATAAACTCCTCATTTCGCGATGTCATCTCATGGCAGTCTTTACCTTTGATTTACGTCATTATTTTCATTAAGATTATCACATTAGAACAAGTGTTTACAATCTTCATTTCAGATCTTTATCTTAATAGTATGATCACCGCACATATTTCTGATCTTCATCTTATATATCTATTTGTATCATCATGTGTGATCCACATGTAGTCGTTTTTTAAAATTTAATTTAAAACGCATTACAAGCAATGTGCTTTTCAATGGATATTGTACAGGTGAATGAGATGAATGGTCCTTTTGTAAACTTGTTTGCCCATATTCGAATATAAATACTCGGAAAGAGCTGGCGACAGGAGGAGACAAAGTTGAATAACCAATGCCGAAATGTATGCATTCCATGAATTAGAATGCTCAAATGCGAAATCGGTTGCCAACAGAAGCCACTTTGACCGAAGAAAAACGAGTTTTGAACGACTGTATTTTGCTGCTTGAGCAAATTTTACGAAAATGAATGCGTCTAATATGAAATTAAAGGACAAGTCCACCTTCATATACATGTGGATTGAGTGAATGCAGCAATATTAGTAGAACACATCAGTGAAAATTTGGGGAAAATCGGACAATCCGTTCAAAAGTTATAAATTTTTAAAGTATCTGCGTAGTCACTGCTGGATGAGAAGACTACTATAGTGTATGATGTCATATGCGTACAACCATATAAAGAAAATAAAAAGAGAATTTCACAAAACTTTACTTTTTGAATTAAGTGCACATTTCTTCGACTTGTTACTGACATATGTTAAGCCTGATTCCCCCTGCCTTCTGAACGAGAGAAGTCAAGTGTTCTTTTGTTATGCGAGAAAAGTGAGAATATGTTGAATTTTATTTATTCTTTCTTTATATCGTTGTACTCATGTGACATCACAAGCTATAGTAGTCTTCTCATCCAGCCTTGAGTAAGCAGAAACTTCAAAAATTCATAACTTTTGAACGGATTGTCCGATTTTCCTCAAACTCTCAATGATGTGCTCTACTAATATTACTGCATTCACTCAACCCACATGTCTGTGAAGGTGAACGTGTCCTTTAAATGACAAAACAATGGAATTGGCCGGGAAAACCTACATAAAATACACGCATGTACATAGATGCACATTTATATGGATACACATAATTATACAAATATTTTGATCTTCATGAAATCACTATGAGTTGAAATAGCACTAGGTAGTAAGGAAAATGGAGGGAACTTGCAAAAAAAAGGAGAGCTTTTACATAAATACTTAGCGAGTTCCTTAAGGTAAAGAAAAAGTCTTTGCATACGAGTGTGTTTATCAAAATAGACGTAGACAAATGGCAGTCAGTGCGGCGTCAGAAGAGGTAAGAGGAAGAGGTTCAAGTAAAGCAATGGGACTAGATCACACACACAAGCACACACACACACACACACACACACACACACACACACACACACACACACACAGATACAGATGCATAAACATCAATGCAGACGCAAGCAAAGTTACAAAGCGACACCGGACAAAGGGGGTCATGTGACACGGTACATGTGCATGCGTCTATAAACATGTAAAAGTAGGCCTAACTGAAAGGTATCACATGCTTCAAACAAACCCATTTTATACGTTTCACTTCACACTCAATCAGATAATTGACTGTGTTACGGAATTTGATAAATGACTCTGGACCCCATGACTAACCATCAACGCCACGAGACCCATTTTTGATTTTATTCCCACGGCGATATTAAGAGGAACTTGCTCAACCAGTGGCTATTATATAGCAAATCCGTGCATAATACAAATCCCAGGGTACAAGATTGCAAAAAAAAAAGAACATACCGAGAGAAAAAAAAAATGCATACACAACATGCAGAGAATACAAACAAACAAAAGACTGACACAAAACAACAATGGTATACACATAATATAAAGCTCGTGATTGTATGAGAAATTTCAAACCGTAGCAAAGTAAGACCTGAGACCTCATGACCAACAAATCACGACTACTCACCCACGACTCGCAACTGACAACCCCCTTCTCATTACCCAATTTGACCCAATAGACCCACAACTGCCCAGGACTGAACGACCCAGGACCAGATGGGTCCACATCCAAAGACCAACGTCTCACGACCAAGGATCCACGGCCAAAAGCAAACAACTCATGATCCCAGGACCCGTGACCAACGGCGGGTATGGCCCACGACTCGCGTCCCAACGGACCTTGAGCAATCGCAATTTAGCTCCTTTGAGTACAATTATTGACTCCAAGGCGAGTTAATAATACACATGTAGTGCGCCTGAGTGCGTATATTAATTATAACCACCATGGTGAAGTGTAAAAGAAATGTGCTCCTCTTTTGAACTTATAAAGGGAACTTCCGGACCAGTTGGACGATCGTCAGAAAAGAATGAGTGACATTTTTTACGCACAACATTGAAACTTTGATCAGAATCGGATAATGTAAAGAAAGTTATGAAATAGTTTCACGAAACTGTTCTTGGAATCAATATGATATCCAAATAGTTATGCGATGATGTCATCCCTTCAAAACTTACCATAAGTAGATATCAACAGATATACAAACTTTGTACATTAAATATTGACATTTCCAGTTTTTCCTTCAAAAACAAGTTTGCCTCAAATCTCAAATCTCAGTTAGTTTCAATACTGATCCTCATTTTGAAGTTATTCAACAAGGAATGATAGTATGTTTTATACTTTTATAACAGAAAACTGAATTTTCGTCATTTTTGTCGTTTTCAACGATTTAAGAACTCTTACGCAAAAATTAACAAATCTTTGAAATGTCGTTTTTTCATATACTTTTAATTCGATTCTGACCAAATTGTCAGTGTTGTGCTTGTCATAATTATTCATAATTATTCTCTTTCTTTTGAGACTAATTCTAGATTGGACTGGAATTTCCCTGATAGAGCTCATAAATGTCTCCAGAGTGCAGTACTTCGGTTCTATTTATAACTGTTTGATAGATTTCCATATTTACTTATTGATCATCAAACGTGAAATTTAAATAGTAATTCCATTCTAACTTCAAAAGGACAAGTCAGAGGAAGAGAGAGAGAGAGAGAGAGAGTCAAGCAAAATATTGGGCAAAGTATAAATAAAGTCATTATGACCACGAAAAGGCAACTTTTAAATGATAACTATGATATAGCAAGTTGCTAACAACTATTACAACAATTCTCATATCAGAATATCATTTCACAATTCTGTTTATGGTATGGAAAAAAAATGATAACAAAAAGAAAAATTAAAGTACACTATTCGGTATAATCCCCCTTTAAGAAATCATCACTGATACCACTACATGTACATTGCTATGTGAAGCACATGGATTCCTTATTCTGAATGCAATTAATGAAAAACACATTTGAACAAATTTGGTAACAAACACGGTGCTCGTGGACAATATCGACATTTTTTTCGCCTACTCCTGAATAGTCCGGGAGCCAGCGGGGGTCAGCCTAGCTGAAAAGGTTACCAATTTTTATGTGTATAGCAATTTAGTACATATGCCCCTGAGTATGGAAATGCACGTCTGGCTGGTCATTGGTGGTGGGTGTGGCCAGGAGGGCCACAAAAAGGACCCCCCAAAATTAGGCTAGCCTAGCTGGAAAAGTAACCCCATGAAAACAACTGGAACTTGTTCGTTACACTTACAGGATAAATGAATGACCATTGCCAGACGTTTTAAGTGGTGGGGGGTAGCCGCCAGACGCTCTTAAAGGCCCAACTCCAGCTAGGCTAGCCTAGCTGAAAAAGTAACCTCATGAAAACCACTGGAACTTGTTCGTTACACTTACAGGATAAATGAATGACCATTGCCAGACGTTTTAAGTGGTGGGGGGTAGCCGCCAGACGCCCTTAAAGGCCCAAATTTTTCCAGCTAGGCTAGCCTAGCTGAAAAAGTAACCTCATGAAACCCACTGGAACTTGTTCGTTACACTTACAGGATAAATGAATGACCATTGCCAGACGTTTTAAGTGGTGGGGGGTAGCCGCCAGACGCCCTTAAAGACCCAAATTTTTCCAGCTAGGCTAGCCTAGCTGAAAAAGTAACCTAATGTAACCCACTGGAACTTGTTCGTTACACTTACAGGATAAATGGATGACCATTGCCAGACGTTTTAAGTGGTGGGGGTAGCCGCCAGACGCCCTTAAAGACCAAACTTTTTTCCAGCTAGGCTTGCCTAGCTGAACAAGTAACCTTGTGAAACCCACTGGAACTTGTTCTTTACACTTACAGGATATATGCATGACCGTTGCCAGACGTTTTAAATGGTGGTGAGGGGGGGGGGGGGGGTAGCCGCCAGACGCCCTCAAAGACCCAATTTTACCAGCTAGACTAGCCTATATATAGCTGGAAAAATAACCTCCTGAAACCCACTGGAACTTGTTCTTGTGATACACTCAAAGGATAATTGAATGATTGTTGCCAGACAATAGCCGCCAGACGCCCCAAAGACCAAACTCTTACCAGCTAGGCTAGCCTAGCTGAAAATTAGGAAAGTAACCCCATGAAACCCACTGGAACTTGTTCTTACACTTACAGAATAAATGCATGACCGTTGCCAGACGCTGTAAGTGGTGAGGCGTAGCCCCCAGACGCTCTCAAAGACCCAATTTTACCAGCTATAAAGTTCACATATTTCAGAAATGATAGCAGTGTAATTCCATAACAATACCGCTTGCTTGCGAGTTCACCAGTCTATAATCTATGCATGCCTTATTCTTTTGTTCTGCTTCCTTGACCCCCACCTCATGCATTCTTATGGTGACTCTCCCATATCATCATCCTTTTTCATTGCAATTTGTTCTATTTTTTGAAAATATTCTTATTCTTCATCCCAATTATCACAAATTCTGAAACTCTGTCCTCAGTATAACTAATTCATAGTTGTACAAATGTAAAAATCTGAGAATCACCCGGAGGTCTCCTTTAATGGGGGAGTTTCTTGAGCGCACAGGGAAACATGCTTTGAAATATCAATAGGGCAAGTGTTGAGACGAAATACTGTAGAAATATGAGAATATACAGTGCTGTGGTTTTGGTAGAAGAAATAGGGTATCTGTATTTGTCCTCAGTGATAACCAAAAAACTTATTTGGAAAAAATAATAGACATAAAAAAAGAATTGCCCCAATCAAACATGTCGGGATTTTTCTCAAACATCAGTGTTCTCATTTTCTTTGCAGTGTAAAAAAAACAACAACAACAAAACAAAAAAACAAAAACAGGGCCGGATACAGTTATATCCGGATGGAAATTGGTGGGATGGGCGTAAACCCGCGGGTATTATAACATACTGACGTGAAAAAAAAAGACCAAAAACTACTTTCTTTCTGTGCCCTGGGGAGAAATATTAATCAATTGCATTTTGGAAATGTTGAAAATCACAACTTTTGATGAAATTGTCAGTATCTCTTCTTATATGAAGGCTTTTTTTATAATTAAGTTTCTTTCCTCTATGACCATGATAAAACAAACCCCTGATGATTAAAACAAAAGACAATTAAAACTTGGCAAATGAACTCTTTGGACATTAGCAAAAGGGAATACATTAACAGTTTTTGCAAACACTTTATACAATTGTCTAATACTCCATCAAGCTCATAAAAAAATACAATTCCACTGCAACAAGAAATCCATTCAGTAAGACTCGTCCTCGGTGTACATAGCTTAACATGCCAACTTTTTAAAAATAATGCCCCAGCTCTTAAATTTACTTTAAAAAGGGGAAGTAAAGCTCAACACCTTTGGCCTATGACTTTTTAGGTACCGTATCACCTTACGGTTGAGGAGATGGGTAAAGAAAAATTATTAACGAAATAAAACTTATAGGAACATGCTTCACATGACCTCACCGTTTTCTTCTCTTAAGAAAGAAACGAAATCTGAAAATTGTTTAAGAGTGTTTTTGAACATAGTACATTGCAAAAGCAGAAAAAATCAGTGTTTTTAAGAAACATAACTCACAACAACAAGGAATTCCTGTCGTATCTAGTATTGCACGTTTTGGGTTTGGAGGGTTTTGGATGCTAATATTTCAAGACAAGTTTATGCTCCGGCACTTCAATAAACTTAAATGTAAACTAATGATCAACCTCTCTTGCCAATAAACTCAACATTTGCTGTTCTTCAGTAAAGCATATGACAGAAACATATGAGAAACATGTCTAAAATTCATATGAATAAGCTCACAGCAACAACAAAAATATTATGTTATCTATAAACTAATACTGCATGTACTTGGTTTCGAGGGATTAAGATGCAAAATGTTATGACAAAAGCCCCTACGTGGCTACCAGCAATTAAACATCCTTCAACTTCTTTAGCAAATGAGCTCATGTGTATCATCTTCTTGTTGAGAAGACGAAGATGAGTATTGATGAAATAACCAAACTATCAACTTTCCTTAACATGTTTTACATGAAATCATTATTGCCTTCTCGTAACGAAATTGAAAAAACCAGAACATCTGAAATTGTTCAAAATCGCTTCTTGATAACGAGGAAAGCAAAGGAAACTTCGTGTTTGTAACCACTATGACACGTGTCTACAGATCTGTCATGCTCATAAGAAACGTAACTCACAGGAATATAATTTTATACAGTAAGTACTTGGTTTGGAGGACATTTAGATGCCAACTTTTCAAGAATAATACACCAGCACTGACATTAACTGATGAAAAAAAATGCCAATGCTCAGCTTCTTTATCCAATTAGCTCATAGGTAATTCCTTGTAGTTGAAAAAAAAACGAGTACACATAAAAATATAGACCTCCCGTAACATGTATCACAGGTCATGATCTCCACATTTGCTCCTCTTAACTTAAAAGAAATAAATATATATTTAGATTTGTTTTAAATGACCTTTAAACAATATGAAGAAAAAATTCTGTGTCTGCAAAGGCTTGACACGTGTCTAATGCTGGGTCACGCTCATATTAAACGTAGCTCACAGGAACAAGGAAATCACGTGTGTATAAAATAATACTGCAGAGAGGGTGCAAAGTTGAACCCTTTATTGAGGGTGCGAAAATGTTCCCTTGGGTACATCTTTCCACCCACACTAAGTGGTGCTAGATTGCACCTCTTCTTGAGGGTGCATCTTTCCACCCACACTAAGTGGTGCTAAGTTGCACCTTTCTTGAGGGTGCGATCTTGCACCCTTTACCTTTCGGCGCACCTTTACACCCCGTGTAGCCTTTACATCTTGGTGCAACTTTACATCCTTTCGTGAGGGTGCAAGGAAACACCCAAAGTTCAAAGATTGTGCCTTGTTTTGAGGGTGCAATCTTGGAACTTTGGGTGCTACTTTGTACCCGCAAGAAAGGGTGAAAGTTACACCCTCGGGAGCAACTTTGCCCCCTTGAAAAAGGCGCAACCTCGTACCTTTAGGTGCAACTTTTCGCCCGAAGGATGCAAGAATGTACCCTCTCTTGAGGGTGCATTCTTGTGCCTTATTGGTATGATGTTGCACATATTTGGTGCTTATTTGCTCTATGACTGCTGCAAAATTGCTCCTTTAAAGAAGCAAGTCAGTGTCAATGCCTGCTCCTTTATAGGGACAATATTGCCCATCATCTCAAGGTGCAACTGAGCATCACATAATCGGGTACGATTTAGTTCCTTAACTACTCTAAACCTTGAATAGTGCGAACTGATGTAAGCCTATTTGCTCTGTATATAACTTATTTTGTTGTTGCACTCTGTAAAGTAAATAGGATTAGTGTAACTTGGATCTTGTGAATCATGAAACTGTGTGCGTGTGGAATTTGTGAGTTGTGAAAATGTTGATGTAAAAGTTAACTTAGTTGTGTTTGAATATTATACTGAAACCAAAAATTTTACCCAATTACCTTTTCAATAAGGTGAGCATTATATCTATCAAACAGTTAACCTTCTCGGCAAGAGTATACATCTGCATGAAGGAAGAGGTGAAAATATGATATGCAGTTGTCTGGATACGTTTTATTCAAAACGTTCTTGAATGCGTAATTATTCATTCACATAATATATAAGAATAACATATGCTTCTTACCAGTACTCAAAGCCTCTAAAACAAGAGCATGCTTCTTACACTTCTAAAGTATACACCATATCTTAAAAACAAAATGTAAGAGGATTTAAGAAGCTGTTTGTACGCATTCAAACGAATCCATATTTCTATCTAAAATCTGAAACGTGTCTTGTAAAATGGGAATTCGTTTTATAATGACGATGCCAATTGTCTTAAAGTCCTTATCACGACATGTCTTGGAGTTCACGCTTATTGAAAACATGAGATTCTTGGCACGTAGATTACAACTATGGTTTAAAGAGTTAACTGAGATACGCATACCGTATACGGGCATTTAAATACAAGTTACTGTAAATAATATGAAAATCAAACTTGATACCAGCCTTTATCGGCAACCAATACAGACTATGGAGGACTGCAGTTACAATTGTGTTCAGATATTGTTTTGGGTGATACACGCATGCCGACTGATTTGGGATCAATTCGAGTCCCTCGAGCTGAGATTCCGGAACTGCAATGAGCAAACCATCATTATGCATAACAAAGTGACTGAGAATAATGCATGCACCAGTTTCTGTTTCGTTGTTCTATACACAGAAAGTTGTTTCGTTTTCCAATCCTGTGCAGGCACACAGAGATTTACAGAATTCAATCATCTTTGGCTATAACGCCATGGTCGCGTGCAAAATGAATGCAGCTTATCTAACTTAACCTGTAGTTACTGAATAGGGGACTACTGTATATTCAATTTATACACTACAATGTATTGATCGGATGATAGAACCTGTCAAAGAGTAAATTGCGGATATCATATACCATTGTCAAATTCACTTTCTGTTCTATACATAGTATCAATGGAATGTTATGAACCACTTCAGCATTACCAATCATCATAATTATTTCCCTGAAACGGCTGCATTTGTATGAGCGGGAAGAGTTTGGCATCATACATAGCAAGAGTCGTGACTACAAAACTAAATAGGGCCTACATGTATTATACAAGGTTTTAGGACACTTTGAATCATGCCCCCCCCCCCCCCCAAAAAAAAAAAAAAAAAACAAACAAAACAAAACAACAACAACAACTTAGTGAAATGTTGTACAATGTATGCCCTACTTCCATTAACCTATGATCTTTGACCTTTGAATACATGGCCCGCATTTTTTCAATAGGCATTTGGATGCAACGTAGGTATTATATAAAAGAAAAAAATGTTTTAGGAAAATACATTTAACCACTTCAGAAATAATTATGAAACAAATAGCAAAATATTGACACGTTTACTTCTTCCGTAATGACATGACAGAAAACTTTCCCCACCGAATCGTTCTGCCGTAATTCATGAGCAAGTCATGGATATATACTTAGTTCGATTAAAAGTATACATTGAGTCATTGCAAAAGCATTTAATGAAAAGTATGCTTCAGAACTACATCATTGTCATTTATTCTATAACACTGATAATATTGAGCTATTGGTCCGCCATATTGCCTAACAGGTCGGTGTCCTCCTACCACATTAATTGTTTAGCAAATAAGGCACAGAATTTAATTTTGCACTTGTTGCCAAAGACTCTAATCTTCTTTACCGCTATTCTCAGACATGTATGCTGGTGCTGTATGAATTAGAAACGGAAGCTTACAAATATTCACCATCTAACAAGGCAAAAGCGAAGTGATGTCTCGTCCACGTATCGACTTTGTGATTACAGAGATTTTCAAATGGCATAGGCCTAGTTCATTGACTTTTTGACTGTTGTCGTAGTCGGACTTCACCAATATTAACACTTGACAGCAATCATTAGATGATCTGAGGAGTGAATTTGGTGGTCATATAGCTCAAAAGTGTGGAAAGTTATTGAAAGAACACCAGAATACTATGTCGACAGTGTTTATCAGGTGAGATACAAACATAGAACAAGTTCCAGTGGGTTTCAGGAGGTTACTTTTCCAGCCTAGGCTAGTCTAGCTGATAAAACTGGGTCTTTGAAGGCATCTGGCGGCTACCCCCCACCACTTAAAACGTCTGGCAACGGCCATGCATTTATCCTGTAAGTGTAACAAGTTCCAGTGGGTTTCATTAGGTTATATTTTCAGCTATAGGCTAGCCTAGCTGGAAAAAGTTGGGTCTTTATGGGTGTCTGGCGGCTACCCCCCACCACTTAAAACGTCTGGCAATGGTCATTCATTTATCCTGTAAGTGTAACAAACAAGTTCCAGTGGGTTTCATTAGGTTACTTTTTCAGCTAGACTAGCCTAGCTGGAAAAAGTTGGGTCTTTGAGGGCGTCTGGCGGCTACCCCCACCACTTAAAACGTCTGGCAATGGTCATTCATTTATCCTGTAAGTGTAACGAACAAGTTCCAGTTGGTTTCATGAGGTTACTTTTTCAGCTAGGCTAGCCTAGCTGGAAAAATTTGGGTCTTTAAGGGCGTCTGGCGGCTACCCCCCACCACTTAAAACGTCTGGCAATGGTCATTCATTTATCCTGTAAGTGTAACGAACAAGTTCCAGTGGTTTTCATGAGGTTACTTTTTCAGCTAGGCTAGCCTAGCTGGAGTTGGGCCTTTACGAGCGTCTGGCGGCTACCCCCCACCACTTAAAACGTCTGGCAATGGTCATTCATTTATCCTGCTAGTGTAACGAACAAGTTCCAGTTGTTTTCATGGGGTTACTTTTCCAGCTAGGCTAGCCTAATTTTGAGGGGTCCTTTTTTTGGCCCTCCTGGCCACACCCACCACCGATGACCAGCCAGACGTGCATTTCCATACTTAGGGGCATATGTACTAAATTACTGTATACATAAAAATTGGTAACCTTTTCAGCTAGGCTGACCCCCGCTGGCTCCCGGACTAGAAAGTCAACAGTGGTACTGTTTCACTTCAGCGAACAGCGATCAATCACTTTTTGTCCGTCAGCCTGTTTTTAGCTTTCGTCTCTGTTTAACAGCTTAGAATTTTTTGCGACAAATGACAAATTGAGTTAATAGATGTGTTTCAAGCAGTCTTCATGACTTCAACTTTGGTTTCTTTTTACACAACTAGAACTTTAGGGACTACAAAATGACGATAACATTGTATGACCAGTTTAATAAATCTGTTTCCGCACATTCCGACTGCCTTTACCCTGCATTTTTCCCCTCTTTTTTCCCTTGTAATTCCGTGTTTTTCGGTTTTTTTGTAAGGTGTTTATTGTTTATGCTAATAAATTATGCTGTGCTATGAATCTTGAAAATCAATAAGAATATAAAAAAAAACAATTGTTTCCACAAAATAATGCCAAGAAAACCTTTGGCAATAGCTGATAGCGCCTGGCTGTTCCCATTAATATATTTAGGGTGTTTTACGCTTTCAGAGAAGAACCTACTATGGCTGCTACAAGTTACTGGCAAATACTTCATTCGATTTATGATTCTCGTTCCGGGGCAAACCCCAACCGATGCAATTTTCAAATTATACTTCCCTAATAATGGCTGACATTTCAAAACACGATGCCATGATGCCATAACGTCATCCCTCATTCTTCTTCAATAAACTTTATTTTCTCTCTTCTTTTTTTACTGTGCTCTTGGAGTTTTCGCACTCTTCTTCTATTTACTTTTTTTTTCGATGAAACGAAAGGCAAAAATGTTTCACGTTCTTTCTCCAAACACAATTTAATATATCAATGACACATCCAAAGCGATGTTGTGCTCAGGAATGTTTACATATAAACGATAATCGTTTGATCTTGGGATTCTTAAGCATGTCGGATGAACACAATACATGTCATCTTACAAACGAAAACAAAATCAAACAAAGCAAAATGTACATACAGGAGACAACTTTAGCATTTAAGGCATCGTATAGTTTTGGTTGAGACCTAATTTCAGGTTTCTGACATTTTTTTGTGAGATAATGAGAAACCTCTTATGAAATATGCATGAAAGAGCATGCAATTCCATGAGGAATTCAAAGTTCATTTGATGAAAATTGGTTTTGAAATGGCTGAGATATCAAAAACACAGCGATTCTTTGTTTTATTTTGTTTTTTGGATGTTTCAGCTCTTCCAAACCCGATTTTCATCAAACAAACTTTGAATTCCTCTTAAAATGATACGCTCTGTACTATTTCATAAGTGTTTTCTTGGTATCTTGCAAATAAAAAATTAAAAGCCCAATTCTCATCTCCACCAATACTGTACGATCCCTTTAAGCAATTTTTACAATAGGCAGCTGAAAGGATGATGACCTCAAATGAAAAATAAAAATGAACAAAAGTATAGGCTTGAACCAGAAGGTTGCTTCATACGACGAGTGCGGTTGGAAAGAATAGTTGGTTTCGTAGCTCATAGGTTTTCAAGTAACATCTCTTATCCAATTCATCATTCCGTGCAAGATTTAAAGCAACAAATGAATTATCACGAAGTGTGAACGATGCGCGGAGCACAATCTATTGAAATGCAGAGCAAATTTGTCTCTTCATAAATTCAAAAATACAAACTGATGATCGTATACATGATAAGGGATCGCAATGTGGTATTGATAGCGGATTTACGACCCTGGGAGATCCCTAGTACGAATCTTGCAAAGTATTGACTTACGCATTTGGACGATCGCACCCATGCACGTGTTAAAGGGTGTGTTCAGTACTGGTGGAGGTGATGATTGAGCTTTTATTATTTAACGTTTTGCGAGATATTCAGAAACCACTCTACAGTGGCGGATCCAGAGGGGGGCGCAACCGGCGCACGCCCCCCCCCTTTATTTTTCCTTAAAAACAAAAGAAATAAAAAGAAAAAATGAAATGAAACCCGGAAGTGGCATCAGAAATATTAGCACACCCCCCCCCCCCCTTTACAGAATTCCTGGATCCGTCCCTGCTCTATGAGATGTCAAAGAGCATGCAATTCTAATGGGTATCAAAAGTTGATTTGGTGAAAATTGGTCTTGAAATGGCTGAGATATCCAAAACAATGTGAAACAAAGAGATCCTAATAAAAGGCGTGGCCTGTCGCCTTTTATTATTATCATTTTTTTTTTTGGATATCTCAGCCATTTAAAAATCAATTTTGATCAAATAAACGTTGAATTCTTCTTAAAATTCCATGCTCTTTCATATTTCATAAACAGTTTCTCATTATCTCACTTAGGAATGTTCAAAACATGAATCCCCACCTCAACCAGTACTGTACAGTCCCTTTAAAGGGAAGGCAAACCCAAAAGGCAATGTGGATTGAGTGAAAGCAGCAACATTAGTAGAACACATCAGCGAAAGTTTGAAGAAAATCTGACAATCGATGCAAAAGTTACGAATTTTTAAAGTTTTTGTGTTGGAACCGCTGGATGAGGAGACTACTAGAGGTTATGACGTATAAGTGGACAACAATAAGAAAATACAGTAGAGAAAATTCCACAAAAATAATCATTTTACACGAAAATTACAAATTCCATCAATTTATACTGACATATGTTGAGGGTAGCAATTATTCAACCTGCTTTCTGAAAGCGGTTAGTCAAGTGCTCTTTCATAATGCTAGAAAAGTGAATTTTTGTTGAATTTTCTTTATATTTTCTTTGTATTGTTGTCCACTTATACGTCATAACCTCTAGTAGTCTCCTCATCCAGCGGTTCCAACACCAAAACTTTAAAAATTCATAACTTTTGCATCGATTGTCCGATTTTCCTCAAACTTCCACTGATGTGTTCTACTAAAGTTGCTGCTTTCGCTCAATCCACATAGCTCTTTGGGTTTGTGTTCCCTTTAATGTGAGAGTATGGTGAATCTCGATTAATTACGGGCAAGGTCCTGTTGGCCTGGAAAGCGGTGCTAACGTGTAAGTCCTCCGCTATACAACATTCGAGCTTCCTTTCACTTTGACCATTAAATCTGATGACGTCTCAGTACCGGTGATTGCCCCTCCCCCCCCCCCCCATGCAATTTTTCACAGTCCGTTTGTTATCTCTACAGAGTAATCATTCTTCTCTTAACTTACACGACCTTTACATACGAATGTCGTTGGGATAATACGGTCAGTTTTTCTCCACACTGTGTTCCCGTCTAAGGTTTGTTTCCTTCCTTTACGTTCTTCTCTGTTTCCCTGGCATCCTTTGTAGGAAATTTCCGAGGGATCAAGCAGTTATGTTGTTATATTCAAAGGAAAATGAAACCCGAATGAATATAATGTGGAATGTGTGAATGCAGCAATATTGACAGAACTCATCGGACAATTCTTTCAATAATGTTTATTAAAGGACAAGTCCATCTTCATAATTATACATGTGGATTGAGTGAGTGCAGCAATATCAGTAGAACACATCAGTGAAAGTTTCGGGGAAAATCGGACAATCCGTTCAAAAGTTATGCATTTTTAGAGTATCTGAGCAGTCACTCCTGGATGAGAAGCCTATACGGTGTATGATGTCACATGCACAGAACGATATAAGGAAAATATAAAGAGAATTTTACAAATTTTTATTTGTTGCAAAAATTGAAAGGCTCATTTCTTCGACTTGTCACTGGCGTATGTTAAAGGTAATATCCCCCACCCTTCTGACAGAAGCAAGTCATGAGTTATCTTATATGCGAGAAAAGGGAAAATATATTGAATTTTCTTCATATTTTCCTTATAACGTTCTAAACATGTGACATCACAAGCTGTAGTAGTCTTGTCATCCAGCAGTGACTGAGCAGAAACTTTAAAAATTCATAACTTTTGAAAAGATTGTCTGATTTTCCTCAAAATCTCACTGACGTGTTCTACTAATATTGCTGCATTCACTCAATCCACATGTCTATGAAGGTGAACAGTTACTTGTCCTTTAAGGTTATGAAGTTTTAAAGTTTCGGTGTCGCCATCGCTTGATTTTGCGACGTCACGTATGAAAACAATATAAAGTGATACAGAAAATTCCATATATGATATACTTTCACTTTTGTCACGGTTGTAGCATGAGGAAAGAGCACTTGACTGACCTCTCTCAGCATGTTCAGAAAACAGGAAGAATAATATCACCTTCACAAGTATGTCAGAAGCAAGTCAAGGGAATGGGATAGGAATGTGTGACTTTCATCTTAAGAAAAGTCATAATAATTTTGTGAATTTTTCCTCGTATTTCCATCACCGTTGCCAATGTGTGACGTCACATATTGTAGTTTTCTTCTTATCCAGCGATGGCGGCACCAAAACTTTAAGAACAACTTTTCAACGGATTGTGCGATCTTCCCCAAACTTCGTTGATCATGTGTTTTACCATCCCTGCATTCACTCAATCCACATGTCCATATAAATATTTGTTCATTCCCCCTTGTAGCCTCTTGTAATACCTTTCGTTTTCAACCTTACAGTACAGTCGCATCCACTTACCAGTACTTGGGGGTAATTCCTTTGTACCGATTAGAAGAGTCAGAACAATCATGTATATATAGTGTCATTCATCTACTTAGCAAACTTCAATGTATGGACATTCGCAGCACATCAAAAGTTGTTGGCACACACTGGCTTACACTTAAAGGGGATGGCTAGTTATTGATCAGCGGGAATCAGTAGGAATGCTGGGGGATGATTGTTCCAATCATTATAGGATCCATTTAAGAGTACATTATATATCTATTGTTGTGTGAAAATTATTTGCTTCAGAAAGGTCTCATATTCAAGTAATGGGCAGTTTAATGCCCCGTCACTGTACAGGCATGCTAACATGGAAACATTAAAACTGCACATTACTTGAATATGAGACCATTCTGAAGCAAATAATTTTCACACAACAATAGGTATATAATGTACTCTTAAAATGAATCCCATGAGAATTGGAGCAATCATCCCCCAGCATTCCCACTGATCCCCACTGATCAGTTACTAGCCATCCCCTGTAAATCATTATGATTCTCTATTTGAAGTAGAAGAATTGTTACCATGTCCTCTGTCTACATTACGTGTTATAATGATCCCCGGGGTTTTTTTTTTCTTCCCCAAATCGTAGCATTAACAAGATTTATAAAATTTATTTCTATCTTATCTCCCCTTCGCGTATATTCTGAATACTGACACGTTTGCAACAAACCTTGCGTGTTTGTAAAAATGTTGTGCAAATCATACTATTGTCGACGAGGAAATTTGTCAAATTAATGACTTGGATTTAAACCGAAAGTCTCCCATTGTTTATAAGAACTGTGACGCCTTTGTATCATCCTATGATTACACTGCAAAACCTTCAGCACGACGTGATTTTTTTTACAGGTACACAGATTTTGTTGGTCAATTTGTGTGTTTTTCATGAAATCTGCTAGCTGCGAAAAAAAAAAGTGGTCTGTACATTATCTATTGACGTCAGTATTTTGTTTGATTGCCGGGTATGTGTCTTTCACTTTAACATGAAATTCTTCCACACATATAACCACTTCGTACTATCAAAAATTCTAGGGTGCTGTTCGTTATTCCGACGGTTCGCTATTCCGAATGTTCGTTATTCCGAAGGTTCGTTAATCCGAAACACACAAATTCCCTATACCTAGAGGTTCGTTAATCCGAAAAGGAAAAAGGGTTCGTTAATACGAATATTTGTGGCGTTATTCCGAAGGTTCGTTATTCCGAAGATTCGTTAATCCGAAAATGAAATTAGGAATAACGAACCTTCGGAATAACGAATCTTCGGACTAAAGAGCCTTCGGAATAACGTACCCTCGGAATAACGAGCTGTAACCCTATTCTATATACTATACGTGTAATACTGTATGAATTTGGAGCTGCTTTTCTGGTACAACGGGAGACCTTTTGCTTCATTCAACCTTATTCCAATATTGGCAAAAATCAGAACGAAAGCACAGAATCAGATATTCCTCGATCATTAATTCGTGTCGTAAATTTGGTACCATTAGACTGAGTTAAGAAATATATTTGGCACCTTAGACGCGAGGAGACACTATATTTCTCATATACCTAGAAACAGTAAAAAAAAGTACTCAATTTTGCTTATAATGTATACAATAGTATACTATGCTATAAAACACATACTTAAAATGAATACCAGCATCTTTACAAGACGTTGACAGAACGTGACATTTCATTTCTTCACTATAATGATAATCAGACATTATTTTTTTTTTCGTGATTCTTCCATGAGGTACATGGGGGTATGGGGTATTGTATTTCTGACAAAGCGTGTTTATGTATTTACACGTTAAACTTTAACTTGTACTTCGTTTCTTTTGTGCAAGTGTACAAACATTGAAATTGCATAAACAATCAAAAACATGCATGGCTTAGTAT
Organism: Diadema antillarum; assembly: GCF_040938485.1. NCBI lineage: Eukaryota > Metazoa > Echinodermata > Echinoidea > Diadematoida > Diadematidae > Diadema > Diadema antillarum. The sequence goes on along the minus strand of NW_027271069.1, from coordinate 4,839,151 downwards.
ACGTTGACATGCGCACAGGGCATGAAGAAAGACACTGTCTTGTCGAACGGAACCGTGCATGCTGCTTTTCACCCAAAAATAACTAGACCTCTAAAGCCCGCCGCACACTACACGATTTTGCCCCGATTCACCGGTCTTAAGACCTTAAGACTAGAAGTGTGACGTCACAGTCTTGCCATTTTCTAGTCGTACGACTGGGTCTTAGTGCCAGTCGTAGAGATTTGACATGTTGAATCTCTACGACCAGTCGTGAGCTTTCAGCCATTCACAATGCAGCAAAATGCAAACGCACGCAGTGTGCACTGCGCGCGCTTTACAGTCGGTCGTATAGTGTGCGGTGTACGGTCGTACGACTGGTCTTAAGACCCAGCTTGGCTTAAGACTTTAAGACCAGTCGGATCGTGTAGTGTGCGGTGGCCTTTACTTGTCTTTTCACTGCGATACATGTTGATGTGATGATATGTGCTGCCTTTTTTTCTTTAAAAAAAAAAATTCTTTATATCAGTCCAACTTCGGAGCTTCATATTCGCTCCAGCTCTTTCACGTATAGACTTACGATGGATAAATTCTAAAAGCGCTAAATTGAATGTTTATCATTATTGAAATATCTATAGTAATGGCGTAGGCCATCGTGATGGAGATGAAATAGCAAACGATTGCTAAAACAATGATGTCGGTTGCATTGCTGAAGAGGACTTGAAATCTAACGATTTTGTTGTTCTTATGATGTTAGAATTTATCTACGTGGCCAATTTGACAACTGTTTCTTCCCACGCACTGTCGAGGCTATCATTTTGTGGTGATGTCACCAAACTCTGTGATTTTTGACATAATAGTGAAAGGGGGTGCTTTGCTACTCTTATCGGGTTATGGAAATGTATGGTGGCCAGTGAGTATTTCGTGATTTGGAAACAGCAACGTGGCTACTAGATGGCATCCCACCCACGTAATGCCTAATATCTTGAGGATGCGGTACCATGTTTATCGTTACATAACTGTGTTGCGATTTACACGTACTGCGACGTGGCCAATTTGCAGATTTTGTTTATTTATCCCTCGCATTCAGGTCTGAATCACTGGCGTACACTCATAATCCATCTTGTCTTTTTCGTCACGGTAAACGAGACTCTGCTGCGAATATAACCGACCAGCATCAAAAGTGTATAGAAAAAAAAAATCCTGTGAAAACTCATTTAAATATCTTGCGGTTTTTGTCAACAATGTATTCATTGCACAGAGCGATCTAGCCAGGAGCGCTTTTCTCGCGTTTATACTCTTTTGTTGATATTCCACATTTAGAAGGAACTAACATTCTGGAATGTATCTATGACTATTGTGAAACATTATTACTGCAGTAGATCTTAATAATAATGTTCTTTTATTGTTGCAGTAAATCATCACCTCAATTCACACCCCGTCGCCAAAGGCAGTATCCAAGAAAAGTTGTACAAAATGTCGACAAAGTGGAATAGAATTATTTTCTTTCCCACATGTTTTCATCAATAACACTTATTGTTACTTACCCCAAACTGTTATGCTCCATTATTTGTATCTGTGAACTATTTTGTATTTGTTTGAGAATTATTTTGTTAATATTTTTGTTTCGGAGTTTGTTTTGCGTTGCCCTGTCTTCGCAATATCCTTCGGGTTAAATATTTTCTTATAAAAGTAGTTAATTTGTTGCGTTCGTTTAAAGGCCATGAATAACAGCACATTATACGTAGTTGCTCATTAGACTGTACTCGCTAATTACACGTTTGCTGTTAGAATGCCATTCATTTTCCACCCCTATCACACCTTGTGATGGTCTAGTCTCTTATTTCCTCTTATATTGTTTTTGTTTGTTTCTTTTTGTTTTAAGATTAATCGTGCCAAGGAAATTAACAGGATTAGACAAGAGTCCGGTCGCGTACTGATTCACAGTACGCGACCTCGTCATCATTTCGTCTCCATTCCTCCATACTATCAACTGAACATTGTGTCACGTGTTTGTTGAAAAAAAAAAAACACCTTCAAAAGGAAGTAACTTCCCTTTAATGTGCGTATAATAGCTTCCTGAAGGGGAGTCTCCCACCGAATTGCATCGTCAGTTATTAATTTAACCCGTTCAGAACCACCGTTTTTAGTCAATATTGTGGAAGACAAGCTATTGCAGCTGAACATTATCATGGGCTATCCAGCCATCTTCTCAGATGGGAATGAAACAAACAAACTGTATTGTGCAGTGATACTAGTATACATATAGAGCCTTGATAGTGATGGGTAAACAACACAGGGTCACGCGCACATGAACTCGTTCGATCCATATCATGACATATTGTGATGTAAGCACTATATAACATACACACGATCATCAGTTTTACGTATACGGGTACTGCATACGATGTACTTCGCGTAAATCACGTGGAGGAAATGGCTTGAAATACAATGTATGTCTAAAAACAGCATGGTATCAGGCCTACGTATTACAGAGTTCCATCTCTTAAGGAGGGTGGAGAAATAACCTACCTTCGGAACAGGGGAGCATTTAGCGATTTTTTTTTATCACTTCATTTTTTTTAAAACAAAACATATGGTTGCATTGAGCTGAACTTGCTGATATTACCAGATTTTTTTTATATAATGAAATAATCACGATAGATGGTCAAGAACACAGCAAACAATGGTGACATCATCAAAAGAAATAGTGTATGGATGTTTAAATGCAGAACAGGACAGAGCTGAAATAGATTCGTTACCCTAACACAAAAATTGGGTTTTAATAAACTTATACCTGTGTGTTGTGTTTAACTCTCTAACTTCACCTCTATATTGCAATATCACAATATTTTCAGATTGATATTTCTTTAATTCAGTAAATTTTTTTTTAATGGTATAGATGCATGCTTCGTCGGAAATGGACTGTTGTAATATAAATATGGAACTTTAGTATTAACATGTTGTAATACGCATACGTTTGAAACATATAGATATATATTTTACTCACTTAACAAAGATGATCATTGTATACCAATAGAGTTTACTCTCAGTTGTGTGTGTGTGTGTGTGTGTGATAGAGTGTGTGTGTGTCGTTGTTGTGGTTTTTTTTTTCTCTCACAGCATGGAGCTACAAGTAGCTCCATGCTCACAGCATCACGCACGGCCTACTCCACGAGTTTCCTCACCGGATGTATGTGAAGATACTAGTATCCGCAAGGGTCTAAGTGAAGTCAGATTTAGGTCAATAGCTGATTGGGCAGAAAACTATCTATTGATAGAGCCTGCTATTGAGATCGTTAGCATTACCACTACTTTTATCTCATTCGGCAAAAATGTGTAGGGCCTAAGCATGATTCATAATATATAGCAACAACAACAAAATCGTCAAAAACAACTTCAGAATCCTTATACGTTCCAACGCATCTTGCCTGCTGGAAAAGGAAAAAGTTTTACAGAAACCCTCTTGGTCAAAGGTCTTTAGGTTCCTTATATCGTATAATACCATGAAACATCCAGTTGGAGCATATTTTAGGGTATATTTCTTAAGCAAGCAACTTGAAGAGAAAGGAAAGCAAGAAAGCTGTTAAAGGGTATGTAAAGAAATATATATGTGGGGCTGGGAATAATGCACTTTGAACCTATTTACATCAGTATACTATAGAATTATACCATGGACCAGATCATTATGGCATTAACCCACCGGATGTTCTATTCGTCCTTAATCGTGTCAAGAAATCAATACAGGTGGATTCATGATACAGTGTGTATGGTATATGTTTACCATGATAATGGCTACCGTAGGTCTACCAGTTGAATAAAGAATGGTCGATATGTAAATATCTTGCGGAGGGGGGGGGGGGGGGGGGACAAAAATAAAAAATTAACGCAAAAAACCCCCCAACCAACCAGCACCACGTACATTAATACAGAAACCCAATACTTTCTATGGTCCCACCAGTGATTCTTCGGGGAAGGGGGGAAGGGAGGGGGAGGGGAAGGGGGCATTGACCTTTGACCTGTCAACTACGAGTACTACATCCCCCCCCCCACACACACACACACTAAAAAGCAAACAAAAACAAAAGCAAAAAACGTTCCACCTCCCCATATAGCATGTCTTGGAACGACTTAGTAAATTGATAAAAGTGTATAAATTATATAATAAAGTAAGTTGTCATTTTCTTTTTTCTCTTTATTTCAATTAAACAAAAATATACATTTCAATTCCACAAGACAATCTGATAAAATTTTTATGTTTATGTAAATGTATGACACGAACAATAAATGTACAATGATAATACAGGAACCAATGAATTAACTCAAAATCAAATCAAAATCAAATTATCCCAAGATAGTGGCAAGCAAACGAGAAAATGCGGCTTATATCTTCTTTGGGGAAAAAAAGAATTTTACCGTGACAAACCGGAAGGTCATTGTGCAAACGTAATAAAAGGAAGTTCAAGTTCAAGCGCTGTTTATATGAAGTTTTATAAAAAATCTTTGTATGGGAACACGCATCCTCCGTCATTCCTCTTGTTCAACTACTTGTACGCCGGTTTCCCGGGGTTCAACGCTGTGTGAGAACATTGTATACTCTGTCGATGATGGTATAACCATGCCCCTTTTGTTTAAGCCCCATTTACACTTTCACGGATTGCTTCGCATGACCACGGATCGTCATCCGTGGCGTTCCGGCATGCAAAATATCGATTTGCCTCTCAATGCCAATGTGAATACGATCCCAACTGGGTTCTGGGGTGTCTACTCGGACAAGTACGGAGGCTACAAGGACAAGTACGGTGCCCACACGGACTTGTGCAGACAAGGAATAACGCGGGCCACAGCGGAAATGATGCGCATTACGGGGCTACGTGACGGATATCAAGGAAGAGCACGGATGCAACTGGGTCTACACGGATATCCCAAAAATGTTGACAGATGATATTTGCGTAAAATACTTTTGATACTTTATCAGCATTCCTGCAGGCTGCAGAGCTATATAACAAGCACACCAGAAAATCTGCAGCAGCCTAGATATACGCCTCGTGCTTGTCGACATCATGAAGGCAAATCTTTGTTGCAAACTCTTATTTTTGCGGGAACATCATGACATAAACAAACCAAACCAAAACAAAACAAAACAAATCAAGACACACACACAAAAAAAAAAAAACAGTGAGGAGAAGGCAGTGAAGTCAGCTAGTGGACCACTTGAAACTTCTCAGGCAACCACTAGAATCTATACGGACAGTATGATCAAGGAGGTTTAAGAGAATGGAGTCATAACTGTCTTATTTCCTTTGCTAGATAGATGTTCGATGCCGCCGCTCAAAAATATTTGAAGCATGTGCCAAACAGGATCTGCCACGCAGATAGGAAGACAATATGACTCGTGTCTCATTGCATAATCACCAGCCACTTTCTAAGGAAGATTATGTCTTTGTGATGGTAATCACTTTCCGCTATCCCTTCTTATAAAAGGTAGGTGGTATAGACACGAGGATGTGCGAATAGAAATTGCGCAAAAAATGCTGAAATAAAGATGAAAGTTACTCGACTGGGCATACCCGGGCACTAATCTGATATATCTATTAATAAAGAATTGTATTTGAAGATTATTCCATGTTAGTTTTATTTGTCTGAATAAAGCGGAAAAGTGATAAAACCGGCCTACCAGGATGGTACAGTTTTAAACATTTTCACATGATACAGCTCTGATTTACACTTTTGCACAAATTTCTGCACGGGATTGACTTTTGTTTTACATGCTTTATCATTTAGTGAAATTTCATTTCATTTCATAAATAAATAAGCAAAATATGGCCAATATTATGTTAACGTTCAAAATGAATTTTCAGATTGCTCAGCAAGACGGCGGCTTCGAACATCGATCATCAAAGGCACAAACGCATCAATTGAAATCTGACAACTGTTTATATAATTACAGCCAGTTGGAACTTTAACTCTTAAACCTCCTTGGTATGAGGGATTGATGGCTGCCGTGTATGAAGACTGGGAATGTGTGAGCGCATTTCATTGACATTATGACCTCATCTATTGGCAAAATACAAGAATTTTTCATCTCGGTTGGAGCCGATCCAATGCTCATATAACGGACGTCCGGATGTCTTCACGGATTGCCAGGGTAGACGGTGCCAACACTATCAGGAAGAGTTCGTATTGATTTTCATCCGTGATGGCCGAGATGAAAAATGAAGCAAGCTTATATTTTTTTTTCCGCGGACATGACGGGTGATCAAGGATAATGCCGAATGACTCCACGGAGTCAATACGGTCGTGCCGGAAACAGTGGTTTAACAGTTAAGCCTACTGATGATCCCGGATCGACGATCCGAGGTCATCCGTGATGAAATCATTGAAAGCAGGGAGGTGGCCTGCTGAAAGTGCGTAAAAAGGGCTTTACTGTAGGTTTATAGGCCTACGCCGTATATTCGGATTCTTAACTTCTAGGTTCCTACACTTTGAATCAATTTCTGATCGACAACTCTTCACAGTGGATTCAGCCATATGATTATTCTTTCAAGTACATACTCTCTAAAAAAATCGAGTGAAAATATTCACTCTTAAAAAAGTGAATACAAAAAAGAGTGAATTCAGAGTGAAATTGGAGTGAATTTTGAGTGAAAATGTTCATTTTCACTCATTTTGGAGTGACCTCAGGGATCACTCGAAGATTTTGGAGTGATCCTAGGCCTAAGTACAACATTGGCTGGATCTAGTTTCATACTGAATGTAGTTCTACAATAGATCCAGAGTCAGAGCAGAAAAATCAGTTTTATGCACCTTTTTCCTTTTGCTGATAATGATTGATATATCACAATTTACACATGTATATCTTTTTTTTTTATTCATAAGCGCCCATTGCTTACACATATTGAGCTCGATGCCTAACGTTACTGCATTAAATTAGAAACCTGCACACTTTTGACGATAAAACTCTCTGATAGTATTCAATCTTACATAGGAGGGGAATAATACAGCCTACACAAAAGTGAAGAAAATGTATTTTCCGTGGATCCTTTTTAGCCCCCTATAGCATATTTCTAGGCCTAGACCTGGTCTATATGAGACTCATGAACGCTTGTCAATATACCTCAAGAGTGAACGCAAAAGAAAAGAAAAGAAAAAAGAGAGAGAAAACATGGGCGGATCCAGGAATTCTGTAAAGGGAGGGGGTGCGTAACTATTATTTTTTGTGTCACTTCCGGGTTTCATTTCTTTTTATTTCTTTTGTTTTTAGCGATAAATAAAAGGGGGCGTGCGCCTCTTGCGCCCCCCTCTGGATCCGCCACTGGAAAAGAATGAGGGGTGATTGGATAGCTCCCTCCCTCATACCAGATATCCAGGGAGGTTGGAAAAGAGGTCTCTTCCACCTCCCTGATAAAACGAATTAACTTCCAAGGCCAAGGCGTTAAATACGTGCAGAACTACAGTAGCTGCTGAAACGTCTAACCGTTAGGTGCGCTCATAATTCTGATAATTCTTAGCAAATTATGGAACAAGAAAGCATTTCATACCTTTTCCCAGTGCCTCCTCAGTCCAGCTGTTCTCCAATCAAGGAGCTTCTTGCTCCAAGCATCGGCAATCCCCAGGCAAGATCTTAAAAGTCCGTTTTAAATGTCCGTTTAAATGGCCAAGTTCGCTTGCGGAAATAATATGCAGGCACATCGAAGTGTTTATTTGTGATCGAAGAGCGCACATATCAAAATAATGTGGAAATATATCACGAACTTCCCCGGGCAGCGGGGTACATGTCGTAACTTGTCGGGTGATGCTCAACACAGCGGATCATACCGAACATTGCCTAGGGTTCATATATGCGTCTACTGATAGCGCTCCCTGCGATGACGCATTCATTTAAAGACCTCGTTACTGTATACTGAGTATTGTTGTTGTTGATGTGTTTGAGAGCGAGACGCAAGGTTAGGCCATTGACGAGTGGGCGGGTTCGGTTCTTTGTTACTGTGTCGTGACTAAACTGAAGATACTTCCACGTTTCTAAAAACAGGTAGGAAAGCATCACAGAATGACAGCTTTCAAGTTGGACCTCTCTTTTAAGCACAAATTGCTATTTGAGGCATTTTAGTATAAGCGCAGCTTAAATACACGCTCTTGATTACTGGTACTGTTTTCTAATTATTTCTCCTTACGGCGAAATTTCGCAATATCGCGACGCTTGACTGCGCGCTGCGAAACAAGTCAGGACGGAGTCAGCTGAGTGGGCTGCCTTCCGAGCCCACAGCGCATGCTCACAATTACGACATCAACAACAATGGCGGCGAACAGAGATGAAATCCTGGCAAATTTTCAGGTAACATGCTCACGTCTAGACAAGCCCAGGCGATGATATTCACTTTGTTTCACATGTACTCGTGTCCATGGTGGCTTTCGTAATGTTTGTATCGACGCTGATTATCGTAAAGTGTATTTTGTTCCATTTTTGCGTAGGTTGTGATGCGCTCTGCCTATGTCGCTGGCAAAAGCGTGTTTCCCTATAGGTTCACACGGTAAACGTACTGTACTACGCATAGGGCCATAGGGCCTACACTAATGCCGGTCGGTTTACATTCCATGATCAGTTATGCTTGATGACTGGCGATTCCGACAGCGAATTACTGGGGCCCTAGGGGTCTACTATGCTATGCCAGAGTTCCTTTTGAGACAGCCACCCAAAAGTGAGTGCGTGCATCCGTGCGTATCGCAAGCAAAGGTTGTTGAAGGCTAGGTAGAGTTGTATCACATAGATCTGCACTGATTAATTATAACTAAAGTTTAAGATTACTTAGTAACAGTTAGGCCTATTAGTATTATAGATACGTGTGATTGGGGTGGCTGTCCCAAAAGGAAGTCTTTCTGTCTAACGTTACTATTATTACTGATAACTTTGCAACACAAACAAAAAGGCTGCTGTTGATATTAAAGCCATAAAGGGTGTGTAAATTTAACTACAGTTCTGGTTGAGGTGACGGATTTAGACCTAACATTAGCTTTTAACATTTTGCGAGATAAGTTTATTCAGAACCACTCTGAGAATACAGTGAGATGTCAGAGAGCATGCAATTCTAAGGCTAAGGGGTATCAAAAGTTTATTTGATGAAAATCGGTTTTGAAATGGCTGAGAATCCATCCAAACTCCCAAATTTCACCGTCAAAAGTGCAGAATCGGCGCAACTTTCCCGAAACGAGCGCAGAGTAAGCCCAGTTTTAAAGGACAAGTTCACCTTCATAAACATAAGGATTGAGAGAATGTAGCAATATTAGTAGAACACATCATTGAAAGTTTGAGGAAAATCAGACAATCCGTTCAAAAGTTATGAATTTTTGAATTTTTTTTTGCAGTACCCGCTGGATGAGAAGACTACTGCAGTGTATGAATATTACTTAGATGTCACATGCGTACAACAATATAAGGAAAATATAAAGAGAATTTCACAAAATTCCATCTTTTGAAAAAAGTACACATTCCCCTGACTCGTTACCGATAAATGTTATGGGTAATATTATTCCCCCTGCCTTTAGAAAGAGGCAAGTCAATTGCTCTTTTATTATGCGAAAAAAGTGAAAATATGTTGAATTTTCTTTTATATTTTCTTTATACTGTTGTACGCATATGACTCACAAGCTGCTGTAGTCTCCTCATCCAGCGGTTCCAACACAAAAATTTAAAAAATTCATAACTTCTGCACCAACTGTCCAATTTTCCTCAAACTTTCACTGATGTGTTCTACTAATATTGTTGCATTTTCTCAATCCTTATGTTTATGAAGGTGAACTTGTCCTTTAAGTGTATGGGTCGCCAAAAGAGCACTAAAAATGTAGAAATATGCCATTCTCTTGCGGGATTTTTTGCTTATGGCAAGCTCGGAGTGTGATGGTATCCTCAAAAATGCAAAAGAAAAACAAAATTTCCGTATGTGCCGATGCAGTGACTCGATGTACATGGGTTGAATGCAAGTGCTGATTCCCCAGTATTCAGTCAGCAACGGGCGCTGCACTGTCACCAACAAAGTAGTGCGCAGCATATTTTTCAGCTGCTTGAACACGCATTGACTTTGAACGTGCTTATCGCGTGACCGAATACTGGTCGCGGTGACCGTCTTCTGGGGGATTTTCAAGGTGATATATTTTGGGATTTATTCTGTGAGATATTGAACAAAATGAGAATTGAGATTAAAGAAATTTGATATATTTCTCATACATTCCTGTATGTATGTATTATTTTAGTTTCTTTAAAAATATAGCAGTGAAGCTTGAATGACCGAATACTGGGGGTTTTACCCTATTAACTATTATCGCATAACTTGCGGAGTTTGATTTATCTGTTGCATGCTGAGCTGTGCCAGACAACCAAGGAGGTTCAAGATATGGAGTAACAACAGTGTTAATCCCTTTGATCCCATGTTTGATGCCGCCGCTAAGAAATTTTTGAAGTAAGTGCTGAACCGGAGCAGCCTCACAGATAGGAAGACAATTGATTCATGTGGCATTGCGTCATAGATTCGTCACTCTTAATGGAAGATATGTCTTAATGATGGTAATTACTTATCGCTGTCCCATCTTACAAAACACGAGTGGTACATAAAGGTACAGACACAGGGATGTGCGAATAAAAATTCCACAAAAATTGATGAAATAAGAATTCATTCAAATTACCCGACTTTACATGTTTTTACATTAATCTAACGTAGGGTAAGGGTACCGGTATTCGGTCAGCTACTGGTATTCGGTCACTTATACTTGTCACCAGCCAGTAAGTTCAACTGTCACAACACATGCAAATCACATCAATTGACATACTTGCACACTCATTCACAACAGGAAACTCCCTTAGCCCCCTTCAAAAATCCATCCAAAATCCCAAATTTTACCGTCAAAAGTGCAGAATCGGCGCTACTTTCCAAAAGCGTGCGGGATTGAGCCCAGTTTTAAGAGTACGGGTCGCTGAAAAAGCACTAAAAATCGAGAAATATGCCATTCTCTCGCGGGAATTTTTTGCTTATTGCAAGCTTGGAGTGTGATGGTAACCTCAAAAACGCAAAAGAAAAACAAAATTTCCGTACATGCCGATACAGTGTCTCAATGTACAAGGGTTGAATGCAAGTGCTGATTCCCCAGTATTCGGTCACCTGCGGGCGCCGCAACGTCGCCGATGAAATTTTGCACCAACAAGGTAGCGCACGGCGCATTTTTCAGCTGCCTTGAACACGCATTGACTTTGAATGCGCATATCGCGTGACCGAATACTGGTCGCCTGTGACCGTATTCTGGGGAATTTTCAAGGTGATATACAAATTTGGGATTTTTTGAAATTCTGTGTGATATTTGACAAATTGAAAATTGAGATTAAAGAAATTTGATATATTCCACATAGACTGCTGTAGGTATGATGTATGTATATATTATTTTAGTTTGAAAAATATTGCAAAAAAGCTTAAGTGACTAAATTCTGGGGGTGTTACCCTACAACTTAATAAAGAACTACACTTGAAGATTGTACCATATCAGTTTCATTTGTTGGAAGTGATCGGAAAGATGATAAAATTGACTATCCAGTAAGGGTATAGTTCAAAATGTTTTCACAACGTACGGCTCAGATTTACACTTTTTGACATAATCCTGGACAGGAGTTACTTTCTTTTTCATAGTATGCCCTATCATTAGCTGAAATTTAATTTCCCTTAATACAAAAACAAGCAAAGTATAGCCGACATTATGTTAGCGTTTCAAATGAATCATCTCTTTGCTCGGAAAGACGGTGGCATTGAACCCCGATCATCAAAGTCACAAATGCACCGGTCTGTGGAATTCCTTTGTTAAAACTGACAGCTGTTTGAATGTTTACAGCCCATTGGAACTTCATTTCTCAAACCTCCTTGAGACAACCAAGCATACCGGTACGGTGTAGCCTTAATGGTCCATGGCCATGGAGTATGGATAGCCTGTGGAGCTATTCTTCTCCACTACCCAGTCCAAAGAGAATATTAAATCGAACTTAAAATGCATGATTTACTAAAAATTATGGTATGATGTGTGTGTTTTCAATGTTGCTCAACTTTATAATGAAAATGAAGACTTTGGGACTTTTTTTTTCATAATGTAGCACTCATCATATAGCCATTGATAATTGCGAGAAGCTAAAATGAATAACAAAGGAATTATTCTGTGGACATTAATGATAAATTGAAGTGGGTGGTGATTAGGTGATAAAATTGAACAGGGAAACCGGTGGCATCCGAGCTGATGCATGGGAGTGGGCGTATCCATCAAGTCAGTGATTCATTGAGATTCTCAAACCTTCACTTCCTTAATATTCCTGGTTTGTTTTTGGTTGAGGTGTTTACTAGCATATTACTTGAGAGAATTAGTTTCTCTGTGCCCCTGCTGTTGATTTGTCTGGACATGTTATGCATCATCTGTGGTCAAAAGTCTTATCTCTGGGGAGAGGGCCCCACCTCCGTGGTATCTCCATGTAAAATTCAAGAAAGGAAAGTGAAAGCATACGGGTGAAAGCATGCAGTGGTATAAGAGTCAGTCCAGGAATTCTGTAAAGGGGGGGGGGGGCGTGAATGTCTCAACGAGTTTAAAGTCAGGGCACTAGAGTAGTGTTTAAAAATGTCTGCATGTTAGGGCAATGTAATAGACTGAATGATGCCAAATAAGTCGTAATATACTTGATACCGTTTAGCCCTTTCAGTGTAATGGGCAACTTTTGCTACATGCATTGTCAATGGCTGATTGACAAATTGCCCTTCATCGTTGTAAATGAACCTGGGCTATTTTGTGTATTCAGTACCCTGTTCATGGTAAATCAATCATGTACTTACATTACTGAGATGGGACTCGAACCCACACCCACCTGATTACTCGACAGGTGTCATATCGACTAGACTATCCAGCTACCATGTGATTCGCAGTGATGGTTTTGATCTTGTATCAGCCGGTAATGTGTAAATTTATTCAAATTAATGACCCTTGCATCGTACAATTGGATGCAAGAGTCGTTGATTTAAATGGCATTGACTTTTTTTTTTGAGGTTGAGGGCTGAAAGGTTTCGTGCAGGCACCAGTATATTTAAAGGAGCGGATCATCAAAATGTAATCCACTTTGTGTTCACATTGATGATAGAAGGTATTAGGCACTTGCTCTAAAGGAATACCAAGGAATCTGGGATGATACAGCACCTTATAATTTCCATGGGGCTTTTGGTTTTTTGTGCTATTTTGGGGGGTCCTTTTACTGAATTGTGAAAGATATAAAAGGAGGAGTTTTGAGGGTTTTTATGGAGTTCATTTGTTAAGAATTATGGCTCTGAAAATTAATGCCAGAGAACAGGTTAAAGAGATGACTGTGGTAATCGGCAGTGGATTAGACCTGGTTTGATGTGCTTGACAGTGCAGGGTTTCGTAGCACTCCGCCCTTTGGTTGTGCATCTGTAAACACTTTTGCATACATGTGTTACTACATTTAGGCTATGTATGTTGCTCTTAAAGGGGCTGTACAGTACTGGTTGAGGTGGGGATTCATGTTTTTTTTACATTCCTGAGTGAGATAATGAAAAACCTCTTATGAAATATGAAAGAGCATGTAATTTTAAGAAGGATTCAACGTTTATTTGATGAAAATTGGTTTTCAAATGGCCGAGATATCCAAAAAAGTGATAATAATAAAAGACTACAGACCACAACTTTATTAGGATCTCTTTGTTTCACCTTGTTTTTGGATATCTCGGCCACTTCAAAACCGGTTTTCGTCAAATAAACTTTTGATACCCCTTAGAATTGCTTGCTCTTTGACATCTCATAGAGTGGTTTCTGAATATCTCACGGAACGTTAAAAGCTAAATCCTCGCCTCGACCAGAACTGTACACACCCTTTAATGTAAAGGCAGCAGAAGCCATTTTTTTTTTTTTTTTTTTGTCCTTTCACTGAACTGTGAAAGAAAAAAAAAAAGAGGAGTTTTGAGGATTTTTATGGAGTTCATTTGTGAAAATTGTGGCTCTTAAAATGTATGCCTCGGCCTGAGAACAAGTTAACGAGATAGCTGTGGTAATTGACTGGATTAAACTTGGTTTGAGGTGCTTGACAGTGCAGGGTTTCATAGCACTCCGCCCTTCGGTTTTGCATCTGTTTAAGCACTTTTGCATCTTACTACATTTAGGCTATGTAGCACTTAATGTGAAGGCAACAGAAAAAGTCACAACTTGACTTGCACGTGCACTAGTAATGAGAGAAGAAAAAAGAAAGAGACAAAACAGGCAACCAGCCAACATTCAGTTTCTATGTAATTGGTTGCCTTAGAGTAGCAAGTTTCTTGTGACATACATGCATGTAGTGATTTGTATTTGTTTTTACTTTACCACATTTCTAAGCCTACATATATGATGTATGCTGTATGTACATTGTTTAGATGAATGAGGAGTGCTTAGCCAACCCCAAGCACATGTCTCTTGTAATGTGATAGTTTTGTGACTTGTTGCATTGTGGTTACCACCCTTTTCCTCCCCCCCCCCCCCCCCCCCCCCCTCCTCCACGTGCCTTGTTTCCAGGCCTGCACTGGTATCGAGAACTTTGAGGAGTGCCTAGCCCACCTTGAGCAGAGCAACTGGAACTTAACAGAAGCCATCAACTCAGTGTTTGGGGCCCGGGAAAACGCGCAGGACCAAAGCCACGCCCAGAGTCATGCGACTTTCGAAGGACCCACCGCAGTGCCCCCAGAACACCTATCTGGGTGAGAGTGCAAGAGAACTTCTGTAGCATTTATTGTTTGCCAAACCTAGGAAAACAAGGACCTCTCTGCCCCCTTTAACATTCTTTATATTCTTTTCCCATCCAGTGAAATGAATTTTGTCAGTGTTCAGCAGGTGACCAATACTTGTAAAAATTGACACCCACAAATGCAAAAGCGACGAAATATTTGCAAGCTTCTATTTTCGCCATCATATAAACATGATATTCCCAATAACTGTGCAGATTTTCTTCGATGTATTTTATGTCTATGGTGTTATCCAATGAGGAAGGAGAACGGGTACTCTCAATATAACAGAAGGAGTGTTCTTATGTCATTCTACGGGCTTGGAAACGATGACATTGCACCTGCTCTGGTGCTGGTAGTCAAGCAAATCAATTGACCCTGAACTGCCAAGCAAGTCCCTCTTGAATCTTCAGGATCCTTCCTGAAAACCAGAACTTAGAAGGGTGCTATCACATTCTAAGGTTGTTTTTTTTTTTTTTTTTTTGTTGTTTTGTTTTTTAAACATAAATTTAAAAGAAACAATCAAATTCATGAAGTGAGGTTACTTCATCAAACATTGGTTGATTTATCAGGGTTCTCGCCAGGAATTTCTTCACGCTTGTCGGCATTTATGCGCGCTGTTCTGGGGGTGGGTTCCCCCTCCCGCGCAAAGCGCGGAAGCCTTCGCTAATGCTCAATACAACACAGATAAATCGCCGCTAAAATGCCACTAAATGCAACATTTTCACGGAGATGTAATGAACGTTGTGAGGGACATATTCTCACAGAAACAATGCAGAAACTCCATACCTTTTGTTAGCGGCAGTTCCTAAATAATAAATGAAAGAGAAGTAGGTGCCGATGGTGGAGGTTCCGATTTCTTTTAGGCCTTTCCTGTTTCACTGTTGCAATAATTAGCCGCCTCTGCATCGCAACAACGCGCGCCGTGTTGCTTTCTCGCTGTCTGCTCGACCACGTGGTAGGCCTATTGCATGCAGATGCGCGAGAAGCGATCAAGAACTTTCGGGACATCATTACACTTTCCTTTCTGGGTATACTGCGGTAGTTTGGCCGTGACATCAAAGAGATATCATACAAAAATGTAATGATGGTCATTATTCCGAAGGTTTGTTTAATCATAAAATGAAACGATTCATTACTGAGTACTTCGAAGGTTTTTAATCGAAAACAACAACAACACCAAAGGTCGGTACTACAGATGAATGTTCAAAATAAAACTGATTTCGTTCGAAGATTAACAAGCATTTTTTCTTTTTTATTTTCCGATCAACGAACCTTCAGAAAGGAATCTATCATCTATCATCGTGATTGCTTCAGAATAACAAACCTTCAGAATAAGAAAACACCCTTTTGGGGCCGTTGTTGTATTCCGAAATTATACTGGCAGAACATTCGAAATAACAAAACTGATTTCGTTTGGATATAAACGAATATTTTCTCCTTTATAATTTTTCTATTAACGATCATTCAGAATTAAGAATGTAGAGTATTATTTTGCCATTATTCTTTCGGAGTAACGAACCCCGAGGGTAAGAAAACTGTAACCGTTTTCATTTCTTCTTTATCGTTTTCCGATTAACGATCGTTCAGAATTAAGAATCTAAAGTATTATATCGTTATTCTTTCGCAGTAACGAACCTTCAGAGTAAAAGAAAACTGTAACCGTTTTGGGGCCGTCGTTTTATTCTGAAATTTCACTGACGGAAATGTTCGAAATAACAAAACTGATTTCGTTGTGAAATGAACGGACATTTTTTAAAATCATTTTTGGATTAACGAACCTTCAGAATAAGGAATATAGCATTATTTTTTCATTAATCTGTCGGAGTAACGAACCCTAAGAGTAAGAAAAGTGCAACTGTTTTTTGGGCAGTTTTATTCCAAATTTCACTGGCAAAACG
This sequence comes from Diadema antillarum, assembly GCF_040938485.1. Taxonomy (NCBI): domain Eukaryota; kingdom Metazoa; phylum Echinodermata; class Echinoidea; order Diadematoida; family Diadematidae; genus Diadema; species Diadema antillarum. Next base: position 4,822,497 of record NW_027271069.1, on the reverse strand, counting down.
TTCGAAATGACGCACTGATTTCGTTTTGAAATTTACGGACATTTTTCTTTATTCAATTTTCGGTTAACGAACCTTCAGAATAAAGAATCTATTATTATTTCATCATTACTACTTCTGTCGGAATAACAGACCCATATATAGAGTACGAAAACACACTGTTTTGTGCCGTTGTTTTATTCCGAAATTTCACTGACAGAAACGTTCGAAATAACAAAATCGTTGTGAAATGAACGGACATTTTTTCTTAATCATTTTTTGGATTAACGAACCTTCAGAATAGGGAATCTAGCATTATTTTATCATTAATCTGTCGGAGTAACGAACCCTCAGAGTAAGAAAACTACAACTGTTTTGGGGCAGTCGTTTTATTCCAAAATTTCACTGGCAAAACGTTTGAAATGACGCACTGATTTCGTTTTGAAATTTACGGACATTTTTCTTCATTCAATTTTCGCTTAACGAACCTTCAAAATAAAGAATCTACAATTTATTATTTCATCATTACTACTTCTGTCGGAATAACAGACCCTTAGAGTACGAAAACACGCTGTTTTGTGCCGTCGTTTTATTCCGAAATTTCACTGGCAGAACGTTCGAAATAACAAAACTGATTTCGTCGTGAAATGAACGGACATTTTTTCTTAATCATTTTTGGATTAACGAACCTTCAGAATAAAGAATCTAGCATCATTTTATCATTAATCTGTCGGAGTAACGAAAAAAAAATGAATCTTGGTGGCGATAACTGATGCTGGTGTAGAGAAAAACAAAGACAGCTCGCTCAAAAGATGCTTCCTTCTTTCAGTTTTTTTCTCCCCAGTCATTCCTATCGTTCTCCTCCCATGAACCCCTGCCATGCAGGGACGATGAACAAAACAAAATGTTACCGATGCTGCAATGATTAAAAAAAAAAGAAAGAAACACGTCCTCAAAGCAAATTATCTACATTTTTCAAGTTGAACAAATTGATGTTCGTAATGAAGAATAAAAAAAAGCACGACCTCAAGCAGTGGGGAAACTTGATATCATGGCTTGTGGAAATTTCCATGAAATTTCCACGAAAGCCAGGTGTCAGATAAAGAATGTCGCGCCTACTGCCACCTTGCTTCAGTGGTCGTAAACAGCGTGTACATAGCATGTAAACCAACTGGGAACATTGATGAATGATCATCATTTATTTTCTGCCCGTGAAGGCCCCCTAACCCACCTTTTAACAAACCAAGCCAGAAGCACGTGGAGCATTACGTATACGTTGAACTTGAAAGACCATCATGACAGACAGAATTACTATAAATTTCGGCCCGGAGAAGGAAAATGGAATATTCACGAATGACGTTTACAAATCCATAGAAATTGAAAAGGCTAAAATGGAACGCATGGCTTTTTAGATTTTAAAAAAAAATAACCCACTGAAACTACCAAAACCTAAATAACAATTTGCAATTGCTTACTCCATCGCACGTTCTTTTTTCTTTTCTTTTTTTTAACGAAAAATGGAGTTAATTTTCTCTCTGCGGCAATGCTTTGAACGCATCTAATTTTGCGTCATTGCCGATGGCCAGCTTCCTAAAGAATTGATACGAATCCTTTCAAATATACGAAACAAAGTCTAAAGATCCTGGATCCTGGCGGTGAATTTCGGTGGTATTATAAATCCTGCTCACTATCAAAATTTAATCATCTGTTCCTTGCGCCATTTTACCAACCAACTGTTCCTGAAAATTTCATCCTAATCTGTTCCCAAATTTTGACTTATTTTGCGAATAGAGAGACAGACAGGCAGACAAACTAACAAACAAACCAAAGAAGCAAAAAAAAAAAAATACAATGTACAACCTTTGGCGGAGGGGGGGCATGCATTTCATATCGTTTGTTTTTGCGTAACCCGACAACAAGCTGACAACAAGCGAGCACGTGTCAGCCTTCCTCAGCCTCCTTCGTCCTCTTTCCGTCCTCTCTCTCCCTCTCACAATACACTGTACCGTTGTACACGCACGCAGGCGGCTGTAAGTGGCCGGCTGGGTGCTTGTGCATGTGTGTGTGGATCCCAAATCAGAGCGCATGTGAGTGAGCAAGTGTGTGTGATGATGTGGTGTGTATCAGCAGGGAGGTGAGACCTCCCTGGTACTATCACTCAGTTGAGGCGCGTTGTTGTGATCGGTGCGGTGACTGCGTGGGTAAATTTTTGCGCTTGTATAAGTATGTAAACTGCTGCTGCTTTCAACATCTAGCTTCTTTTCCAGCCAGATAATAAAGACTGAAAAAGGCGAGAAATTGGTCCGAACTTAGCTCGTCAAGCAAGTTACCCTTGTCGGCAAGTTCACGCGTGGTGTTACCCTTGTCGGGCAAGTTTTACCCTTGTCGGCAATTGCTTCTTCAAACCGCACGCTTGTCGGGGCCGACAAGGGTGATATACGCTGGCGAGATCCCTGTTTATAAGCATTGTTCCAAATATTGGGTAAAATAATGCCCTTGTGGTTTTCATTTTTAAAATTTTACTGAAAAAAAAAAGACACCATAATGTAGAGGACATCAACCTTTACAAAGTGATACCAGTAACTTAGAACCCCCCCCCCCCAAAAAAAAAAAAAAATGAAAATAATAACATCCTTTCTATAAGTTTTCATGTTGTGACAGTGGAATACCAAATTCTCTCTGACTGGACATTGCTTCGGCCGACTGAGACATACTGTATGTGATGTCAAAATATCTCCCTGCTTGTTATTCAGAAATCCCCAATTATGTATGACTGTTGGCAGCATTGAATGATCCACATGGTTCAGTGAGCACATTTGTTATTTGTGGGTTGTTGTTTTTTTTTTTTTGTTATTTGGTATCTTTCAGACCCAAAAAGGATGAAGACGACTCAACTGCACCCTCTGTCCCCATGGACCAGGCAGGTCCTTCTGTATCCCTCCCCCAGCCCACGATCCTACGTCTTCTCCAGTTTAGCATCCATCACCGCGGCAGCGTCATACCACTGTCATTGACGGATGACCAGAAAGTTGGTGAGTAACCTCCTTCTAGCTTGAGTCCTGTAATGGATTTGGGGCTCTCCCTTTCTTTCTATTATATATATATATTTCTCTGTTCCTACCAGTCAGCTTTGGTTAATTTTTCGTATAGTACTGTAAAAGTGGATATTTTCGCGCTCTGCGGTGTAAGAAGAGTTTCGCGTGTTTTTAATTCTGCGGAATCAAGTCATCAACTGCTGGAACATATGGCAAACAAAAATATTCGCGTGCTTTTATTTTCGCGCTAGTTTCAGGTTGCGCGAAATGCGCAAAAATTTCAACACCGCGAAAATTTCCGCTTTTACCGTATTCTGTTTACCTGTCCATCAGTGTACTGTAAAACCAGAAATCTTTGCAAGCCATTTTCATTTCACGAAATTTCGCAAGAAGCCAAGATTTGCAAAAGTTCTTCTCTACACTATGTGCATGGAATACGAGTTGCAATTTGCAAAAATTTCATGCATCAAATATGTCTTGCCTTACCGTATCTTAATTCCTTGTTGCCAGGATAACTTAGAGCAACTTCAAGTATCTGTATATAATGATAATGAATAACATTTATATAGCTCTTACAAGTTTGTAATACTGATGTTTCTAAGCGCATCAATCCGGGGAAAAAAAAAATATATATATATAACATAAAAATAAAATACAACATTATCTGCTGTATCTGCTGTGTGCATGTCGATCAAGTAGTTAGATATGAATATCATATCATGCCATGATGAAGTTGAATAGAGTATTTGCCGTGTGGTAATACTTCATACTTCACAAGGACAAGATTAGATTTTGGTATCTTATTTCACATTTCAAGCAAAAACTGGAGAAGCATGCGATGAAATCAACACAAACTTTATACAGTGGTATTAAGTATGATCAAAAGGTCCACTCATGTGGAGATGTCAAGAATCTTTGGAACTTCATCTTTAATTGGAAAAATTATTTAGGGAGCCTTCATGTGTACTTACGCTGCAATAGTGTATCTAACTTATCAGTACAATTCAGTGATTGTGATTTTAGGAAGGGAGGAGGGGGCTGCAGAGACCATAGCTGAAAGTCACTATTCAGAAATGTTACATTTCAGCTGTCTCTGAAGTCCTTTCCAAGGTCTGAATTTCTAATTTCTGTTTCTGCGTTTTTGTTTGAAATTACTTTTTCTTTTTATTTATTGCATCATTTTCATTTATTGTATTTTGGACAGATGACATAAAAGAGCTCCTCGCCAAGCAGCTGGACATGCCAAAGATAAACTTGTTTCTCTCCGGCTGGGATCCGCGTATAATGATGCCTAGCGACGAGGTGAGTGCTCCTTTGGTCCACGAGGGCGCTCTATAACTGGTTGGGCCAAATTCATCCTTAGAGTTCCGACAATAGATATTGTCATGATTGCTTACAATGGATGGTGATGATTATCATCATTACGAGTGAGCATTCATTGCTTCTTCTTTTTTTTGTCAGCATAAACATCATTATTGTTAGAACTATTCAGCATGTATAGACAAAGATGTCAATTGTTTCTTTTTTGGTAGTATTTTGTACTACTCTTTGCCAAAAATACTGCAGGTTTCATAGAAAGTACTAGAATTGTATTATAGTACTATACACGTCTATTGCAGGGAGGGTAAAAATATTGTTTTTCCCTTTAAAAGATGTGCCCTTTAGCCCTCAGATTACTGCAGTGGTGTTCACAAGGTGCGCATTCCTGTGTAAAGATTTACAATGATGATGACTGTACATGATCAGAATATGTTTATGTATAAAGATCCATATCTAAGTTTAAAAGTATTTTATTTATTCATATTGAGAAACAGTTGGGTCTGTTGTATCATCATCAAATGTAATGATGTCTCTTTCTCCCCCTTCCAGACAACCCTGTCAACGCTACACCTACCTTCTGAAATCTCTCTAACCCTGAGCACGCCCAGGGTGGAACCTGAGGAGTCACTCCAGTTCTGCTCACAGTCATCAAATGGAGACGAGTACGTGTTCTGCCTTGGACCGACTCGAGTCTGTTTTTCCCTTTCCTCTGCTTTATGTATTCTCCCATGTACTGACTCGAGCTGGTTTTTCCTTTTGTGCACTGTATGCGTTCCTCCATGTACCAACTTGAGTCTGTTTTTTCCCTTTCCTGTGCTGTCATGTGTATTGGAAGGAGTCAAAATAGATGAAGTGGAAAAAAACAGGCCAATCATAACAAACGGAATTGAAATATATTCTAGATTTAGGTTGGCAAACCTGTAATCAGCGCTGCACGCTAAACCATTTTTTTTTCTACTGGTCAGACCTGTCTGTTGGACCAGTAGGTACCCAGTTTTTCCATATTGGTCTATTCCTGACAAATTTGCTGGTGCGAGAGGGATTTTAACTGGTTAGGGACCGTCGGACCAGTGCCATTGTGCAGCATTTCTGTGAGATAAACCATAGCTTTTCAAATGTCAGTTTTGATTGCACAGTCATACATGAAGAAAATGATTTCTAGTAATTTTTAGGAAGGCAGAGTGCTGGAGTGAATGACAGTGCATTTCGTTTCACATTTAGACACAGTACTCAAATGATGTGAATTTTATAGCATGCAAAAATAAAGAGTATGCTAACATGCTCTTTGGGGATCTCTGCTCATGCATATAGAATGATCAAGCGTGCAAATGTTTTATTCAGTTGTACAATCAGAAGGTTTTTCATGTTATGTTTACATGTTTGCAAATCAACACAGTGCCCGAGAATGACACAGTGGTAGCCTGTGAGAGTACAGCACGACATCCATGTGTGTGTGATAGTACCCCATGTTCCGGAAGTGAGAGGTGTCGAATCGCAAATGTGCTAGAGCTGATATCTTGCCTCCTAATGGTAATCGTTATACAGAAAGAAAAAAAATGTCCAGCATCAATTTATGTCACGTGATAATCTCTGTTGAGGACCAACGCAATTTCACTGCTCCAAAGTTGGAGTCTTTATTACCTATGTGTGAATTTGTGGTGTTTGCCTTGAAGGCTGTCCTTTGCGGAGCGACTCACGAGGCACTTCGAGCTAATTATCACTGACAGCGACGATGGCGACACGGTTTACAACCTCCGCTATGAGGGCTGCAAGACCATTGTTGATGTGAAGCAGGGAATCTTTGCACTGACCAATGTCCAGCCCAGGCATCAAGTGTGGACAGGGTGGCCCAAGGACACAGACACAGTATGGTCAATTAAAAAATTGTGAAATTGTAAAAACTTAAAATGACAATGGATCGATGGGGACTGTAAAAGTGGATATTTTCGTGTGAGTTATTTTTTCATGCTGTTGGGTAAGAGGAGTTTTGGCACATTTTTAATTCCGCAGAATCAAAACACTCATGGAAGATATGACGTGCAAAAAATATTTGCGTTTATATTTTTGCGCTGTTTTCTGGTAGCGCAAAATGCGCAAAAATTTGCACGTTGCAAAAAATTTCCATTTTTTTAGTAGATCAGTGTAGTATTGGTAGATGTGTTGATTGATTGAGTTTGATGATCAGTGAAGAGATTGACCGAAAGACTTTGTAAAATTTGATTCAGAGATTGCTTGATAGAAAGGTGTGTAAAATTATTAAGACAAGTCATTCTTGACAGGGCACATACTGAACTTGTGAAAGATTTTCGTGACCATGATGTTTGGTTGGGTTTGTACAGTTCTTTGTTTGTTGCTGCGGAGTGGTTTACAAATCCTGTTTATTGCTTGAGCAGCCAGTGCAAAAGAAGAAGAAGAAAAAAACCTTTGCAGATCAAATGACAGGACACGGGGCAGGACAAATGGATAGTGGAGTCATTAGACACCATATCTCACTTTGCATAGTGGTTTCAAGTACTCTGTATGTCTCCTTGTTTCTCTCCTGTATGGCCTTGAGACGACAAAACGATGTATGTCGAAAATTCCTGAAAATTTACCTAGTCATATATTTCAGATTACTTTCGTATGATCCGACTCTTGATCAAGTCTTCAAATCAGAACCCATTCTGTTACTGAGATATGACACTCCCTCCCAGTCGGGATTGTTCACATTTTGTTGGCGAAACAATGCAAGCAGCGATACGCTTGCCCCTGCTCAACACATGTTGTGCATGGACTTGGAAAAACAACATATCTACATGCGATACATTGTTTTGCAGTAATAGGCTGCGCGCTGCACTCGGCTGCATAAGCGCGCACATATTGGCATTGTAATACATTATATGCGCGCCAGTGATCGAGACTTACATTGTTTAGCCGTATCAATGGCAATACTAGTGTGGTTATGTTGAGATGGCAAATCAACATATATTTTGAATAAATGCACATATTCTAAAAATAGAGGGTCTAGTGAAATCAATTTGCATGCACTGTATTACTGATACTGTTTGTCCTTCTAGGGTAAGATATGAAGTTTTGTGCGAAAAATGAAAAACAGCTGTAGGTTTGCAAAACTTCAAACTCGATTTACTAGAAATGAGGTTGGATGTAGATACATTGTTTTGCCATCTCAAGGCCGTGGAAAGGGAGCTTGTTTGAGTTTTGCTACTGTATTGCACATTTTCTCATGTTGTACAAGGGATGGAAATCTGGTTGGTTTGATTCTTCCTGACTGGGCAAAGCCTCTTTGGTTTTACTCCTGTCTCAAAGTGTTTTTGATAAAGTTCATATATGTGGAGTTCTATTAAAACCAGAAATTAACGTGTGCATGAAACTTTCTCAAATTTCAAAAGTTGCCAAGATTGGCAAAAGTAATATGCTTTTTAACGGTTTTGTCCACACTATGCATTGAATGCCAGTGGCAATTCAGTAAAGATTCATGCTTAGAAAATGGCCTTCAGGTCCAATTGGTGGAAGTTTCTTGCTGTGAAAGTTTCTGGCTTTACACACTTTCTCAAATATTTTACCAAGTGTGTTGAGAATGAGCAGCTGTGATGGTGAATATTGTCCATTAATGTAGGCCGAGACTTTAATCCAATGACAGGTAAGCATCCATTCTGCTGTCATTTCTTATTAAAAGAATTAGCAATGAATAATCTCCTTGAATAAAGCCCAAGTGATGAGATGTTTCCATGTTTTTGATCTCCTGTCGACAGATGACGTTAGCAGCCTCGGGTATAGACTTCCCAAAGCACAGACTGTCTTTCAAGAGGCTGGGTATAGATCAGCCTCATAATAGCTCATCACAGGTGAGTTAATCTCTTTTCATCCAATTTATTTGCTTTATTTACCTCATTTGCCAAATCCTTGATTTTGTTTGGTTGAAATTGGGAGCAGTAACAATTGCCCTCAGCCCTGTACAGTGCACTCCCGTTATAACAAACACAGTTATAACGAAGCTCCAGTTACAATGAAGTAAAGATTTAGGCTCCATCGTTATCAGCTCTATGTTCTTTATTGTTTATTTGTTCGGTTATAACGAAATTTCGATATAACGAAAGAAAACTGCCGGTCCCGAGCACTTCGTTATAACGGGAGTCCACTGTAGTACTGAACCACCCTCGTTCAGTGCATAGCAATATGTATGTACGTACACTATGCTTGGCTTCCATAGCGTGGGGCAATAATATTAACAGTGCTCCCAAAAACAGTCCATATCTGTATATATTGTATACTGGTACTGCCATAGAGTGTGCCTTGTTTCTATTCGCTCAACTTTTGCTAATTAAATTAATATTTGCAAAGTTACAGTTCAGGTCCACGTCAATGGTCAAACTGACTGTGGTAAATAGATTAGTGTGTAGAGTAATATCAGACACACACATACACACACACACACACACACACACACACACAAAAAATGTGGACATTTTTTTCTGAAGGTGTCTGAGCTATGGAAATCTGAATTTTGACTTGTTTTTACCAAAGGTGAAATTGATCAGACAAATTATATGTGAGAAAACATGATTTATGCACACACCTAAGCAATTTGCTTTTACACAGCAGAATGTATTCATGTATATTAATCAGCATCAGAAAGCATGCCAGATACCATTTAAAACAACCTATTTCATACACATCATAAGCTACTATGTTATGATGCCATTTCACTGTAAAATGATTTGAAAAGCTAATGAAATGAACTGAACGACATTATCATTCACCAGACAATGGGCCGAATGCATAAAAAGCTAGCAATTGCTTAAGTGCTAGCCTAAGTGCTATGCATAAAAACAAGCAATTGCTTGCGAGCAAACGTTTTTGCAAGCAAGCACAAGCAATTGCTTGCAAGCAGTTGCTAGTTGTATGCATTCAGCCCAAAGATTTGGACAGAGTTAGATGGACTCACACCCAGTTACATTGTTCATACTGACTCTTCCCCATGCAGGTGTTTGAGCTCAAGGTACAGGTGGTGATTGAACCTATGCAATGCTTGTCGACTTGTGTTGATTTATTGTGCCCTGACCATCACTTCTGTGCTTAACAGAATATCTGAATATGTGCCAGATATTTTATGGGAATTGTTTTGCTGTTTTTCTTCAGAATACATAGATCCACCCACAAAAAAGCTCCTTTACCAAGATTACCAATAACTTCGTTCGTCAATCACTGCTAAATTACTAATATGTGCAATAATAACAGACAAAGGAGTGTACCTTCCCTTAAACTGAGTGTATAGCACGTTTCCATACAATGTCTTTGATAATCATATTAATAGTGTGGCATATATGCAAATGTATTGTGCATTTCATGCAAGTGATGATCAAGGTATTTTCACTTATCACAATTAAAAATGCATTTACATTGCATATGTCCTTCTTAACCCATATCGGGCCGACGCACCTGTGTAAACAAATGCCGCAGTGGCCCAGCACCATTTGCACACACACGCCGACAAGCAGACAACTCTCCAAACAATCGTTTTTCATTAGCAAGCACTGAACAAAACATGGACAAGCTTCTTTTGAAAGAGGAAAAAAATTCCCTTTAATATGATATATGACAGGGCTCGACACTTACGGTGGCCCGGTGGCCCGGGGCCACCAAAAATGAAAGTCGGGCCACCAAATTTCAAAACAGGGCAAATTTGGTGGCCCGCCTCGGGCCACCAACATTTTTTGAAAAGTGTCATTTATTTATGTTAAGATGTTGCAACCCATGTGCCTCTCAATGAATATTTATACTTAGTCTTACCATTCAGCAGTTAAATTTGTTTTAAGGATGGATTAAAAGGACTGAGTGAGTGCCTGAAAGTGAGTGTTGCGAGTTTGTTGAGGTTTATTTATGAGAAGATATGTCCAGCTTCCAATTCTTACTATGATAAAACTTAAATATTTGACTTATCAAAAAAAGCAGGAATTTTAATGTTTTTTAATGTTTTGGGGGCCACCAAATTTTTCTCTCGGGCCACCAAAGATTTGAAATTGATGATTTTGGTGGCCCCATCGGGCCACCAAATAAAAAAGTTAGTGTCGAGCCCTGTATATGACATGCTGTCATTCAGTGCACAGTGCAGTCACAGTACTCAGCAGAAGTGAACTACAGTAATCCAAAAGTTACAAAATCATTTTGTTTGTTTGCTTTCATTCATGGATTAAAAATAGCAAATGGTGTTATTTTACACATCCAGTATCGGAAATAAAGTGATGAGAGTGTCAGCTTTCTGGACATATAAATGTCATGACCATTGATACAATAATTGCAGGTTTATATTTATGTTTATGACGATGAAGCCATTGCGAGTGCATGGGAAATTGATAGTATAATGTGTGAATAATGTTTGTTAATAATTGTGTAAATTTGTGAAGAATTGTTGAAGCATGGACCCTAGGATCCATGGTTAAAGCGAAACTCATGACGATAGATAGATCTACAGCATTTCAGTTTCGATTGAATTGTATTATTGTCGTACATACGTGTGGATATACATGTCGGACTATTATCACAGTCATATCATCACCCGGCAAGTGTCCCAACCTCCAGAAAAACTGGGGCAGAAAATCCAAAATCAAGCACTCGGTACAGCTGTTGATAGCAACCACTGACGCTTCATGGTTACATTGCGTTATTCCATGTAAACACACATTTTTTTACAATTTTTTAGGCGTTCGACTGACAAAGCTTTCTTGATTTATCGCACACAGTGTTGCAAAGCATTCTAGGATATGTCGTCAAAGGTTAGAAGGTGAAAAAACTTTGGAATGACGTCGTTCATATGTCATTTCATTCACTACAGGATATTCCGTATGTGGCCTCTGCGGCATTTGGACGAACTACGGAATATCCGGTAGGTGGCCCGATATGGGTTAATTTTTCAAAAAGAAGGGGAGGAGAGAGATAGATATCAAATGTATGACACATTCTTCATTTTATTACTCATGCTGCTGAACTCTCTTTCATGTTTGCATTCAGGCGGCGACCAGTGCTGGCAACGAGAGTAGCGATAGCGATGAATTTGAGGACGCTCACGAGATCATGGACCTCGACGACAGTGCAATGTTTGGCAGCGACAGTGCCTCACATAGATTTGAACCCCTATGTAAGTACAGTGAAACCTCCCTCAGCAGTAATCTGTCTATGACAGCCACCACAAAATCCCACCCCCTCCCTCCCCCCCCCAAAAAAAAGAAGCCATGTTAGAGACCCAGTGCATAGCATCCACCTGTCTAATATGAACAGTGGCCACCAATTCTGTGTCATTTTCGACTATATATGGCAGCCACAAACCTGTACAGAGCCACGATCAATCTCATACTCAACATTCAAAGTGATATTGTCCCTCTCTTTGTTTCACCTTGTTTTTGGATATCTCAGCCATTTCAAAACCGATTATCTTCCCCTTAGAATTGCATGTTCTTTGACATCTCATAGAGTGGTTTCTGAATATCTCGCAAAACGTTAACAGCTAAATCCTCACCTCAACCAGAACTGTACAGTCTCTTTAAAGTAATGAATTGATATGTGTATTTTGCATGCAGTAAGACTCGTGTAAGTATGATATAAGGTGCAAACATTTCTTTGTCGCATTTTGTCCTCTGGAACTTATGCTAGTACTGGAAGGTTACACACCAGGCAGAAGAAAATCAAAATATTGCGAAAATCATCCCTTTCAACTAATTTCGACTTCCATTAAAGTTTCTTGTTTTACAGCATTTTATATGCAGCACATCATTAGATCTTCACTCTTTTTTCTCTCGCTTTTCTCTCTTCAAGTATCGGATGACCTCGAAGACGTCACAGAGTCGTTAATACACTTTTCGCAAGAGTTCTCGGCGCGGTACGGCGACTTTCATCCAAGTTTCTACTTGGGTCCCCTAGAGGAGGCTATGAAGGAGGCATTCAGTGTGTCGGCGAAAGATGTGAGTTAACAGCACTTTGCATTGACACCTCATCTGAATGCTATTCAGCCTTGAGATGGCAAAACAATGTATGTCGAAAATTCATGAAAATTGACTTAGTCACATATTTCAGCTTGTTTTAATGTAATCTAACTCTTGACCAAATCTTGAAATCAGAACTCATTCCGTTACTGAGATATGACGCTCCCTCCCTTTAGAAATTGTTCAAATTTTGCTGACAAAACAATGTAAGCTGCGATAAGCTTGCCCCTTCTCAAAACACAACAGGCAATGACTTGGCAAAACAATGTTTCTATATGCGATACATTGTTTTGCCATCTCCATGTTTACACAGTAATAGACTGCTTACCGCGTGTGACTGCAAAAGGGCACGCATATTGACATTGTAATACACTTTACGCGCCAGTGATCTAGATTTACATTGCTTTGCCGTATCAATGGCAATACTGTGGTTATGTTGAGTTGGCAAAACAATGTATGTTTTGATTAAAGGCAAATTATTCCGAAAATAAACGGTCGAGTGAGATCAATTTGCATGCACTATATTACTGGTAATGTTGGTCCTTCTAGGGTAAGATATGAAGTATTCTGCGAAAACAGAAAAGCAGCTCTAGGTTTGCAAAAACTTCAAACTCGATGTACTGGAAATGAGGTTGGACGTAGATACATTGTTTTGCAATCTCAAGGCCGTATTAGCCAGTTCATAGTTCATGGACACATTGGTACAAATGAACTTTCTTTTTTTCCCAGTTGTTTAGACACTTCACTCATTTTCAAAGCAGCATAATTCAGAAGCTTGCCCAAAGTAAAAAATTTATAGAATTCATCAATATGGTCAAGCAATAAATGAAATTGCGTAGACCAGATGACCAGAATGGTCTGTCAATTAACACTTGGAGAAACATTATTTTGCATCAAATGTATTAGCAAACTCTTTCTGTAAATATTGCCTGATACCAGGCTTGCTGTCAGGTGATGTGCTGGCAAGCATCATTTGTAAGGATTGCATGAGGAATCATGATATCACAGATGCTAATCTCGTGGAATTAAAACACCAACATATCTGTTATTACACATGACATTTTTCTACTCATACGCATAGTACAACTTGCTTATTTTACTGACACTCCAAGTCAGTTTGTCATAGAATGAGACGAATCAATAACACTTGTAATGAGGGCATGCGTGGAAGCATCCAGTACTAATTGAAAACATGTGCAACTTTAAAATAATGCATGACTGGCCTTTAAAGGGATGGTATAGTATTGGTGGAGATAAGGATTGGGCTTTTAACTTTTTGCAAGATATCAAGAAACCACTTGTGTAATAGTACAGAGCATACCATTCTATGAGGAATTCAAAGTTTATTTGATGAAAGTCGGTTTTAGAATGGCTGAGACATCCAAAAACAAAGTGAAACAAAGTGATCAGAATAAAAGGTGGGTCCCACCTTTTACTCCGATTGCTCTGGTTTGGGTATCTCGGCCATTTCAAAACCAATTTTCTTCAAATAAATGGTGAATTCCTCTTGGAATTATATGCTTTTTCATATTTCATGAGAGATTTCTCATTATCTCACCCCAAAATGGTAGAATCCTGAAGTTAAGTCTCAACCGAAACTATATGATCCCTTTAAGTGATTGCTCTAACTATGATCTTTTCTACTGCTTCCTTGACAGAGAAGACTACTAGCTGTGTACGTCCACCACGACAAGAGTGTGCAGAGTAATGTGTTCTGTAGCCAGCTGCTATGCTCCGACAGTATAGTCTCGTTCCTCAGTCAGAACTTTGTCACGTGGGCGTGGGATGTCACCAGTCCAAAGAACAGAGAGAGGTGAACGCCCTGTCTGCATGTGTGTGCGTATGTGTGTTCATAGAACTGGTGACTGGATAATCCGTGATTGTGTCATTGGAAAGTGCGACTGCTATCTCTTGTCTGTCGATATGTGTTTTCTCAAATTTGGGGCCAGGCAGGGTTTGATGTCTTATGACATTTTGCTGGACAAGTCATGCATTGTTTGTAATTTCAATTTGACACATTGGGCCGGATGCATAAACGCTAGCAATTGCTTGTGCTAGCCTTGTACTCGAATCCGTATGCATAAAAACAAGCAATTGCTTGCGAGCGGAAGCTTTTGCTAGCAAGAACAAGCAATTGCTTGCTGCCCGCAAGCAGTTGCTTAGAGACCAAGCATTTGCTTAAAAACGTATGCATAAAACATACCTTTTGCTTGTTCTTGCTTGCAATTGCTTACGACTGTCCAAGCTCTGTAATATGAACTTGAGCTTTTGCTTAACTTGGACGTTCCCTTTTAAGTATCATTTTCACATTTATACAAGAAAGACCACATTTGTGCAGGAGTGGTATAAATCTACAAGAAATTACTCTTAAGAAACTTTTTCATTTCATCAACGTCAATGTCCAGTGGTCAGCACGCAAAATGTGATGAAAAACCGGTCGGATGTCTGACTTCGGTGGAGAGCAAGGAGACCTCTCTCCACGTGAGATCTGGCAGACCCGGGCTATCTCTTTAAGCAGTGATGGGAATCATCCAGTACGTGTGTGTGCGTCTGTGTGGGCATTTATGAGTGCCATTTCATAGCTCTATTGCTATGTCAGGAAATGTTTCGCACACACATGCCCTTTTAAATACATGGTGTCACACTCGCCTTTGTTCTTGTGTTCCCACATGCGTGACATCCCTTTTGTTGAAAACGCAAGCAATTGCTTGTGCGGGACAAGCAAAAGGTATGGGCACAAACAAAAGGTTATGCATATGGATTGAAGCAATTGCTTGAGCTAGACCTTTTGCTAGACGAGCTTGTGCTTTTGCTTGAAGCAGTTGCTTACAAGCAATTGCTTGTTTTATGCATTCGGCCCATTGGATATGACTATAGTAAAATGTTGAGCTCTAATAAGTTCTCTTTTGTTGTCATGCAAATGGCATGCCTCTTATACATATGCTGTTTAATTTGTTTGTTTATGTAAATTGAACCATATTTGCTAGTTGTTAGTGCAATATGAGGTATTTATATGATTGTTGATTCTGAATATATCCTGTGCACTTTGAAGGGGTGAAATTGTCTTATCTTTTTAAAAAGATTTTTGACATCCAAAATAAAAAAAAAAGAAAGAGGAAAAAGACAACATAAAGTCAACACTTTCATTCCGACCTACACAGTTCAAGTACTGTGTGAAACATAAAAGGAATATGCCAGATCATCCTCTGTTGTCCTTATAATGATGATGTCATATACTCCAGTGCTGAAGTCTAATACTGAAGTACTACCAATGGCTCCTTGTCGCAAATGTACTCCTGCAGATTACTACAGATGTGCACGAAAATATTCGGCAGTGTAACCGCGGCGACGCTGAAGAATTTGCAACAGGATAAATTTCCGCTACTCCTGCTAGTCATGAGGATACGCTTTAACACAGAAGTCTTTTCAGTATTACAAGGTGAGAGTTCTCAGCACGTCTGACTCCCTTCAGTCCCACGTGTATGAGATTAAGTGGGGGACACCAAAATTTGTATCGTGCAAGTTTTGACAGTGCTGGCTGACAGTGTTTGAAAGGTGAGATTTCTCAATGTAGCTATGCTACACAAGTGTGCCAAAAGCCAACTGATGCATATTAAAGTACAAACCTGCTGTAAAAGTGACAACCTTTTTGTGCGCAGTTTGCGCCTTTAGCAGGAAAAAAGATTTATATATGATATACTAATCATAAGCCAGATATATTTGCTCTCCAATTTGCACTGATATCCTGCTGGGGAAAAATTTCACACCATGAAGTAATTCTTATTTGGTACTTCTCTCTCTAGGTATCAAGGCTTTTGGAAGCCTTAAAGGGATGGTACAGTTTTGGTAGAGATGAGAATTGGGCTTTTAACTTTTTGTGAGATACCAAGAAAACACTTATGATATAGTACACAACATACCATTTTAAGAGGAATTCAAAGTTTATTTGACGAAAATAGGGTTTGGAATGACTGAAACATCCAAAAACAAAGTAAAACAAAGCGATCGTAATAAAGTGTGGGTCCCACACTTTATTAGAATTGCTCTTTTTTGATATCTCAGCCATTTCAGAACCAATTTTCATCAAACAAACGCTGAATTCCTCATAGAACTACATGCTCTTTCACATTTTATAAGAGGTTTCTCATTATCTCAACAAAAAAAAAAAATGTTAGAAACCTGAAATTAGGTCTCAACCATAACTGTACGATCCCTTTAACAGAAAGTTGGAAATAATTTCTGCATTATAGGAGCAAATAAACTTACATGTACATGAATTTACCCTCTTTTGGTCGATTCTCAGTTTGTCTTTGCTTGTGATATCCCCCAAATGATGTGTAATCTACTATCGTCTATCTGCTTGTGTGTTTCTCCTAGGTAACCTGTCACTAGATGAGCTGATGACCAGTATGATCAGTGCCGTGGAAGTCTTCAGCCAGCAGCAACAGGTGGAAGTGGTCCAAGAGGTAAGGCAGGCTGACCGCAAGCATTCAGAGTACAGGGAAAGCCCCATTATAATGAGGTTGCTGGACCACGGTCCCAATTTGACCTTCGTATAACCAATACCTCATAAAAGTACTGGCAGAGACCAGCTGCCAATACATTAATGAAAAATCAAGTCTGCTATGTCATCTCGTTACAAGTGATACCTCCTCGTAAGCAAGCTCGTTATAAAGAAGTTTAATTTCCCTGTGAACGTAAAAATAAAGGTCACTATGAATGCGATGTTTGTAGTGATTCTTACTTGCGTGCCATAACCTTTGACCCATGCCAGCATCATCGCATGCTGGAGACTGTCTCTTTATGTCACATTCCCTCCCACAGTAAATTACAGTAAACAGTATTTGTTATTTTGTGTTTAAAAAAAAGAAAAGGACTTGCTGTCTTTCACCCATGGTGACTCTCATATGCATGTCATGACCTTTGACCCATAGTGACTCTCATGTGCATGTCATGACCTTTGACCCATGCTGAACTTGGTTGGTATGGCATACTAAAATCAGTCTCTGGTTCAACAATTTGTACTCATTCCCAGTGATCTTATAGTAGCCAGTATATTGAATATCTCAACTTCAGCCTTTCATCATGGGCCTTTTCCAACCAGTGATTGATAGAGCAAAGCAATCGGCAGAGCTATGTTTGAAGAAGCTTTGTATGCATGGTGCATTTTGCACCAAGAGCTGATGGGCAAGTCGTGCATTTCCATTGGTCAAAATGACTACTTGAATAATTAGGTGCTGAATTATTTCAAGGGCATGGTGCACCTGTCAAGCTGTCTACTTGCTCGTGAATAATCATTACACATGCATAGGAATTATTTCAAAGGCTCTCATGCTGACCAGCTCATGTTGGGCTGTTAAGCTGACTTCACTTGCAACTGGAGGTGCTGACAACAGCATGGAAGGGCTTTGCAAAAGGCTAGGGTAACTACAAAGGTATTGCAGAAAGATTGAGAATGATAAAAATGCAAGATTGACAATTACCCCCTTCCCCTTTTAGAGAGGTACAATGTATATAGGTTTTGTAGTCCTGTGGTCTTGCACAGAATCTGAGAGTCGAGTTTAGAGACTGTCCATTGACCAATCAGATGCAGACATTCTGATATGAGGTATGTAGTGCAAGATCGTTGCTTCCAAGCATTTTTATACCCCCGCCAAACGAAGTTTGAAGGGGGTATATAGGAATCAGCGGACGGTCGGGCGGTCGGTCCGTTGCAAATCTTGCGTCGCGAACTACTTCCTCAGTTTTCAACCGATTCCCATAAAACTTGGCACAGATGTGTGCCTTGGGTTGTAGATGTGCAAGACGTATTTTTTGACAGTACCCAAAAGTACGTTGCCATGGTAACGGCATATTATGGGCAAAAATGGGTACAAATCTTGCGTCGCGAACTCCTCCCACAGTTTTTGATCAATTTTTATGAAATTAGGTACAGATGTTCATCTGAATATGTTAATGTGCAAGACACATATTTCCGCAGTGGCAAAAAGTGCGTTGCCATGGTAATGGCATGTTATTGGTAAAATATAGGGCAAAATGCTTCATGGCAAAACTGCTTCATCAGTGTTCTTCCAATTCTCATGGAATTCATATTGAATGTTTGTCTTAGGATATAGGTCAGCATGACACATTTCTTGACAGTGACAAAAAGTATGTTGCCATGGTAACAGCTCACAAATTATGAGCCAAAATGATGAAAAATTTTGTGTTGCAAACTACTTCCTCAGTTTTTGCCCAATTTCCATGAAACTTGGTACAGATGTGTGCCTTTGGTTGTAGATGTGCAAGACGCATTTTTTGACAGTACCTGAAAGTACGTTGCTATGGTAACGGCATATTAATGGCAGAAGATCAAGGAAAGATCTTGCGGATTTAACTACTTCCTCAGTTTTTTGACCAAAGCTTATGAAATGTGGCACACACCTTGATCTTGGTGGGAAGATGTGGAAGACATATTTTTCGGACGTGTCGGAAGCTGCGTTGCCATGGTAACGGCATATAAATGGCAGAAGATCAAGGAAAGATCTTGCGGATTGAACTACTTCCTCTGTATTCGACTGAAGC
Organism: Diadema antillarum; assembly: GCF_040938485.1. Classification (NCBI taxonomy): domain Eukaryota; kingdom Metazoa; phylum Echinodermata; class Echinoidea; order Diadematoida; family Diadematidae; genus Diadema; species Diadema antillarum. Next base: position 4,803,626 of record NW_027271069.1, on the reverse strand, counting down.
TCATGAAATGTGGCACACACATTGGTCTTGGTGGGAAGATGTGGAAGACATATTTTTTGGACGTGTCGGAAGCTGCGTTGCCATGGTAACGGCATATTAATGGCGGAAGATCAAGGAAAGATCTTGTGGATTGAACTACTTCCTCAGTTTTTGACAAAAGCTTATGAAATGTGGCACACACAAAAGTCTTGGGAAGATGTGCAAGACATATTTTTTGGACGTGTCGGAAGCTGCGTTGCCATGGTAACGGCATTTAAATGGCAGAAGATCAAGGAAAGATCATTCCTTGGGTAAGACTGTCGTCACGGGGCGGGGGTATTAATCACCTTCAGTGATATTTCTAGTTTTTTCTCTCTCTCTCTGGCTCTGGCTCTGTCCTCTATCTAGCTCATTACCTAGATCTCATCATGTGGGTGTTATACTTTTTGAGAAAAACAATCAAACAGACAAACACGCAAACAAACAAACAAAATATCCGAGTTTAATTAGCCTGATGAAAATCATTTTTGAGGATGGGTGTCCAGCTGAATGGCGCCCTCATAGATCATCAATGACACCACTGTTGTAGTGTGAATTCATGTTGGTCTTGTGATTACGTATGGGTGAAAAACATGCTCAACCCTCACTGTTGATGTGTATACTAAATGTGACAGTTTGTTTTTATTCTTTGTTCTTCAGGAGGAGAGGAGAAAAGCTGAAATGTTGAAAATGGAGCAAGACTTTGCCTACCAAGAATCATTAATAGCAGACAGGGCTAAGGTAAATACCAGGGAAATTCCCACTTCATTGAAATGCTTGCTTCATCTACAATGCTGGGCTAAGATTGATCGCTGATAAATGGAGCTCTCAAAGTGCCTGGTTGTTATTAACACTTTTGGTGTTATCTAATGTTGCATGTTGGGTTTCTGTATTCATTTGGTTATTAACATCAACCATCAGAGCATATGTAGTCTGTCTAAGATTAGAAAGATGTGCACCATTAAATGCTGTGAATGATGAAAATGATCATTTAGATGTGCTCACACATTGTTTGATGCAGTCACACATCATTCGATGCAATTTATCATGGTATGGTAAAATATAAGGGGTGCTGTTGTCCTACACATTCTTTGATGGTTTTCAAAACTGTACTGGTGCTCTGAGATGTGATAGGAAAATATTTGGTTATAAACCTATTATATATTATACATGCACTCTGTCAATGCTCTGCCAATGCTCTGCTTTACGCTCGGAGATATTCCTGTGGATCGGTTTCTGGCTTTTTAACTTCAGATGCGGAGTCTTGCGATGGGACTCTGTCTTTTCCCCCTCGCCATAAGCAATGTCAGCAATGGCTGAATTTTACTAACTTGTGCATTTCTTTACACATTTTGTAATAGTTCTGCAGTACTAGTACTGCAAGTGTCCCTGGCAATGTCATTGTGCATGGGCAATATCTTTTTCACCAGGCAATAGTTTTGTTCTTCAGGCAATGTTATTACTCCAAGCAGTGTATTTGTGAGTCGAGCAATATATTCTGTGTGTCAGGCAATATTGTTGACTCCAAGCAATAATCTTTGATGTGCTAGGCAATAATATTTCTGTGTCAGGCAATGTCACCAATGCCATGCAATATCTTTAGTAGTTTGGGCAATATCTGTGCCAGACAATATTGTTGACCCCATGCAATATCTTTAATTGTCCCCGCCGAATGAGTTCGAGCAGGGGACTATGAAACGGGCTCCGTACCTGTGTGTGTCCGTGTGTGCGTCCGTGTGTGATCAAAATCTTCAATTTGCTACTTCTCTGTCATTTATGAGCCAATTTTGATTCTGTTTGCTCTTTATGATAGCACTACATGGGAGCTTTGAAACTTCTACACAGAATTTCAGTTGTGACCTTTGACCTTGACCTTTGACCTACATTGTACATTTTGCTACAAAATGCTACTCCTTCGCCATTTCTAACCCGATTTCGATTCCGTTTGCTTTATGTGATGGCACTAGGTGAGGGCTTCAAAACTTCTACACAGAATTTTGACCTTTGACTTCTTTGACCTTTGACCTTGATTTTTTACCTACATTTTATTGTACATTGGCTACAAAATGCTACTCCTTCGCCATTTCTAACCCGATTTCGATTCCGTTTGCTTTATGTGATGGCACTAGGTGAGGGCTTCAAAACTTATACACAGAATCTTGACCTTTGACTTCTTTGACCTTTGACCTTGATTTTTTACCTACATTTTATTGTACATTGGCTACAAAATGCTACTCCTTCGCCATTTCTAACCCGATTTCGATTCCGTTTGCTTTATGTGATGGCACTAGGTGAGGGCTTCAAAACTTCTACACAGAATCTTGACCTTTGACTTCTTTGACCTTTGACCTTGATTTTTGACCTGTATTGTACATTTTGCTACGAAATGCTACTTCCGGCGGGGACATATATTACGCACCGCGTAATTTCTACTTTTCCTTGTGTGTCAGGCAATATCTGTGCAGGGCAATACAGTTAACTCCATGCAATATTTCTGTGCACCATACAGTATCTTTGTGCGGTAAATGACAAAAAGTTCTGAAGTTAACTGTGATTTATTTGGTCTACTTTTGTCTCATTCCAGCAAGAGGAGAAGGAGAGACAAGAGAGAGAAGAAGGAGAGAGGATCATGAGGGAACAGAAGGAAGAAGAGATGAAGAAGGCAGAAGAGGAGGTACAGAATTCATACCTTCTATTTTTGTTCCCCACCCATTTACTGGTGGGAAGATGGATCACCAGTTCTGAGCCCCATTTTATATAACTCGTTAACAGTGACAAGTTGCCATAGTTGTTTTAAGCAAGTTTCATGTACCTGAAAATTTCTGGTTTTAGAGGACAATACACTCCTGTTATAACGTACATGGTTAAAATGAAATTTTGGTTACGACAAAATAAAAGTTCAGGTCGCAACATTTTCCTACCTATGTATTTTAATGTTTATTTGTTCGGTTATAACAAATATAACAAAAGAAAACTGCCAGTCCCAAAGACTTCGTTACCGGGAATCCACTGTACTACATTAATGATAACTGTCAAGGCTGGCTCTGCATACCTCGCCAATGTCATACACTGAAGTGTAATTAATCATCACCTGTTAACGATCATGCATCACCACCCACTCTCTCATGTTTGTGTGGTTGTCATGGCAACCTCCCAGGCCATCCGGTTATCTCTGGAGCGGCAGCTGGTGGAGGAGCCGGAGGAGGGGACGAGCCAGGCGGTGAGCACCCTGCGCATGCGGCTGCCCTCGGGCGAGACGGTGACGCGGCGGTTCCTGGCCGCGGAGAAGCTGCAGATGCTGCTGGTCTTCCTGGGCTCAAAGGGTTTCCACTCCGACGCCCACAAGGTGCTCACCACGTGGCCCAAGAGAGACGTGAGTTCCTCTCCAAGTTGCTCATGTATGATGATGATGATGATGCAAATTTCACTGATTCTAGGAGAATGCTTATAACCACAGATTTTTGGCTGTACCAAAAAGAAATGATGAATTTAAAATGGTTCAAAAATATCAGTTTTCTCCCAAGTTTGTACACCAGGGGGGTGTTTCATAAAGCTGTTCGTAAAGTTACAAACAACTTACGAGCGACTGGTGATCAATTGTGATGTGCTATACTTACTAGAATTTCAATAATTCACCACATGAACTGATCACCAGTCGCTCGTAAGTCGTTCGTAACTTTACGAACAACTTTGTGAAACAGGGCCCAGAACCTCTAATCTGTTGGTGTGATATAAATGCCTACCAAAGTCACAAATTTGATCAAATTGCATCCATTTGCCTGGTTGAGATCAACTTAAGGACCAGTTTTCACATTTTCATCATCTTCTTGAAAGGAAATGGTCAAATTTTCACCAAATTTTGGCCATTAATATTGCTACATGCTGGAATATATTTTGCACCAAGGGGCATGATGCCCCACTTGAGGGCCCCATCCTAGGGGGCCAAGAACCCCCAAAATTAGAGAATCTTGGTTAAATCTTCTGTCTCTGAGTGAATACAATGTTCATTAGTGAGAGTGTACTTTCAAGTGTGTTCGTGGCAGATTCAGCGGTGACCCCCCATGGGGCCAAGACCAAATTGGGAGCAAATTTTCACATCTTGATCTTATTTTTGAAAATGCATGATCAAAGTTTCTTCAAACTTGGCATGGTAGAATATGCAAATGAGCGTCATGCCATCCTGGGGATCCCCCAAGGCTCCCTAAGTTTGCTATGTTCCTTTTGGTTAATAGTCTGCAAGAATGTGTGGAAGGTAATCTTGCTATAATCAGATGAGCATGGGACCCCCCCCCCCCCCCCCATGAGATCACCTACTCATCACTATATTGTTCCTTTTGGCTGAAAGACTAAGACTAAATAAGATTACTCCCTCTCATAACAGGCTTTGCAATGCTTCATATCATCCACAGCTCACCACCCTGGACGGACAGCAGACGCTACAGCAGCTAGGACTTTGCCCACAGGAGACCCTGTTTGTTGAAGAACGCTAGACCGGGGGATAGACTGGGGAATGACCCCCTCCCCCACCAATACTCGTGACCCGTGGAAGGAAAACAACATGAACAACACAAGGGTCACTGTCCAAGGGTCATCATGGTTTAGAGTCTGCAAAAGAGTCGTGGTCAAAGTTCGTAGACTGTTATCTCTGACCATGTCAGACTTGGATTCGGAAGCTTTTTGTAATAAAGTGTGTGGAGGCGCCAGCAAAGGACAGGATTGTCTCAGCAAGAGCCGTCTGCGCCCAGTGATAGATGGTACAGCATCTCCATGTGGCTCGCAACATATTTCAATACATTGTACCACAATAATGATGACAGTTTACTGTTCTTGTTGCTGGACTGTGGATAGTATCAGGGGTACTTGCAAAACTTAATTTTTTTTTTTAAAGTGGCAAATTCATACGAGTATCACACCATACCATACCGTCCACACCAACTTCTAAATGAAAGAAATTTTTTTAGGGCACTTTGCCTCTTTTTGTTTTCTTTTCTTTTTTGTTTTTTTTAGTAGGCTAAAATGGGTGTTGTGAATGTTTTGATTTATGCTGCATGTAGGCCAGTGCCGCTTCAGAGGATATATTAATTCTGAGTTTTCGTTGGTGCAACTGAGATGTCAAAAGTTTAACCCAGCAAATTATATGCTTGAAATATTTTCACTGTGATTCTTGGCATTTCTCTTTCTCATAGCTGCACATTACCCTGCAGTGCATTGAGGAGACACAGAATGTCTGGAGAGAGTACTAATGTGCATTCCTGCAAGATTAAACAAAACAAAACAAACGGTAAATGTTTAGCATGAGTTTTGAATTTAAAAACAGCTCTGGTTTATACCAATTAGAGATTCACTGGTTGCTTGACTAGTCTCTGCATCATTAAAGGATGGTACAGTGCACTCCCGTTACAACGAACATGGTTATAACAAAATTTCGTTATACCGAAGTAACTCTTCTGGTCCCAAAGTTATCACCATAAAAGTCTATGGTACAAAATTCGCTTATAACGAACACGGTTATAGCGAAATTTCTGTTATAACGAAGTCTTTTCCAAGCGCCACAGACAAAGAAAAACAAAAGAAATGTGCTCCGTCATAACGAAATGCGAATTGCTTTCGAAAATACGTAGCGGAACAAGCATTTATAGCGCCTCTGCATGGGTGAACGCTTCACACCACTGTGTGTTCGCTCTTTGTGTCACGCACAGTTTCTGATGGGAACTTGCGTTTATTATCGTAATACAGTTATCCCATCACATTTCACATAGCTTTCCAGTGTATGATGAGTATTCAGCAAACATAATATCATATATATATACGTGGTTCCTTGTTTTTGTTATATATTGCATTTGTTCGGTTATAACAAAAGAAAACTGCCGGTCCCGAGCATTTCGTTATAACGGCAGTGCACTGTATAGTTTTTGTTGAGATGGGGTTTCAGCTTTAACTTTTCATGAGATAATTAGACACCACATATATGAAATATTAAAGAGCATACAATTCTAAAAGGAATTAAAAATTTATTTGATGAAGAGTTTTTAAAATGGAAATAAAATAAATGAAATCAAATGTGGGTCCCACCTTTCATTAGAACCTCTTTGTTTCTGGACATCTCAGCCATTTCTAAACCAATTTTCATCAAATAAACTTCCTCTTAGAATAGTATGCTCTTTAATATTTCTTCTAAGTGTTTTCTAGTTATCTCGCAAAAAGTCAAAATCTGAATCCCCATCTCAACCAAAACTATACCATCCCTTTAAACAGTTTTGTCGTGTTGGCCTCCATGAGGGTAGAAGAAGGTTCTTACGAGCAGACGAAGTTGAATCGTTTTCCTCCAAAAGCACATATCTGACATCACTTTTGGCCAGGCGTACCGGCAGGCACGGAGTTTGTTTTCCAGTGGAGTTGAGTTTGATGCTGGATGCGTTTTTGTCAATCTGGACAGTGTGAGTGACCTCTCCAGGACGATATATAGAAGGCGTTGTTTTGGTGGCCTTTGCATTCGCTGCAGTCATGGTGTGTCCATACACGGATGAAGTATTCGTGCATGTAAGTGTACCAAGAGCTACATGTACATGTCCCATTGACAGGCCATGTTATTTTGTGAAGCTGTTGTCTGCAGCGTTCTTTGAAATCGACAGGCGATGAGGAGATTCGTCTTTTTGTGTGTGTGAACACCCAGCAACTGTTGACACACAGGGGAAAGGCACTTCAGAAACGTGATTGCAAACGAGTTCTTCGCAAAATGTCATTTCCTCGCTGTCGTCGATGTTTCCTGTACATTTGGATCACAAATGGTGTATGATGGACCATTCCTAGGGAGCTTTGGGAAAGCCTGAACTGGGTTCTAGTTACCCAATTGCTGAACATGATTTATCCATGTTGAGTATCTGTCCTTATTCATGTATGTGCAGAAATCAATGTGCACACACACACAGATAGGTATGTATGGGACTACATGATGAGCATGATTCAGTCAGATAGGATTTGGCATGTTCCCCGCTTGGCACGAAAGAAGCAGACCCTTTCTCTTTGTTTCTGCCGCACCATGTCCGATGATGATCAGGAACATGCAAGTTACTTCAACGCAGCTGCTGCGTACTAGATACCATTTGCAATGCATCATCCCATTTCCCATGTCTGGATATCTCATAGGTCAAGCACTTTGAAGCCACTGCACCATTTTCTCACCGCGCACATTGCCTATATATTCAATTGTAGTGGAACCTCGTTATAAAGAGGTCTGATATCACAAAACCCTTTCATAACAAGGTGATTTTGTAAGTCCAAACTCTGCATATTCCTTTGGTTTGTACCCCGATATATTGAGAAACCTTATGTAACAAGGTAATTATGATTTTACTAAGGGATTTATATTTGATTAACAATGGACCAAAAACATAATTTGTATAATTTTTAACATAGGAACCTTTAATATTTACCCATGCATCTTTATATCACCATATATTTTTGACACTTTCTATTCATTAAGATTATAGTTTCACTGCCATTGTACACCTCCTTTATATTGATAATCAGTAATGATTGTGTGACAATTCCCATGGTCTTGTCTCTTTACAGCAACCAGTGTATGATCCAGTGTTATTAGCTGATTAAAGTGCACCTGTTATGTGGGTCAAGCCAGAGGATGTGAACTCTGCTCACTTCTGCCTCTCTTACTGTGCTAGGATGCTGACTGCACCCTTTGGCCCGAATTCACGTAGGTGGTACAAATGAAACCATGGTTTAAACCATGGACAAAAACCATGGCGCGCCAAGTGTCGCATGGAACATTTTGTTACAAATCAGTTATTTCGTCGATGAAATGATTATTTTGTCACGAAATGACAACATTTTGTAGCTAAATGAACATTTCGTCCACGAAATGATATTTTCGTTAACGAAACGGTCATTTTGTCGACGAAACGACCAATTTCGTAACGAAATATTCCGTGCGACACTTGGCGCTCCATGGTCTTTGTCCATGGTTTAAACCATGGTTTCATTTGTACCACCTTCGTGAATTTGGGTCTTTGTGTTTCATATCCAGGACACATCAGATTTATTTCAGAACACAAGACAGCAGTGCTTAGTCAATTTTTCTTTGGGGTAGAGGCCTCCTCTTCCTCTCCTGTGATCTTCAAAGGGCTGTGAAGTCTGCCACAAAGAGGAACTTGATTTGTCTGCTCAGTCTGGGGAGGAGTGTGTAAGTTGTTCAGAGTTGGATATCAGTGGCTGAACATTTCTTTCGACACCTTTATAGTCCAGTGAGCTTGAGAATGCAACAGATTCTGGGAATTTCTTCCAGCTGGAATAAAAGGTTGTAGTCCAACGATGATGGTGAATCTGATGAGAAGAAGAGTTAACGTTACCTTGATATGTCCTAAAGTGGATGCTGGCTTCAACCAGTCATAATATAGGTCTCTGTTAGTCTCCATCATATCACTAGGTGTCTGTTACCAAATTGCTGAAGCACGGTGCCTTGTGAGACATGTGAAAAGCAGTACTAGGATGAAAAAACTCCTGGTGCAAAGCCTGATTAGTTGTATGGTGCCTGATTTTACAAGCTGAATGCATTTCAGTACCCTTTACTTTATTGATACGAATCCAAGTATCCATTTTGACAGCAAGTATGATCAAGCTTGTCGTCATTTATCTTGGCATTGATTAGTGTGTGAGTTGAGTATATCTGTCTCATTCATGAAGAAAGGATTAAATTGGGTCAAAAGAGGATGTCCACATTAAAACACAAACGTGAGTGTTAACTACAGAGCATAGTGTATGATTTGCAGTCTCAGTATACCTTGACATGGGATTTCTGCACAGGAATCTGTAGGAGCAATCGTAAGATGCTTCGTCAAGAAACAAACTGAATACGAAACCAAAGACACTTAGGCATTTATCTTCGTAGCTATGTGAAATACTGCCAGTTTGCATTTTACATGATATCAGTAGTTAGTCGTAAAAGCTTCAAGGAAAATGTTCCAGTAAAAGAGAAAGAGTTCTTACAAAGGACAACAACAATAACGATATTGTACTGTTCTACAATGTTTCCTCACTATTTACAAGTTTGTGACACGTAGTGATATTGTAGTATAAACAAGCCACAACTGATCTTGTTCTTTCCTACTGAAGAAGTAATTTATGAATAACATTACAAGTGTGTTACGTTGTTCTATGGCACTGTGCAGTCCTGTGAGAAGTGACTGTCCTATGCAAGCTGTTTTAAAGATCTGTGGGAAAAATGTTAAGCTCATGCAATATATATATATATCCAAGTCCTATACATTATAGGCAGGATGATAATACTGTCAAATGCATAACTTCATTATTGTAGAAAGACAGTAATTGTATGTGAAGACCATTTGTGACCCTGAATCACAAAACCCATGAAAGGTCGCCAGACATGGATTTTTAGTCAAGGTCAGGTTTTGAAAGAGCAGACTAAGCTTTAAAATGATGTCAGGCTCAAGTGAAATTGATTCTCTTAACCTTTATAGATATTGGAAAGAAAGCACACACTCTGGAAAAGTGGTACTGAGAAATGAGACTCCGAAGTATAGGGTCTATTCGAGCACTTGAATCTTACCAAGCCATGCTAGCTGTGCAGTGAATGGGACAAAAAACAGGATGTAAAGCACCATAGCAACAACAATAATGAAGAGCTTTTTAGATTTAGCTGAAATTAAGCATGCTTAATCAACACATTTTATCCATTACTAATACCAACTTTAAAAGCAGTAACGTCATCCTTTCAAAAGTTAATAGAGTTGAAAGTGAAGAGTGTAAAGTATTTTGTAGAAATGAAAAGGAGTCCTATATTAAAGACATACCTAGTCAATCATTATTCTACACAATAAGTGTTCTAGAAAAACTGCTAAAAATGCATTTTCCCATCCGTTTTGTGATTTCAAGCCTCAGAACAACATAAAAGAATTGCTCTGTGAGAAAATATGAAAAACTCGAGCTTGACTAGGTTGACCTGTTTCACTTATTTTGAGTCCTCGCGTAAAATCAGGGCATGTGACTTTTTATTGGTTTTGTGCAGCACAGTCCTATTTGGATAGATTGCAGCCGTGTTCTTAATAAGACAGAGACCAGTAGAGTGCTCAATTATGATTATTAATAACCACTCAAGTCAGTGGGGAATTTTCTCGCAGAAATTATCACTCATGCCATCAGTAAATTGGCAACGCTGCATTTCCTTGCATATCTGACTTTAAAGAAAGTCCAGTGTGCGTGGTAAGATTCATGAGGAATATCCGAACGTAACCCGAGACAGAGACAAAACACCATGTGGCGGATAAATGGAATCATAGCTATATCACTTTTTTATCATCGTACCATATTGGGAACGAAAGTTCGCTTACCCCTTTTCAGATGTGTTTTGATGCAGATGAGATGAATACTAAGTTATTTGTTTTGGGGGGATTGTTTTTGGTTAACAAGGGATTTTTGTGAATGCATCAGGACTAGAGTGATATGCATTTTTCTCTTGTTTCTGCTATCCGAATAATGCTGACTTTTTGTGAGCACACGCAAATCCGACCAAAAAGATCGCCAGTAAGTCTTATCCCGCACTTATGTTATTGTGTACCATGTGTTTCCTTACAATGTATGTGTGTGTACGTATGTGTGCATCTCCCACACAACTACAATTGTAGTTGCACAGGTTTGTAGTGAGAGTCTGGGTTAAAACACTATACTGTATACTCCATATATTTCGCGGGGTTTCTATTTTCGCGAATTTAGCGAGTCGGTGCTATTTAAGAACATACGACAATATTAACTCTGATCCCGACATGAGTGTGATGCGCACGCATACAGGTAGTGGAACGCAGTTCTCAGTACATGAACAACTAAGGTGTTTTATATTGCTGTACTCTGCGATTGCATATTTAACCACTCGCGAAATTGTCAGGAAGTCCCAATTCGTGAAAATAGGACTCCATGAATGTATAGCGTATACAGTATTGGAATGGGAGCCTGTGCAATCAGCACAGACTTCGTGAGGATTTTTTTGAGCACATTGTATTTGGTCTGGAGTGGCATTATTTGGATGCAGATGATTCTTAACCACTCATGCCCACGAGGGGCATTAGTGACCACAGGGCTCAGGGGTGAACTTGTTGAATTCTGTCGTAATGGTGCTGATTGGTAAGATGTTGAAGATGTAGAAGATAATAATTATTGATTTTCATCACCCAACCATCCATGTCTTATTAGAAATGTCTAACTTGGTTTGTCCTTGAAGAAGTTTGTGTTAGTAGACCATTTTTTTTTTTTTTGGGGGGGGGGATTTCAGTTGATATATTTTGTCAAAAGAGAGGCCTAAATGAAATTTATTTGGGAGATACTAAAGAGAGAAAATTGCAGCTCTCATGTCAGACGTTTTCATCAGGGCTATTACATTACTGATCAACTCTCCTAGAGTGAAGGCTTGTGTTGGTTGTACATTGATGAAGTAGCTAAGTATGAAACTGTAAAATTATTAATGTGGGAGGGTGGGAACAAAACAGTTCTTGTTGATGAAAAACCAATGAAAGTATGTTTACGTGTCCATTAATGTGTGGATGTGAAGAAGAGATGTTGGAATTACTGTTTGAGAATCAGATGTGTGACGTTATGTGGTTTGGGTTTTTCTTTTCTCCTTAGCAACTTTACTCTTTCACGTTCTCGTATTACTGAAAATCGCATCTCTTTGTGTGTATGTCTTGATGAACATACCCACATAGTGTATGTCTTGATGAACATACCCACATAGTGTATTAAATTCTTAGGTAAGAGGAAATATCAACTGAGTTATTTTTTAGATCCTTGATGGTTTAATCATTTATTTATATTGTAGTACATAATGTGAAGTCCATGTCTTAATAAAATGCAAAGAAAAAAAAAAGAAGATGTTTTTAAAGTTGCGTTGAATAGTGTTGTCTTTTATATCCACTGTGCTTAATACAATGTACAGTGCACTCCCATTATAACGAATGCAGTTATAACAAAATTTTCGTTATAGCTGAGTAAAAAATCAGTTCCCAAAATTACCATCTATTTATCTTTATATACTTTACAGTTCGGCTGTAACGAAATGTGATGTAATAAAAGGAAATTGCTGGTCCTGAGGACTTTGTTATAATGGGAGTTGCCTGTACATCGTCTGTTTTAACTTTTTATGTTTTAAGTTTTAACGTTTTCATCTGCTTTGAAAGGCATCGCCAGATATTCATCCAAACGTGGTAGAAGTCATCTTTTCTTCTTTTTTTCTTCTTCTTTTTTTTTTGGGGGGGGGGGGGAGGGGGGGGGGGAGGGGGGGAGATTATTGAAACACTGGTACAGGTGGCCTTTAGGGGGAGGGAGCAGAGGCCGGCCCAGCATGGGATGTACAAATGTATGTGCATACACACATGCAATTTGAAACATCTTCCTTTTCCGCGTTCAGAGGTAGTACAATGGTACAGAATATGAGTGGTTGGTGACAATAGTGGCTGATTTGGCTCCGAGAGGGTTTGGGAAGAGTGTTGTAGCCCTGTGTGTGAGTCCTTTTCTTGGTATTACTGGTAGAGAATCGGTATTTCTCCTTCAGCCCCGGGAAAAGGGTACCCGAGTTAAAAGCTTACCACCAAAGGGAAGTTTTATCAGGGTCAATTCTATTTGGAAACTCGGGTGAGTGCTGAAGTAATGGAGATCTTGTATGAGAGGGGATGGTAACAGTGGGATGTTAGAAGAGGATAAAACGAAAGGAGGGGAAGAATGTATGCGTAATTAGAAAAAAAGATAAAAACACATTTACTTTACCCACTCTCATATATTTGTGCCAAATGTCAAGTTTGGGATATATTCAGTATATATACATATACATAATATATATCTGTACATATACATATTCACAAACATATATAAATACATATACATATACATATACACATACATATACATAACATAATACATTGTACATAATACATAAACATATTAATTGTTTGGTAATTTAACCCCCCCCCCAAAAAAAAAAAAAAAATAATAATAATAATAATATGTACTGGGACCATCGATTGTACATTTTTATTTTTTCTCAGTTGTTCCAAATTCGTTCTCGCGTCTGATAGAGCAGTGTCTTAAAAGTCATCTTAAGATTGAGATATGAGCTCATGGATCCTATTGAAGTTGATTTTTTGTGTTAAGTGTATAGTAATACATGAATATATTGTATATGTATATGCGCACACATACACGTGTGAATATATAATTATATTGTGTATGTGTGAATATACATGTCTGTAGATTATATTTTCTTTAAGGTAGAGAAACAAGTAAAACAGTTAATTTGAACGCACAGTGGTGTTTCACTTTGTACCATGTACGAGAGCTATCATTTCATTGGGTACAGAAAGGAAGAGTAGCTTGCCCTATACAGTCAACTGTGGCACGGTAGGTGACAGGTGCGTCCGTGAATGGGCAACGCTCGTCAAAGTTTGATAAGCATGAGCTTGAATTCGTGGCTAGTCAGATGTCGCTGTCAATTTCACTAGACTGAAACAACAAAAAAAAAAGAAAGAAGAAAAAAGGGGAAGATGTAACGTTGAATGGAGAGAAAAGAAAAACTTACCAGGTTTTGTTGACCAACATAGGCGGACAGATGACTGCCCGAGCGGGAAGTGTATGGGATAGTGAGAAAAAGAAAGAAAAAGAAAGAAAGAAAGAAAGAAAGAAAGAAAGAAAGAAAGAAAGAAAGAAAGAAAGAAAGAAAGAAAGAAAGAAAGAAAGAAAGAAAGGGTTTGTGGGATAGTGAGAAAAAGAAAGAAAAAGAAAGAAAGAAAGAAAGAAAGAAAGAAAGAAAGAAAGAAAGAAAGAAAGAAAGAAAGGAAAGAAAGAAAGAAAGAAAGAAAGAAAGAAAGAAAGAAAGAAAGAAAGAAAGAAAGAAAGAAAGAAAGAAAGAAAGAAAGACTCCAAACGGACGATAGCAGACGGTGGGGTGTGAACTTGCCCGTACATTTTTATCACTATTGACGATTACTGATAGTGTACCAATCCGTATCGCGTCCATACATACCATGTTGTGTGGCTAACGTTATAACAGTATTCCACTTAATTTGAAAACTATTGATCTTTTTTGAAAACATTAGACACAATGTTGCATTTTTTTTTAAACAGAACATGTTTGTTTGGTGGGTTTTTTTTTTTTTTTGTCCGTTAAATACAAACTATCAATGCTCTTTCAGCAATAACAAAGGTATGCATCTATTTCATAATGGAGAAAGTTCTGGGATCGCATACCAGAGGTTTCGGGTTCAAATTCATTTTGGAGACTGCTTCCAGACCAACCATCCCCCCCCCCACACACACACACACACACGACAAAACAGAAAAAGACATCAATTTGCTTAGTTTCGTGCGCTGTGACAGTGTAAGTACCAGGTTTCTTTTATTCCAGTATAAAACTCAGTAAGCTTCATGTATTCCACGTTTTCGAACTTGACGTAAAGCTCGAAACATCAAGTCAAATAGTGAGCCTAATTGACGGTACATAGCCCACCCCATCCCCATCCCTACCGAAAGAATAACAACGAAGGGAAGTACCGGTTAGCCTTTATATACTCTGGTGCCTTGAGAGCTGCATCTTGTCACGTTTCATCAGTATTACCCCGTTGTCAGTAACCCCTTGGTATGCCTTATACGCCGCATTATGAATCCGAATTGATTGTTATGATAGTTCCGTGCGTAATGCGCGCGTGACAGTACTATAGTCCGTGCACGAATTTCAGACAGTACCGTTACAGTCCTCTTCCAGGGTCGCGCTCCGTAGATGCCTTACTCGGCATGCGGTCCGGTCCGCCTTTCGGATCCAGAGCGGCGGGACTCCTCTCAGACAGCGCGTCTTTCTATCCCGGAAGCTCAAAAGATTTAAAAGGCAAGAAAAGAAAGCAGCAATTGGTGTTTGGAGCTATGACCAGGTCAAAACCCTGGTGGTGTTTGTATGCACTGTCAGCTTCGCGCAAACCAGTTGCTGACCATTTCTCGTTTAATTTCAGCTCTTACCTTAACGATAAGAATATCGTTTTAATTACGTTTGAATTCTTTGGGCATCTTCAGGTTGCCCTGAAATAGAAAAATTATCATGTATTAGTTGATCACTTCAAATATTCATCCATGGCCTATGTTAATTGATTGGTGATGTTCAAATCTCGGACTACTATTCAACGTCTCTAAGTTTCTGACCAGTTCGTCCGAAGTCAAGAGTCTTTTGGGAAGAATAGCAAGTGTTGAATTTCAGCTTTGACTTGATTGTTATTGCTGAATATCGGCAAAACGAAAGACATCTTTAAACCCTTTCTGTGCTAGGGACTATGATCTTTGCACATAACGCTATGGGATTTTTGTGCCAATTAACACTCGAGGCATCCCTTTCCTTTGAAAGTTCGTTATGTATCATGTCGACGCTACATCTCCCAGTGCAAGAGATCCGCCCATGAGCTGTGTCGAACCTTTCTTAAACCCTGTGCAACTTGTAAGTATTTTATGTCTATGACGTTTCAAAACCGCAGTCTTGTGGAGGTTAAACTGCAACAGTCTCATGTCTGTACAACACCACCTCCTCCACCTCATCCCCATCAGGTTTTGCCACTCACAAAGGGGTTACTCTCTTTACGGGTAAAATTTGCGGAACACCTTGCAGAAACTTGGAGATATACGTTTTCCCTAGGTACGCGGGGCCTATATGTCAAGCTATGATTACTTCTTTTTACGCTGAGTTAGATATAGGGTTCATTCTTTTCATTTACGTCATCTAATAATGATTTGTCCTAAAGCCATGACGCATGTATAGGGTAATATAAGACACCGGTTGAAAATGAGGACCTATTTTGCTAAGTATAAGAACGCCCTCTTGCGGGCCAGTTTCTGTAAGAATGTACAAGAGGTCTAAATTTGATCAGTAGGTCACGTATGGATATTTCCCGTCCGTGTTGTAACTGAACGACTCCCATGAATATTTGATGTAATATAAAATCAATTCCCGCCAGACTATATGTTTGCATGACTAAAATATGTTAAGTTTATTAACACCACAGCTGGAAAACAGACTAGCAATATAATAACCCTTTGTGTGGCGTAAATACTCAATCTTGAGTGATACACGCCATTAAACCCAAAACAAAACAACGACTTTGTGTGCCTATGATTCAAATGTGCACAAGTTTTACACAAAGACATGGACAAGAAATTGATGTGTTACGCAGAGGGTTAAACAAACTCAAGCGTTAACCAAACACAAAGTTATGGTCGTTCATATACACCACCAAACTGGAGGGAAAAGAAATAACATTTTATCCAAGGTAGAAACACGTTGGTGTTTAATTGGCAGACGTCCGCTTTGTTGGTACCAACGGGTATTATTTGATAGGATGAATATTGACAAATTAATGATAACCGCGTCTATAATGCCTGCAGTAGGCACTGCATACAGTTATGAGTACAAGTATTATCAAAGAACAAATTCTGCAAGACTCACGGACCTGTACCAAAGACGTCATCAAGAGAGTAAAGAAACAACAACAACAATAACAATTTTAACATTTTATAACTCTGCGCAACGGCTGGCGTGGTGGCAATTTCGCGATAGTTGCAACAGTTGTTCTTATTCCCTCAGTCCATGCCGATGAGGGCATTGATGCAAGACTGATTATAGGCAACCTGGCTGTTTTTTCTTTTACTTAATATAGTTATTTCTCAGAGACCACTTGGAGATACCAGAGACCAACTATTTGAAAGGGAGACGTCTAGTTTTCATTAATACTTATAGGTATATTAACGTCGAAATGAGTCTGTCGATGCACAATGCTGCATATGATAACATTAAAATAACTGAATAATGTATACCTTTGTAAGTGTATGAGCGACAGCGTGTTAACACAACAATATTCTTTTCCGTTATTTTTGCTCCTCGTAGAGAGAGATAGTAATTGTTATGACTCTTAGCCTGTCACGCTAGCTCATGGGAAGAGCTGTGTGGGGTGAGGTTTGGGGGGTAGTGGGGGGGGGGGGGGGGGAGTGTCCTAACACGTAATGACTAACCCCTCAGATATGTGTAATGCTTAGCCAAATCATCGTGGCTAGTAATCAGGAAGTTAATAAATGCAGCCAAAACGGGAAGTTTAACCGACTTAGAGTACACGTCGTATTCAATTACAGCCTCAACGATTTATTTTCTGTGATTTTTGTATATCAATTTCAAGGGAGAAAAAATGATGATAAAAAAGCCTTGACCTATTTTCTAGTTCGCTGAATATTCACTAGCTGAAAGGAAAATTCCGTTGGCAGCGGTCCATGAATAACCAGTCATGGCTCAATGAAGGGATCTAATGCGTTCTTATAGTCATGATCATACACACAGAGACACAAGCACACTCGTTATACATTTTTCACGTGTATTCATTATGTTTATATCTATGTCATGTTGCAGTTATGAAGTTTAAACAACATTGCCACTAATTCAAGGATAATTAATGGTACGAATACTCTTTGATCTCATTTTAACATTGTTTGAGACGAATAAAAAATAGTGGTTGCACAGAACAATATTGGAGAAGAAGTTTTTTAAGACGTTCGCTTGATCAAAACGAGACTTCGAAATGACTATGAGTATAGGCATGTGTCTTGAGGGAGGGAACAAACCGTATGTCGCATACTATACTAATTGTCTCTGCGCTGTATTTACCACAGGTCAGGCGTATTCATCAGATATCAGTCCATCAATGCTACGTCTTAAACAATCTAATATGATCTTTATCCCATACTCACTCTTTTCTCAGTGGACGATGCATGCTGGGGAAGATTAACAGATCGAAAAGGAGGTGGGGATGATAAAAGTGATAAGAATGTGTAGGAGGAGGAGGGGGAATAGGAGCAGCAGTATACGAGGAGGAGGAGGAGGAGCAGGAGGAAGAGGGGAAGGAGGAGGTGGATATTCCAGAAGGGGGAGAGGAGGAGGAGGTATTTTATGAATATGACGAGGGGTGACAATGATGATGATGATGATGATGATGATGATGATGAATATGATGACGAAGATGATGGGGTGATGACGTAGATAGCGACAACTATGGCGGCGGCGACGACGACGATGATGATGATGCTGACGACGACGATGATGGTGTGGATGATGAAGAATACGATGGCGACGACGACGACGACGCATGATAATGACGATGCCAATGATGATGATAATGATGTGGAAGGCGATTATGATGATGACGCTGATGATGATACCATGTCGTGATGAAGATGATGATAACCAGGGTGAGGATGAAGAATTTGATTTTCTTGCTAATTAAGGAAATGATAGCTTTTATGAAATACATTTTTTTTAAATGATGACAATGCTGTGAGGACGGATTAAGCAGCCAGGGTTTCGAAAAGCAATAGAGTCGATCGCTGGCTACATAACATATGATGGAGTGTGTGTGTAGGACATATCAATTATGATTAACAGACTGGACTTTGTTCGCCTCTTAATTCTTTCATCATTTATCTTTCAGAATGTCCTTTGAAATGATTTGACTCCTTGGTATGATATCCTGATTGACTACCTCAGCCAGAGCGAGATGTTCTCAAGTAGAAGAACCCAGTAGATTTAATAAAATCAGGTAGGCGAGTCTCACCTCCCTGATAAAATAGCGGACCCTCTGACACATATGCAATGGAGTGATATAATTACAAAAGTGTACAATAAAGATGATATCAACGTCGACAAAGAGATAGGGGCCTGGGATGCAAAGATAAAGACTAAAAATTGTTTTTCAAAAGTGTTAAGAAAATTGACTGAGGGGATCACCTACATTCAAGTTTAACTGTTTTTTTTTTCAGAAATACACTTGGACCTGTGCGCCATACAAAACCGTCACAATTATTATTATTATTGTTATTATCATTATTATTATTATTATCATTACTATTATCATCATCATCATCATCATCATCATCATCATCATTATCCTTAACCTAGAGGTTTAACTATCAAACGTGCACACTCTGTAGAAATACGGCTCCCTGCCAGGTTTAATCTGACCAAGGAGGTATGATACCTCCTAGTTCTGACCAATCATGCTCTACAAGACGCTGAAGGCATCCTTGCTTTACCTCCCCCCCCCCCCCCCCACGAAAGTGTCTTGGATGATTTTACATCATTATCATTATAGCAATGCTGACGGGTATGCAAAGTGACGGCCAGCCGATAAATGGGGATTCAATTGCTCTCCAGATTCGGGAGGAAATCTTCACTGTGATACTGCAGACGATATAATTGCTGCTACTATTATGGTGTTCAATGCGCTATCTGTTTTATAAAAAAACTTCTCTTGCATGATGTTTTCTCCCGAAGAAGAAGTATGTATAATTTATTATAAGGAAAATGATGCTTGCCGAAATCTCATTTAGCATTGATGTGCTAACTGCACACAATACTAAATGCATGTCATTTTTTCTTCAACATACTTTGACCTTATTATCAATCAAAGTTTCAGTTAGGGGGGTCAGAAAGCTTCACAAGCATGGGAATAAATAAATTCAACAACATATTTGCAAGTATAGTAAAAGACAAGAAACACCTCACCGCTTTGAGGAAAAAAGATATGATAAAAATATTTGAAATATACATCTGCAATGCACAAACGATGAAAAGATTATGACATTGAAATAGTGTCTGGGAATATATCATTAACATGGATTATGTGCCGTGTCGTGTTTTTTTTTCTAGTTAGTGTGGCATGCATAAGTCACATTGTACAAATTTCACCCAAAATAGGATGTGTGCATACATAATGTGTATGTCGGGGTTTGTGTGTTTGTGGAAAAGAGATAAAAGAAGAGATAATGAAAGAAGAAAAGAGAGGAGATAGATGTACATAATCATAGAATCTTGTAAGTAATGCTGGAAAGATTAGATACGTGTAAGTATAGCGCTGGAGAGAATAAACTATTTGGAAATAATCACGCACTCTACGTTACCCCTTTCCTGGACATTTTGATTGGAAACAAATTGCGTTTGTCGTGGATGTGGCTCTGATGGCAAGCCAAATTGTTTCAAGATTAATCTTCGTTATTTATAGACGTCATGAAGGACACGATTCTTTCTCAATGTCTGTTTATCTATCTATCTATCTATTTATCTGTTTATCTATCTATCTATCTATCTATCTATCTATCTATTTATCTATCTATCTATCTATCTATCTATCTATTTATCTATCTATCTATCTATCTATTTATCTATCTATTTATCTATCTATCTATCTATCTATCTGTCTATCTATCTATCTATCTATCTATCTATTTATCTGTTTATCTATCTATCTATCTATCTATCTATCTGTCTATCTATCAATCTATCTATCTATCTATCTATTTATTTATCTGTTTATCTATCTATCTATCTATCTATCTATTTATCTGTTTATCTATCTATCTATCTATCTATTTATCTGTTTATCTATCTATCTATCTATCTATCTATCTGTCTATCTATCTATCTATCTATCTATCTATTTATCTGTTTATCTATCTATCTATCTATCTCCATGTATATCTTCTTGTACGTGAGATGTGGATTTGACAAAAACGCAGGGGTAAACCACTTCTCTTGTTGACCTTACGTTAACTCAATAGTCATCTGCAATGACTGCGTAAATTAAGCAGAGAATATAGGCAAAAAGTAGATGAAGAGATAGAATTATGTATAGATATGTTTCTCTAGCAGCCCGTATTATAGTAGATGGCGCTTCGAAATAAATCGAGCAGCTAAGGATTTTGTCGCTTCGATAGAATGCTCTACTGATCTTCATACGCGTTTTACGGAGACCCTATGAATGGGCGATATCGGGGGGAAAAAACTTCTCTTCACCCGCTGAAAGCGGCCAGCCAGCCAATGAAGTGTTACCATGGTTGAATAGTTCGCAGGGTAATCGCTGTGCGAAGCTACGAGGATTCAGTATGCGTTCCATTTGCCGTCGCTATCTGTCGGGCCATTCTTATGCAGATACACCATGGTTTGTATAACTTTCGATCTACCTTCTTATACTTTTTCCCCTCTTTCTTTCTTTTAACGCCGTCAATAGTCTCGCAGAGAAAAAGGAAATGTCCCCTTGAGGTTTTGTTGATGTTAGTGATACGACGTTTCTTGTCAGATGTCCCCCCTTTTGTGCTGTCTCTGATTGAAGCCGTGCGGACAATGGGAAGCGACAGGAGTAACTGACGCCATCGGTAGGCCGACAGACACCCGTCGATCCGCAGGTAGCACTTCGGTATGTTCATTCACGGCGGGATTTGGCCCACATCTGGAAGACGCCGAATCGAGGAACGTCCCCAACAGCTGGATCACCCTGACTTCTGCAGCTCTGTTGTTGCCCTGATTGGAATTTCACACCACCTTCCAACTGGGCCTCTGGGTTGATATCTAGGATATATACACAAACCATCGGCGCTTCCTATATCTACCAACCATTTCTTTTCTTACCCTCCGTGCTACCAGCGTTGGGCTATTAGCTCTTCCTTGCGGGACGATTGCTTCACTATCTGTACAAGCCATCAATAATTGTTTTATCTCGGACCCGACTTCTTTGCTTCAGCTGGTTCTCCCGACGCCCGTGATATGATGTGCCTCCTTCCTCATTAAGTGATTCATAAGTTGGATAGCACCCTATCATTTCTGTTTTCCACCCCGCAGATTCGTCTACGATTTACCCGGGACCAGTCGGGCGACATGTCCAAAGGGAAGGGCTCGGTACACGTGGCCCAGTGGGACAAACACAGTAAGTCCCAACATTTTCTGCTCTTTTCATGTTGCTGTTATAATCATTTTCTCGAAGAGGGAAATTCAAATGTCGCTTGCCTCACACTCGAACCCGAAGCCGACTACTCTACGTTAATGCTTATAGAGAGAGTAATTTCGCCAGCGCGATCAGCCAAACCAAAGTCGGCGATCCGGGGTACTTCGCGCGGGAATTTCATTTCCGTTTGTAGAAGGACGTCGAAGTCTCAGCGCTTTGAATGCTATCTATAGAGGTATCATTATGTTCCGACGACACATTACTGCCTAGTCTCAAAACTTCTCACGACTTACCTAACAAGGCAACATTATTCCATCATACAGTTTGGCGACACCCTTCATGAAATATTTTGAAAAATAACTACTGTCTGCCCATGACGGTAAAGTAAAGGAAGTCAATTAGATTGTTGTGAGTGAAAATTTGAGACGAGCCCACTCCATGAAAGGAGAAAATAACGTCTGTTTGTGAAGACTACGAGAGTCATGTGACCTAGACCTTGACATGATTAACTGAACATGAATGACTCGGGCATGTGCTGTGCGACAGATACGAGTGTACTAGAACCCGCACTCGGTACTATGACAATGTATGAGGCATTTTGTAGGTGTGGGGTGGGGGAGGGGCTCCCTAACAAAGTGCTAGAATGGCGTCCCAATGCACAGACACCCTCGTCCGGCAAACTGGCAAATATATTTTTGAATGGAATAATAATTCATAATATATCTAAGAAGCAAACACTCAATAATGCAGTTCATAGTACATGGGTACAAAAAGACCTTTCCTTTTTTTTACATCTCAGTTGATTAGGCACTTCCCTCATTTTTAAAACCCTCATTTTTAAAACGTGCATAATGCATATATAAGCCAGTTCAAGGTTCCAGTTTGAGCATGAGCAGAAAAAGGTCATTTGTACCAAGAGACAGGTTGGTTACTAATTTCACTGAGATAAGCATCTGTGATGCTATGATTATTCATGGAATCCTTAATAAATGGTGCCTGCCAGTACATCCACCTGCCAGCAAGCCTGGTATTTGGCAATGTTAACAGAAAAAGTTTGTTAATGTACCCGGTATTCAAAACAGCACAATGAAATAGGTGCTTTCCAAAGTGTTGATTGACGAACCATTCTGGTCACTTCATCTACACAGATTCATTCTTTGTTAGAATATGAGTTCCATAAATTGGTATGTTGGGCAAGCTGCTGCATTATGTTGCTTTGAATTGAGTAAAGTGCCTAACCAACTGAGAAAAATGAAAGGTCATTTGTACCCATGTGCACATGAGCTATCTCCGAACTGGCTTATAAATAATATGCATAAGTCAAGGTATTCAAGTTTGACATGCAGTGGAAGCTTGCTGAAAGTGGGAAGGCATTACATTTAAATTACAAGACTATTGTCTTTCCAGATGCCCAACAATTAAAACAGGTGAATACAGGTGAAAGTTAGATTGCTCGACCGGATTAATAATTTACGGAATTCATGTTCAAACAAAAATCAAAATTTCGTCGAGCAGGTGACCAGAATGATAATCAACGCTTAGTGAAGCATCCATTTCATTATTTTGCATTGAATATACTGCCATTTCTTCATATACAGTGTGTATATCAATATGAACAATTACAAATGTCAAGCTTGAAGGCCAGGTGAATATGTTGGCGCGCACCATTAAGGATTGCATGAATAATCATTATATTACAGATGCTTAAATCTCAGTGTATGTAAAAACCAACGTGCCTGTTGATACGAATGACCCTTTTTCTGCTCGTGCGCAAGTGGAAATACGAACTGGTTCATAAAACATCTTTAGTGCACCTGTGTCCAATATGCATCCGAATGATCGAACTCTGCATTATAATATGTTGCATGCATACTTCTGAACACGAAACGAGTCCTGTTTTGTTGGTGTTGCAGGTGGGAGGTCCTTTTTAATAGATATGCCGCTTTTATGAACGCTACGTTCAAGCCAGTTACTTTGTAATAGTTTCTATGCAAAAATTTCACAACTATTCCACAGGGTGTTCCTTGAAGCAAACATATTTTGTATCGGACTCTAGGCCTAGATAAACAAAGATAATGAAGGAA
The DNA here is from genome assembly GCF_040938485.1 of Diadema antillarum. Classification (NCBI taxonomy): domain Eukaryota; kingdom Metazoa; phylum Echinodermata; class Echinoidea; order Diadematoida; family Diadematidae; genus Diadema; species Diadema antillarum. Next base: position 4,779,721 of record NW_027271069.1, on the reverse strand, counting down.
ATAGAAGAAGAGAGGAAATACCTCTTGACCTTAAGTGCGGAGGATATGAGTTCTTCATTTTAGAAAAGATTTTGCAACCGATTATATTGCACTATACCATTCAGTTTGTGTTGCATTGGCCTCTCCGGCAGTGCTTCTGCGTGTGTGTGAGTTTTGCATATGCGTTTCACATGATAATGTGCATATAAGATAATTATAAAGGGCCATCGACGGTAAATATGTATTCATGTAGCAAGGCTTTGTTCGTTTGTTTGTTTTTCACCTTAAATGCATGCATCGAATACTAAGTATTATAATACCTCGTACAATGAATACTCACATATAAGTTTTCTGAAGCTCTTTTCTGTCGAAGCTTTAGTTATTGTGGCACGTACCACTTGGCAGCTAGCATCACATCCACAGAATTTACATTCTAATTTCACACTAAGCGCTACTTACTACTCTACTTCTGTAAAATAATCCCCTGCATGCACATACTATTCACATATATTGTTATTTAAAGATACCTATATTACCAACGGTTTGACACTGATTTCTTGCGTCTTGCTCAACCATCGCTTACAATAGAGGTTGACCGTTCGTATATTTTTGTATATTCTCACGAAATCAAAAATTGTAACTCTAATTCTGACGGATGTGTGGAAACGTCACTGCATCGACTTCTAGTCACATTTTGTTTTTAAAAAATAGCAAAAAACTTAATATTATAAGTCCCACAACTCTAACTGTTGGTACGGCTCAAAAACTTTCTCTCAAAACGACGCCATCCTTGTATTGAGCGAAACGTTGCAATGTTCTTCTTTGAACCAACTCCTTTTATTCAAAGAAGTGACGGGGATTTTGGTAGATTATTATGGCATGTCAAACCATATTGACAAATTAGCTGCCACACTGGCTCCATTTCGTCGACTGCCAGGTCCCTAGAATGGTTTTCTGACATGATTACAGCACAAGCTCTTCGCGACCAGAAAAAAAATCACCTTGTAATATCGAGAATGGTTAATGGAACAGCGATAATTCGAGCTAATCTATATAGCTAGATTTTGCTATTTTAGCGTTATGTATAATGAAAACCCATCTTGCTTTATCTCTGTTAACTTTTTTTCTAATTTTATGTCTGTAAACATGGAAATGAAATCATTGCACACGGAAGTTGTAATTTAAACAGTTAGTTACTGAAATTAGGTCATCATGGGATTAATTTCATAGATTTGAAAACATAAGTAAACCGGCCTCTAATGTGAGGGCAGTACTGTTTCTATGTTTGCATGAAAGCAAGTATATCGTGTTTTGATATCGGTAGTGTTATCTTGCCCTGACATAGAAATTCGAAATCTTACACCCCTTACGTAATATGATCGCGACCATCTTGTGTGTAAATGATTTCATATTGTATACATTCGTGTATCATTTTTCAACACTAACAACCCGGAACAGCGTACAAAACTAGCTGCATGGAGTCTTGTTCTTCCCAAGACCCAATACATGTATTATAAAGACTTCCGCATGATTGCGTGTGTGTGTGTGCGTGTGTGTTTGACACCATTGTGTGCCCTTGAATTACTGACGATATTTATTTCATATCGTAACTCTTTTTGATTTTTCAAGTACTGCGTCCTATCTTGGATGGACGTCAGAATAATTCGAGTTGATTATGGCGGCTATCATCTCGAGTCGAGCCCATTTATTATCAGGAGTCTCCCAACTGAAGTAAGAGGCAAACATTCCGCAGTGTTTCTTTGATATTCACGAATTATGGATATGGCCTGTATACGCGTAAACTACCATTTACATTGAATGATATTTCAAAGAATTTCCGTAACTTCAAATTTCGCATTCTCAAATTCGGTGAACTTGATCGTTAGCAAAGGATTTATCTGTCCTCCGTACGTACTTGTCGAGTATAATTATTTCAAAGAAGTGATCTTCAGAAGATGTACACGTTTAAGGATGGAGAAGTCGCGATGTTTAAAGGACAAGTCCACTTTCATATACATGTGGATTGAGTGAATGCAGCAATATTAGTAAAACACATCAGTGAAAGTTTGGGGGAAATCGGACCATCCGTTCAAAAGTTATGAATTTTTAAAGTATCTGCGTAGTCACTGCTGGATGAGAAGAGTACTACAGTGTATGATGTCATATGCGTACAACCATATAAAGAAAATAAAAAGAGAATCTCACAAAACTTTACTTTTTAAATAAAGTGCACATATTTTCTTCGACTTGTTACTGACATATGTTAAGGGTAATATTATTCCCCCTGCCTTCTGAAAGAGAGAAGTCAAGTGTTCTTTTGTTATGCGAGAAAAGTGAAAATATGTTGAATTTTCTTTATTCTTTCTTTATATCGTTGCACTCATGTGACATCACAAGCTATAGTAGTCTTCTCATCCAGCCGTGAGTGGGCACAAACTTCAAAAATTCATAACTTTTGAACGGATTGTCCGATTTTACTCAAACTCTCACTGATGTGTTCTACTAATATAGCTGCAATCACTCAACCCACATGTCTATGAAGGTGAACTTGTCCTTTAAACAAACAGTGTGCAATGCTTGCAGTCACGTCGTATTGGCAAGATGGTAGAGTGTGTAGAAGTATTTATTTCACGGTTCCTAGAAAGTGATGCTTCCAGTCTATATAGCTGAGCAATTCCAACGCCTGACCCTTAATTTCCGCATCAATTCCGGTGCCTTCCTTCATTACAGACTGCGCATGTGAAGTGGGAAAGTGAGGAGTATATTCGATATGTACGAAAGTATATGCACGGAAAATATTCAGTATATACAATGCATATCTCTTCATTGACCGGATGAGGACAAGCGATGGTGGTGGTCATTATGTACTATTTCTTTTTTTTTTGATTTCCGCAGTGATATATAAAGTTTTGCTTGTCAACCTCTTTCAGGGTGCTCCATATACTATAGCTTGTAACGCGAAGATGGTGGGGAAGAGGGGGAGGGAGGGTGGAGGGAAAGAGAAGGGGTGAGGACGCTATATCGTGTAGAAATGTGGTCGGGGTGTCTCGGGAAAACGTATGTCATGAGAGAAACATAATACATATGTATCATACTAGAAATCAAAACCATCCCAAGTGGTATGAGGGCAATGGTTCCTAGTTACGATGGGAAACAAAAGGTGAAATATTATACAGTGATCTGTGTAATCTGGGTCAAGTGTTGCTTTATGACGTGGCATTACAAATACACTCCCAAAGTAAAATAAAATGTATTCTGTTTGGTGTATAGTATTTGTATGATGCCACGTCATAAAAGCATATGTTATCCAGAAAACAAAAATCACTGTATGATATTTCACCTGTGTATCCTATTTTGTTGTTTATGGCCCTATGTATAAGATACACCAATATGATGTTTATACAACGTGTATACAAAATACACACACACATTATCATATATGTATGTATGTATATATATATGTATATATATATATATATATATATATATATATATATATATATATATATATATCTGTATATATATACATACATATATTAATATGTACCTGTGTGTTAATATTTGTCTCCACGTAGGTGTGTGTGTAAACAACGTATGTACTTTAATTCAAAGTCAGGTAACGTCGTGGCCTGATGTGCCACGTTGTCACCCTACCGCCCATTTATATCATTCAGTGTCAATACATAGCTATGCGTAGTCATTGTGCCTTCCTGAATATGGAATGTGAATAAACAAGTGGATTTCTTTTTCGCATAGGGCGAAAGTCAACAATGCCGACTGATACAAAATCTTATTCTGTGGATTCACTTTGTGCCCATTGCCCACTTTATTCATTTTTCCATCTATACAAATTGCAGATAACTATATGTGCACATACCGTATACCATTCTTTTTTCCCCGCATTATTAAAGCACGGCGCACAGACGAACGGTATCAAATCATGCAGTTAAAAAGATAGCCCTGACCTCGTGTATAACACATGTGAAAAGTTTTCTGCACTCAAGACCAATTCAGACAACAATACACACACACACACACACACACACACATAGCGATCACTACAGTATCTTGAGAACAAGTTAGTGTATACGCTGGACGAATACTATGAGCAACAAAATGGTGACCTCAAACTCAGTTTTAATAATATATAGATATCTTTTTTTTGTCCCTATGAAATAAAGCTGATATTCATCCGACCCAAACTGCGTCGCTGATTTTTCACTTTAAAGAGAAACAAAACTACCATTCTAGGATTACTTACGGAAGTTCCAGGGTCGCATTTCTGCTCGTCCCGTGTGTGCATTTCCGCCAGACCTAAATATAGCTCGGCCATCGAAAGTGGTGAGTTATTTCGTGAGAGCTCTCGGACAATAGAAAGATGCACACAAGCCAATCTCCTCAGGTTCAATAATTGAACGTATGTATTTCTGCCCTGGATCATTGCCATAGATGAAACTCAAATTTATCGCCCGCGTGGAATATTATCATCTCTTGAAATAATCTCTCCGTACCTAGTATATGATGTATGGTGTACAGCTAGGCGTGATAAGTTGGAAAGCGATACTTATCGTATGATGGGACGGAGAGAGACAAGACAAACGGACAAACGGAGACAAAGAGACACTTTGAAGGGACATACACACATAGTGATTATTACTAGAGGAAATATTTAAGGGAAGTAAAACGTATGGTCAATGTGAAAGTCAAGTCTGCCGAAAGATGGTAGAGCGCTCCGTTATATATTTGCACCAACCCTACCTATAGAGGCTTTGTCCAAGAAAGAGCTACTAATAGGGTGTGTCGCATCATCTCATAATACCCCTGCCATATATTTCTACAATATTCCCCCATGCTAACCATGACTCCTGCGACACTTCTCAAGGGGTGAAGTCCTCAGGTCCTCACGCTTATGTATGTACGAACGAAAGGAGATGCAACCCTTGAGAAGAAATGGCCTTTCGTTGCAGTTTGAGGCAGCTTCCCCGATTAAGAAGGTCGCCTTGTTGTCACCCGATACTGGCTGCAGCCCGATAAAGTGGGACACGGAATGCAGCGACGGAAGGCAAAATGCAGATTAGACCGTGTTCAATAGTTACGTGTGAAAATACCCCTCCCTTTGCCTCTTATGATATATATATCATGTATGTCGCCTGTAAGTAAAGTTTGAGCATCGTGCGAGGTGTTGTAATGTAGCATTTATATTATGACCTTCATATCACCTTCCTGTGTCTTTCAAAACACCGATACCGAGGTTAATGAGGCGTGTACTTCCGATAGTCCCAAAATATACACAATTAAAATATCAAGACCCCTGATGTTATATATTTCTTTATGATGTTTATGTAGTATTAAATGAATTATGAACATGTGATGAAAACCTAACATGGCATTAAAATGATCTTTACTGCCCTAGAAAATACATGAGTTAAGACAGGATGGAGCGTTTGAATGCCATTTTAGAATATTATCACATGCATAATTCATATAACAAATCTATTTCTGTGTAGGCCCTATATCTATAGATTGATTGATTGATGGATATGGATAGATAGATAGATAGATAGATAGATAGATAGATAGATGATAAGATGGATAGATAGATGATGGATGGATAGAGATAGATAGATTGATAGATGGATACATATAGATAGATAGATAGATTTATGATGATAGATAGATAGACAGATATATGGTAGATGGATAGATAGATAGATATATAGATAGATAGATAGATAGAATAGATAGATAGATAGATAGATAGATAGAGAATAATAAACGTCAAAATGAGGAGAAAATTGCTGTTTTATTGGTTGGAGGGTTTGGACTTATGGACATGAGGATTGCATGCATAAATTCTGCGGCAACCTTTACCACTCTACATAGCCTGAACCTTATACGAACTGTGTCCTCGTCAGGCAGCCTCAAGACTGTTGCAACAGTCGTCAAGTGATGTTATGACGCGCGCGACTGTCCGTCCGTCATCGTGTGGCTCAGATATCGTGCGAACCGTGACGACAAGCGTCTCCGCAGTTCATGAGGCATAACGAGGAGTAATCCCATGGCACGACATCATCCCCTAAAGTATAGATAACATCCCCCTCACATACTACGCGTATGTTAGCATGCCCTTGACAGACATTGTTAAGCCCGCTCATATTATACTCCATAGCAGCCGACCCCACCCCTACCTCTTTCCCTGCGTCTAATCTTATACCCGTTCTGTTAACAGACACCCGCCATTATCATGCAGTTTGCTGCTACTTCTACGAGCCGTAGCTCATTACTATTGTTTGCTTCTATAGTTTTCCGTCAATTCTGGATTATATGATTATGGATATATGATTATGATATGCCGAATACCTTTAGGAAATATAGATCTTGGACTTTGGCGCAATGATGTGTTATGACGTAATGGTGTGTTATGACGTAAAGCCAAGTTCACATCTTGTGATGACGTGCGAACTGCAAAGATTGTCAAAATCGCAACAAAAAAAAAAAATGATTTGGAAGTGAATCATGTGCTCTTACAAAGTATTTAATTCTTTGGAAAACGAGTGTAAATATAATCACTGTGATCTTCTGAGCTCATTCTAAACGGTCCGATTCGAAATCAACAGGCAATAGACTGCCTTCACTTAACTGTGACTGTCTGAGAGACATTCTATTCAGTCCCAGGGTATACATTCCGGCGTTGGTCCGCTGTGAAAAGGTAATTGACTTCTCTGTCAATAATAAAGCACTACCATTCATCCGCCTTTAAGGTCGTTCACTACTGAGCACAAAGGATGCGACGAGCTATTACACACAATGGATACGACAGACTATTATAGCACTGAGCCATCGATTTACTTTATATATCTGTGAAAAGGATGTGCGCTTTAAGTATGAAGCGATATAATCGTGGTGGATTTTTTTTCCTCTCTTTCTTGTATGTGTCTCACTCGTACACTTCAGTAGAATCCAATGCTCGCCAGGCTACCATGTATCTAGGTTTTTTTTTTCCTTGCACGGATCACATGGTATATACCTTTCGATTCCAACATGACGCATTGTGTCTACGACCTTACATACTCTAGTTCTGCCCGGATCAGAGAAATAAGCAGTAACAATCAGCGATCCATTATCCTTAAGGCTTCGAGGCCTACAATGACAGATTTTGCATTAGTGCGAACTGTTTCCATCTTTGTACCGCTACTCACGGACTGATCGTCATGTAAATTGGATAAACCAAATAAGATTAGATTAAGCATAGAATGACACATGTAATAACGCGATGGCCCACATTGCAGCAGATCACTGCATATTTGTAATCTTCATGATTGCTGACAACAGCTTTATGTGGGTATTCAAGAGTAACAAAAATTAAGATCTGACAACAACAACAACGACAACAAAATGTAGTCCTTCGATGTAGCATGTCGGGCCCCTTTAACTGTTCACTTCGCTGACTGCACGACTGTCTGCAGTAGATATAGGCCTAAGCATAGGAAGAGAATCAGCAAAAAAAAAAAGGGACTGAAATAAGAACAGAGACACACACATTTGTCAGAGCTGAGAATATTGCTCACCCAGTTAAATGCAATCAACCATGTTCTCAGTTCCAAAAAAAAGAGAATGCCTCAGCTGTATAGTACTATATATAATATGTTATTTTACGATGCTTTCGGTGTTTCTGAAAGTATTTAAAATAGAAGCTACTAAGAAAACACTGCAGTTTACAACGACCGCCGAAATACTTCCATTAAGTGAAATACACTATACTATCTAAATATTTTCAGTATAAGTAAAATACTACAGTAAATGACACAGAATGTGTATGAAAGGATGGTGATGTTTGTTCATGGATACTTTGATGGGGGAAACACAGAGTTCTGTAAAACCTTTTGTCGGCGTTAAGTTTTGTTTTTTTTTTTACCAGCCATTTTGAATACCACTACAAAAACCAGTCAGCCAAGTTCGACGATCTACCATATTAAGCCATAGCAGTGTTAAACAATGTTGTAAACTCATCGCGGCATTTTCAGTGTGCATGCAAGGTCATTAAATAACATTTGCACTAAACCTTTATGATGCTGTCTCAGGCAGACTGGATTGTACTACAGGGATAGTATAGTATTGGTTGAGGTGAGGATTCAGCTTTTAATTTTTTTGCGAGATACTTAGAAACAACTTTATGAAATGTTAAAGAGCATGGAATTCTATGAAGAATTGACATTAATTTTTATTTGATGAAAAGTGGCTTTGAAACGACTGAGATATCCAAAAATAAAGTAAAACAAAGCAATCCTAATAAAAGGTGGGTCCCACCTTTTATTAGGATCACTTAATATTGGATATCACAGCTATTTCAAAAGAGATTTTTATCAAATAAACTTTAAATTCCCCTTACATATTATGCTCTTTCATATTTCATAAGAAATCTTTAATTATTTCAAAAAAACGTTAGAAAACTGAAGTCTCATCCCATCCGAAACTATACCATCACTTTAAAAGGAGATGAGAGAAAAGAAATAAAGAAATAAAGACAGAAAGACAGAAAGACAGACAGAAAGAAAGAAAGAAAGAAAGAAAGAAAGAAAGAAAGAAAGAAGGAAGGGAGGGGACATGTTCAAATCGCCATCGCTCAATGGGGATTCCGTCTAAACGAAAGCATGACATACGCGTTTCGGATGCTTTGGCATTGGTATTAATTTTGTTGGCGTTTTCATGTTTTGAATAGGAGGGTTTACAAAATAATAGAGAGAGAGAGTGTGGGAGAAAGAAAAGGGGGAGGAATGGAGATATATTAATGGGATTAATGTTTCATGTTACCTCATACAGTACATCATAATGCGTCATCTGCTCTCTGTCTGCGTATATGTAGCAATTTTATTGTGCGAGGGTTTAGTGCATGTGTCTGCGTATGGGGGTTTGTTTCTACGTGTCTGTCTGTCTGTATGTATGCTTGTATGTATGTATGTATGCATGTATGTATGTGTGTATGTATGTCAGTGAAGATATCTCCGTAATGCACCATGACTATGTTAGCGTCGGTTTGCTCTAATGGACTAACTGCATTCACAAACTCCATGCGGCTCATAGTCATAGCTCTTCATATTATCTGTCCATACGTCATGCTCGCTCAGTCGCGAAGGAACGTGTATGATACTACTGCAGGAAATGTAGCCCCTGGCTTTACCCCTATTACTATTGTCACGAACACATCTACAAGTTGAAACCAGAGCCCCATATCATCCTAGCCATCACATCAGAAGGGGGTGGGGTTGATGGATATGGGATTGTTATCGTAAGCATGATCAGACATCGCTGTATGTCTTCTTGCCCCCTTTTATATTTGTGGGACCGACGACTTTACTGAGACAGCATGTTGAACCCTATCACAGCCAAATGCAAGAAAATGGTGAGTTATAGCTGTGGAAGTTTGAGACAGAGACTCTGAGGGGGGTAACGGGTTCAGCATGATCATCACTAATCGAGTGCATCCCTCTCCCCCCCCCCTTTAAAAAAAATGTATCAGACCTACACTATTACAGGCTCGCACTCAGAACGGTTACGCGGAGCTTTAATGAATCATGCAGTGTTGCAAGATAATTATACATATAAGTCATCTTTCCTCATCCCTAACCTCCCACCCCCCCCCCTTCCAACCAAAGTTGTTCTAAAGGAGAAGTATAGTCACGGTTAACATATTTCTTCTGGTGGAAGTGAAATTGAATGTTCTCGTCTGTGATAGTCGATTGTGTAGGCTGCCTGAGTGTGTTGTGCAACTCCTCTGCCATTGCTGTTTTCAGAAATCATTATTTTCTATGCCTCAATCGCGAATATTGGCAACTCCCCGCACTTTCATCACTTGTCATAAGTTGACGGATTCAAGAGGGGAAAGTACCGTATGAAAGGATATTTAATGTATAGTTACAGCTTTAAAATATTCAGCGAAATACAGCTGCCGCAATATCACCGCGTTCATTGACATTGACACGTTTTCCTTCCAAAAATTACTCCCTTCCGGTTCAAGCCGTGTGCGTGTGTGCCTACGTGTGTGTGAATGTGCACATACACTATGTTATAATACTTTGACTACATAGCAGGCATGTATACGTGTATATAGTAAATTATACCTGTGCGTGTACAAGAGAGTGTGTGTGTATGTGTGTGTGTGGGATGGGGGAGTATTTATCCTATGTGCATGCGTCTGTGTGTTGAAATGAAAGTATATACTCAAGCCCAAAAATTCCAAGAAGAGGAGTGGTGAGTCGGACATGTCGTAGTTACAGGTGGCGTCTCTTGCTTAACCCATCGAGCACCCGATGGATCTCCCGCGGAGATCTCTAGCACGTCTAGTTGTGCAGGACAGGATAGATAGTGTTTGTTGTTTGTTGTTATTTGTTTTGTTTTGTTTTGTTTATTTTTACTGCTATTGAGTGAAATCTTACACACCAGGATATTGCCACCTTCGATTCGTGATCATAATTTCATAGTGTTTAATATGTTTGGATATTCAAAGTTTTATCTGAGCATTTGTAAAATCTATCCAATTGTCCACACCTTGTTAAAAGTACAAGCAGCAGATCTTCCCATTTTAAGGTTTTGTGATCGAAGTAAAAATAAAAAACAAAGTGTGTTACTGATATCAACTGTCTTTATTAGATGAGATATCGTGGGAAATCACCTATTTGTACATGGCACCAGGCATGATTGTAATTTGTTGTATACACACGGAGGGTATAGGATAGAGAAAGATAGAAAGATAACGCTGTATAAATGGATTAATAAAAAAAATAGGCGAATATGACATGATGTTTTCACTGAAGTATAGATAAAATCGGATGAGCGATCAATATTATTATGAAGGAATGTAACTGAATAATGCAATATGAAATATTCTGACTAGTTTTGAAAATATTTGTCGTACTCCCATATAAGTCTGTGGAAAACTTCTAGCAAGCCAATTAGGTTCCTCTGAAATGCGGTGTTTTACAGCTGACCGACCTCCGCACACGGGAAAAATAGACCCAAACTATTTCTGGCACCTATCTTAACCGCTAAACAAAAAATTCACACGACCTGTGTACACTTCACCCATTAAAGTGTGGATGCAACCCCATGCGTAACGCCACCCTGTATAATGGTTTCCCTTGCATGATCGGTATTTAGCTGACCGACACCATGCATAACTTGCTAACTTGTACAATCATTGCTTGCTAACAAACTAAAGGCAAGTGTGACGACATGTCAGGTGCGTGTAGCCATTATCAGTGCTTTAAAGTTTATTGGTTAAAATGTGTACAGAAATACTTTATGAGGGAAATTGGATAATGTGACAGATATTCATGGAACTTCCAAAGTATGGTCCTGAAATGTAGACCAATTCGGTTTTGTGGGGGGTCTTCAAGACAAAGTATGCCTAACAAAATATAATTTATGAACTGACATACAAACTGTAGCAACGCACCTGGCTCATTGCATAACCCATTGAAAGTGTTTTGATCTCCTTTGGAAGCCCCCCCCCCCCCCTCCCCCCAGTTATGGCCGCCATAAGTTAGCTAGTGCTCAGAAGCCGGATTCATCTATTGCTAAAAATGTCCATTTCAGTAATAGATATAGCTCGTTGATGGTTATCATTTTTCGCGACAGTTGATTCAGTCGAGCATCTCTGAAACTGTAGAAGGAGCAAATGAAGTTCATCGCTGTATAACAAACTTACACACACACACACACACACACACACACACACACACACACACACACACACACACACACACACACACATCACAATCACACACAATCACACACAATCACACACACGGGGATTGATATACCCACCATGGAGCTAGTAGTTCCATGCACACACGCATATAATACAGAGTACTTTATAGTTCAGTTTCAACCGCCATATAGCATATCATACTCGAATACACTCTCACACAAGCGCAATGGCTTATAACATGGGCACTGGTCTTTAGGAAGAACAGGAAAAACGAAACCACCGACCACGATAAAAATGAAACGTCCTTTCTGTCACCTGATATTCCGAAGGATAACACACAGCAAGCAGTCGCGACTTGCTTTAGTTTAAGATATCATTTTGATTATATAATTTGGTGCGCGGTGCCCACTCACTATAATAAGCCTTGATGTTTACCTCATTGGTTTTAACGACAATAGTGTAGAATGCTGCTGGTGGTAAAATTCCACAACAAGTGGATTGCGTGACTGCTCTTTATCGCTATATAATATCATAACAGTTACAGTTGTAAACATTTGTCACGAGTTTGTTGGAGTCGATGATGTTACCCATGCTTTTTAAATTGCTCCGACAAGTCTACTAGTCTTTGCAGTGCGCCTTTTTAGCTGTGTGCACTTTAGTGACCTGGTATTTCGCCATAGATCATTGTTTTTTTTATCATTTCATATTGTCTGTGTCGTAGGGATCTATATCCGTATGTCCTTTATGCCCCCAATTGCGTCCTCCCACCGCGACTCATAGTAATCTCGCCCACGATCTGACTAGGGACCCTTAATTATGGGTTCGAATGGAAGAGCAAACAGAATTCGGGAAACGACATTTTGATATGTAATCTCTTTAAGAATCCACACAAACTTCTCTATTGCAGGCGTGCGTTATCATTATCATACAGTGGTATAAAGATGAATAATGGTATACTTCCCGAGTCACCGCACGACTGATTGGCACATAATGGAGTTGTCCCACCGCTATAGGGCTGGGGAATTCTGCAAAGGAAATAGCGAAACAATGCACGAAATCCGATTTTACGAACTGGATTCTTTACAAACTAAAAAGAGATGTCATTAAAGTCATTATATCAAAGCGGAAAAGGAGTTGGAACTTGTATGTGTGCGTGTGTGTATATATACTGTAAGTATAGATATGTATATGTAATATGTATGCACGTATGGATAGATAGATAGATAGATAGATAGATAGATAGATAGATAGATAGATAGATAGATAGATACAAAAGTGTAGATAGATAGATAAATAGATAGATAGATAGATAGATAGATAGATAGATAGATAGATAGATAGATACAAAAGTGTAGATAGATAGATAAATAGGTAGATAGATAGATAGATAGCTAGCTAGATAGATAGATAGATAGATAGATAGATAGATAGATAGATAGATAGATAGATATTCAGCTATATTATATGATAGGTACTGTGCGGTCCGGCAGAGCGTATAATAAGCGGGCATTATTGGATCGACCCGTTAAAAGGGCTCTATCTCTCCTGTGGCTTCAACAGAAGTCTATAAATGCGGGGATGATTTTGCGAGCAAGCCGTCCAAAGCCGCCGAAAGGCTATTCTTGGCGGTATACAGGGCACACAGAATGATATACCAAATTTGATCGACCCCGCTTTCCAACTTTCCACGTTGATGAATGTAATGACTTCTCAATTTGTATGTACAAGATGCGTGTATACAACAATACACAAATAGACCTGTTTATGATATTGTTCTCTGCCCCTCTCCTTATTCCGTATTTCCTTCTAAATGACCAGAATGTTTTTAGTATTCGATGACTCTTTGAACTATGTTTTTCTTTTCTTTCCCCGTCTTCCTTGTACGCGGAGCGAAAAGTTGCAGCCGTTGTCTTCCAGCGAAGTTCAAATCAGTCAGCGAAATTGGCGAGCGCATCAAGTATACAGAGCGACCACTTCCATTTTTCCTTGTGGTGTGTATCAAGGGTTTTGTTGATGTTCGTTATCTAATATCTTGTTCGATTTTGTGATCGGATACTTCCTACACGACACCTACTAAGTAATTTAACCTTCATCGTTTTATCATGTGTTGAGCATCCCCGTATTACAAATTATTATGCAGTGAACAGACTCATCTGCAGAATGCAGCAACATGATACATGTACCATGAAAGCCTAGATTAAGAAGTGTGTATACTTTTGGACGTGTTTTTGTTTACGTTCGTTCATAGTTCTGAAAGTTGATCGGATTACGTACACACACACACACACACACACACACACACACACACACACACACAAAACTCGGCATACACATTTCTCTCTCTCTCTTTCCGTGAGAAAAGCTGTTTCCATGAAAGCTAATGACGTACGTAATTCGGATTCCGTCACCCAAGTCAGTGCGTCACGCCAAACTTTCGTATACGTGCCGCTTATAACCCGTTTATAGCCAACCACATCGTACACAATAACAAGAACAAAGAGTTCCGTTTTACAATACTTCACACTACGTCCCATCCCCATCCCCCCTCCCCCGAAAAGTTAGACAGGTGAAGCGTCAGTGTGCTCATGTCAGACGAAAAAAAAAAGGGTTTAGTTCATAATAAAGACAGTGTCTGTTTTGTGTCGTGTTGTTCAGTTTGATTTTGCCTTTGGTTTGATTTTACGGATTATAGAAGGGCACCACAGTAATAACCCCCTGCCTGACGCCTTTTACGTCACCTTTCATCCTTTTTGCCCTTGATGATATTGCCACTGTTACCATAGTCACTATAAACATTGATAAACATGACACACAGTTTCCCTTCCCGTGACTATTGTTGTCTTATATACGTAACACACACGCGCGCATACGGTCACGCATCAACGAACACTTACTTTTTTCTTTCCAGTATGTCATCAGTTTTTCATTCTTCGTTTTTCTCTCGTATTTCTTCTTTTTCTTTTTTTTCCATACCTCTTCAGTCTATCTCTGTCTCTCTTTATCCACACACCCAAACACATATAATGGATATATGCATTATATGTGATAAAACATAAAATGGCATAAAAACGCTTCATCCGGGCAGCGTTTGTGTGCCATTTTAGGTTTATTATAATACATATATCCATATATATATATATATATATATATATATATATATATATATACTGTATGTATATATGAAGAGTTTGTTCGCAAAAACCGATAAGTCCATATTTGCCAAATGGAGCTATTTGCGATTAAAGGTCAAGAAAAATAAAGAGAATAATAAAGTGCTTTTGTTCTTCTTTGGAGGCCCCCAGTTATGGCCGCCATAGAAGGAATAATTAAAATGTCTTCTTTTTTTTAACAGCCGACTTGCACAGAATACCTCCTGTTTTATTTCATTCCTTGCAGTCATTACGATCACATGTCATACTGAAAGCTAACAGACTCTTATACAATCGAAACATACAGGAGTTCCTGCAGCGTGTCACGCACCACAGTATTCACAACTGCGTGCTTCAACTTCTCTCCCCCACCCCATCGCCCTCTACCTTCCTTTCCCTCATTCTCCGTTACTTCCTTAAACTTTGATGTCGATTAGTGGGCTATTAATGTGAGAGGGAGTTTGGACAGAATACCAGTTTCCATGGTAAACATGAGATGAAGAACAACTTCCGTCATTTTCCCGCCATTTTTGTTAACACTGTCACGACAATCAACAGTTGCTTCGAGATCGTAAGATGAGCATTTAGGTATAGAAACCATTATGTGAACGATCAATGAAAACCAAGATTGACTTTCGCAATATGTTTGAAGTCTTATGCTACAGTGCGAGCCCGTATCTGTTGAAGACCTTGGTGCTTAAATTCGAAAACGAATAGTTTTGACTCACCTTGAGTTGATCTGTGGCTGCCTGTTCTACCCCTCCTCGTATCCCCATCTCCCACATTCCCCCTTACCCTCTCTCGCCCCTCCCTCTCTTTCCAACTCGCTTGTCCATGGGGCGTGTCATGTGTCGGTCAATGTCAGATTATGCCAGTGTGATTCAGTGACAATTCAAACGCGCCACAGCTTGAGTTTTTTTCGATCAGGGTCTTAGACAATCAATCGGTCATGAAATGGAAGTTAAAGTTCCATCTTCAATTTGTTCAATGCGACAAGTCTGATCAACTGAAAACGAACCAAAACTTGAATAAAGAAACAACTTCAAATTTCCTTTTTAAACTGATCAGCTGCCTGACAATCAATGAACTCACGAATTATGAAACACCCTGAGAACACTTCGTCAGTTTTGTTTTGCATATATGCCTGTCAGAGGTATTTTCGAAATGATGATAACGAGTGTCCTAAAAGTGTGGTGTGTATATTTTGTTTGCTCGATTAACTTCAACAAGGCACCATGTTCCTAATACTAGCAACTCGTGTGCGATATTCGAGTGCTATTAACTCTAAATCACAAACACAAACCCCAGTAATCTCATGATTGACGAATAAATACGTGAGCTGTGTGTATAAATTGTATTGGAGAACTTTGCTCCATATTTGGTGCTCCGAGGACATGTTGTCCGAGGGCAAACACGATTATGGTTTGCAGGGTCTTAAGTTAAGAGAGTTATCTTTAGCCTAATGGACGGTGTTTTATGATAAACTTTTGTTATAATTCTCCGTTTTTGCTCATCTTTTGAGACAATGCAGAAATGTTTGATGTTTGATTATAGACAATGCATTTTCACGCTTTTCATCGAGTCTGGTGAAACGTTGAGAGTGTATTCTGCTCTCCTGTCGTAGTTTAAACAATGCATCTTTATCAAGTGTGTAACAGATAAGGGAGCGTAAGAATGCAACAACATAATCATACGGAACTCGTAGAATCAAGATACCATGCTCTTCATAGCTATCTTATAGGATGTTAACCCTTTCAGAACTCCATCCTAAATTGCCGAGGGAAATGAAGAAGGCATAATCTCACCGCTATGGTGTCCGTCAATTTGCACAAACGATCACTCTGGCAAGTATTAATCTTCATTTAGAGAAGAACTAGACGAAAAATGTATTCCATTCTATCCACACACAAACACATTCTGGTTGTTGGACCTGAAGTGAGTAAACTTATAGACTGAAACAACAACAACAACAACAACAACAACAACAACAACAACAACAACAACAACAACAACAACGAATTGCTGCTTGGTACGTATGCCTTATTAATCAAAGAAGAAGAAGAAGAAGGAACCAGAATGTCTAGAAGGTGAGGTGTAATCTCCCTGCCCCTCTAAAATATCGGGAAAGGAAAGACCCCTGTCGGGAAACGTTATAATCACGTCGAATTTAGCATTGTTGGGCTGTAAATGAGACGGCACTGAAAATGAAGGCAAAAAAAAAAAACGACCACTCGTCCTCATACTGTGATGGATGCACTTACACATGCTGTTGTGACAATGGGGAACTGTAAACAGAGATTTAAGCGACAGGAGAGAAAAAATAAACCAAGGAAAGGACATGAAGGAAGAACGAATCAAGACATGAAAGCATGAATTACTGGCGGCAAAGTACACCCAGAAAGGACGACATAATTGCGTGAGACTTGGCGAAGCAAGGAACTAATTTCCCCCGGCTGCTGAGCGCAAGGAATACGAGCGGAATAAAAAGGGGAGAGAAGTTATGGGTGTACGCGAAGGGTACAGTAAAGCAGCATTAACCTGCGCTGCTTGTTTCGCTGTGATTTCAACCTCTGCCCGGTTTTTCGAGTGGCTATTTTATGGTGAAATGCAATTTAGTATAGCTCGGGGGATATTCCTGGATGAAGTGATAAGGGGCTAGCTTTTGTCGCCGCTTGTCGTTCGAGATTTACGAAAGAGAGAGAGAGAGAGAGAGAGGTAGAGATAGATGTAGAAAAAGAAAACGTCATTTCTGTATCAAACGCAGCGTGATGAATGTGTTGGGGAAACGGCAGCGCGTGTCAACGGATGTCCTCTGCGGGGGATTCGCAGGCAGCGCGGTGGGGGGACTGGGGACTGAGTGATCGTGTAGACCCGATTTTGATGAGCTATAGTTGTGAATTGGAGCAACCTGGGTGTCTGACTGACGCGCTAAGTAGAGCTTGGCGTGACATTTTATCTGTTCGAAAGCGAAACAGACAGTTTCTAGCATTTCCTTCACATCGACATCTTAGGATTTCTCTGGGGACAACATGGAGGAAGAGATTTTGACACAGTTGAATGAACGTTCAATAATTGAATAGATGTCTTTATCTTAGGCAAAACAACATAACACTCAACATAATATTTCAAATTACTACTCAAGACTGTGATCACACTTTTAAAGGGAAAAATCCAGTCCAAATGTAATTAGTCTGATAAGAAAGAGTAAAATATTACGAGTTCAACGGTATAAATTTGATCAAAATCGGATGAAAAATAAGGAAGTTAACATTTTGAAGTTTAGCTATTTTGGGGGGAAACAGTTCTTGAACAGTCAATATGAATATGCAAATAGAAAAATGAGCATGCCATTCCCTGACAACTTACCATATATAGGTTGTACATAAAATTGTGAAATTTCCAGTTTTTCATTCAAACGCAATTATGCCATATCCTCATATATCTAACTGATCACTATTCTGAAGTTATTCGACCAGGAATAACGTCATGTTTCAGACTTCAATGACAGAAACATTGAATTTTCGTCATTTTTGTTAGTACACGATCAATGGGAAATATCATTGTTAGGGTATGACATGGTTAGCTCAATCTTTTGCATATTCATACCCACTGTACAAGAACTGTTGTGGAGAAATTATCAAAACTTCAAAATTTCACAACTTTCTTATTTTCCATCCGATCTCAGTCAAATTTTTACAGTTGAACTTGTAAAATTGTACTCTTTTTTATCAGACTAACTTATAATTGAACTGGATTTCCTCTTTAACAGATTCAGTGAAAAGGAACTAAAATAGACATTCCTTTTGGTCATGACAAATTAAGGCACTTACAGACTTTAAGATGTAATCTATAAAAGTAAATTGACTACTTAATGAATCTCATTATTTACATAATGATGCTAAGTTTGTTTGTCACTGAAAATCGAAATGAAAAGACACAAGAATATATTGCACGTATGAACGTTCAGCCCTTCGCCTGCCCAGCAGCTTGTTACACACACTCACATACACACACGCATACACACATACACACAAACAAATAAACAAGCATACAAACAAATACTCTCTCCTAATTACGCATGTTTGCATACGCACAAGAATGTTCTAAGTTAATGTGCTTGGAGCTTTCCATTTTTATAGTGTCAATTCAATGCACAAAGATTTCAAAAGCATTTGACGAAGGATAGCAAAACGGTAAAGTTTTCGACAAACGACATATCTAACAATATTAATTAGTCGCACATCGAATGAAAAGGAGGAAAAGGATGTAGAAAATGATAACAACGAAATGTAACAAAATCATATTGCATATTGATCAATATTTCCGATGACAACACTCGTATCTTCCGCACGTACAACACGCAAGGTGAACGTGATCGATCACAATTTGGTTGCCTGCGGCTATTACGTCTTTCCACCCCGACTGAATAAGTCGGTTGGCCCGCACGGGCGACTGCACAATGACGGCTCTGAGAATTTACGTTGCCCCGAACGAGACAAATATGTAGGACTGATTTGTCATAAAAACGATTGCACGTAATGATAATCATTCTGATGTGAATGGGTGTCTTCCTATGCTCTTGGATGTGGATTTGACTATTTAGGGAAGAGAAAACGTGTGTGGGGACGCACTGGTACATTATGATCTAGCAAGGGTCACTCACGAAATCGAGACTATGCGAGGACGTGTACAAAGCGGATAAAACCCCACAAGATACCTTATTTACGTAACTAAAAGGCGATCGTATATATGGCTGATGAAACTTCTCACGTCGTAATTACGAAATTGACGTAGTTCGCAAAGAAAGTATATCCGGGTATTATAGTTATTTACTGTGTAAGGTCGTGCGTTGTATACTTCTTTTTTTCTGAGCTATTATCTGGGTGTTTCGACAGATTCCAATCCAAACCTCCAATGTCCCTGCATTCAGACTGACATAAAGAACCACCCCACCCCCCGCAGCACCTTTGGTTCGATGGGCACCGACGAACAACGGAAAACGACAGCGTCTAGTAACCTGCTATCCATTGTGATATTGTCAATGTTTTTTGACTTATGGGTCTGTCTGGGGTTATTGATAATGTACATAGGTGGATATCCTGCACGTAGCAAGCTTACTGTTCACAGTCATGTGTAGGGGAATATTACAGTAGTCAAAAGTATAGCTCCCGTGGAAACTGTGCGGAGAAAAGTCATCACTACACAATATACAGGAGAAACATACTGAGAAGGACATAATACAGTGTATCCTTAACAAACTCAAGGGACCTTGTTCCTTTCCCATAAGTGTTTACTTCGTGACCAATCGTGCTTAGAATTGTAAGAATGAGTGCAGTATCAGTCGTAAGGACGTAGATGTCTATACTAGTTGTTATCTATGACGTGAGTGTACGTATCACGGAACAACATACACAGTTGTATAAACGCAGTCGTTTATGGTTGTTACTGGACATTACCAATTTACCAATGATTTACCCGCTGAGGTTATACTGTATAAGACTTAGTGCAAGGGAATTCAACAATTCACTTTAACTCCAAATGGAGTATAAAGGCCATGGACCACGCTTTGCTCAAACTATTTTAAGTGTATTGAAATCTTCGAATCGCACGCCTGCGGATGAATATACAATTCCACCGTGACATGAAAACGACAAAAATGTGTATCTTCTTTATTGTTTTTTTTTTTTGTTTTTGTTTTTTTTTGCTAGAGAATCTTTATTATTTTCCGGTCTCTCAATTCTTCCAGCTTTAAGATCCATTAGTTCGACGTCTGTTGTTGCCTCACACTACAAGAGCAGTGTCCTGGTTCTATAAAAGACATTATTGATCAACACCGTCACAGCAGATTGAACTACTTCATTCTTCAGTGGGTCTTTATACTACATAAAAGACTTCAGGCAAAAAGGGGACTGAACGTTACGATAGTATTAGGTCTATCTAGCCCCATCAAGCCCGCAATGCATATACTTAGTAATGGTTCACTGACGGTTGTAACTGCAAAGGAATACATTTGATAATGTGGTAAAGATAAAAGGGGAGATCTCACTCGGGTTTCGGATGATCGATCCAGGGTTACTGGCCGGTCGTATTAAACCCAGCGTGTCCGTGACTAAAGGGACAAATTGACCTTGTCAAGCTTTAACCCACGACAATTTAAAAACATCTCGCGCATTCAAATAGACGACGCACGCCCGCGTGCACATAAGACGTGTGTTCGGAATACCTACCAATGCTATACCTGTTGCATCGTCACACTGAATAAGGGCAAATGCGTCATGATAACGAAAGACCCAAAACAAGTTGTGAACATTTGAATGTCGGTAAGTCATCTAACACGCAGTTTGCTTACACGTCTCGAAAAGTTCGTCAAGTCACGTGACAGTGTTTTCGCTTGCATGTTGATCCTTTATTGGTTAATGGATGAAACACAAGTTATGATATTCACAAAGTTAATATATGCCCTTAATTCTCCAATAGATATGCATTGGTACGTCCCTACTATGCAGACATTATAGTAAAAGAGAAAATGTATTTGTGTCACTCCGAGTATACAACAATGGGATCATGAAGGCAAGTCGAAAATTTAGAGCAGGGAGTTGGGAGGTAGAGTTTCTGTTGCATTTTTGTGAAGAATATAGAAAGAGTGGTTTGAGTTTAAAGGGATGGTGTAGTATTGGTTGAGGTTAGAATTCAGCTTTTAATTTTTTTTTGCGAGGTATTTAGAAACCACATTTGAAATGTTACAAAGCATTTACAATTCTAAGAGGAATTCAATGTTTATAATTTGTTAAAAAGGGGTTTTGAAATGGCTGCGATATCAATAAACAAAGGAAAAAAACGATCCTAATAAAAGGTGGGTCTCATCTTTTACTAATATATCTCTTTGTTTTGAATATCTCGACCATTTCAAAACCAATTTTCATCAAATAAACTTTGAGTTCCTCTTAATATATGCTCTTTCTTATTTCATAGGAGGTTTGTCCTTTTCTCGAGAAATCATCATAAAAAAATTGAAAACCTAAAACCCCATCTCAACCCAAAATGTACCCCCCTTTAAATAATAATGATAACACAAAAAGGGCAATTCCAATTTCTCAGTGTCAGATCAGCTAAATTTAGAAGAGCGCCACTAATACATAGCAAATATCAAAGTCTCTCTAGCTCTCTCAAAGGCAAAACTGCAGTACCTGTATAGATGTTATGAATTGGGGGCGCTTAATATGCGTATAATGACATTGAACTCCCTGCGCGACCTTGTCCTGACACAAAAATGGGGGAAACAGAATGAAAAAGGAGCCTGGTGGTTTGTGGAATACGTGATCATATCTTTTGTGAAGCCTACTCTCAATTTCTATATAATATGTTTCCTTCCTGTATACGTCCCACGCTCCTCTTCCCTCACGTATATATGCCCAGATGACATAGACACTAATCTATACATATCTTCTCGTCCCGGATATGGTGTATACGATATTACGCTGTAGTTGGGAGATGATTTACATTCAAATTGGCGGGTATTTGCGGCCTAGATGATAAGCTATCTATTTCGCCACTGCTGTTGTCGTTGTTGATTTCATTTTTTTCCCTCTGCAATTCATTTTATCTGACTCGAATCAGAAAGCGCATAGAGCGTAAAATTATATGGAATTCTTTGGGCCCAGTAGGTGCGTAATTATGGGCTGGGTTTTTTTTATGCTTGTGATGCCACATTCTAAGTGCAATGTTTCTTGGGTCTTGCATACACCACTTGTTGCTATGTTGGGCAGAGCCAGTGAAAACATCGGATGCGATTTGAATAGGCCAGTCTGCTAACTTTTTCAAATTTTATGCACGCCTTTGTTCCTGGCAACCAGAAAATTGGACGCTTGTTTTGTTTGTTTATGTATTTTTGTTTGTTTGTTTGTTTGGAAGGCTTGGCGACATAACATCTATACTAATGCATGCAAAATGCATTCCAAATGTTGAGGTGCATTGAACATGTACAGCTTGATTGGATGGCTTGTTACTAGAAAAATATCCACAATTTTGAATACACTAGTAAACTGGTCTGTTATCGCGACGACATTCTTGTGCAGAGCTCGTATACCCTTTTTATCCTGGTGGCCCATTCGGGCCAGTAAAATCTTTGAATTAGACATTTTGTTGGCCAGAAAAAAAAGAACTGTTGTGACCCGAAATAAATAGGAACATAAAAATCCGCTTTGCATCTTAGCTGCCCGATCCCGCTGGGGCCACCAAAAATAACTTTTGTGGGAGTTTGGTGGCCCGACATCAATTTTTAGGGGCCCTGGGCCACAGCTAATGTCGAGCCCTGCCTTGTGGTACCTGAAAATATTCTGTCATATTGATTTTTACTTTGATTATACTTTACATTGGGAGCTATGTCGAAAAAAGGCAAACAATATGTCATCAAAGCTCTTTGCACTATTTTTTAAATGGTCACGAAGCGACATGTCAATCAAAATCTCTATCTTAATCTATATCGTCATAATTCTGCGTGAAGGTGACTCCGTGTAGCCACCCCATAATATTGATGACATTGCTGTTACATGTACAAGGCGACCTGTAAAAAAAAAATGCTTTCGAGACGCTATACCTGTATTTTTAAAGGTCATTGTACAGTGTAATGTTCAACGGCATGGCCTGTAAAAAGCCGTCGGGTTGTTGCTGGTAGGGATACAATAAGAGTGAGTTGAACTTTTCGTGTGGAAGGCATTCAATTTTCGTTCTATTTGTAGATATCATTGTATAGATAGCAATGCATGGGGTGCTCTTAATGCGCCGTTTGATTTCTATTTATAGGTACTATCATAGTGGTTAGGTCCCAAAGTGTACTTTGTAAGTTCAGCCATGTGTGTTTTGTAACCGATCTTACATTGATAGCAGGGATTTTTTGCAATATTTGTCGACAACTGATCAGTTCAATGTGTTGAATTTGATCATCTGCATCATCTTCAACCAATGATAATTACATTTCTGTCATAATAATCATAATACATATCACCCTTGTGACCTGTTCGGTTTAGGCGGTTTTGTTGTTGTTGTTGGTGTTGGTGTGTTCATGTCTATTTCGACTATAACTGGAGGGTTCAAGTACGCGTAACAGCAGTTGATTTATGTACTGACATAGCAATACACCTGACTCATTGTATAACTGATGGAATCATTTTTTCCCTTCTTCCCCCCCCCCTCCTTCCCAGTTATATTATGTAACATAAGTTACTGAGCTGAAAAGGTCTATCTATAAGTAGTCCCATCTGCCCGGGGTAACCTAAGCGTTCGCAATGTTGGCCAAGAGGGCCCCGTTATCATTAATTCCCCAGCATTTCCAAGTATACCATTTTGTACCCACAGGAGTCAAGGGGGACATGGTGGATTTCACATCCTGTCCAGTTATGATGGAGATACCTGGCTCTGTTCGAACCCAGAATCTAGTGTTAACGAACCCAAACCCTTGTCATCTTTGCTACATCACAACACTGTAAGGAGCATGATGGTGACGCTTGTAATTGAGACCAACACTTTATTTTAAAGTCAATTGTACAAAATAGCAATTTGCACACCTGAACGACCTCCCCGTAGAGTCTGATAAAATGCATGCACCATCGTCTTCATTATGTACCTTTTGACATCTGATGGCTTGCATAACATCATGTTAAAATGACCTGTGTAAGGGTTAATAATAGGTTGTGGAAAAGAAAATTACGTTGTATTTGATAATATGTAATTACAGGTAACTACCATCATCACCGCCAGCACAATATCCGTCGTAATCATTATCTGTATATAGCATTATCCTTGTCATTGTTAATATATGACCATGACGAATCAGGTTTTGTCATTACTCGTAATGTACTCGTCATGTACTCATGTCTCATGTCTCATATTCCAGATACTAATGGGAAATGATCAGCACTTATGTTTATTGATTACACTTAATGCATGTGATGTACATTTTTGTGTGAATGCGTATGCGTATGTTTGTGTTTTTCTATTTGTGTGTGTGTGTGTGTGTGTGTGTATGTCTTTTTCTTTTTTTTTTCTTTTTTTTTTTTTTTTTTGGGGGGGGGCAAAGATAATAGAGGGAGGGAGGGAGAGAGACCCCGCTGGTCATAACTTCTTGGGTAGCGTGGCCGATGGCCATATGGCCATATGGTGCTATTTTTATCACTGCAATCTAATTATTGCGTGCGAGTGCATTCATATTGACTGTGTTTATCGATCGATAGGCAAAAAGGGAAATGGGATGGGGGGGGGGGGGGGGCTATGAATCTGAAGGGGAAGTGACCGAGGGAGGGGGACCCAAGCTGTACCCATGTGTCTTCACCGCTCCCAACCATTCGATGATGAACGAATCGAAACGAATAAAAAAGACGATAATGATAATGCAAGTGGCGCTTGACATCGGATGATATGTGTTCGAGGTCTTCCATTTCTTCATAACATACACACGCACATGCACACACACACACACACACACACACACACACACACACACACACACACACACACACACACACATACAATGAGAATATCTGCAGCAGCAATAAATGAAAATATTATTAGCACTATAATAGTATGAAGTGGTGATGATCGTAGCTGTATTACAGTATACCAGTAGTAGAAGTAGAAGTAGTAGTAGTAGTAGTAGTAGTAGTAGTAGTAGTAGAAGTAGTAGTAGTAGTAGTAGTAGAAGTAGAAGTAGAAGTAATAGTAGTAGTAGTAGTAGAAGTAGAAGTAGAAGTAGTAGTAGTAGTAGTAGTAGTAGTAGTAGTAGTAGGAGTAGTTGTAGAAGTGTCACAGTAGTAGTATCACAGTAGTAGTGGTAGTCGCAGCAGTAGTAGTGGTACTACTAGTAGTGGTTGCTGTTGTTACTGTTGTTGTTGTTGTTGTTGTTGTACTTATGATAATAGCAGTAGTATGGTATAGCATAGTAGAAGTCTTTGCCTTAATTATAATAATAATATTTGCAGTAGATCAGCTATAGTATTAAAAGCAGCCTCATGAAAAGGAAGAGATAGAAGGAAGGGATGTTTTAGTCGTTGTAGAAGAATTTACTCTCATATCACAATTGTATACTACGTCATTTTAGTCTAAATGTCTCCATGTGCTTCCTCAGCAATGACACTTGAAAGAGGCGAGCATGCCCGCAGATGAAAAGAGGGAAGGAAACCATAATTTCTACTCATGCATCAAAGAAGACAATTTACCTGCCTTGACTGATTGCTTGGCCAACAGAGCTACGTAAGGAAAACTATTTATGGAGCTATACAAGAGGGGAAAGCTTCCAGTCATTGCTAATAACTTAACCTCAATCAAGGCTTTTCTCTTTCCATCTTTACCGCAATCATCAACATCTGCGTCATCATTTGGAATCTTTCTTTTTTTATGATTTAGAACGGGGGAAAAAAAGGAAAATTGCTAATGGATTTCGGCAACAATTTGGAAGTTACGGACAGGAAATCAAATCGAAAATCGAAATGCTGCATGCTCGCGATCGGATGAAGCGTTTTTATTTCCACCAAATATGAAATTTTCTCATGCCGTCTTTAAAGTAGGCTAAGAATCATGGCCGGGCTATTTTTCGGGGCAGTTATTGGAAAACGGTTGATTGCGCTTAAACTCTCTCGACGTTACTGAAGAAGGTCTGGCAAATGGGTGCATGGTACAGCGAACAGCTAATGACACCGGTCCCCTCTTAAGGTGCATCGTTGCTGTGGGTCATGCATGCACTGAAACGTCCTCAAAGGAAGCACTAACAGTTGTACAGGGTACAGGATAATGAGTCTTCTTGGAGCACGACCAGAAAACGACGCAGGGGGGGGGGGGCAAATGAGAGTGAACAAACGCAGAACGTCCTTAATAGCTTATCGAGCTTATCGGAGATGACGAACCCAAGAATGTTGGTTTAATCTTCTCAGAACAGCTATTAAAGGATACCACTGACAAGAGATGCGACATAGATGTCAAAAACACAGCATCGACAGGGTTAGCTGTGAGTGTGAAATCCAAGTACGAAACGTAAGCACGCACAGAAACTACACAATCCTTTCTCTGAGGCGCCATAACCCTCAAAGACGCATCACTCACGCGGTTTGGGTTGCGTGCCTGGATCGGAGCCATCGCACCACAGGGCTCATTTCACTTCATTTCATTAGGAGTAAATGTTGTGTATAAAAGCCAAAACTCAAACCGCGAGATCGGACCCAATTCTCGCGACTTCTCCGAAGTAGGCCATGATGGATGACTGTTCCTGGATATGCATCGAGGGATGAGGATGCGGAGATGGGTTGGGGGGGGGGAAGGGAAGGGAGAGGGGAGGGGTGGTGGATGGTGATGGGGAGGGGAGGGGAGGGAGAAGGGTACAGTTTCCGATGCGACTGTCGGAGTAAATCTGAGGACTGCTTATAGGCGAGTGAGCCTTCAGATTCCGTCAGCCGTTGGCGATACAGCAGCCGAGGCTCGACGACCGTTTGGGGGAAGACGAGTTTCGGATGACGACTGCTAGAGGGAAGGATAGGAGAAAGACAGTGGAGGGAAGGGTATGATAAGGGACAAAAATAGAGAGGTTGGTGAGGAGGAAAGGATGGTGGTGGAGGAGAAGAGAAGGAAGATAATGAATTTGGAGAAAGAAATAGTGAAGAGTGAGGGAAAAGGAGAAGTGGGTAATGCGGAAGAGGAAGAAGTTTAGGAGGAGAAGGATGAGGAGACGCAGAGGAGAATGATGAGGGAGGCAATGATGATGATGACGAGGAGGAGGAAGAGGAGGAGGAGGAAGAGGAGGAGAAGGAGGAGGAAGAAGAAGAGGAGGAGGAGGAGGAGGAGGAAGAGGAGGAGAAGGAGGAGGAGAAGGAGGAGGAAGAGGAGGAGAAGAGGAGGAGGAGGAGGAGGAAGAAGAGGAGGAGAAGGAGGAGGAGAAGGAGGAGGAAGAGGAGGAGAAGGAGGAGGAGGAGGAGGAAGAAGAGGAGGAGGAGGAGGAAGAAGAGGAGGAGGAAGAGGAGGAGAAGGAGGAGGAGGAGGAGGAGAAGGAGGAAGAAGAGGAGGAAGAGGAGGAGGAGAAGGAGGAGGTGGAGGAGGAGGAAGAAGAGGAGGAGAAGGAAGAGGAGGAAGAGGAGGAGAAGGAGGACGAAGAGAAGGAGGAGGAAGAGAAGGAGGAGGAGGAGGAAGAAGAAGAGGAGGAGAAGGAGGAGGTGGAGGAGGAGGAGGAAGAGGAAGAAGAAGAAGAAGAAGAAGAAGAAGAAGAAGAAGAAACGAAGATAATGAAGATGAAGACGGAAAGAGGGAGGGAGTAGATGCTATTGAAGGAGGACTTTAAAGATACGAAAATGCATTACATTCTTACAGAGGTTGAAGGATGATGTATTATAGCGAAGGGAGGGGGGATGGTTCATGAGGAATAGAAGGAAGGAATTATTAAGGCGGAGGAGGAACAGGACGAGAACGAAGATGCTTCTTGCGATGGCTGTCGTTCAATTTATGAAGATGCACCCCAAGAATGCCAGCGGAGATTAGATATTGAATTACAGGAAATTTAGAATATGTGGCACGGCGGAACGCTCTTGATCCAGCAGAGTTGTTTCCTTGCAATCTTGGATCACAGTGTTGGATCAATACCAAGCTTGCATTCTCTCATTTGAAGAGTTCCATATGTAATTGAACAAAAAAAATACAGTTACATATTGTGTATAGTGTATAGTTTTCATGCTTTTGGGGACAGAATCTACTTCCCCACTGCTGCATTTTTACTTCCTTGCCCGCTCTTCTCCATCTTGCAATGCTCAATCCTTCACGTACAAATCTCATTTCCTGTTGTGCAATACTCTCATTTATCCCATTATTTATGCTCAGCTCTGATGTGTATCAATATCAAGTATTCTATTCTTATGTAGGTTTATATCATCAATGGTATTTTAATTTCATTTATGAGTCTGATGTAAAGCAACCGAATCAGTCTTCGAGCTGCTGGATTGTTATTTCATGTTTGCACAATAAACCATCTTGAATATGCATGTATCATAATTATGTATAAACATACGTGTGTGCTTTTGGTATTACTACACTTGCCTCTCGATTTACTAGTTTAAAAAGGTTCTTTTGATGAAACGCCATGAACAGATGAACTTTTATACGTCACATAAATTACAGGATACAAATATTACAGTTGTAACTGCTTTTGCACTATTACTAAGTGAAGAAGAAAAAGATTAAAGATGTGGAATTTGTCCTCCCAGAAACGCGATACAATTTCACCTTCCATCTGATCTTGTTATACTGATTATCATTGAGTATATGAACGAAGTGACCGGACAAAGCCAAAAATCAGCGGGCGGGAAGTTATAGGCACTGCTAGGTGACTATGGTTGCTTGAAAGTTGTGTGATGTATATCATGGTATGGCGGTATAGTCATTCGCCGATTGATATTATTGAAGCGCATTAGGCATCTATACTATGAATTCAATTCACCATAGAAGCATTCATGAAAAAGAATTACGCATGCGCCTCAATAAGCAGTGCCCCCCCCCCCCATCATTGACTCGTCGTTACTTGTACCCACTTCATCATCACGCCAGTTTGAAGTTGTACATTATGTTTACTGTAATAAAATAAAATAGAGAGCACATACTTTGCACTTTACGATAAAACGAAACAAAATACAATCCACATATTGACAGCAAGGACACCAATTGCTTATTCATAGTCATTCTGGTTGTTCATACCAGCCAATTCGATTTTGCACCTCTGATGTGAATGAACAAGAGAGAAAGAGAAAGAGAGGGAGAAAAAACAAAGATTAAATCGTTCGATGGAGCGCATGCGCAAAAGACAACCACCAGGGTCGGCTTTCCAAAATTGCCTGCAGCCGCCCACTTGGGTCATTGGCCGTAACCGTTGGATAACTGGGCCACGAAAGCGATACGGGAGGCACACCTTTTGGCGTGACTGTGTGTGTATTTGCTTGTGCATAATGTAAATACGTGTATGCATTTGTGTTAAAGAGATAGAAATGGATACGCGCTCCTCTCTACTCGGCGGTGTTCGTTTACCCGCCCAATGTGGCGGTAAACCGACCGCTAATCTTGTCAAGAACATTAGGTGGCCGCCGTGTAGAGCCACAATTTCTTCTCGTATATAATAGCTGCTATACAGAGATGTACAGTGCTAGATACTTGTGGCAGTCAAAAAGCAAATGGATTTCGTCATTTCAAGAGCAATGACATTTGCTTATGATTCTAGCTGTGTATGAGTTCATATTTTTCCCCTCAATAATAAAGAGAGGAAATAAAAAAAGACGAAGGCAACTGGAATAATAATATTGTCAGTTCGGCATCTACTTATAGTTTACTGATGATCGATATGACCTGTTTTCAGACCGTTAAAGCGGAGAAACAAACTTGGATTCTGCTTTCCTGTGCCTATTGCTAATCGGGACCTTTTGTTGATTTCGCCCACTCATATCTACGAGTTATCATCCCGTTGGTGGCATTACAATATGGCCGACAGCGTAGTTTCTCCCACTATACTGTAATCCACACAAGCTTGGTGCCTTAATACGATCCTATATCCCGCCGGGTGATATTCTATTCGATTAGGGGAAATTGATCGGGACTGCGGGCGCCCGTCCCGAAAATTGCTACCAAGCTGTCATAATCACTTTATACTCATATAACGCCTGATGCACTGAGATGCATAAAACTCTTAGATTATGAATACATACAAAAATTCCTCCATAGACGCGAAATAGTTCCATAACTGCATAAATAGCATTTATTATTATCATCAGACACAACCATTGACAACAGCATAAAAGTTTGAGACGATGTGCAGTAACGGAATATAGCGACAAAAGAAGAAGTACCATTAGTCATAAGTAAAGTTATCTTATTTTGATATATTGTGAAATAGTACATGATCCAAATGTGCAATACTAGATATTTTGTACTATGTTGTATCCCCGACAATGCATTATAGCCCAAGCGCAGTTTTATGTCACAACGGCCTTTGGCCTCGATGAAAGGGAAATGAACAAGAACAAATTATGCATTTGTAGTGTATGTTGGCTAGAATAGTGCATCAAAAATCATGTACCATTCGTTATAGACAAACAATGTACTTATGACATTGATTTATCTGGGTTAGATATAGCCCAGCCTGCGTGGCCTGGGACCATTAGATTCTGCACAAACAAACAAACAAACAAACATACATACATACATACAAACAAACAAACAAACAAACGAAGCTCACAAACAATAACTTAGTGGTTCTCTTATACCATTTCACTGCAACGTCAACAGAGAATTTAGCTTGTGCTAACTCCAAAACGAGTATAATTATATACATATATGCAGATGTCCTCCACATG
Organism: Diadema antillarum; assembly: GCF_040938485.1. Classification (NCBI taxonomy): domain Eukaryota; kingdom Metazoa; phylum Echinodermata; class Echinoidea; order Diadematoida; family Diadematidae; genus Diadema; species Diadema antillarum. Next base: position 4,748,522 of record NW_027271069.1, on the reverse strand, counting down.
ACTTTGTAATACTCTGTGATGAATACACATTCCTATTTTCTCAACTAGTGTTTCCCCCTGCAAGAATCAAAAACTGAAAATCCGACGACCTTAAACTAGAATATAAACTCAACGAATGTCATGTGGTATCAATACGTCCAACGTCCATTAACAGATCTTATTACAAACATATCTATTATTCTATCTATTAGTCCATGGAGCAGCTCCATGATCTATCTATCTATTTGTCTGTCTGTCTGTCTGTCAATATATATATATATATATATATATATATATAATGACAACCGAATAGATGTGACACCAGTTGTCACGTACATAAAGTTAAGAACCAATCCCGCAATGTTGAGTTTAAGCTCCCTGTTGTCGCAATTATATGTATAAATATATGTTTTTATTTATTTATTTATTTATGCATATACAGATATACTGTATAATCATGTATCTATTTTTTTATCCATTGATTTATTTATATATCACGATGTCGTGGCGATCAAAGCGCTGTATATATACAACATAAGTTCTATAGTAGCTGGCTGATGTTGTATGATGACGGTCGAAGTATTGTTACAGTCATGTGGTATTCGCAGAGGCATAAGGGCTTTTTACACTTGTGTTTCTTAACCCCGGACTTTCTCTGACCCAGGACTATCGTTAGTCCCGTACCAATTTTTGAGCTTTTTACACTCGCCAATTAGTCCCGTACTATCTCTTGTCCGGGGCTAAGGAGAAAACTGACCTTTTTACACTCGTATTTCTTAGCCCCGGACTTTCCAAACCACATGAATATTCATAATTACGCTGTGTACTGTACACGTACACGCACGCACCGGCAGCACTTGATTACCTCGTTTCTGATTGGTCAGTGAGGGTCGGACTTCGTCTCCGTCGCTTAGCCCAGGATTATTTTTTCGTTCTGTTTACACTCACTTGCTTGGCACCGCAATTGCGGTGCTAGCACCGCAATTGCGGTGCTAACCCCTGCTATTTTGCAGGGCCAGATAGTACCGTACTATCGGTGGGGCTAGCCCACTTTGGCAAAAACGAGTGTAAACAGAAAGTGGGCTAAGGATAGTCCCGTACCAACGGTGGGGCTAAGGCCCCCCCTTAGCCCCACCGTTGGTCCGGGGCTAAGCAAAATTTTACAAGTGTAAAAAGCCCTATAGTCGCAGCTGTTGTGTTGCTAGTGGTGGCGGTGGTGCTTGATATGACTCTTTTGATATATCATAAGTTCCACTTTCGTCTTTCTGATGGCACTGTCAGGAAGAAAAAGTATATCTCCTTCTTTTAAGTGATAAAAAGAGAGATAACTGTGATTCCATTTTACATTTTTTTTTTTTACTTTTGTAGAACGTGGCATGAATATAATTTATGCGAAATTAATATGATGATATTTCATGAAAATGATGCTTACTACGAATCACAATCTTTCACCATGCAGAAATGTTGTATAGGGTGAGGGGATGGGGATTGATTCACCTATCACGCATTGGAAATCCTCGAAGTGAATACTGGTCGAACTAGACACAAGTTTGAAAGTTTTGATGACGTCAAGATAGGAAGAACATTAACGGAGAAGAACGTACACAGACGCCTATGATATCCTCAACGTCCGTGTTGACAGCATTTTACATCTTTTATGACTTATCGGCAGGGATGTTCTCCGAGAACTTGTCACGAGATATGCGTGGCTCTTGTTCCAGTTGCTGCATTATGCTGGTCAGACTGTGTGTATTTAAAAAGGGTCATGTCAGATGGATTTATGGCTGCTGTATCGAAATTAAAGTTGGATATTTTGTGCTGGTAATTGTTCTTCAAACGTTTCCTTGTGATAGATACAAAGTACTTGCGTGGAAACAATGCGTTCAAGTACATTGTAGGCCAATAGATCAAAAAATTGCACCGACCGTGAAATTTCGACAGATGGTTCTCTGACGAAAAAAACAAATACAAAATTTCACAGACTTCTTCCTGATACATTTCAGTTTGAATATTTAGATATTGAATACTTCGTACTTTTTATCACTATTCTTATTTCTTATCCTTATGGGATGTTTCTATTTCGCGGTCCCACTGAATTAAGAACGAACGAAAATAGCTCAATCAAGTTGGTAACGCCTAAGCGCACAGAAGTCTTATAGCAAATAAATATATGTTGATATGATTTATCATTCAATGAGATAGCTTTCAGGCGCTCAGGGATCATCACATGACAGCTACATGAACTATTTTTAGCATTTTAATTGTACAGAATTTCTAAGTCAGGTACACAGGTACCAGAAATTTTGGAGCAGACATTTTTTTTTGTTTGAGAATGGATCTCGTCTAGAATGTATTAGTGCTTGAAAAGTTAGTTTGTTTGATTGCTGCAGAGCAATCGATTTCCAAGAATATATGTAAGAGAATGGATCTCGTCTGGACTGTGTTAGCGGCTGAAAAAAAAAAGTGAGTTTGTTTGATTGTTGCAGTGCAATTAGAAAATTGAAATTTAAACTGAACCGTACATCTTGATTTTATTGAATAAAAGTTCTCCGAGAAAGAATTCAGGATAAATTAAATCTTACATAGTTTCTACAGGACAGGACCAAAAGGAGGGGTGTTTACCGGAAGGGGGTGGGGGGGGGGGGGGGCAAGGACTTATTAACTAATATATAGACCGTCAATTTAAGGTCTACTTGTACGGCATCCTTATTTACACACCAACTATATACGCCAAGATTTACTGAACTACAGCATTCAAACACTCCGAGGTTTACTCCACAAAATAACCATAAAACAGGTGGTGCTGTTTGCGAAGGATCCTCTAAAAGGAATATCGTGCTTTGAGACATCTTGTTCATGACTTGTATTAATATTTACCGTATTTTGATAATGTTCAGTTGTAAATAATTTTCTGTGCCTTGAATTGTCAATTAAGCCTATTACGAAACTTTTCGTTATGCCAGCACAGGCTGAGTGGAGATAGATTTGGACATAGTTAATTAGACTGCGATACTGTCGAGTGTATAAACACACATCATTATGCGCCTGCAATTCTAGTCCGATCGTTTCTTCATAGTCACAAACTATTCTTCATTTCAGATGCAGAGAACCGAGAAAATGGCGTACATTATACGCGGAGCGATGCGCAGTGCACAGTGGATGTAAATCGTAACACGATGCGAGCGCCACTATACATAGCAGGACAGACAGAAGGAAGGGCAACTCGGAAAGACGAAGTAGCAGTGGATAGGATAGCGAAGAGTGGAAAGCTAGTGAACACACCGGGGGCGTTATTATCATTCCATCAGCGATGCTTTAATGAAAGAACGGGGCCAGTACCCCCGAGTCGCGGCCAGTCCCGGAAACTCACTTAGATGGCCTCTCTCACTCTCTAACTTGGCTTAATGGTAATTAATTACCGAGAGAATTTACGAATTAGTTTCTTCGGAGAATGAAGAATCATCCGACAAGTCCTCTTTGTCGCTCGAGTATGGAGCCCGATGGCAACCCCCCTTGCCAAACTTACCTCACTTTGTACTGCAGAGAAAAAAAATGAACAAGAAACGTGCTTACAGTCTTGAAAATGATTATCAGTGAATGTTGAGAGGGCAACAAAGAAAATCGCTTCTCTTCGACTAGGGACTAGGATGTAATCACGATCGTTATGAATATGAATTCTTCGGGTTGTGCTTTCATATCACGCACACACACACACACACACTCAATCACTCACACACGCACGGACACACACGCATATATCTGCTTCAGAAACAGATTTGTTTAACATCAATGTCGCATTCGGGTTGCTGATGAAAAATGCGAATAATATTACACGTATTATGTTCGTTGTTTTGTGTCGTAAAATGTGCTTCCCTGGCAGATGTAGAGTTTTCAGCCACCCTTGTTTTTTTTCGGTTTATATTACATATATATATATATATATATATATATATATATATATACACATATGTATGTATATATACATATGTGTGTGTGTGTGTGTGTGTGTGTGTGTGTGTGTGTGTGTGTGTGTGTGTGTATATAATCTATATATGCAGATCCTCAAGTTTACGTTATGTCAAGATCACGAAGAATTCTTATCGGTACAATCTAATTCTAGATGTCTTTCATGGTTTTCTTCAGTGTTCAAAAGTTCAACTCAGTGTGTAGGAGCTGATAATCTGACTTGTTGCAGCTGAAATGTTAACATTTCACATTATGTACAGATTGACCCTCGCTCATTGTGAATTGTCACCGTCTTGTGCGTATAGATCGAATGCAGGTATAGCGCACAGTAAACTATAGAGGGTGAATATAATATATTCCATTAAAGCTTACATATATGCGTTTGTGTTTGCCGCTGGAGGAAACGACATAGATAGGTTCATGGACGATTCGCATTACCAGTCCATATATCTTTGCCCATGCACATAAAATATTGATGTGTTAAATCGAGGAGGTTTTGCCAAGTACCGCACTGCTCTCCTTTCCCAGGTATGTACTACGTGAAGAGGAAGGATTCTGAAAATAACCGCCAGCCGCTGCTGAAACCAAAACCGTAAAACCGGGCATTAAGTATGTCTCTGCGTTTCAATGGGTCTATAAATAGTCTCCTCAATAATGCCTTCCTTTAAAGTGGAAGACAATGTAAATCCCACCACCCCCGGAAAACCATCAACGTTGTAATGTTTCAGGCTGATGTGTAGTTTGATTATATCTGTCTTCTGCATCTCGCCTTATATACCTCAGCTTCACGTAAACTAAATGTTCAGAGTAACCTGTCTTTCGTCACCCCAGGTAGCCGTGTCTCTGGTAAAATCTAGGAGTAGGGAATTTTACTGCTATAAGGTTTTCTTTTAACTTCTTCTCAGCACCAGAGCATGGAATGAGGAGAGAAGTAATAAGAGAAATGCAAGCTCAACACACACTGTAAAAACATCGGTGTTAGATTGAACACCATGGGTGTTAAGTTTAACACCGATCACGTGTTAATAGAGGACCACACCCACAGGTGTAGAAAATGTATTGTGATGGTGTTGAAAAGTGTTCACCTGGCACGTCGTTGTGTTAATTTGACACTATATCTGGTGATATTTTTGACTCTGGGCTGGTGTTAATTCAATGATGACACCGCATGGTGTTGATTTGGTATTGCTGGTGTTAATGTCAATGGTATAACACCCGTCCAGCTTCAATAGGAGACCACACCAACTGGTGTTACTGTGGTGTAAATGTGTTCACACATTTTTTCAAAAATCAGGTATACTTTATCGGAAAATTCTTGATCGTCTTGTTAAAGTTAAAAACCAACAAGAAGTGCAGTTACTAAGAAACTCTTCAAAAAGCAATTTTATATTTTGAAATGACACCCGGAGGTGTTAATCTAACACCATAAATGAGCACTGAAAATTCAACACCAGCTCGGTGTTTCATATTCAACACCGGACGTTTTGCAGTGCATCGACGTGATAGCTTTTGTAGTCGCAAATAAAACTGATTAAAATCCCACTGACAAATACTCTTCAGAAATGTTTTAACTCCGATCGTATTGTTTGAATAATTTTGGGTTGAGGTCATAACATTTCATCACAGAATCGCGCATAATCTTTCAACAATGAACAATATTAACTAGTGTGATCAAGACGTTAAAAAAAGCAAAAACAGTAGTTTTTGTAAGTGACCAAAAAGGCGTTTGGGAGCACGGAGTGTAACGAGTTCAAAGTATTCCCACTCCCATCGTGATTGTAAAGACTCTGAGCGTTATTTCAGATTTATCGTTTTTATCTTCTACAAAACGTTGTACTTGTTTCCTGGCTCTCATAAACGCGTGCATAATGCATATAAGGGTAAATTCTGAACCAATACAATAGTCCAGGGGTCACCAAAAGCTTTATTTTTGTCCCTTTATTGTGTGTGAACTCCCGATACACGTATTGACACCTTGGCGATAAACGGCAATCTTCGTTTTGGGATCCCCTTTGCGAAGTCAATGGCTTCCTAATAGCATTCCGTACTTTGGACGAGATGACAAAACAAACAGATATGGGGGCCATGTTTATCGGTCACGCCAAAACCAGCGCTTTACAAGTGCTAATAGCATCGTTAACTATACACACTTTGCTATTATGATCCTGTACTTCTGAGTGTCTGTACGTGTGTGTGTGTGTGTGTGTGTGTATGTGTGTGTGTGTGTGTGTGTATTTACATGTACAGCGTATTTGTGTGTGTGTGTGTGTATGTGTGTGTATTTACATGTACAGCGTATTTTTATGTGTGTGTGTGTGAGTGTGTGTATGTGTGTGCCTGTGTGCCTGTGTGTTTGTTCTGATGAGGCTTGGTTTCACCAACCAACATTTCAAGTTTTGGTGTGATAGAAATAGAATTCTCTCAGCTCCTATCACTTTACATCCTTAAGGAGAATGTAAACATTGTAAAAACTGTCCTGACTCTTGAGGTTGTGGCAGCGAAGAATCTATATCGTAAGCCCCCACCTTGTGAATACAAAACTTTTGATGTCAAGATATAGAAACCGGTTTTAGATGTATACATACTATATTTGGGGTGTCGTTTGTATTCTAATTTTGTTATGTATGCCTGTGATTAAAGATGTGTTTCATCTGTTGCAGATAGAAATGGAAGAAAAGTCAACTTTGATGTAGAGTGCAAGTCACGCAAACTCATCAGAATTAGACAGAGTGAATATAAGCCTTGTTTCACTCTTAAGAAACTAATGTGATTTGCTAAGAGTGATTACACAGAAACGTTGTCGTTTTTAGAGCGCAAGTATATAAGAACTGAACTTTCACACTAGTATTTCAGAATGAAATCAGAAATGCGATATTTTTGTGAAAAAAAAGGACAAAGAATTTGTTCGAAGTTTCTTCCTAAGCGTTAACAGCCTTCGTCGTTGTTATCTCTACGACAAAACTCGTCATTTTTACTCCGCTTTGTGACGTAGGCATGACGTGGCGTACCATTAAGAATAAGTTCAAGCTGTAGCTCTTCGAAAAATATATGTATGGTTACGTAAAAAACTGCAGTAAAGAGCTTTAAGCTTTTCCTGACATTTTGGGTAGTGCTTGTTTAGCTTTGATAATGAGCTAGTTCTGCGTTATACTGTAACTCACTGAAAACAGGTATAGCGTGAGTAAAAAGGAATTCCGACTTTGTGCATAACATGACTGAAAAAAACAGTAAAGAAGAAGAAATGTGACTCGAAGTGACTGAGGATAATTTCAACTAATTAAAATTTATTGAAACCAGTAGGCAAATATTGTTCTGGCAACAAAAATGTTAATAATTGATTTAAGGAGATCTATTTCCACCACATTAACCTTGCAATGCAAGACAACATGCCAAACGTGACGCCAAGAGCTAGAATTCTTAACCAAAGTTAACAAGGACATTAATATTGTCATCTGGTCGTACAGACTCCTTTCTTCAGTTCGAATTGACCCCTTTCTCCCTTTCTTCTCTCAACTCATACCCACTACTTCTTTTTCCACCTATTTACCCCCCCCCCCCCAATACTCCCTGACTACACTCCTCGCCATTTTCTCTCTCCACCCCCTTTGGCTACTAGCTTGCCTTTCGGATGACGGTACCCTGGTCGGCCCCTGCTGTACCCTCGACTTTGGCCGGGAGGAACTGCGGCGCATCCCCCTGACCCGCTTTGCGGGTTGTCTGATCAAATTACGCTTGCCTCACCAACGCGCTTGTTACACTTTGATAACGTTATTATAGCATAGGTTCCGAGCACGATGCTGATGCGTTGTGTGCGGTGTGTACATTCACGTATTGAGAATATTCGGTGACCACACTTACATCCAACCACATAAAATTATGTTGCGTCCTGATTCTATTCACCAGTGTTTCCCCCTCCCTTGTACATGGACCCCATTTTTTGGTTTTGGTTTTGTTGGTGTCGTCCGTTAGTAGTCTTCCCCATTCATAAATTTGCTGGAAGTAACCACTGCCTTTCTATCATTTTGTCCTTTGGGTGTTGTTGGGTTTTTTTTCCTTCTAAACACCGAACAGAAATTTCTCTCGACAAAGTACGTGATCGTTTTCGCGTCTGTCATAGAACTGGATAGACATGTCACAGAATGTTTTCACTTCCGTGTGTGAAATGCTCATTTGCGAATGCCAAAGTAGTCCCTCGACATTGCCACTCATGCGTAAATGTCGAATCATACATTCCGTTACATAACCTCCCCCCCCCCTTCCCGCTTTTCACTGGTCAACTTATGACATAATGCAATCACTTCGATGATGAGTGGCATTTGAATTACCTCTTCGTTCTTAACAATTTGATGGAACAAAAAGAAAATGCCTATGTTTAAGTGCAGTGAATACAGTTGGCAGTTGGCAGTTGATACAATATTCCTTTCTCTTATCCAAAACCAGAATGGTTTTATGATCTTCATTCTTAACCCAAACCTTGACATAAATTACGTAATTTTCAAAGATACAAAGAAGTTACCATTGAGGGCGTTTGTTTGTTCATTTCCATCTAAGAAGATAGCTGGATAGCCCATATTCAGCTACGTTAAGCTGGTCTTCCATGGGGTCCAGTTGGATGTGAGGTGGGACCACTTCACCGGGTTAAACACCCTGCTCTTTGCGATGGATGAATGAAGTGGGATCTTTTACGTGCATGAGTTGTGACTCTCTCATACACGGGACCTCCATTTTATGTCCTATCCGAGGGACAGAGTGTTTTACCTCTTGTTAGAGGGGACGGTATGATTACACACAACATTGCTCAGTCCAGACTCGGGTTTGAAATCGGGCCGCGTGATCGTGAGGCAGACGCGCTACCGACTGAGCCAACTCACCGCGTCTTCATACTTATTATCTCTTCTTTGTACAAAGACCATTTCTCATCCATTTTCTCTCTCCGTCCTTCATTGCAGGGCCTATGATAGGGTATTTCAAAAACTGTGCCGTATCTTATTTGGGCGATGCCCTTTTTTTCTGATCACTTTCTTCTCTCGGTTCCCTTTCTCTCCCGGTTTTGTTTTTAACCTACCTGGGGGTGTTTCACAAAGCTGTTCTTGAAGTTACGAACAGCTTTATGAACCCCCCCCCCCCCCCGAGGATACAGTCAGTCACTCGAACGAACAAGCGCACAAACACAGGGGTCATTCCACAAGACCGACACCCATGAGTCATACAGCCCATGAGTCCTACAGCCCACGAGTTCGACACTAGGCAAAAAAAGCCCATGAGACCGACACTATAGGTAAAAACAGCCCACGAGTTCGACAGATACAACACGGGGTGTAACGTTGTTTAATGTGTCGGTCTCGTGTTTTCTTAGTGTCGAACTCACTGGCTGTATGACTCGTGGGCTGTATAACTCGTAGGATGTATGACTCGTGGTGTCGGTCTCGTGACGTGCACCCCAAACACAGTCACACTCCCCCTCCCCCCTCCCCGTCCCCTTCTCCTTCTCTCTGACACAAACACACACACACACACACACACCCTCCAATCTCTCCCTCACACACCGCACACACGACACACACACACGCACACAAACACATACCCATCTCTCCCTCACTCCCATACACACACATATACACACACACACACCCTCTCTCGCTTAAAAGTTATACACTGTACCTGGTAATAGCAACTTCCTCTTTCTAGTTCACATTCATGGCCGAATATCGAAAATTTTCTTACAGATTTAGTCTTCAAATCTGAAATGGTTTATCACTTCTTTTCACTTTTCATTTATCGCTGCCTACCAATCATAGTTTCATGACCTTCACCAGAATTCGCCTAATAACATCGTTCTTGACACTGCATGTCCGGAATTTTAATCCACCCGTTGATCTACCTAAGATGTGGAGTTAGAGTACGCCTTCGCTGACACGCTATAGGATGTCGTTGAGACTGCGAGGATTCCTAACGACGTATGTTTAAGACATTGAAAATCATCTTCCATAAACCAATCTCACGGAGCCGAACTTTTCTGCGCAGTATGAGCGTGGCTCATCAGAAGGAGCCGACATCGTTTTGATGTATTGCGGGCGTCTTGAGTGATATTTTGAAAGATTTATATATAGATAGCCACGCACGCACCAAACTATAACAGTCCCTGTGCCATGGTGTGTGTGTATGTGTGCGTATTTAGCACTTAGTGTCCCTCAGTGGATTATTCTGTAAAATGAATTATTATTGTAACTGGATTTTGAGCCATGCGTACATTATTTCAGCATGTGATACAATTTGGAAGAAGAAAAGGGCTTAAAGCTACATGTGAAAATCAACAGTCTGAGAGGTCGGAGTGATTTCGGAACACGGTCTTTATCTTCCCCGGGTGTCTCTCTGCGATGTTCTCCAAGGTCGCCAGGCGTTCGACCAGGAGTTGCGACCGGACTTGGTCCTTTAAGCATGTTTATGACTGCACGCTCGTGTCACGGGTCGTTTTATGTAAACTTTTTGACACGGAGCTGTCATCAGCGTCTATAAATAGAATTTCACGACCGCGTCGAGATAGTCTCACCGACATTGACTCAAAGTAGGCCTATTCAGAATACATCAATACAAGGGACGTTATAGGGACCTGGAGAAAAAACACTCACCCTACACATACATACCAAAGAGACCAGTAGTCTCCATTACCAGACATCTTACTGCTCAACTCAATAATATTTCTCCATGATCTCAATGGTAGCGTCAAGTGTTACTCAGAGCTGACTGAACTTGAGTGTCTGTATTTGTCAGACTATCAAGGAAAGATGAGGTTTTTAAGTGCGAGGAATGCATTCCTCCGTGAGTAGGGGATTTTTTTTTCACTTCCTGATGGCAGACGAAACAGGGAAGTGAGGGGTGAAAATGAGTATACTAGTAGTCATGAATAATTCATTAAGACTCTTCTACTCACGTAATGCTTGAGCGTGAGTTCATTTGTGTGTGTGTGTGTGTGTGTGAGTTAGTGTGTGTGTGTGTGTGTGTGTGTGTGTGGTCATGCGTTCACAACTTTGCAACCACAAGAAGTGAACTAGGATAAATATTAAGTTCAAGTTTACGCACATTTTTGTTTTGAGTGCTGTTTTTATAATGCGTGTGTGTTTCTGCATGTGTGTCAATGTGAGATCACTTTTTTTATTCAAGTTAAAAAGCAACTTTTTTTTTATACCTCACGATCGTAACTTACTCAACAAAGTACGAATATTGATTAACTTTAATGCTCTAAGGACAAAACTACTGAAAAAAAATGAATGCGGAAATAAGTGTGGCTATTTCATACATCAGCTAAAATAAAAGCAATTTGTAGGAATAACATTGAAATCGTTATTACAGCTTAATAGTGGTCTATTTTATGTCTCTACTCGAGAGAGAGAAGCGCAGGTAGGGAATATTTTACGAAATAAAGGGAGAGAAAGAACGAGGGAAGGCAAAATGTAATATTACCACGAATTGATAAATCATTAAATTGTCTTGCTTAGGTTATCAGTACGATACCATCCTTCAACTCTGTGAAAGGAAGCCGTGTGCGTTAAATGCATGTAACACTCATTCAATGGCTCATAATCTCAGTAAATGGTGCTGGAGCTTCACGCATGCAAAATGCAAGATCTTTACATATAGGATGAATGGTGATTCAGAAAATGCATGATGCAGCGACGATTTAGTAGTGGTAGTAGTGGAGGGGGGGGGGTGGGAAGGTTGGCTGAAAGGCGTAGGCGCTTCGGCGTAGTAAGTATGGAGTTTCTGTGAAAATAACCGGCTCGTGTTGTGTGTAGCGTCGCGTGGGGGTCACGTGACGGGGTCCGAAATGGGCGCGATGCAATTGCGTGTCGTCTGCCCGCGGGAATGCGAAATGCGCCGACGCTAATCGAATATGCGCTCCTCTATAGTCCAAGTTCGAATTTCTATTACGAGTCGCAGCTTCTTTATATACAACAAACCATCGTGAACTGCCATACCTGCACGTAACTACGTACGCACTGATGCTGAACGTCATACTAATGAACTTGTGTGGTTAAAACTCATTTTGTGCTCGCAGATGTCGCGGACGCTATACGATTCTATATTTCAAAATGGCAGTGACTAAAGAATGTCTTGTTTTTCATCCTTCGTTATTTTTCCTTTGCATATTTTGTTTTGAAATGACCCGCGATTTTTTTCAAAGATATAGTATAACAGCAAATAGTATTGGAATGTAGTGTCAGATGTTCCTGAGATTGCAAATTCAAACAGCTTTTTAAAGTTTTCATTTCAAGAAAAATGTCCCGTATACCGTAATATTCCTTCCTCACTCCCACTCCCGAGGAAAGAGGAGGAGGAGGAGGAGGGGGGAGAAGACACATAGTGATCACCACCACCCCACTTCCACCCCATTTCGTAGAAATAGGAAACAAAAATAGGACAAAACATGACAGAGATAGAGCCGATGGGTTTGGAGAGGGGCGTAAATAATCGACCCGTTCTTGAAACTATTTTTTCTTTCGGCTAGTCAAACAGCATTCCTTGAGAAAGTATTATACTCCAGTTTCTCTTCGTCGGCTATATAGCAATACGCTGCACCACGACTCGTTGCAGGACGTCGAATGAAGAAAGCAAAAAGCGTTTGTTTGGATATCCAAATAACACTTCCTACTCCCTCCCCCCCCCCCACCACCTGACCACAAGCACCCTTTCCCTCCCCAACTACCCCTGCCCCCCCTTCCATAAAACACACACGTCCACGTGTAAGCGCCTGCATGTATTTGCAGATCCTCCAGTTGAAATCAAAATAATGTCATAATATCTCTCCCTCCATCTCTCTCTCTTTCCCTCTCTCTCTTTATATAAATATATATGATATATTGGATGAATGTCAGGGTGTTTCTTCTTAGTATGTGTATTATGGGAAGATTCAGAATTATCTTTTTTCGTTCATATCAAAATGCTCTAATCTCGATTAAGACCATATTTGTTTGTCACTTCAAATCTCTTTGAGGTCGTATAAAAGAAATGATAATTACGTCTGTTCACTCGCATATAGGTATTATGACTCCTATCGAATGCCTTTCTGTGAAGACATTTTTTTTTTCATAAACTATATTTCTCGATCAAGATTTGAAGAAAGAAGAAACACCCATAGTCTATTTTTCATAAGACTTCCATGTCGCATCTTTTCTCTCATACCATGTTGTATCTATAAATGGCAGAATTCGGTGTGAATCAGATAAATACAACAGCGCATAATACACAGTGAGGAATGGAGTGATGACTAAACGTCCCTATGACTCAGTTATGGGAAATAAAAATACATCACTCCGCTCATATGTTTCTTTTTGTTGTTGTTGTTGTTCTTGCTGGCTCCATCATTTTACAATCTAAAGAGAGATGGCACCAAGCATTAATCAAAATCACCGAAAAAATGGCGTCTCGGTCTAACACAAGTCATTCACCGACTGTTTGATTCCAGACTGCCACATCCACAAAGTACGTATCGCATGCGCACATTGAGACAGAGTCTGAGAAAGAGAGAGACGGGGGGGGGGGGGGGTGGAGAGGATTTTGTCTTGGCAGCAGTTAGATGATGAGCAATATGATTGCAAGAATTGAGGAGGAAAAAATGGGGACTCAGTGCACCAGTCGTTATTTTTGCATTACGCACTCAATGTTACTTTGCGTGCATTTTGGGAGAAAAGTCTGTTCGGACCCTACCATGGTAAAATTCATAAAAATTGAGAAAATCAATTAGATCATGTAGATGTAGTTAGATTATAAGTCACATACACAATATATGATGTTTGAAATGATTAAAAGCTAATCGAAAATGCGGTAAATTTGTAATAACCCCTCATCGCTGAGCTGAGCACTTTGCAGTATCAGCGATTAGAGTATACTCTTTATATGTTTGATATTGTGTGATCTCGAATGCTATATTCTGGATTATAAATATTAAACATGACAAAAATGCATACCGAGATTTCCTTGCAAAAAAAAAAAAAATGTTACAGTGGATGAAATGTATCCATTCCGTCGTACGTAGAATGACTCGGCCCTTTTCGTTTAACACGGGCACTTGATGGGATTTCCCGTTCATGTATATGAATGCTTAAATGCACGATTGTACACCTTAAAGGGGATGTCCAGACGGTATTTATAATTTCCCATCACGTATAGTATACTACAGCTCCATGTGTAGATTTGTGGAATTTATTGTGGTCCTTGAACAGAGAAACCAATACTCCGAAAAACCCAAACCAAATTACAGTGAACAAGGATAATGACGTAATATGAGGCATGCATATTTCAGAAATGTAGCAAGGTAATTCCTTTGCAATACCGCTTGCTTAACAAGTTCATCTGTATTTAGAATTTAGGCGTTCTTTCTTCGTTTGTTCTGCTCCCTGAGCCCCCACTCATGCATTCTTATTGTGAAGCTGCCATGTCATCATCCTTGTTCTTTGCGATTTGTTATAGATTTTGAAAACATTCTTATTCCTCATCCCAATCACTATAAATTTCGAAACTTGGTACCCAGTATAACCATTATAGTGTTCAAATGTAAAAGTCTGAAAATCATCCGGAGTTCTCCTTTAACGCAAACCATGAACGTCACGTGGTACCACTTCAACCAATCATAAATTACGTCATTCATCCACTTGTTGCTATACCCTTTTCTCAAGCATCGCAATCGCTCGATGATTCAGCATTTCTTTTAAAGTTCCCTTGCAAATTGTGAGCTTGACAAATTGTAAAGTGAGCAAGGGAGATAGAGAGAGAGGGGGGGGGGGAAAGAAGTAATCCTTTTGCAGTCCTTCACAACATCCTGTTGAAGAATGGCGTATTTGTGACTGCATAATTATTGCCAACTGCGAATAGGATATTCTCACCTTAAATTGTCCTAGTCATTTTCGCAAAGCTCAAAGCTGTCTCTTCAAGTGGTGAAATTGATTGCGAGTATATCGTTAACGACATAGGTTACGATATCAACAGCATCAACAAATAGGACATGGCTTATCAACGATCATGACAAATCAATATCTATTTGTCAGCAACGAGGTGCTCTCATCTCCTTAATGATCAATATTTTTAAGTTGATTGTTTTTTTTCTTTTTGTTCTCGAAATCGCCGCCGACAACTTATACGTTCTTTGACATCGTCTAGATTGCAATGTCAGTTTGCGCCCGGTGGATTTATGCCCCACCGTTAAATATTTAGACAACCACTATAACTCACAATTCAACCCTCAACAACTCATATCATTTGCCCGACAATCAGTACGCAACAAAACATATACAACATGAACTGGTTACCTTCTAACGTTTGAGGCGGGTATACTAGGAGAGGTGTAGGGGTTTGTATGCTGTACCATGCTAGAGGTCGTGTGTATTACATGCATTTCTTTATCCATTCTGGCGTTGAGATGTTGGCTTTGGACTCGGTATAAAGTGCTGGAAATGCCATCAGTTTCGTTGCGATGCAGTCTGGAAAAGTGCTTGCAGGCTAATCAACCTTAAAGGCGTTTTATTTCAAAGGGTTTTTTATTTGTTTTTCTTCGCAAACGCAAAATGACAGGAAATTGGTTTTAAAAAGGTATACACAGAAGAGCGTTTCTTTTTACATACGTGTTGTGATATGGGGGGGGGGAGACGTTTTGATGTGTGATATATTGTGTACAGAATTATGCATGTATGTATAATGTATGTGTGTATATTATGTATGCTTAGGTGTATGTATATGTTTGTTTATGTGTATGTTTGTATGTATGAATGCATGTGTGTGTGTATGTAAGTATGTGTGTGTGTGTGTACATATAAGTAGACCCTATGTATGTGTGTATGTATGTAGGGAGGTATATAGGTAGGGAGGGAGGTATGTAAGTATACTATGATTATGCAAACAGAAAGATATGAGTAGTGACGGACGAAGAGATAAAGATGGGTTGATAGATGGTTATTTTCCCTATAATGTATATCAGCGAAACAGATTACTTTGTTGAGTGAAGTGTCTTCTCCAGTTATGTCTAATACGAAATTCCGGTACACGCCTGTTTACTGGTATTTATTATGACATTTACCTGCTTAATAGTATCCAGCAGAGAGAAATAAGGAGATACAGTAGAGAGTTGTAATTGAGTTTACCAAGGAATTATCTCTACAACTCATATTTGACTGTGATGAGTATAAACGATTTTAGTAGCCAATGTTGTGATAAAAGGATTGTCAAATGAGGGTCCAATTTTGATGATAGCAATAAGAGATATTTCTTCAATTCTTATGCAGTGCATTTCATTATCGCGCGAGATATATCAATTAGCCCTGCAGAGTGTTCATCGTGAAAGAAAAAAAAAAACCCGATAGAGTACGCTTTTTCACAAAACTTGCTCCTTATGAAAACAGTTTTCCTTCTAAAATAAAATTGAGATAATGCAGTGATCGTAAAATGACACCGACGATGAGAACGTTTGATTTGATTTGATTTGAATTGAATTGCCTTTACGTCACCACTATGATAAAGCGTTGAATGTTTGTAAACAATATTAAGCAACCACGGGACCACGGCTTTAAGTCCAGGGGCACAACCCTATAGTCCAGGGGCACAAACATAGCCTAGGGGCACAGCTCCGGCCTATGGGCACAACCGCTGCAGCTAGGAGAGTCATCCGTGGTCTTTTATCAATACAATGCAGGGGCGGATCCAGGAATTCCGTAAAGAGGGGGCGCGTTTACAAAATTAAAGGGGGGCGCACGCACCCCTCCCCCATTTTTTTCTTTTTATTTCTTTTGTTTCAACAAAAAATAAAGGGGGGGCGTGCGCCGGTTGCGGTCCTCCCTGGATCCGCCACTGCAATGAGCCCCAACGGCTCATTGAGTCTTAGAGGCACTACCGCTGACGCCAAGGGGGACTCGAACCACTGACCTCGTGATTGACAGTCCATGGTCCTAACCACAGAGCCACAACAGCTCATTGTGCCAATGATAGAGGCACAAACGCGGTGGGCACAAACCGCTGCTGACGGGGATCCAATCGAACCATGTACCTTGCGATTGATGATAGACAAGGCTGGTCTTATATCTATTACGCCGCAACAGTTCATGATGTTACTTAATGATATACTTAACCATTGAAGAGAATCGTGACAATAATGAGAGAGGTTGGTAATCTTAGCCACGATACCCGGGTACTTCTACTAAAAATAAATCGCAAAAGGAAACAAATCCTCTCACTATCATTCTCGTAATGGCGTTCCATGCGAGGTAAGACTCTACAGTATGCGTCGGTATCCAAGCCTTGTTTGTAAACCGAATTTCGTTCGTCCATCGCTTGATTGGACCGTCAGAACAAAAAGGTGAATGTCATCAACCAAATTAGAAACGGTCGCATATCTTCGGGCATGTGCGATTTGGACACGGAGAGAGATAGATAGGTAGAGGGGAAGGGAGGAAGGGAGAGAAAAAAATTAAAAATAAGGAGAAGAGGGAGAGAAGAAGAGAGAATACGTGAATTGTGTATGAGCCGACTCCTACAAGGCCTCCAAGTAACCTGAGTCAAATCTTTAAGAGGCGTCGGTAATGCAACCAAACCGTGCTCAATGCACACGCCATTGTGTATAGCGATGATAATCCAGAAGAAGAAGGGGGGGGGGGGGGGAGAGAAAGAAAGATGCTTTCTTAGCATCCTTTGAAAGGCGTGCGAATGATATCGAAAAAAATCTTCCCTGTCCAGTAGTCATTCATCTGGATACATCAGCGAATTGTTTTTGGTTTTTTTTCCCTGAAAACTTAGAGTGGTTTCCCGTCTATGCAAGCAAGCTTGCATTCAAAATATTTTGACGAGTAATTCATTTTAAAGATTTGATTCGAGGCAACCGCTCATACTTCAAAAGCCACAGGTTACATTTGCAGATGAAACAAAAACCCAGCATTAGTGCTTCAAAATACAAAATAGTTCTCAAGTGTTAGTTACGGATAGAAACAACCAATGTCAAAATTTGAATCAGTATAATCAATCTTAAGTATTGTTAAATATGCAAAATGAGAACAACAGTTATGATAAAATTGTATCTACAATTAATCGTCTACAGTGATGGTTTATTGAGAAAAATAGTGATATCTCCTTATATTCTAGGCTCTATTGCGAAATCTTTATATGGCAGGATTGTTTTCTGATACTATCCTACACATAATTATGCATCAATGTGATACCTCGAACATTTTTCAAATCACTGCCCCCAATTGTAAACAGTACCTTTAAGATAACGTTTCTTTCTCTGCATGATCTCCTGCACGCAACATTTTGCTGCTTCGCACCCTCCTCACAATTTCGAACGACATTTTAGCTGTTACATTATTATTACACCATGTCCCAAATTCCGCGGCATTCTGACGGTGTGGTCGATTTTAGTTCACTTTCTATTCTCAGTCACAAGCATATCTTGTTGTCATATTGCTCTGTTTTTGTTTTCTTTTTTGGTTTTTTGATGTGTGTTTTTTTTTCTTTTTCCGATGACGTCTTCCGTGGACTCAGCCGAGTGTTGCCCCGGGCGAGTTGTTCTGAAGTCTGTCGTCAGCATTTCGCTTGCCCTCAGACGCGCTCCTCAGCTCGCTGTAATGGGCTCCTGAGAATTTTCCTTTCAAAATATCCCCATATGATAATATCAGCAATATTAGTTCACACATGACGCCCCATATAATATAATATACATATATATATATATATATATATATATATATATATATATATGTTTATATATATGTGTGTATATATATATACATACATATTTATATGCGCGTGTGTGTGTAGATAAACATAAATGTACATGTATATCCATATACTAAATATATGTGTGTGTATATACACATATTATGGAATAGAGAGAAGAAGAGAGGGAAAATGAATATACTAAGACTCCAAGGAATAAAATGAGTAGGGGACATTTTATTTCAGTCACGTCTGTTTCACTGATGTTCATTCAATAACGGTAGAGATAATGTAAGCTATTGATATTGATATTCATTAGATTGGCTTTTTCATGCGATGTTTTTCACTGCAAAAAAAAAGGTCTAGATAATGTTAGAGTTGAGAAACTGTATGTCACTAGTATTGATGTTTTGGTGTTTGAGGGGATCGTTTATTGTGGTGAACCTAGCATGGTATGTAGGGTCTCCACCGCATATATTTTATCTCATCACATAGTATGCATGATTTATTCATCTATTTTTTACATTTTCAGCATCAATTTGGAAAGTGTCTAAATTGGCCGACTATCTTAGTGAGATCTGAAATAATTAGAGGGTAATGCTTCTATAGCTGTGTGTGTACTGTGTATGTGTAATATCATATATACATACATACATAAATAGAGATAGAGATTTAAACACAAACCTTGTTTGTGTGAATGTGTGTGTGTGTGTAAGTGTATGTGTGTATGTTCGTGTTCATGTGGATCCGCGTGCGTGCGAGTTCCCAATCTCTCCTATGTAATAGTAGAATGAGTTCTAATCTCCATCCAAGCATCACGTTCCTTGTCTGGTTTTTGAGGGTATAAATTCACACGGTATCCGAGCAATTTGGATGCAGAACTTTAGCTGGAGAAAAAGAAGGAAAGAAAGAGGGGGATGAGGGTGGGGTGGAGGGGTGGGTGATGGGGGGAGGGAGAGGGAGAATGGTAGAGGGAGAGAGGGATGTATAAAGAATGAAGAGGAAGAAGAGAGAAAAATGTAAGAGAGGAAGAGATGTTGCCAGGGTAATCACGTGACTGGGCTCGGTGTCAGAACGTCTTATCTGGCCCTGGGGGACGCCTTCCTCTCTTCCTCGGCTTTCTTTTTCTCCGTTGCTCACATTTCCACGTTCAGGAATTTATTTTTAGCTCGCCCATACGTTTTTTTTTTCCCGTCCCTCGCTTGAGTTTTCAGCATTAACTCACGGTTTTACCCTACTTTATGCAAGATTGGAATAAGCTGTCATTCTCGGCTGTCGATGTCGCCTAACCAAAGAGAGAGAGAGAACAAAAATGAAAATACAAAAATTCGAAGACGTGTAATGTTTGCAGTTGGACTGTTTTCAACATTCGAGTCAATACGCACGACATGATAATGTGACTCAACGTGTCTTGTATGATAATACGCGATATCATGATTGTGACAATAATGTTATGGATAAGTAAAGGTGATAGTGATGATGAATATGATAGATTTGATGTTAATCAAAACTATATTATTGTTGTTTTTGTTGTCATGGCTTATCTTAACATTATTATTACCGGTATTATCATTATTATAGAATTATTACTACTGCTGTTATTATTTCTATCATTATTATCATTGTTATTGTTGTTATGCTATCACTGTTACTACTACTACTACTACTACTACTACTACTACTACTACTACTACTACTACTACTGCTGCTACATGTATTATTATCATCACCATCATCACTATGTTGTCATTGTTATTGTAGTTATATGTATAGTATTCTTGCTCACTTATAGAGATAGGTATGTGTCTAGGTGGGAGAAAAATATGAAATGGTGTATAGGCATTGGGGAGAGTGAACTGTGTCGGGTAAACGCAATACTGTTCGTCTCTTCCAACTTGCGTATCGTCATCTGAGCTCACAGACAGACCACCCACCATACACATTAGGGAGTGTGCAAGGAAATGTCAATGCAGTCTCATACGCGAGTTCAAGGCTTAAAACTTTGGCACCGTTTTGCGCTCCTTGGAAGTGGGGTCTATGCATATAATAAATATGAATGCGGGGAATTCGTTCTCTTTTTTTCCCCTGTCGTCTGCCTTTCTAATTTGGGCTTTCAAATAATGAAGTGCTCTTTTAAAAAGCCTGACTAGTCTTCTCACTCGTATGATTAGGAGGGGCTTTTAGCAAATACTTCACGTAAAGTCTTCTCACAACGTGATACAAATCCACACTATCCATTATTTTGAAGGATCCGCGGCTGTTGTCATAGCAACCCAGGAGCTGTTCGCTCAATCTTTCAGATCATAATGTCGATGTATACAGCATCAGATGGGAATAAATGTACTCTGATTTCCATCTCGGTGCTTTGGTATTTCAGGTCATTAAAGCATCCTTTTCGGGCTTTTCGAATTTTAAACCATCCCGTGATCAGCGTCGAGTGTAGCGACTTTTTCTATTAAACTGTGTCAGTGGCGACTGGCGAGTGTTAATAGGGTGAGATTTAAGTTTCCATGGTGTCGAAAAACGTGACATAGATGGTAAAATCGCATCTAATTCGTAACAGGCCCGATGAAGGATATCCGTCACTTAATAGTTGCTGATAATCATTGCTAACTCTTTAACATGAAGCGCTCATACTGCTTTAATTTTTCTCCTTCCCATACTTATGGAATTCCGCAGTTTGTGTTTGTTTCTATAAGTTGCCTTTTGTAAGTTTGTAATTCTTTTTGTATAGAGTTTTCGAATCCATGTCGGCAACCAACTCTGTGAGTTGTTGTAAGTCTAAGGATCTTGGCCCCTCTCTTCTAATTCTCGTGAGCTCACCCATTATACTCAAAATGTCATTGACGATGTATAATCATGTTCGCCGATGATACCGACACAGAGGTTAATTTCACCCCCCCCCCCCCCCCCGCCCCTCGACTTTCCCCAGTCTGCTTGTTAATCATGTTAATTTGGGTGTGTTTTTTAAGTCCGAGGAGTGCCCATTTTCATTTATTTTTCTATTCTTTCAGTTTTTGTACTATCGTTTTGTTTTATTTTCTTCTGTCTGATTTGATCACGTCCGTTTCAGAACTATTGCCTCACCGTCGTCCTACAAGGGGATGTCGGGGTTTTTCCCCTCAATGTCTAAGGCCTACCCAAATGCATTGATCCTTCTGGGCTATGTGGTTAAACGATTTTGCACCATGCTATCAGCTTCTGCTTGATTCAAATTGGTTCTAGAGGATGCTCGATTTGCATATGTTAGTAACCGTTAGTAACTGCTGTTTCTGAGCCAGGCAAGGCCTCGGGTACAACCTCAGTCGAACTTTTTGGTTGATGTGGGCACACCTATGTATAGTCGGTCTACATCATTGCGTACACCGTTAACATAACACGGCAAACTGGACGATTCGTCCACTTGTAGTTTTTACAATTATGTTTTTGAGGCTATAGAATGATGATCCATGTGCATTTTGTTGTTCCATTACCATTCTTGCCCCCCCCCCCCTCGTTTTTATTTTCTACCACTCGCTGGCGCCCTGTTGTGAAACTCACTTCACAGTCTTCTCAGTTTACATAAATTATACAGTATGGTTATAACAGCTCGTTATTCCGGAGGTTCGTTATTCCGAAGGCTCTTCAGTCCGAAGATTCGTTATTCCGAATTTCATTTTCGGATTCACAAATCTTCGAAATAACGAACCTTCGGAATAACGCCACAAATGTTCGGATTAACGAACCCTTTTTCATTCTCGGATTAACGAACCTCTAGGTATAGGGAATTTGTGTGTTTCGGATTAACGAACCTTCGGAATAACGAACCTTCGGAATAGTGAAACATACCCCCTTTACTACCCTTTATTTCTTCCTCTTCTATGGGTCTCCATTCCCCATTACATCCACACGCTACCACTCTTGCCCTTCTTCTTCTCTTCACTTTCACATGTTTTCTTCTTCATATCCATACCTGCTCTCTCGAGTACGAGAGTCTCTTTCTACACATACTCCAGGGCTTCCGTAAATCAAATTTCAATTCCCTTAAAATGAAGGACAAAATTTCCTTAGATAATGCACATTTTCCAAGAGGCAGATTTCAAGCTCATATGTCCAGTTCTGGCTACAACGGGCCCGAAAAAGAGAAACGCGCTGGTATAACATGATACACACTGCAGCACAAGTTACAATACTCATGATGTATCTTGATACGAAACATACGGAGCTCAGAATTGAGTAGGTGTCTTGTGTTGAAATGAAATTAATGTTCAATTCGTGCTGCATAAAGAAATTCGAGCATTGTATAGGTCCTACACATGATTTATTACCACATATATAGACGAACATGCACATGGCACTGTACAGTGCAATTCGAATTTATTCAACAGAATTTTGTATGTGATTGCTATGCAACTTTTCGGTTGGCATTCCATCAATTTTCTTAATCCCACTTCTATAAAAGAAAGGTCTTGTTTGTTTTTGTCTTTTAGTCTCCTGGAAACTTCCATGACATTGCCTAATTTTCTTTAAAAGTCTTTGTTTCATGTTTTTAATGAAAAGAAAAAGACAGGACTTAAAGCTCTCAAATCTTCAAATTAAGGTAACAATAAAGGAATCGTCAGGACAGTTGAAGCTTCGTATACGCACTCACTCTATCAGATTTGGCATGTGTCCGACACGGCACTGCGCAACTCAATGGACTAAAGTCAGATCGGGTGGGTAGCAATTTTGGCGTGCATTCAACCGACCTGATATGATAGACCTCGTGTGGCGTTCCGTACGCAGTCTTCCGTATCGTGGAGAATGGGCTCTCAGTATGACTTTGATAGGCGAATCTATTTCAAGTCATAACTGATATTACCCGTCTCACCCCCCCCCCCCAATCCTACCCCACCTCTCCATCTATCCCCTATTCCCCTCTTCACTTCCCGATAAAGGTTCGTCCTTTTTATTCGTGCCGTCTGCTCCGTGCACGTAAACATAAACACCCATCGCGGAGCATTCCCTTCCCCACATACCAGAAACTGTTGCTTGAGTTATACCGTACAGCCAGGTCTCGCATTACCAAGTATTACAAGAGTTGACATCCCTGGTTCAGTTGAAATTACCCATTCTGTATTGTTCATGTTAGTTCATATGGCATAGACACATCATGCATCTCGAGTCCATTGCGCGTTTATAAAAACGAGTTGTATTAGTAAACACAATTCTTCTGAAAAGACCACATTGCCTTTAACGTATGGGGTTATAGAGTTGAGAATTTCAGTAAAATCAACACCGTGTCTTCAGGAGTGAATATACTCTGTATATATTTTGTCGTCGTAAGTGTCATTTTTGGAGAAGTCGTCCCTTGCCGCATTTTGGCCCAGTGCCTGTGTGTGTGTGTGTGTGTGTGTTTCCACGAGATGCAACACTGTATTATCAAAGCTTACTCCTCTAATCCATACTTTTTCCCAGCATGCATTAGTATTATGATAATCAGATGAAGAGCAGTGACCTTGTGACCTCTGCCTTCGACACCTTCGCCTTCACTTCCACGAACGGTCATTATAGTCTCTAAATTCATCGCGAGCCATTAAGTCCGTCCCTTGAGAGACCATGCACTATCGATATTAAACCTGTGTGGAAAAAAAAAGAGGTATGAATTTCTTTCATGGAAATGTGATGGCGAGAATGAAGACAGGTGCAAATTGTATAGGTAATTTTGTTAACCCATCCCACGCGTATCATTATACTTCTCACTCCGCGGGCTTCCGGAGATTTCGCAGCATCAGTGAAGGGGCGATCTCTTCAACGGGTCTGAGTAAAGGAAGAGGTTTAGATGGGATGCGCGAAAGATTAACGTTATCATTGATGTAAAACTGAAATCAGAGGTATTATACGTTGTCCTGAGACTTCACGATAACTCGCCGTCGTAACATAGCAATGTAAAAAGACTACCAGACCCGAATCTCAAGTTAGGCTCATCTGGTAATAAAATTTAAGGGATTAAACGATGATGCAAGAATGTGGTACAGCATACAGACTGTTTTTTAGTCTTATTATCAGCACTGGTTAGATCCTTTTTAACACTCAGTATGTCTGCATTCTCAGCGTATGATATTTTAAATGCATTTTATCTCGCAATACGCCTCAAACAGAAAGAAATATGCATCCTTCTTGGAATGATAGAAAATCGCTCCATAGTTTAAAACTGACGTTTCACTGCTGAATTTAAGATCTCTATTTTGATATCTTCGGCAGATAGCTTTTACTTTTGGATCATTACTATAGTTTACGAGTTCATGTCTCTCATATTAGTCATGATTATTCAATTTCGCCATTTCGTTTCGAATCATTCGCATTCACATTTGTCATTCGAGTCTCAGGAGTAAGCACGCTATGTTTATGCTCCAGTTCTCTTCTCTATCTGGGTTTTTTTCATCCTCGATGGTCCCGGCAAAATATTATGAACAGCATATGGCAGTCGGAAGTCTTAATGATAACGTTTCCTTGGTAACGCATCGCTGGTGATGCTCATCCTTTTTCTCTCGTGATCTTCCCCCTTTTCTCTCTTTCTCTTTCTCTGTCTCCATTCTTGATCAAAACTCTAAAATCGCTAAAATTCAGTCAAGAAGAGAGAGAGAGGGGGGGGGGGCATACGGAGTTATTTCACAGGTCCGCCTTTTAGCATTGGTGAAGAGAGAGAAAGAATTGCAACGGTTTTTATTCATAGGAAGAGTGATGAAGATGTGATCGGCTGGGACTGCGTCTTGGAGAGGTTAATATAACGAAGGATACACCCAATAACCGTCGACTCTGTGCTATTTCATCGCTTCATTTCTGTGTGCCCTGCCTTCATTTATAACATGACTGAGAATGCTTTACTTGTAGATTTGAGAGAACTAGTTCCCAAAATTGGACATAAAATAGATTTCGTTCAATCATTATCGTGCAGCGATTTCAAGACTGGTATGCCCCATCAGACCGACCCAGAAAATCCCAGAAATGATATTATGTTCTGTTTTACTCTTGTATAACTATCTTTAACTTCAACTATATTCGATGAGCAGCTATTTTCTTTCTGTATATGTGTGTGTATATATTATGTATATATATATATATTTTTAACTTGAACATAAAGAATATGGTAATAGTATTATAGATACCCATTAGTGTAGAAGTTCGCAGTATAGAATGAGCTTTTGTTATAGGCACTGCTGAATATTCATAAAAAAATAAACCTGCACAGGACAGTGCTTTGCAAGACACCTTTTGTACGTTAAGAATTCAAGAGTGTGATTGGGCAAATTATTACCATCAATAATAATGTGTGTACATTTACAAAGGACAAGCGTATATTGTTAATGGTGCGATTTTCCCTCTGCAAGTCACGTCTTCACACTATTCGTTGACCCATAAGCGATTTAACGAGGGAAGCAGCAGAACTTCTGAAGCGTTTTGCCCTCGACAACCCCTTGATTACGCTCAACGGAAACCTGACCCAAATTCAAACAGAGGCATCGACGAAGCAGCGTTTCTCGATATTGGCAGAGACAGTAATCTTTCCGATGCTCAGAAAATCGGTCGGTTGTCGTTGTTTTTTCCTCTCTGTCTCTTCTCCTTCTACTACGTTTTTCTCCTTCTAGTTGTCGGCCATCAGCTGTTCGCTCGAGCAATCAGACTTTCGCTTGAACAACGACCGTTTTATTCGTACCCTTAACGCATACCGGTACTCCTTTCCATCTTGTCTCGTGGATAGAGGGGACGGCGTCACGCGTGCCGGTATTCACGATGCAATTGCAGGGATGTAGGAGGAGCGGTGTACGATTTCACCCGAACGCGCGGAATACGACTTTCTAAGAGCGACGCATATGTGAGACTTGAAGAGGGTGTAGGTGCTTTATCACACGACGACTACAGCACGCCAAAATCCTACCACCGTCTCCACGCAAAAGGGGGTGAACGAATTCAGGGAAGAGGAAGCATATAGTACGAAAGAAGAAAGATATACGTGTAACGGATAGGGGTGAGGTTGGGAGAGAAAGATACCCGCACACGCACACACACACATACACACAGATATACACATACTGATGATATAACACATATATAATGTGTGTGTGTGTGATGGTGCGTGTGTGTGCGTGTGTGTATGTATGTATATAAGTGTGCCTAATGCAACTACCCCCTTCCTATCAACCATGTCAACTTGTTGATATTTGTCATTGTTAAAAAGTCGTCACAAACTAACATCGACAGTGTGACATGTGAAGGCTACCATTGATTCTTTTAGATCCATGCCATGTCATTGTTTGACGTGTAAGGCCATCATCATCTCATCTTCTTGAAGAGCAAAATGGAACCAATTCCCTCCGTGCAAAACATGAAAATATTTAACATATATCTTCAACTTTATGCGCCTTGCTCTGATATTTATACACAACGTCCATATCTTATTTTATTTTTTTTATTTTTTTTTGTTTTCTATTTCTTATTTATTTATTTTATTTTTTTTTTTTTTGGGGGGGGGGACTAATTCGATATCTCACAAAGACGTGAACATGAAGTGAAGCTTTATTTTAAGTTACTCATAAGTATAAATTGTAATTCATGCCCAGATTTGATGCAGTCTCCATTTAACGTAGAAGAGCTTGAATTAGGTATAAGGATTATAAACTCGTGCAACAAAGTGTATCTTAAATACACAATATGGGTAATGTTATCATTTTTACCTTATCGCCATGAAGTATTTTCTCTCGCATTTTTGAAAGCATAACGTGAGAAGTATTAATTTTTTCACTTGGTTTAATGAAAATGATATCCGTGATCTTATCCAGTAATGCGACCCCCCCCCCCCCACAATACACACACCAACACCATCCATACTAACTCAAATGCTTACTCAACAAAGTACACTCTTCCGAAATGACCCTTCGAGACCCCTTCCTTATTTCGCCTCGTTGGCGATCTATAATTCGACTCATTGCTACCATGCGACCAAAATACATGTATACGTTTTTCCAGATCCCTTGATTGGTCTCTATTTAGCCGACGCCGCCGACGTAATCATTCCTTGTGTTCTATTATTATGCTTTCCATAGCTGCAAGAAGTGTGTGTGTGTGTGTGTGTGTGTGTGTGTGTGTGTGTGTGTGTGTGTGTGTGTGTGTGTGTGTGTGTGTGTGTGTGTGTGTGTGTGCGCGCGGGGGGGGTAGGGGGTGGGGTAGAGCACTAATCTTCAGACCCTTCCACTCAAAGAAAAGAAAAATTCTGCCGCGATGCGTGCGTAAAATATAGGTACTTTCGCTAAGTTGTTACCCTCGATTTGCAAGTCGACACCTGTGCCATTCGTCCACGTGACATTAATTTGCTCAGAGTCGGCATGCTTTCCCGCGCGCGCCCTCGCGGACGTGTTACGTTTTTGTGTATAATTCATCGTGACATGAAGTGGGCAGCAGATGCACTGGTTATCGCACTTTTCTTGAGGCTGATCGAGACGTCATCAACACCCTGGAGCTTAAATGACGATGCATATAGGAGTTAACGACGTTATTTCCTTTCGAACACAAATTCGTGAAAGACAAGCTACGCATTAGTTGCTATAATCTATCGAAGACTTCCATTAGTTCAATATAAATGTGAAAATAATGAGCATGTAGATAGATAGCTATACGGCATGAGAACAGACGGTTTGCCCATGCAATTTATCTGGATACATAGGATGACCTGTTTTACATTAACATTTTCTCTGCTACTGTACAACGCATATATACACCACACTTTCCCAACACACACTGTACACAACAAACATATACCTTGCCCCCCCCCCCCTTCTCTCTCTTTCATACGCCTGTCTATCCATTCATCCATCTATCGATCTCTCCGTCCATTTATTCAATTTATCCATCAAAACGTCAACTTGTGAATAATTATTCATTTTTGTTCCTCCCCGAAACATGAGTTTTTCTTCTACCCGCGTTTGTTTGCTTGGTTTCTTTCTCTCTTTTTTCCCCTTCTTCTTCTTCTTCCTTCGCTCCGAATCTTTCGGTAAAGTGACGCTTTGAACATTATTTTTGTGAGAGAGAGAGGTGCTGACCCATTTTCCTCCAGCGGGAGATGTATGTAAAGCGACATTCTTAATCTCTGGCGCTGTCATGTGAAATGTAAGACAGAACAAAAACTATGGTTGGAAATGAAAATAGACGAGCTCAGATCTTGAACGCGCGGCGAGCTAAGCTCTCGAGTTAGCCAGCTACCAGTCTCTTTTCTCTCATTCTTTCGTCTGCTCTTTCCACCTCTTTCTTTTTCTGTCGGTCTGTCCGTCCGTCTGTCTGTCTCTCTTTCTCTCTCTGCGCTATCTATTGCCGACGGCTCTTAGTATCCTAGCCAGCAAACTTGATGGGCAACACACAGCCACAACTTATATTTTACAGGAACATGCGGGCCATACCAAATGTAGATGAATATGTTCGCCTTAATTATGTGATGCTGCTGTTCGGTTTTTTTTTTTTTTGTCTGCTGTGCACAGTATATGTTTTAAAATCTTTGTAATGATTCTACTCGGTGTGATTCATACGATATAGTGTTTTGAAACAGTTGATGTAATCCTCTTATGCACATTGCGTAAACATTAGCTCATTGACATATTGGAAATAATATTATGAGATTGATGATTCAGTATGATTACAAAAGATGTTTTGTTGTTGGTAGTACTACCATTACTTCTAGTATTGTATAGGTAAATTTGCTCAGAGTCCATCAACTTTAGCTGTGAGCTTAATTTCAAGGACAAAAAAAGAGGAATAGAAGAGAGAGAGAGTATAGTGCACAAATTGATATGTATAATCAATCTACTTTCAACAAAGTCTTTACACACATTGCCCATACAAGATTTCGTATGCGTATGCCAAGAATGCCAAACATATTGAATTATTATACACATCTTATGTCTTATAACGTCCATATTGTAACATAAATTCAATATAATTGTTACCACAGTTCTAAAGTTGGTACACGGGGTGCAAAAACAAAACCCTAGACAGCTCAAGCAGCGGAGAAAAGTGAAATCTATTCTCTCTTTTTTTTTTTTTGGTTGCATTCATCATGAAATTTGGTCCATGTGTTCTAATAGCATTGCATTGTTTTTATAGGCATTGATTTCTACCAATGTGCCGTTTTAATGCACCCCTAGTAGCTTCGACCTGCCAGATAAAACATTCAACGCGTTCAAACAGTGATCTTCCTTGCATGGAGGGTTATCATCTATCGCTTTGGCGTAAAAATGTTCAAAAGTCGCTGTTCTGCCTGTAAACATGTGTGATTTTAATGTATCTTACAATTTCGGAGCGTATTTTCACATTGCGAATTCGTGAATGACGCCGAAAACAAAATGGCATAATTTCTAATGAGTGGTGCAACATAATAGTTGTCATTTTGAGTGACGTGACGCTAAACGTGAGCTATCGATGATTATTATTAGTCGGCCTATTGTGGGACAATTGCTGTGTGATAGTGTACGATGAGACACACAAGCCACTGAACGGATATTTCCAAGGACATGAGCTACGTTAATATATAGTATTCGTGTGTCTTCTGCACGATTACCCTGCCATACCTTTTTTTTTTTCCAGCTCGAGAAGGTTTGAGTCACGGAAGAACGATTATTGGTAGAACACCGGGTTATTTTTATACTTTGATCTTCTATTCTGATCTGGAATTTAGCTTAGACGTTGGTGTAATCATTACCACAGCTGTCATGCCAAGTTTACTCTTTCTTACACGCAATACAACTGTCTGACTGTAGGTGGCGGTATTAAGCATCTTCTCCAATGCGTATTGATATCCTTATAGAAACATGAGGCATGATTATCGTTACTTTCTTACAAACAGATTTTCGAATGTTATTTAGTAAATACCACATTATTTTATGTAAAAATCAATGCCATTTTAAAGCAACGATCTCCTAAGAGTCAAACACTCCGGTATTGGAGTGAATCCCATGATACATTCATATGACAACTAAAACGGCCATCCCAGGTTTTTTTATTTTATTTCTTTGTTTGTTTGTTTTTTCTCCGGAGGCAAAGACTAAGTAGTGCGGTAAATTTTTGTTATGAATAATATGTCAGTTCAATGGCGTTTTCCTATTTACTCCACTCTCAGATATTCCGCAGCTATAAGGGATTTACAGTGTGCTGGTCTCGCCCATGGCTTGTTCGAAATTAGATCAGTCTGTGAAAATAATCTGATTAGGTCCGGATTCATAGAGCATTCCGACTCATGAATGTTTGCTAGCTCAAATGACTGGAGATGTGGGACCATTTAAGTTCCCGCTCGCTTCTCCCAATTTCACTGCATGATAATAATAATGATATTGATGATCATAAATGCGTGGTTTCCTGCGCAGCGGTTGCAACTGTACTGTACTACAATATTGTATTCATTTTGAGACTGGCTTTGGTAAAGATACAGCAATTGCTCGTGATGAGTTTATTGAATTTACCTGTCGCTGAAACTGAATTTCAATCAAACCTCAATGAACATCACAATAAGACTACATTGCCCAATGTACAGATTTTATATGACATTATTCAAATCATCGACAATACCCCCCCCCCCCTGTGACCTTGTAACGACCAGTACAATTCAGATTTTCATAAAACTAGACACAATTCTCTTCGTGGAGTCAGTTTCGTGCGTGGTATTGCATGTTGTGTGTATGCCTACAGTTTGCGGAGCACTGTCATCAATGTGATTTCTTGGTGTCAGGAAACAGTCTATATACCCTGACAAAATATAATAATAATAATAATAATAATATTAAGGACATTTATATTGCGCAGCTACTATGATAATATACTCTACTGCGCATTACAAAATGACATGCATACAAGAAATTCAAACAAAAAATCACATTACTTCAAGAGATGACTTTTTAACCTGACATTAAACTCATTAATTGTAGCTGCTTGTCTTTCAAACAAAGGGAGATTATTCCATAATTTTGGTGCAGCGTACAAAAATGCCCTGTCACCAAGAGTAACTTTTGATTTCCCCGATGGATATTTCAATAATGTTTGATCCTGTGAACTTCGAAGATGATAGAATGTTTGAAATGATGTTTTTAACTCTACAAGTTCCTGTATGTACACCGGTGCTGTACCATGAATAGCTTATATACAATTAGCAGAGTTTATAGGCAACCAATGTAATATGAGAATATTATGAAACTATATATAAAAAACGGTTTCATCATTTTCATCAGTGTTATTCAACGACCATTCATTCCCTTTTCAATTGACGTATAGTTCCTGACCAACCAGAAATCTTGTACGAGGTTCGCCCGACATAGCAACAACCATCTTGGTAACTCGATTCCATGTATATACTATTAATTAATTGCGTTGAGTAGGCAAAGTGGAGCTAAATAAGTTTGTTTCTAATTCCGGGGGATTTGAATACATATTATTCAAATTTTAACATTTCAAAGCTTGTAATCTATCAAATATTTGAGAATAATATGAAATAGTGTGCCAGCCTATACCTGACAGGAACAGACACATGGAATTCTGTTCATTGACGACATGGAAAGTCCGTTGAGACAAATCAGTCCCCTCTATGCATTCTAACCTGTGGATTTTGTTTGTGCTTCACACAACCTGTCTTACGGAGCTGTTTACCATTATTATTATTATTATACTGACAATGCATCTTTGAAATGTCATTTGTCAGCTCGCCTCAACACGAATCTTAAAACATGACGATGATCTTTCGCATTTATGTATAAAGCGTGCATAAGCTTTATGAGGATTATACTAGGTAGGCAGCCGGTAGAGGATGGAAAATGGAATACATTATTACTATGAGTATGTGCAGTATTTCAAGACTCAACAGTCAACGCATGTGCAGCGGTGATGATATAGGCATATCATATTCCCCCAAGTGGCAGCTAACACTGGCTATAATAATCATTTGCCGCAATTACCATAGTGTATATAGATTGAAAAGACTAACGGGTACCTACAGTATGTCCGTTTCAGGATATATCTGAACATCAAAGCAAGCCCATGATTTATTGTACTCATAATATGCAGGTTTAGGGCGCATTAATGTGTTTGGTGAGTACATCACATTAAAAATTGTTGATCGGCATAGATATGAGCAATCATACTAGGTGTTACAAAAAACATTTCCCACTTTTGATCCTTAATAGTCCGAAAAATATACAATAGATAACACTGTCATTAATATGAGTACTAGCTGAGTAGTGTACAATTTAGTTGGAGGTAATTTGAATATGAGAGCATGAATCAGTTTCGTTAAATCCATGATTAGTTTTAAAGTTAAGTTCCAGATTTGGGTCAAATTTTAACCCTCTGTACAAAATTTAACTTTACGCAGGAACCAATGATGTGTATGTGAGTGTGTGCTTACAACGGTGAGTGTGTGCTTACAACCTCCCTGCTTACAATGACCCTGAACAATAGACATGAATACCACGAATACCACCTTTTCAGAGCTCTGCTGACTAGGCTTCTGGTCTCTTGCTCCAAGGCACATGAATGCTTTTATAAGTAATACATGATGGATTGCCCTGGGCACTGCTAGTCTGAATTCATGGTAAAGGTATATAAATGCGTGCACATGAAAAAAAAAAGTAAGCATAAATTATGTTTTCATGTGCTTACATATACACTACATTTCAGGATGAATAAAGACTAGCTGTGATAGTGTAATTTCTCATAAATATGTAATAGAGCATTCAAACCCTGGTCATTGTCCAGGACTATTGTCTGGGTATTAACCACACACTCCCATACACACCAACTGATCCCTGTGCAAAATCAAAGTTTTGTACAGAGGGTTGAAAATAGAGCAAAATCTGAAACCTAACTTAAAAAAAATAAATCTTAGATTTAATGAAACTGATTTATGCTTTCATTTTTAAATCACCTTCAACAAAATTTTTCACTATTCATCTATTGCTCATATCAATGTCAGTGTTATCTGATACAAAATCGTTTTTTTTTTTTTAACTATGCTAAGAATCAAAAGTGGGAAATGTTTTTGGTAACACTCAATACTTACGTCTGTGCCAGGCAAAATATTTTTTCTGATTGCTTTAGAAATAACTGTGCATTTTACTTTACCCTACATATGTATGGTTGTGATATACACGTGTATCAAGTAGTTTCGCAGATGAAAGTACTCAACCACAACCACGACATTGTCATACAAGACAAAACAATGCAAAACAAAACAAAACTTCCCTGGTTGCGCGATACTGTTAGTATCTTCCCTTGCGTTCATCCATATAATCTGAAACCGAAAACTGCATAGCGCCATCTATGTTGGACGAGTTCATCAGGTCGACTGCTGGAAGGCGTAGGCACACAATTCAGGCGAAAGGATTTTTAATGAGCAGGGAGGGACCTTTACCCCTTCTTCTTTTGTGTAGGGCCTATGTGTGTCTGACAGTAGATGAAACACAACTCTTATTTCCGAGTCATACTTAGGGATATGTTTAAAGAATAAGTTCTAAAAGATAATAATAATATTTTGTCGGGCTTTCAACTTCCTCATGCTTTTATATGCCTCATATTCTTGGAGAACCATTTTATTTTCATAATTCAACATGACTCAATGAATCAAAGAACAGTGAGATACCAGAGCAACAATGATTACCGGTATTATGACGTCGAAAAAGTAATTGACGATGAAAGTGATGTTTGATTGATATTGTCATATCTATTAATCTATTATTTTCAGTGGCAAATTTGACTCGAGGGTCCTTCCATTATTGCTTAGTAGGTATATTGTCGGGCGGGTATAGCGCAGTGTAACCTATAAGTTGCGCTCACTTGTCTTGAGCAAAGTTACTCTTGGAAATGGTTATGGTGCACTATGATGTTATGGTGTTGATTCTAAAGACATTTAACTGAATTATTATTTCTTTTTGTCAATTGTCTCTATATGTGATTATACAAGTATTGAGAAAGTATTGAGAGAGAGAGGGGGGGGGGAGTCCCTTCGATGTTTCCTACTTTATCTTTATTCCTGTGAGGATTTTATTTTTTCACTCGTGAATGTGTTGCTTAGGTGACAGTGTCTTAATTTCGTTCATGATAATCAGCATTTGAGTTCGGGACATAATATAAAATTTATATATTTTCTCATATGATCATAGTTTTGAGTGGTACTCCGACACAATGGCAAGTTCTAAATGCATCTCAAGACCTATTTATTCTGTTTCCGGCGATGACATTACATACCAAATTTGTTGAAACAAATGCGCAATGTTAATTTTTCTGCGACTTTCAGATGAATTTATTAACTTCATTCTGTCAAAAGTTGTCTCTGACTTGGATATCATAATTACTATGAATATCGACCTCACTCACACATGCTGGATTTCAGAAAGAGAGGAGTGTACTGCCTGCGATCCTAGGAAACTCTACGTATCGATAGTTGTTTGTTCGATATTTGCGTGAAATAACAAGCCGCTGCGATATATCAACTCGTAGACTGTATACGTAGATGCGTCGAGCGATAGTCCAGCACGTCAGAATCAGATATCGCTCTCGTCGTGAACCGGATCTGAATGATATCACAGGGGCAAAGGGGCCTGAGTCGATTCCGTGGAAATTCCGAGTGTTAACCCTAGCTCGTGAATGTTTTATCAAGAATTGTGTAGAGTAGCTTGTAGCAGAAATGGGGAATAACCCAGCATCAAAACAAGGGGACAAACCTGAGAGTTACGGTAAGCTTTTGACGGAGATTTGTGCTCTGTATGTGCAAATAGAACGAAAAACGTCTGCATCATAGGCAGTCTAGCTCCGAACGACACACTGTCAATGCATGTGGAGCGCTGTACGCTGGCGAGTAGTGATCAGCCCATACCGTGAATAGCAATGTTTTACACACAGCTGCACACGTATTTTTGTGTCTCGGGCCAGGTAGACTGCTCAATAGTGAAGCCACAAAGGAGTCCCTGGTAGGCCTACTATTAAGGGAACGTTAGTGGTAGTTTAATATACGAAAACATAGACTTTTAAGGTGCGAGTATACTCTTAGGAGGTTCTGCACAGTAAAGTTTTAGGAAGAAGAAGAAGAAGGGGTTCTGTAGTTGATTTAGGCTTGAGCCATTGATTCATGATGTAAATATTGTCGGTTCTAAATGTTATCTCGTGTGTGTTGTTTTGGAAATTTGCTCACCACTGCTAACCGCTAAGTCTAATGTTAATAGTTACTGTGTGTGTTAGATAGAACTCTAACTGGTTAGAACAAGTTGTAGTACGCGCTAGCTCACTAACATGTAAATTGTAAATAGACTAACAAGACTATGTTTGTCTAGAAACTAG
The DNA here is from genome assembly GCF_040938485.1 of Diadema antillarum. NCBI lineage: Eukaryota > Metazoa > Echinodermata > Echinoidea > Diadematoida > Diadematidae > Diadema > Diadema antillarum. Next base: position 4,712,567 of record NW_027271069.1, on the reverse strand, counting down.
ATAGAACTTGTGTTACCCGTCATACTCACTCGGTATCGTGTAGATCAATGCATTTAACACTAACACTCTTAACAGCAAAATGTAAGACAGAGACATTGAGTGAGAGGTCTCCATCTGCTTAAATACTCAAATAGTTCTAAGCCTAACCGTTAGTTCTAACGTTAGACTAACAACGTCAATTAGAAATCTACCGCTGAGTCGCCACTTGCGTGTATTTCCTATGCACTGCCGGGTTGGCGAACTAACGATAGGCACTCTATTTAGTTCGCCATCCATAGCGCGCCACTTATTATTGGCGCATTGATAGACACACTTCAATGTAGGATGCATTGTGGTATTTGTGCATAATCGCATTTGAAAAACTTTGTTAATCTGCCACCTGAGATCCATTAGAAATCAGAAACATTCTCGCATTAAAAATGTTTTTTTTTTTTTTACCTGTTACATGTGGTAAAATACATTTGGATTACAATTACATGTATAATTTGTATCTTTATGGAGGAAAAAGGTGAATTAGGAATGTTTTTTGAAGTGCGATGAAAATCCGTTGCCCCAGCTGATCTCCGATCGCGCGTGCGTTACATGGGATGTGAATGTCTGGAGACTTTAGGTAGTGGCGACCTAATGGTAATCGACGATAATCAGGACCTTTGAAGTAGGACCCAAAGTAATCAGGTTGAATCCCTCGACAACTTTCGAGTCTAGATCATGATGATACAACTTGGCAACACAGTTAATGGGCTGTGGCATATATAAAAAGCAATAGATCTAGGCCTAGGCTAGATGTTGTGTAACATTACTAACATTAGTAGATGGCTTTAGGGTAAAACTACCAGAATTTGGTCATCTAAGCTTTTCTGCAATATTTTTTTTTAAACTAAAATAAGTTACATACAATATTACAAGGTACAATAATGTAGATTATCTATGTAAAATATATCAAACTTCTTTTGTATAAATTTTGATTTTTGTGAAATACATTTATAGAATTTCAGAAAATCCAAAAGTATATCACCTTGATGATTCACCAGAATCCTGTCATCGCGATCAGAATTCGGTCAGGCAATATGCGTGTTCAATGTCAATGCGCATTCAAGGCTGCTGAAAAATGTGCTGCACCCTACCTTGTTGGCGCAAAGTTGCATCCGAAGACGTTGCGGCACCCGTTGGTGAATTGATTCTGGCTATTCGGCACTTGCATTCAACCCCTGTACATTAAGTCACTGCATCAGCACATAAGGAGATTTTGCTTTTCTTTTGCATTTTTGCGGATACCATCACACACTGAGCTTGCATAATTTACATTTAAGCAAAAAATCTTGCAAGAAAACAGTGTATTTCTTGATTTTTAGTGCTTTTTCGGCGACCCTGAGTCTTAAACACTGGACTTAATTTGCGCATGCTTTGGAAAAGTTGCGCCAATTCTGCATTTTTGATGGCGACATTTGGGATTTGGGATGGATTTTTGGAGGTGACTAAGGACTTTCCTCTTGTGAACGATAGTACCTATATTTGAAATGATGTGATTTGCGTGTGTTGTGACAATAGAGTTTGTTGGCTTATGATTAGAGATAAGTGACCAAATTCTGATACATGACCGAATACTGGTAACCTTACCCTACTGCCTCTAGATCTCTACTAGATCTAGACTACCATAGGGTAGTTGCTTTGCATTTAATAGACCCTTCAGAGGCTACAACCCAGTGCAGTGTGTGTTGGTTAGATGTGTGACCAAGAATCATGCGTGAACTATTAGGGCAGATCTACAACTAGAAAAGCACTTGGAGAGTGCAGACCTCTGCCAAGCAGCTCATGTCTACCCATGCATGCATGCTGAAAATCACTCAATTCCCCAATGATAAAGAAGATATTGATAAGCCTTGTGTTTACTTCCTGCTGTGCAGTGCCCTAAGCAGAGCACAGGCCTTAGTGCACATGATGCAAACCTCAAATAGGCGCAGCTTGAATTCTGAAGTTCATTTACCCTATTTGCAAAAAGGCAAAAAGTCCTTCAAAAATTTATAATAAATATCCCTGGATCACAACAAAAATTTAATCATCTGTTACATGTGTCATTATCAACTTTCCATGTATCAAGTTTCATTCAAATCCGTTCCCATCTAGTTGAGATATTTTGCAAACAGGCAAACAAACAACCAAACACTGGCAAAAACATAACCGCCTTGGTGGAGGTAACTAGGAATAGACTCTAGAGTCTAGGACTTGCTTGACCGAAATATCGGTCTGTATCTTGTCATTAGGGATATGTTCCGCGGACGCTACATCTGGCTTCACGGAATTCCCTCTGATACGGAGGAGAGCTGTAAATGTCAAAAAATTATCAAAAAACTTGGGAGGACAGGCAGATTTTTCTAAGGCCTCGCTAGGTTTTAGAACCTAGCACTCTTCTGGATGGCTCAACCACTATAAAATGTCAATGCCACCAGAGTCATTGTAATGATCTAAATTATTCAAGTTGGACACATGAGTTTAATGCATCATAACTTACTGTTCATTTGTGAGCTGCACCCTGTCTTCAGTGTTTTGACATTCTGTATTGGCACAATTTGTGGCCTTGCCTGGGTTAAGTGCATGTAAATAAAGGAGTATAGTACTGTATGCATGGGATCGATGTACCAGTGTAAAACATCTAGACTCTACATAGAGTCTAAATTATAAATCAATTGTAATCTGTGTGGCAACTCCTTTCTTGTGACCTGGCAGGCAAAGACAAACCCCCCCAAACAAGATATGATACACTAAAATGAATACATTTTAATGCTCTTCAAGAAAAGAAAGGAAAAAAGAAACAGATACAACTTCTGCATGTTCAAAACAAAATGAAAGTGTGTGTGGTTTACTCCTTCTTTACATTTATTATGAAACTGCAGAACATAGAGGATTTTTTCTCTGAAAATTATTAATTTGAAGGTTGAACGGGTGTATTATCCTCTTAATCTTGTAAGTTGTGCGAAAATGACATCATATACTCTGCCTAGCGTCATGCCAATGTAGATTCTTCAGGAAATAACACAGCAGCAGTATATTTGTAAAGGCAGTTAGCCAATTGCATGCTGGTGAAGTTGACATGTAATGACCTAGCCTGCCTATTGGAAATCAAGTAATGATTTAGACCAACACAATTTCATCAAAATCTAATGCAGTGATGATGTTCTTATCAAATAAGATAGGAAGGTAAGTGATAGTGTAGAGCTGTTGTATTTCACAATCTATTTATTTGAGGTCATTGAAATATAAAATGTATCAATAAAGTCATTATTTTGTCTATCTTTGCCTTTCATGTCTTTGCATTTAAACAGTTTAGAATTTGTATATCTCAGTGTGTTGTTACATTTTGTGTTAAGAAATACATGGACTGGAATGTTAAATACATACCATTTTACTGACAGTTTGTGCATAAACTTCATGCAGTACTAGAATTTTACTTAGGGACGGCATTGTCATGACGATGAGTATTTAAATTGATGGAACCCACTTATTGCCATGGTAGCTGATACTGACATGACAGTGGCCACCACCATTTTAAATGTTTGTGATACGATGGTACAGTGTGTATGCACAATTCTACTTTAAGTTCATATGATGTTATTGGTAAATTATATTTACTTAATGTGCTGTCAGGGTACAATGTAATTCTCAGGGTAATTCAGGATACAGTGGCCATAACCCCAATTAAAGTTTGTATGGATTTCATAATAAAGGGGTTTGGTATATGTACAAGACGGGGTTCAGGCTGTGTAAATTATTCAACTTCTTATTGGGGGGAGGGGGTTGCATGGCAAGGTATTAACAGGGTGAACGGGTCTCTCCTTGAAAATGTGCAAACTTACTGGTTAAGTATGTCAAGTGTTACTTAATTGTAAGGCAGTGATATGAATTATAAAAGTCCCAGTAGCTTGGGGAGACCATGCAATGGGAAGTTGTTGGACTCGGATATATATCATTTAATCCCTGGTAATGAGTTGTGTCCAGCTTTATACACAGCATGCATGCAGCCAGAGAATATCAGTTGGAGGTGAACATTATTGATGAACGTATGTGTCAGTGCACATACATGTCTGCGCTGATGAGCAGTTCCATTTTAGCAGGCCTGCGCTAGCCATGGTTTTTGTTTGTACCATGATGGACAGCAAATGGAGATCAATTCAATCGGGCCATCTTGCCTCCCCATTCTACCAAGTTGTCAGCTAGAAATGTTAGGGATATAATGCACTGGTATATTCACTCTGCTAGATAGTTGCATATCCGAGGAATATAGGAAATTCTATATTCTGTACATACTGTAGATCATTGTAGATTTATGTTGCATGTTCATTGTGCTTTATAATTAAGAGACGATATTTTCCCCCACTCCAAATCATGAACTACAACCATACATGATCATCAAATTGTAACCCCTGCCCATCATGCAAACTTCGTCTGATTACTTTATGAAACTTTCCTTGGCAGTAGTGATATAAAATGGTTTAGAAGATGTTTGTACAACATGTTGTAGGTAGGAATTAGGGCCCGTGGATTATTGTTTTCATTATTAAATGAAAAAGACATTTTTTATTATTTTGACTCATCGGCGTAGTCTCATACTCAAAGCATTTTTGTTTGTATTATTGCATCCTTATCCATGTTGAATAGCTAGTATATAATGATAGCTAGTATGCAAACACTCGTGGATTGTATACTGTGTACATTGTACAATGTACAAGTTTGTCACAGATTCTAGGTCCGCTTGAAGCCTTGCTGTCCCCTCATCACCAGTGTTTCTCGTGTACAACACACTGTGCAGTCTGGCTTTTGACATTCAAGCCTGTAACTTCTGTTGTTTACAACTGTAAACATTTGAAAAAAAAATTATACAGCTCCAAATAAACACATTAGTTATCCAGCGCTATCATGTCATGCAAGAACTGTATGGAATTTCACACATGCATCACTGTGTTTAATGGTGTACATTGTACATGCTAGTAGCATGTATATTTGGTGTCCAGTGTGTGAAGCCAGTAGAAAAAGGAAAACAGCAATGCATATTTCCATACAAATGTATGGTGGTACATCAGTATTGTCAGTAACTTACATTTCTTTTGGTAGAGGAATGAAGTGAAGTTTAATATATTTTCATACAATATCAGTACTAAAATTCTTAACTGATTTGTCCTCTGCTTACACTTGTACCTGGAATACAATCAGACATTCTTCATAATTTCTATTGTGTATAAGTGTACGAGTAATTGTTTTAGACTATACCTTCAGCACATTCATGTAGAATACATGATTACTTTGGAGAGAAAAAGTATGGTTGCATGCACAGTATGTCTTTCTCCACTAACAACCAGTGAAGATGTATGCAGAAGACTGAATTCTTGTATGCTGGGTGTAAGCGTATGTTAAATATTGATGCGTGATGTGACAAGGTGCAAAGTTAATTGAAAACAAACAAAAAATCCCAAACAAAATAAACATACCCGGTACTAGAACATGGACCCACAGTCATAATAGCTACTTCATCTTTATGTGATACAATGTGTATATAAAATTTCCATATTTTCTTTGATCACAGAATGTTGTATCCCCTTTGTACACGGTTGGAAAGGCAGTGGTACATACAGCTGTAACCATTTGAGTTTGTGTCACATACATGTACATGTATGTATTTCTATGAGCCTTAGCTAGGGTTTTTTTTCTTTATAGTGTTCAAAACAAGACATATTAATGTATGCTTAGTGAAACATTGAAAATCTGTGAAGCCCCAATTTCAGCTTGCTATTCATAATCTATGTACAGCTAGGTCTTCCGAGGAAACATTTGACTTTGATGCAAATTGTCAATTCTTGCAGGAGAGAAATCGTGTGTGACATGTACGAGTCTGCTGAGTGTTTATCAAAAGGTTACATGGTTGAGCATTGTGCAATCTTTTAGCAGTTGTATTATCCCACACTTTAAACAGACAAAAATTGTTTAAGTCTTGGAATAAAATTTAGAGTAGCGAGTATCAACTGCATTTGTTTTGTGGTACATAAATTGTACACTTTGGTACATATAGTTTCATGCTGCACTGTATCAGATTTAGAGAGAAAAAAAAAACTTCTTTCACTAGTATACATGTGTTTGGAATATATTTTAACATGGTACACATTGTTTTCACTCATTTTCCTCTTTCCACGCCTCTTTCATGGTGAACACAGGTGCTACAAGAATACAATGTAGGTTTGGTTGACATCTTCAAACTGTTTCTAGTAAATTGTATGTAGCCGAAGTTTCATAGTGAATGGCAGTGAAGTGCTTACCTTTTCTATGTTATGAACGAATAATCTTAATAGCCTCTGAAGGCAAAAGACTAACACGGGATGCATGCATCTGTGGACAGATGCACAATAAACAAAAGATAATGCTTGGAAAAAATAGAATTGAACCAATTGCACTGAACAATATAAATGCATTCATCTTTTTTGACCATGTTATGCTTTCTTGCGCCTAGTTCATGAGCCTGCAGGCCTCTTGGGATAGAACTAATCAAGCATTGTCCTACCTCACAATTACAAACACATGCAAGCATTTGAAAAATTCATTTCTAATGCAGCATAGTATATCGTTCCAAGTGTACTCAATGTACTAACCTGCCATCAAATAAAGTCATGTCATGACATTGGTCAAGGGAAATTTATCTCAAAGAGAAAGTTGTTGAAATAGTATTTTAAATTGCAGCAATAGATGTGTCTGGCAAAAGTTGAACAAAAGTTGCCTTATACCCCCATTCCAAAGAGATTTTTTGTCATCGGTCACTAGTCGCAAGCAAAGTTTTTTGCTTCCGGTGGATCACAGTCGGATGAATCCGACTTGTGTTGTTCAACTACATGTATCAGGTAATAGTGTGGGACATGTTGGGCATGATCCGATGAGACAAGATCGTCCGATTAGGAGCACACGCAACTTTACTGACACTGACCTGATAGTCGACCAACACAAGACGGAATCATCAGATGTACTGCGATCCAATAAACTTCGGTGGGTGGCCAGAAACAACCAACTTTGCTTCCGACGAGTGACCAATGAGATATATCTTTGTAGAATGGGGATATCAAAGACATTGCAACAGTGTAATGTAACATTGTTCAAACCTCCAGTGAAGAATTTTGATCACATGAGTTGCAAAAAAATTCTCAGTATTGCTATCTACATGAAACTCTCTCATTGTATCTGTATGAATGTCCCATTTTCCTAGACAAAATGAAATATTCAATAAGTATCCGTAACATGTTTTGAGCATAGTTGTCGAGAACATTTGTCTTATGGTAAAAAATAAAACAACTGATATTTCATGCACAAAACAAGCAAATTCAGTTACACAAGTGTTCTCGTGTTACCATGACCAAGAAGATTCTATAGAGGTGCCTGTTATTCACTATTCAGACTGTCTTACCAACAGTCAGATGGTTAACTTGCATGGTATTCATCCGATTTTGCTCAATATTTCCTGATCTATTGCTTCGTTTTCTACTTTCATTTGAGTGTGTAATGTCTGGAAGAGTTATCTGCCTTTGATTTTTACAAACTTATCACATTTCATCCTCTGCAAGTCACTCCAACACCCTGTCCCTTCCAAAGAAATGCTAAAGTGCTGAAAGAAACATTAAGGATTGTATATGATATACAGATTGTACAATTGTAGTACATGACTTACATGTAGGCACTTTACAATTGGTTGGCACTTTACAATTGGTATTCAGCTCTTTAGAAGTACACCCCATGGGAAAATTTGATAATTATTGTGAATATCATGAGGTTCCACGTCTGTTTACAGGAGTATGTCTATGATAAATTCCATTTGTTTGGGGATAAATACTTGATGTTTGTTCTCTTTTTATGTATTTTGAACATTTGTTCTTAATACCCAAAAGGGCTGACCTTTGCTTTGCTCAGTTTTCAAGTGCTGGCAATGACATTTAAGCAGTGAAAACTAGTTTATATTTAGATGGCACTTGCATTTTATACAAAGCACTTGCTGGCCACTTGGTGATATTTTGATAGCTGGAGAGTATTGTAAAATAAATGTTGAAGATCTGAAGATGTCAGGTTTCACATTACATTTGGAATTGTGGGAGTATTTATCTTTAAAATTGATTTGTGGCAATATAAAGAGACACTCACAGAAATTGTTTTGAGCTAGTAGACTGCCCAGGTACACTCAGTGTCTGTGTACATTATCTTTTGTATGCTCATCTGTCTAAGCTACAGACAGCAAACAATTCTAATTTTATTTAGAAATATATACTGATTATCATCTGTGTGATATGAGGAAATCTATGAAATGACTGCATGAAAATGCTGATAAAGCTGTTCACAATATAAACAGTTGCATGTATTAAGATTGCAATAAATGATTCTATTGTGCTTTTACCCATAATAGATCTCGGAGGGAAACACACATGCGAAACTCTTTATAGATAGCAAACAAAACAAAACAAAACAAAATTCAGACATCAACTACCAAATTGTGCCACAGGGTAAATATCTGTCAACCACAAGAGCGTATTTTCCACTTTTATCCAAAGCAAATCATAGCGTAATCTACATTTGTGCACTCATTCTGAATTTGTCGTAGCACACAGCTCTTCGAATACCTTGCAGTATGCTCTTTTATGCCTTGGTCTGGAGCTGTTTTCATTCATGAAACAATTTGCATAACCTCGTCAAATATTTCCACTGTGGATATAGATATAATTTTGGCCATTCGGTCATTACTGTGATCAGGGCTCTACATTCATAAAGTATACTATAGTACCTGCCCATTGGCCATAGACAATCTGCTTTTACAAGTAATTTAAAACATAAAAACTTCTTACGTGAAGTGTGCATTAATGCAGGTTTAAAAATGATGTGAAACATATAAAACAATGCTGAAAAATCAATAGCTTTTATGTGTATTGTGACCCTGTAATTGTTTACTGGAAATTGTGAGCCTGAATCGATATATTGTGAAGATTTGTAATTAACCTAAATTGGCAGGTATAAGAAGTGACAAAAAACAACAACCAATGTATGCAGAGCCCTGTGATTATAATGTACACATGCACCTGCAATTCAGACTGCAAGTGAATCCTGTTCAATCCATTTGCTTGTCATTGCATTCATACATTGTACTCCTCTATCCCATCTCCATCTCCAAAGACAAGTGAACCTCCTCACAGATCCTCTGAATCCTCCCCTCACTACACTCTTTAAGCCATCTTGTTCCCTGCATTCATACCACAAGTATTTCACAAGGGACGACCTACAATGAATTGTAAGTACGGTGCATACTGATGCTGCAATTCTGTAAGACTAAGACACACACACACACACACACACACACACACACACACACACACACACACACACACACATACAATGTACATGCACACACAAAAGAAACACAGCTTCAAGTACATGTGAAGTTCAATGCGCAGCTCGACGTACCCTGAAATGAAATCCCTCTGAAGTTGAAATAGTTGCAATATTTGTGTATATACATTGTATATTGCCTCTTTCATGCAAGTTACCTTTGGGTTTGTCATGAGTATGTACTTTTGAATTTTTTTTTTTTTCCATGGGCATTTGAAGTAGTACAGTGTATTGTGACATTGCTCCTCTGACTTTATGCATCACCCTCTGAAATAACATGCCTGTATCATCATTGTTCCTTTCAATGTATTCGGTTACTCTTTCTTTTCTTGCAGACTTTCTGATTGATAGGCAAATGCACCTTCATTTTGTGCAACTGTTCTGAAACGTTTGATATGGAGTGCATCATTTGCAAAATCTTGTGTAGATTTCAGCTACTTGTGCAGTTAGCAATACCGACTGTGCTCTGCAATACCATTGTGATACAAGCTGTCTTCCTACACATACATTTTATATGTGAACCATGTACATTCCTCCATCTATCTCTTTCTCGAGCTCTTTCAGTGCCCTATTGTATCTTCTTCACTCATTTCTTTTGGCTTGTCTCCTTTGGGCACTGTAACATTGAGACATAATAATTCTTTGATGCAATTCATTTGAATTAGTTGGGGGGGGGGGGGAATCAATTTTGAATAGATACTCTCTGCAGAAGTTAAAAAAAAAGATTAAAAAAAAGAAAAAGAAAGAGCCAGTGTCTTGTATGAATCTTTGATTTGACAGTGACTGCCTTTGCCACATAACTATTCATAATTGTGGAAAGTAGACGCAAAAGAAGGGCAGTCTCATTGAAAAGTTATTTTTGTGGAATGTTCAATTTAGAAACTGCAGAGCTAGGAACATACTCAAAATGCTTCAATCATTTTCATATGACTTGCTATCTTGAAATGAAGGTGATATACTTGTAGTTCGTTACAGCTGTAGATAAGGTTTGCAATACAGATACATTTACCTGGATGGAATATTTCTTCACATGTAGATAGGATGTATGCTGTGTTGGTTTAGATGCAAGCCCCTCATGTCAACCACAAGGAAAAAGAAAAAGAAAAACCTCTGAAATATACACAGTGACAATAAGGATACATGATGGTAATATAGTATGTGCTTGGGCATGGGCACTTTTTTTTTTAATGTGTAAATGTGGCACAAAGTACAGCAGAGCAAACAATTTTTTTTTTAAGGGTAAACACATTTGTGCTTTGAGGTGAAATTTAACATACATGACTACGTGATTCTCATTGAATAAGTGTAGACAAAGTTTGCAAAGAAAGACCTACTACAGTACCTACAATATTGTAAGAAGCACATGAAATAAGCTTGTTATGAAGTAATTATAGTCATCAGGACTTATATTTTCTAACCCATTGCGATGAAGTGAAATCATCATTTTGCTGTTATAAGTTAGTAAGGAATTTCTACACTTGTAGATTAGCCCTTTTTTGATAGCAGTTTTGTAACAATCATGGATTTTCATTGTTGGACGTTGCATTAACATTGTAAAGTTGCCTTTTTAAGGGGAATGATAAGGTTTAGGGGATTAGCTTTACATTGAGGCTAATGATTAGTTAAAAGAATCACATGTCTATAATTGCCTTTGTTCATATTTTGCATTATTCTGCTTTGTAGATATTATAATCTACTATCTCATGGTTAAATGTTGTTTTTCAATGTGAGTCAGTAATGTGAAGTGGTTAGTATGTGGTTTGTTTGGGCAGTAAAGTTGGTATGTAGATCAATAGGTGTATGTTGCATTTTAATAGGCCATTTGTGACCGGCGACAACGGTTTCAGGCAAAAGTTGCGAATTTTGAAAATTCATTTTTTCACTTAATCACATTGTCCATTTCCTAAGCTTTGCATTGATATAAAACACTTGTATTCTTTGGCACCATAAGTGGGCATAGAAAGAGAAATAAAATGCACTTTTTAAGTTGTTAGCCTGACAAAATTGCGAGAAAACAGGCTTTGAAGATTCACCTCTTTTCCAAAGGCAATGTCCGAGCGGCGATGCGAGGGGAGAATCACCCATCCGTACGATGGTGCCAATCGATGTTAAGCCCCGCCTCTAGCAACCACATCGCCTTCTGATTGGCTCACTGAGAGAGTCAAATTTCCTGGGCACCTTCCTTGGAGCTCGGCGTATGGAGCCGAAAAACAATGCATTTCTCTTGGGTTTGTTTACCAGTACGTCTTTCAAGATGGCGAATACGATAATTGCACGTATATGGTGTACATGTACATGGGTATGTTGCACGCATTACGCAGTGGCATCCAGACGCCATGACTGTGTGCATGTAACAGGAGTGGTGGCGAATCCACACATTTACAAATCGCGTTTTCATTGTGGTTGATTTGTCTTTATCATTGGCGACCCTTTTGACGGCAGAAAATTGCTAGTGCTGGCAAGGGTCACGCTTCCTGTTTGTTTTGCTTTTACAAGACATGCATATATATACAGTAAACCTCGCATGAGTCGAAGCTCTCGGGACTGACAAAAATGCGTCGACTTAAGTGAAATTCGACTCTCGCGAGAGTCGATTTTTTTTCGACTCACAGTTATGTACATGTAGTATAGGACATTTGCATGCATGTGTGTGTGTGTGTGTGCGCGTGCTTGTGTGTGTTTGCATTCAAATTTGTCTGTTCTTGAAGATAATGTTCTTATTTTGTTCTAAATTGAACATGGAATTTGTATCAATACTAGTACCTAGTAGTTAAACGTAGTTCGCTGAGAATGTCTGCGCTAATGTGGCAATGTGCATGTGCTATGTCTATGGTGCAACATAGGTAGCCATCTCGGTCAACCTACCCTGAGACAAACACTCTCCCAGGCCCATCCTACCTCCATTGAACAAAACTATACAGCCAGCCGGGCACGCACAAACAAGCTCCACCCACTTGGCCTGTCACTAAAATATTAAAGCAGCGATTGGTTGACCAAGGAGTTCTGGCTTGACATGGATAAAGTATGGATGTGCTGTGTGTATGGATAAAGTACATGGATCGATGTGCTGTGTGTATACATACATGTGTATGTATTCGACATGCGTGAGCGGTACGGTGAGTGTGCATGCTTACCTGCAGCAGGCCAGGGACGGGGTTCTGCGACATGCCGATTATTTTGTTCTCCTCTAAATGTAATGAGAATGCCAGACAAATCTTCTTCGGCTCAAGTGATGTAAACTACGTGTATTTTGTACAAAAGGGACTGACTGTTTTACTTCGACACAGCCGAAATTCGACTCTCGTACTTCGGCTTATCCAAATATTTCTTAGAGAAAATACATAGGGAAAAATCGGGACTTTTTATTTTGCTTCGAGTTAAGTGATTTTCGACTCACTCGACGTCGACTTATCCGAGGTTTACTGTATATATGTTGCTTTATTCGGTGGTGATAATTAAATTAAAACAAACAAACAAACAAACAAACACGACTCATTAGTTTGGTTCGATCTTGACGTGTAGTATTTGAATATAATTGGTCACATGTGACCGCTCCTTTCCTCTTATCGTCCTTCCATTGAGTCAGTCTGCTGTCATAATTTTTACTACATGTACAAGTAGACAAATTTGAGAATATTTCAGTTTTCTTTTCACACGATTATGTCATGCTACATGATTTTTGTTTCACTTCCGTTGTCAAACATTGCGGTAGAATAGTTTGGATAGAAAACCAAACGAAGAGCACGCACTACAGAGGGAGCGTATAAAAACCACTATAGCAAGAACAATGGAGCATGTAATCGTGCACGCGTGGACAAAGCATTCCCCAAACGCTGCAGCTGGTGTCTCCGAAAGCCAAATTATGTAAATGTATGCGACGCACCAGCCAATCACATGCGAGACCCTGCGCCGTAGGAACACTGGGGATATTGGCGCGGCGTTCGAAAGAAGCTCGAAACTGACGAGTGCGATCCAACATAGGGTGCGTAAAATTCCATTTTCGATAGGAAAAACTTAGTCTTATGCTATGAAATTTAATGTAGATGTAGAAAACATATCAAAGATTATATTTCTGCAAAAAACCTAAATCGACAAAAATAATGGTCAAAATCTTTGTACCCCGCCTAGGAGGGAATTTGCTCTTGCGACTTTTGCCTGAAACCGTTGTCGCGGGTCACATTTTAAAAAATGGGCATGTGTCTAAATCGCAATTCTGCAAGGTATGTGGATGTAAGTCATTCCATAGTGATTTTGTTCTATTGAATTATGACAGATCAGATACACATTGTATGTTTGTGTGTGTGTGTGTGTGTGTGTGTGTGTGTGTGTGTGTGTGTATGGTTTACGTTTGTTCGCTGGGCTATATGGGATTCTACACATAAAATACCGCAAAAAGTAGATGCCATCCAGCAAATATTTAACCTGCTATGGTGAGGGTACTCATTGTAGATCGTAAATGGAGATTTCCCTTTGTATGTAACTGAAAAATCACACTCAGATGTTGATTTTCAGCTGATGTTTTGAATGGCTTCACATTGTTGCCTTGTACCTGTAGATTTAATTGTGCTTTGTTGCAGATTCTCTAATTGTGCTGTTTTTTACCTGTCTGTATGAATTGCCCTGAGTAGGAGTGATACAAATGAGTGACAGAACACAGGCTAATGCTCCAAGATTATCTGCATTTTGTCCTATTGAGATACAATTTTGTATCTCTGCTGGGAAGGAAGTGTAAATACTCCTGTGACTCTAGCAACTGTTTTGATCAATGTTGTATAAAAGGCACAGTGAGTTTAGATGAGTATACAAATGCCTTCTGTGTATTCTTCTCATGATGGTGATGCTACAGCGGACATCAGCTGTCGTTGATTCCAGATGATAATGTCGGCCATATTGGAGCTCAACATCAGAGAGTGTGCACTGCTTAGTCTCCCTGTGGGTGGTTATAAGTCTGGAGAGGGTGTCAGAAGCATGAACTATTCCTTTTGCGAAGAGACTAATTACCCTGAAGCTATGGACTGTGATAATTGTATGCTTCAGGATGATACAGTGTATGCCCTTCCCTTCCCCTGTTGACTTGTGTATTATAAGTCTAAATAGTAGTCATTTCTTTCAATTGCGTAATATTTCACAAAAATACTGAAGATTTTAGTTGTGGAGGTACTCTAGTCTTTCCCTGTGCAAGGAATAAATCTTTGTTTACCTGTCTTTCTGTCTTTCTTCTTTGCAGTCTTTTAAATGTGTTATTTCTTGTAGCTCATTAAAGTGTACCGATATCCTGGAAATCAAATTTTTATATGGCTAGAATGCACAAAAAACAGCCATAATTCACTGTGATAGCCCCTGAAAATATGTACATATTTCGATAAATCAGATCATATCTCAATTACAAATTGGCACTTGTGCTCCGTGCGTTTATGTTCTGCTCTGTTAGCGCCGGTACTGATTTCCGCGTGCTCTAGCTATAGGCATTCGTTTTAACAAATAATATTGAAATTCCATGTTGATCGGTTAGCAGATCACTCGCACGCATTGCATATATCACTCATTAGGACATATTTAGAAAAAAATATTGATAGCGTGATCGTTTGATTGAAAGAATCGGGTGATTGACTAGTCTATTTCAAGTTGTTTTTGTTTTTGTAAACTGTTTAAAATTTGCATTTAAACTCCAATAAATAACAACCAGAGTGAAAAGATCCCAAATTTTGCCGAGGTTATCTCAAGTATATTTCTACAAAGGTAGCAAACCTGATACTCAGGGTATTGGTACATTTTAACTATGTTAAATATAACAGACAGCAAAAAGTAACGTCATCCCCTCCCCCCCCCCCCCCCCCCCACACACTTGTGTATAAAGTGGTGGATTCTGTCCATGGTGTGGGACACATGAATGTAATGGTATGGTACAGCTTTGTGTATGTATGGCCTTATTTTTCTTTTCTTTTCCCTAGGAGAGCTCCCTTACCACTATTATTAAAGACAGTAGGATAATGTGAATACTGCATATTTGTACAGTCTGTGTATTAGCACCTGGGTGATAGGAAGGTGTTTATTGTTTATGCTGCAGTGGAACACAGGGTCTGTGGTTATGTGAGCTGTCACAGACTGTGATGATAAGTTTTACAACATAGTATATTTCATTGAGGAGCATCATCAAGGCATTTTCTTTTGTTTGTTTGTTTGTTTTTTTTCTCAACCAACCATGACTGTGAATCTGTGTATAGATTTATTGCATGGACCAATCAATTACCTCTTCACCGCATGCACCTATTTTAAGGCATCGTGAAGTGCTAATGACATTCACAATTTACATATCAAGTAATTTTTCTACTTTTTCATAACTGTTGACCTATTGCTTTCCACTGGAGCATTTATAAACTGCAGCCTTTGTTGTTAAAGTTAAATGTGTAATTTTCTAATAGTTGAAAATTGTTTCAGTCCAGCCTTATTTCAGACAAACAAGACAAATGCCCACAACCAAGTTAGTGTGCTTTTTTCACCCTTTGGATACTTTCCATCAGGCATTGAATAATATACATACGATTGTATGACCTATTCATGCATCAGCATTTCCATGTTTCCATGTAGGATGTAGCCTTAGTGATGCGCAGTTCGTTCCTTACCCATCCCAACCTACAGTACTTTCTCTGTCAATCGTGACTTGAATTTCAACAGAATCCCACCTGATGAACGTTGGCTGTCTTTTGTATATTCTTGAGGTAGCGGGCACAATAATGCAGCAAAATGTGTTTCTCCATGCATACAGTCCTAGTGTGTATGGTTTCTGTGTATGCCTGTTTGTGTACATGTGTGTGTGTGTGTGTGTGTGTGTGTGTGTGTGTGTGTTGTGGCAGTGTTTTTGTGAGTGTTCGTTTCTATGGGACAGTGGTATAGTGGGTTAATTATGGGTAATATGCATACAACTTTCGCAATGGTATGGTTTCTGGAGCACTTAGTCATCTTCCCCTGCCTTGATAAGGCATGCTGGCTATCAAGGCTGCCAGAGACGATGCATGTCTCCATTGACTTTCTCCAACATGTTTATGTAATCATGCACTGTGCACATGGCGGCAGGCAGCAGGAGTGGGGAATTTTCACGGGATCGTGCAGTGCTTTTTCAAACATCCCTGCATTTCTCAGCTGCTTGAAGCTTTGAGCACAACCACATCATGACTGGCATGTACATATTATTGCCCACTCGGGCCGTGGTGCATCAGCACTGCTTGTCTATTATGCATGTAATCAAACTCCTACACTTACATTGTAGAACACTGCATTTAGCATTGTGTAGACTTGACGAAGGGATGCATATTCTTTATACCTATTTAATACTCATTTTGTATGCCTGCATTATCATCACCTTGAAAATGAAAACAAAAAAGCTTGTTGAATGTCATGAATATTCTGTGTTTTATTTGCCAATGAAACAAGTTCAGGGATGATTTGAAGGTCATGAAAATAAATCTATAACTTGTCAGAGAAAAATGTTGGAAAGACATTGAAGGTATCAATGCTTTGGGCAGAAGAGATGTACTGTACATAGAATATGAGCTTGTATGACAAACATTTCAAATACTAATTGATTACCTATGCCTACTTCAGAGCTGTATCAAAGTCTGTAAGAAGAAATGAGGCTCAATTGAATATAACCTGTCGGCCAAATATGCCAGAGATACATAAAGTCCTGTTTGTAAAACAGTATGAGTTCTCATGAAATTGAATGTCAGTCACTCTTTTACCACTTAAAATCTTTATAGGATCCAGGGCTGTTGAAATTATTAACAAAACAAAACAAAAAAAGGTTATGAAAACATTTGTGAAACCTTCTGTAATTTTTATGAAATTACAGTTGCTAAAGTAGAATAGTAAGTTCTGTATTTATCAACTGATGAACCTCATCCTAGATTGCCACAAGAGGAGGAAGGATTATAGTGGACATGATCTATTCAATACATTAGATGCCAATTGTATGTTAGCACATATTACAGTTGATATAGAGTATTGGTAAAAAAGAAAGAAGTGAGATTTGTTCAAATGGTATAATTAATCAAGATGTGATAATTGATGGTGGTTTAAGTGTTATTATTACTATTTTTTTTTACTTCATCTCATTTTGATACCAGATTATGTAGACACATTACAGTTGGCAGCAAAATTATTCAACCCCCCACGCATTTTCGACATTTTGGCGAAAAGAATAACATTGCAACAGCAGACTGTTACTAAATCATTCACATAGTCAACAGATAGTTTATCACAATTGAATACCGTAACAAAAGTCAAGATTTACTTCATAGTCCATCCAAAATTCAAATTTTCACACAAAAACCACGTTGCAAAATTATTCAACCCCCTATAAATACACATGGATGAATACACAAATAATGACAAATTAAAAACCACATGCACATGTTCTGAGGTGAATGCCAGATATTATTTATCGTCCATTCAAAGTTTGAACGTTTACATGCAAAAAAAAAAAAAAGGTTGTAACGTTACTCCACCCACTAGGGTGTGTCTTTAGTACTTAGTGCAGCACCCATTTGCTGCAATGACCTGCTGTAGACGAGAGGTATAGTCTCTCACAAGCTTCTGGCAGTGCTATGTGGGGATTTTGGCCCATTCCTCATTGGCAATGGTCTCCAGGTCAGCAATGCTTGTACAGTAGGTCTACCTGCTGTAACGTTACAACCTGTTTTTGTGTATGTAAACATTCCAATTTTGGATGGACGATGAACAAAATCTGGCATTCACCTCAGAACATGTGCATGTGGCTTTTAATTTGTCATTATTTGTGTATTCATCCATGTGTATTTAAATACAACTTAGGGGTTGAATAATTTTGCAATGTGGTTTTTGTGTGAAAATTGCAATTTTGGATGGACTATGAAGTAAATTTTGACTTTTGTTTCGGTATTCAATTGCAATAAACTATCTGTTGACTACGTGAATGATTTAGTAACAGTCTGCAGTTGCAATGTTATTCTTTTCGCCAAAATGTCAAAAATGCATGGGGGGTTGAATAATTTTGCTGCCAACTGTATAAGTCCTACAGTTGTACTCTGGAATGTGAATGAAAAATATGGTACAAATACTTCTGTGGCATTCTAAAAGGAAAATGTAATGTGACAATTTTCTCCATATGTACTTAATTTGTGAAGAAACCAATGTTACACCTTTGAAAGTCTAGTAATAGATAGACATGTGTTGGAACATCCTGAAACATATTTTTCAAATTGTTTAAACAGCCAGGTAGGCTATGGGTAATTTCTGTTTTTTAATCACCTGGTTAAGAGGGTGTAAGAGATCATACTATTGCACCCCTGCATGTATATTTTGTATTCGACACATTCCCCATCACAACAGTATCTGTTATTCTCCTGCAAATATTTTCCAGACTGGCCTTCTCTCCACACACATATAGTTAATTTCCAACTATGTTTGATATTGTTGATTAATTTGTTAGTAAATGACTCTTTTTACCCTGTTCCCAATGTCCATCCATGCTTTGATAGTAATGTGGGGAATCGTCATAATAGTATGCATCCTATGAATTTCAAAAAGAAAAAGACCTATTGTTCCCTCAACTATATCCACTTGCCTTTAGAAAATTGATTTGTTTTTTACAAATCTGTTTGCACTACCATTTCTTTCCATTTTCATATGATCTATCTATATATTGAGTCACCCTTTGCTACAGTCATGAATTTATATGTTGAGTATAGAGCTCAATAAATTCTGCCAAGATTGTCTACCATTCATTTTCACTTGCTTTCATTAATGCAAATATATGAGACTTGTTAAAGGCAAAAAACATTTAATATACCGGTATTTGGTAAAGCACACATTCTTTATACAAGTTATGTACCAAGAATTTTTGCACACACATTTCAAAATTGACCTCAAGTTTTGTTTGCCATTTTGCTATTGTCTAGATGTTGATAAGGTAAGTGATATGTGTACATGTTTGAAGCAAAAGAGACGAAGATAAAACTGAAATATAATTTTTGTCTTGAAGGTATTGCGACAAAGAAAATTTGTAGCTTCAGTTAAAGTACAGTCATATGGTACCACCAATATGTGTGCATGCATGCAATCTTTAGCATTTTGAGGAACTAAGAAAATATGTTTCTTTCCTGTGCTGCCTAATTCCAATCTTCAAATAATTTCAGATTAAATTTTGTTTTCTTTCTTCTCTGAATGATGTTTATCCAATATCTGTTTGTTTCTTCTGTTCCTTTTGCAGTGAGGGATTTTCTAACTGAAGCAAAAGAGAGCTTTACAAAGCAATGGGATTGCGACAACCGAGTAAGTGCTATTCCCAAATTATGTTCTTATCTTGGATTATCATGAATTATGTCCTGCTCTTTGATTTCTTCGTACATCAGGATAAGTGCCCCTAGAAAATGTTGAATGGATATTTACTGGTTCTTTATGTCATCTATGAATTATGCAAATCATGTGTAGCATGAAATGACTTCTGTTTAATATCAGTTTTCATGTCAGCTGGCTGAAGCTCAAGCCAGCCCTTAGGTTTTCCTCGATTATATTTTGGGGTGGACTATCTTCCTGTGCTAAAACAACCTTTGTTACCATAGTTGTAGAATTTCAGTGATACAAGTATGTCCGTGAAATTTTGTATGCATGTGAGTGCACACGTGCAGTGAATATAGAATTGATGAGGTCAAAGATCACTGACAAAGTTGATAATATCTACTCACACCATTCATGCAGTAGCATAGGTCTGTGTGAGATTGAAATAAAATTCATGAAAGGGATGCTCCAACAAGGATATGCATAGATCTGACATTGGACCATATATGATAAAGGTCAGATTATTATTGCATATTTGTAATGTTGATAGAACTCAAAATTTATGTGATGTGGCATCTAAAATGATACAAATGTAGTTCATGATTAACTATTCATGGGCAATACAAAACTTTGTGGTTGTAGTTTTAACTTTAGGGGGAAAATATAAAGAGATACTAAATTGTCTGCGCATTGGAAGTCATGATTGAATGAAACCGTGCTGTCAATGCACATAATATTGACTGAAACTATACCTTCTTTTTGTGACAGAACACAGCTGCCCTTGATGACTTCGAGAGAATACGAACACTGGGTACAGGCTCGTTTGGTCGGGTTATGCTCGTCAGGCATAAAGCTACACAAAGATACTACGCAATGAAAATTCTCGACAAACAAAAGGTAAGAAAAAACAACACGTATCCAAAGAGTAGATTATGTGAAGAAAAAAAAAGGGAACCATATGCAAAATATTTTGTGAGGTTTTTTTTTTTTCACAAATTTCACGAGTCGGGTGCTTTTCGCAAATTTAAAAACAAACGAAAATACTAACTCTGATCCCGACATAAATGTAACATGCACGCATACATGTCTCCATTCAGTACTGTACTCCGCAATCGCAAATTTTGCCATATCATGAATTGTTAGGAAGTCCTGATTCGGAAAAAATTAGACTTGCTATTTTAAAGAGTTTATGGTGTATACAGTGAAGGCACTTTATGAAATTGTATGAGGAATAATGCAATGTATGTGAATGATTTGCTGTGTAAATGGGAGTATATGATTTTTTGAATGCCAAGCTGTCAAATGAGGCCACTTCTGATGATGTATGGCTTTTGAAATCTGCTGAAACACTTGACCTGGATCTGTAAACAAAAAAATGAATACTGTGTACACTTGTACTTGCAAAGCAGAGCTTCATACACACAAGTAAAATTGTGTATAACCTATACATGTATGGTCTGAGTACATGGTCTTCATCATGATTTCATTGCCATATGTACCCAAGAGTGATGTGCCCAATCTCACTGCATAATTCAGTACTTTCTTGACAGTACAAATGTATGTCCAGAAATGTGCAACATTCTGTAAACTGTGCTGGAGCTGAAGAGGAAGTGTCTCTTTCACAAGCTCTGTCATTTTACGTGGTGTTGTGATGATAAATGTGCACATCCTTTTGTCAAAATAATATATCTGGAGAATGAATGACAAATAAATAGAAAACAAAATCTTTCAAAAATGCCATTATGATTTGGCCCCAAAGACACTCTGCAATTAAAAACTCCTCATAATTCTGAAGTGACAAAGTCTAATTTGGTAGAAGGGTATTTTCCTGATAGGTCGCATTCTGTGTATAGCTCCTACTTGTCACTTAAACGTGGTTTTAAACAGACCTTACCCCGACAATGTTGCAGCATTGTCATGAGAACAAAGTTCATCGCCTTCGGTAAAAAAAAAAAACAACAACGCGTGAGGGATACTGTTTTAGCAGACGCACACCAAAAACCTTCTCCAGGTAGGTTTCCATAGCAACGTACCCATTCATGCGTGAAGGGGTGTCGTTACAATTCATGCACGTGATCAATGTGTCATTCTGTTTGGACGATTGCGCATGCATGTTGAGTGTATCAAAGGAATGTTACTGGGGGAGTGCTGTAATAGAAGGGTTGTCTGGGTAATATTAGGGTAATTACCCTGACTGGCTATGGCAGAATTTGGCAAAAGTCAACCACGACAAAGTCTGAGCAATATTTTGTGGGGACCGTTTTAATAGGCAGGGTAAAAAAAGTTTACCTGGACGCTACCCGGATGTTGTCGCTGTAACTCTAGTTCGAAAGGCTCTGTTAAAACGGGGCTTTTAGATTTCCTTGATATCAATGACATTCAAAATGATGAAAGGTCATAAAAATGTATACAAAAGTGAGTTCGATATCTCTA
The DNA here is from genome assembly GCF_040938485.1 of Diadema antillarum. Classification (NCBI taxonomy): domain Eukaryota; kingdom Metazoa; phylum Echinodermata; class Echinoidea; order Diadematoida; family Diadematidae; genus Diadema; species Diadema antillarum. The sequence continues at coordinate 4,690,424 of NW_027271069.1, read as the reverse complement.
CTGTGTCTTCTCTTTTACAGGCATCTTTTCTGTTCTGTTGATAGTGTCATAAAAAAGAAAAGAATTTATTGACATAAGGTTCATTACCATCTGTAACTGAAGCAAATGTCTGTACACTTTTAATACTTAGCTTAGAATGTTGCCTGAAACTAAAACCTGAAAGTCAAGCTCCCACATTATTGCTTCCAATCAGTGTACTCCCCTACACCTGAAGTATTGTAAATGAGAGCAGGAAAGAGTTTTTCTTGTCATAGGATAAAGGCATTGTATCTTGTGAGTCAATGGGTTCAGTGTATTTGGTCAGAGAAGATCATTGCACTTTATTATGCTTTTATCCTGACACTTGTGTTCCTTATAAAATGTGATGAACTCTTATGTGCCATGTTTGCACACCCGACTCAGTTGACGACATGCCAAGTTCATATATTCTGCTCAAATGCACAAACCAGCCCAAACTGATCAATAAATCGCCAAATGCCACAGTACAATGAAAACCTTTCTCGCGATTCCATTCCTGTCACATGGAGCTTGCATTTTATGTGGCTGATTGACTATCAAGCGATGCTCCCTAGGTACTGAATTTGCGAGTAAATTCTATGAAAGTCTCTGTCACTGTATTGTGTGCAAAAGTCATGCCTGCACAATTATGTAGCTACTGGTTATTTGAAAGAAAAACAATTATAGATTTGTCATACAGTTCACATCAAAGCAAAGCTTGGCATTTTCTCTACAACTTTGCTCATTATGTGTCTTGGGTAACAAAAATCTATAAAGGTTACATAGATTTGAAAAACAGAATGATTTCTCAAAGCATATTATGTTGCTGTCTCAGAAAGACATGGCACACAGGGGGGTTTCCACCATGGCACATAAGAGTTATTATATTGTGGTATTAAATGCTTTCTTATTCAATTCGAATAGTTGCACATCAATTTACTGTGTCCGGGACCAAGTTCATGTTTCCAGAATACAAATTAGCATAGTGAATGTGACGAAACAAACATTGGAATATACAGTACATGCTGTATAGTGCACATGTATTATTTCAGGAAGAAGCTAAGACTCTACTGCTATACAGACGTGTATATAGTGAATGTTATCCTTTGCAGATTCTACTTTCATCGATGCAGTTTTTCTTAATGTTTGGATAAGGCAAAATTGTTTCTTTTTGGGAGATTTTCTGGGCACATTTTAGTGGCATTTAAAGCAATGGGACCATGGTGTGGTATGCAATGTCTGTCAAAATAAAAGGGCAGTTGTTGCAGGGTTTATCTTTCAAGTGCTTCTGAGGAAGGAGTTGATGTCATCTCCGATGCCATCTATACTCGCTGGCATTGTTCCTGGAAAAAGCTCCCCCCATAGTACTGTGACAGTACAGAGTAAACTCTAAACTCCACAGATAGCCTTCTTTCACTGACTGAGTGGATTCAGCAGTGCTTTTGTATTGTAGAGCTGTGCTAATCCAGAGTGTTGTTAAGTGGGTGTGAGTGGGTATTGAAGAGTTAATTATCCCCCTCAGATCTCCTGTTGCAGCATTTTCCCAAGAGTAGGAGAAGGTGAGATAAACCGCACATTGGCAGGAAAGTCACCTACAGGGGAAGAAGCAAATGATGTATAAAGCCATCCCATTGTCTTGGGTGTAGGGCAGAAGCCTTCCTATGCCAACCATGGCAGAGTCTCTGTCTTCCCTCTCTCATGATAAAGCATGACATTGAACAGCAGAGGTACAATGTACAATGTATGTACAGGGTCCAAGGGGTAAGGGGGTGGGGTGGGGTGGGGATGACAGTTTCCCCCTTGCCCAAACTGGTGCTTGCATCAGTGTTCAATGCATTTAATGCATCTTCTCATCATTACAAAATATTTGGGTTACCATGAGCAACCTGTCATCTGAGTCCAGAGCAGAGGGTCTAAAATCATCTGCAAACTCTGTCGATGTGTCGATGTCTGTAACCAGAGGACAAAAAGGAAAGGCAAATCCATAGCATAGAGTTCACAAGCAAAATGTGTGACGAGAGCATCTTGTCTTCTGCCCCTCCTTCCCTGAGCACCCGAAGACGCCTTCTTGGATGATGGTTGCTCGTGCCATGCCCTTGATATAAACTGGTTAAGTAGCTTTGTACTGGCTGTTTTGCAGTTTTCTTTTGAATCCCTTCGAGTGGGTTGAGCCATATTGACTTGTGTCAAGTGGATGAGCCCAGAGTGGGCGCACCTGTCTCATTGTTCAATTTGAGGGGTAATATGTGTTCCCAGGTCGCTATTGGAAGAAGATCTTACCCTCTTCCCTGCACAGATCAATTTGTATAAAGCACATATTGAATGGGATAAGGAAGACATTGGCTGGCGATAGCCATGGCACTGAATAGATTTGTGAGGAATGCCTGTAAACTTATGTGATATTGTGTGAACATTATTGGTAAGATGGACTTGCATGAATTTGAGAAAAGAACAGGAAAAAAAAGTCCTCTATTCATGTTGTAAAATTATTATTATTATTTTTTTTATGGCAAAGCTTTTGTATATCCTATAATAGAATCCTTGTAGATTATGTTTATTAATTATTATGTAGCTGAAGACTCAAGTTGAGGAGCTTACATTTCATTTTGAATAGGATGGCAGAGTTGAGAGACAAATTATTACATGTACATGTAGGCCTATATGGTCCATAGCTGAACCCTTTAGAATCTTTTCAGGAACTGTGGAGTTTTGTAGAAGTTTAAATCTTGGGATTATTTTTCTGCTTTTGTGGGAACTTGTTAAAATTTATATGTTAGGGTATGAAGCATGCACTTGATCTGACTTACAGAAACTCTGTGATCATCTGGAAGCAAAATAAAATATAATTGTAAATATCCATGGTATTCCAAGCTGTAACATATTAGTATCAGGACCTACAATATGATGTGTAGTTTAATAGCATTAAATAACCACATCTCTTCGTCCTTGGTGATAAAGATGAGTCAGATGTACAGATGAATTGATTTTTTTTTTAATTGATAATAATTATGCCGGGGAGTGTTGTGCTGTACGTGTACATGTACAGCTGTATGTCATGTGGAAACAAAATCCTGGCCCAGAGCAGGACCCAGAGCTGGATTGTTACTTTCCCTGCCATTCATAATTTCCCTCTCTCAGTAGCATTGTTAACAGGGAACATCATAAAAATGATAAACTTGTAGGTCCCTATGTGAATAATCTGAGAATCATCAGTTGAGACTGCCAGTAATGCTCATGCTGTGATAGGAAATGTTGAAAGAATTGTGCAAGGTCATCATTTTCAAGTTGAACAAAAGAATGTGGAGCAGTCTTTAGTCCGATAAAAAGAATGAAAGGACCACTAGATGCTCTCAGTTTTCTCTGTTTTTTTATGACGATACATTCCATAATGGCAATTGCCTGATAACGACAAACAGCAGGCCAGCCCCATGCTGTACAATGTATTTAAAAGTACATGTACATGTTAGTGAGCACAAGTCACGCATGTAATGTGAAGTTGTGTATAAGCTTCTCAATAGCATTGTTTTTTAATACAGTCTTTTTGTTGTTGTTTCTTTTTATCTTTGTGTTGGATGGCAACTACTGTAAAAGAGGAAATTTTCGCAGTGTTGAAATTTTCGCGCATTTCATGCAACCAGAAACCAGCACGAAAATAAAAGCACGCGAATATTTTTGCTTGCCGTATGTTCCTGTACTTGGTGTCTTGATTCCGCGGAATTAAAAACACGCGAAACTCTTCTCACCCGGCCAAGCGCGAAAAATTAATCACGCGAAAATATCCATTTTTACAGTGAGCTTAGTGCTGTTGGCCTAGATTGTAAAGAAGTAACAAGCTCTTGTGTCTACACTGTCAGTGGTGTCTGCATAGAGCAGTTTAAGAAAAAAACACATAGGGCCTACAACCAAACAAGAAATTTTGATAAATTGGTAAAAATAGACCCTTTGGGGTAGAGACAGAGGGAGTAGGACTAATTCAATTCAAGAAGCAGAATTCTCAGAATCCTGTGGCTGTACAGTCTGTATTGACCTCTTGAAAAGCAAATTGATCATGCTGTGTAGGATGTTTGATAGTAATTCATATTTGTGAAATACTTTTTAAGTACAGATACCCAAATACTAGGTACATTTGTAGTTCCGGAAGAACGTAACATGGGCACATAAAGTGTAAGATCTCAAAGCTTGAATCATACAATATGTTTGCAAGTATGTAGTGTAAAATGTGAAATGTGTGTGGATTATTCTAAATCAAGAGAAAGGTTAGATTTGGCACTCAACATGTTTCAACATTTCACAATGGAATATTATGTGTGTAAAAAAAGGTATTATTTGTAGCTTTTAGGCAACCCATACAGATTGTACAATGCATGCACAATAAGATTTTGTGGGCAGATGGCAGCTTGTCATCAGAGATTTAGCCAGGTGTCAAATTTCAGTTCAGACTGTTTTAAAAACCGGTATCGAAACATTTGATGAATCTGAATGTGCAGTCAAACCTATATGTAGCAGCTGTTGAAATCACTATTTAGAATGGTATTTATTGACATACTGTATTTGATGTACTGCCAAAATTAAAACTGTGTGTTTTGTTTAGTTGTCCTTTTACATCAGCTTGAAATAAAACAACACAGATCTAAAGATGGCCTACAGTTGAATATTGCAACTGTATCTATCTTTTTTTTTTTTAATTAGATGAAAATTTGATAGACTGCCTTTGTGTATGTTTTAATGCAGTGAGGTTAGTGTTTGCAGGATCCAAGGAATAAAGCAGGATGTGATGCTATTCAAAGAATTGACAGACATTCTTGTGAAAAGCAACAGATAACACACATACACAGTGGACCATGTCTGTTTTTCTTCAAGCCCTTTTGATTGATACCATGCTTGAAGTTTGTGACATATGCCAATATAATTGTCCATATTCCAGAGAATATATCAAACAAATCCTGTACCCATTTGGGTTATATCAGAGCTGCCAAGTCTCCCTGATTCTGTGAGAGGCTTCTAGAGAACTTCAATAACTCTTCATGTCTGGAAGGTGTATTTATAAGCGAATTAACAAATCTACCTGACTTTAATAGGAATCATTTATGCCAGTGTAGGTGCATATTCTGTAACAGTGGAGGTACAGTATTTGTGTGATTAATTTATTGTGCTCAGCAGGGTTAAATGAATTTCGCATGATAAAATTTCAGTTTTGTGGGCAGTCAAGACAATCGAGCAAGCACTCTAAACAGCACACTGCTCTGCCATGGCAGCAGCACATATTATGGTGAAAGGTAACTGGTCCACATTATGCCAGCGAATTCACTCACACTACAGAATAGCGAAAGTGAAGAAAACTTTAAGTTACAAAAAAAAGAAGAACCCAAATCAAAGCAAAATAAAAAGAATGCACACTTTTGTCTTTGTGTTCAAGCTTCATGTCATGCAAACTGAGCAAAAATTTCCACTCTTACAGTATTTGATACACAAGTATGTACAATGTACCTCCATAATTGCTCTGTGGAGTCTTCCTGATTTTGATTGGTGAATGTCAGCAGCCCTGTTGCATTTAGATAACAACTCTTTTTTAGCCTCTGCACAGGACTTTTCACATGCAGCTGCTGAGCTGTGTCGGACATTGACCACTAGATCACAGTCAGTGGTCACTGAGCATGTCATGCAGGTGGCCACATAATATAGCTGGTATAAAGCATGTCATATCTATAAAGCAGTTAAAGTTTTAACCGCTACTACCTGATATTATACAAGCATTGACTATGTGGACAACAGGATATCTTAACTTTTGGTCTTTGTTTTCAATTCAAACTTTTAGTTTCTCTTTAATTTCTCGAGGCAACCTTGTCAATAGCCCTGCAGCATTTTTATGCCTCCGCCACGAAGTGGTGCCGGAGGCATTATGTTTTCGGGTTGTCCGTCCGTCCGTCCTTCCGTCCGTCCGTCCTTCCGTCCGTCCGTCCGTCCGTCCGTCCTTCCGTCCGTCCGTAATGAATTTTGTGGACAAGGTAACTATCAAAACCTGTTGAGGTATCCTAATGAAACTTGGCATGTATGTGTATTAGGGGGTGAAGTTGTGCCTATCAACTTTTGGGTGCACATGCTCAAGGTCAAAGGTCAAAAGGTCAAGGTCAAATACATAAAATTTCACTATTTCCTTCATATCTACTGAATGCCTGAAGATATTTTCTTGAAACTTAGTGTATACATGTATTACCCAATTAAGATTCTCTGGTGAAAGTTTGGGTCATGAGGTCAAAGGTCAAAGGTCAAAAGGTCAGGGTCAAATACATCAAATTTCACTATTTCCACCATATCTATTGAATGCCTAAAGATATTTTCTTGAAACTTAGTGTATACATGTATTACCCAATTGATATTCTCTGGTGAAAGTTTGGGTCATGAGGTCAAAGGTCAAAGGTCAAAAGGTAAGGGTCAAATACATAAAATTTCACTATTTCCACCATATCTATTGAACGTCTGAAGATATTTTCTTGAAACTTAGTGTATACATGTATTACCCAATTAAGATTCTCTGGTGAAAGTTTGGGTCATGAGGTCAAAGGTCAAAGGTCAAAAGGTCAAGTAAAAATATTAAAACTTCTTATTTTTCTCCGTACCTTGGAAAATTGTTCAAGGTATCTTCATGGAACATAGTATATACATGTACTGACTGGAAGTGATTATCTAGAGAATGAAGAGTTCATGGGGTCAAAGGTCAGGGGTCAAAGGTCAAGTGCAACACTTCAAAATTTTACTATTTCCCTCATATTTATGCAATGCCAGCAGGGTTTTTTTTTTTTTTACACTTGGTGTATGCATGTGTAACCTAATAGACATTCTCTGGAAAATTTTTTTTTTCTTCTTTTTTTGCCTCAAAGGTCAAAAGGTCAAAGATCAAGTGAAAGTGCTGAATTAACTTTTTCCTCCATATCTCGGAAGTGGCTAAAGTTATCTTGAAACTTAGTACATATTATTCATGTTCTACCTGAAAGTGATTATCTTTTGAATTTTAGGGTCAAGGGCCAGATGAAAATGGTAACAATTTACTATTCAATTCAGAAATTGCACGTTTTCTCCACACCTGTACCTTGAAAATTACTCAATGCCTAAATGTATGAATGGGGCAAAGTCAAGTTAAAGTCCTTAAATCCCTAGATACATGCTCTCCTATTCATCCAATTAAACCTAGGTCAAGGAAGGTGAACATTCAACACATTTGTGACAAACTTGTCATTTCAATATTTTGCCAATTTTGTGAAAATGTAATCACACATTGTCCACATGTACTATCTAGACCTATTGGGAAAATCATGCATTATGGCGGAGGCATACCAGTCGCCAGAGCGACATTTCTAGTTTTTTAATGCTTCTGTAAATGATGTATCACTTACATGTATCTTTTATCAGTGATATTTGGTGTTTCTTATGAATAAGTCTTGGATAGAGATAATACTGATGTTTATCTGTGTGAGACTCCCTCTCCATTTTGATTACCCATCCTTTGATGATCTTTACTATCTAGGAGAGCAGAAGTGATCATTATAAAAATAGTCCATTATACATAAACTATCATGCATATATGGTATGTCTTTAATATTAATATAACATTTCTGGAGAATACATGTTTCTTGATTCAGAGGCAGAATTAGCTTAGCGCTGATTTTGATGCAATGAATTAACGATGTACTTTCACTTTCCCATTCATCTTCTACAGGTTGTAAAATTGAAGCAAGTTGAACACACGCTAAATGAGAAGAAGATTCTTCAGGCCATCTCCTTCCCATTCATTGTCAGCTTAGCATACCATTTCAAGGTAAGTTTCTCTTCCTGTCTTGCATAGATTTGCTCATATCTCATCTCCACAGTAGCTGTCTATGTTGGATCATCTCCATGCAAACTCCCCACAACATCCCAAGCTTCATTAGCCATGTCTGCTTTTGTACGCGAGCACCATACACACATTGTCTGTGGATCTTGCAGCTGAAGCGTAGTACGGTAGTACCGTGTGTAGTAAGCGGTTTGCTCGCAGTGTGTGACTGTCTTACTCAATTGCATGGACGTCTCCCATACATATTCAGCAGGAAAGATGCGGCACAGCATTTGACACTGTGGCAGAAAATTGTGGTTGTGATTGTACGTCTTGAAGCAGGCAAGAATCCAGAGGGGTGAATCGTGATTGATTTTAAATTAGCACCTTCATGATGGGTAGAAGCAGTTTCAATCAGGAGTTGTATACAAAGGCTGTTAAAAGGCAAGTGGATGCCTAATGGCAATTAGATGGCATCATTTAGGGTCGATAGGTCATTTATTCTTTTACCTCGGCCTGTCGCTAGGATTCATTTCCTGGAAATGCTCAAGATATGCTGACAAAATGTGAAAATAACAATGTGATGCTGCACAGCTAGAACTTACTCATTTTGAGTCTCTGTGAAAAAGAATTCCACAGTGTATGTATTATTGAACAGTCATCATTTGACATCGTTATATTGCTTTTTTTTTTTTGTCAATCATTGTAATGGCCTCTTCATAATTGGATGAGGTCAGTGAACTCACTTTTCTCCTGTATAAACAACGCTTTCGCTTTAACTGCGGCCCATGTGGATCCATATACTTCCCCCGAATGCCAAAAGAAACCCAGTTTGTAGGCCAGCCCATTAATGTTTGACGGCTACTTCATATAGACACTAAATTCATAGTCTCGCATGATTTGCAATGTGCATTTGTCATGTCAATATTGCCAATTAAAATTCGTCAGAAACAGAAAACAGTATTTCTATGAGCAGTAGATATCCCATGCCAGTACTCTGTTTTTTAGGCAGTGAAATTTTAGGAAGAACAGAAGGAAGGAAAAAAAAAATGGATTACAGTATGCGTGGTTGTCATCCCATTGGTGCTCTAGAGCAAACGTAAAAGGTATATAAGGTCAATCACATACCATCAAAGTCCAATCAAGGATCCCTTTTGTCCAAACCCACAGGGATGTTTCTCTGAACAAACAGCCTCAGGCAGGTATAGAAAAGGAGTAATCATGTGCATACACACACACGCACATGTGCACCCACACATACCAACCAATGCAAATGCACAATTGTTCCAAAAGGAAGACATTACACTTCAGTAATACTACTGCACTTCTGCGAGAGGGAGTGCACACAAATAGATGATTATAGAGTCATATTTTGTCAGTGTGCAAAGTTAACCCACTTATTCAGGGGATCGAACGTGCATCTATTTTTAGCATTGGGAGAAGGCATGGGATGCTTTCAGCAGCATGCTGACAAACAGCGGGGTTGCCCCCTATGCCCTCATGCCCCTGACCTCGTGTTTAGTTGCCACTGTGCAGTCTGACGCGCTGCTGAGTGTAGAAATGCAATTTCAACTGTCCTTTTTACACTGGACTTTAGTTATTTCACTGGCATGAAAAGCAGTTTTTAATAGACCATGCATGATCATGGCACAACCTTGTGCTTGCTTATGTGTAATTTAATAAAATCAATGTATAAGGCAATGGAAAATAAACACTTCTTAGTACCATATAGCTATTGTTTTTCTACCCCCCCCCCTCCCTTTCTGAGTTTGATGAGATGAAAGCAATTTTCTATTTTTCTGGGGTTGGGGTAGGGGGCTGCCTTTGCTATCTTTTGTCCTTTGTTGCTCATTTATAAAAAAAGAAAAAGAAAAAGAAAACTGTTGATTTTGAGAGACTGCTAAAATGAAGTGCAGTGATAAGCCTCGGATTTGGTCTCTTTCCTCAAATACAGCCTACAGTACCACAAAGTCATTAGGAGGATTTGTTACATTGAAAGATTTGTACGTCATCACTTTTTTTTAACCCTGAATGTGGTAAAAAGAATATGGAATCTGGAAGTTGAGAGCAGTCTTACAAGCTGTAGTTTTCAGTACCTATTTTTTTTTTTTTTTTTTTTTTTTTTGGGGGGGGGGGAGTAGGTGGGCGGGTGGGTCAAGAGTAGATTTTGGTTTCTTTCCAGCAAGATGTTATAAAGATCAATTTTCAAAAGTAAGTGGTATTGTCTGAATGAAACAGAGAAAAACAAAGAATTGAGTTAGTCACCTGGCAAAACAAAAGCAAAACACTCAAAATAACATTATGCCTAGATAGGATTACAGAATCTATAATGAGTAATTCCCAGCAAGACGGGGGAGGGGAAGAATACTTGTTTACCATTGAATACATACAAATTATACATATGGTTTAATTTCTTTTCTTGTGAGATCCTAAATCTTGACACCACAGTATCAGTTTATGTATACTAGAAAACCATTGTGCTTCAATATGTGACAACTTTGTTTGATTTCCAGGTCACTGGGGCAATAGCATTGTGACAGAGGGAGGTGGGTGGGGGATTAAAAGACGTGAATCTAGACAGTTATTTCATTATAGCTGCCAAATGTGGCCCGATAATGAAACGTGCACACGAAAATGAAATGAATGCGGAGTGGCAAGTGCCGCATTCGCGCTGCAACCCCAATCCCAGCAATGCCAGTCATATGGCTGTGTTTTTCTCTCACATGTGACAGATTAGCATGGCGTGCCAGAGAGCTAATGAATGTCTTTTCCATGCAGTCAGCCCCTGCATGCACAATGTGTAAATAATTGCCTGCTTGTCAAATACACTGAGGAATATGGCTAGTTTGTATTGGATGTACAGTATCTCTTCTTATGAACAGGGACTGTATTGTTTTCTTGGGAGTACCATATTTAGGTAGGTTCACAAAATATTTCTAGTCTTACAGATTAATACAAAGTTTTAAACTCCAATGATTTGCCCGCAGTTTAGCACCCTGTAGACACACTTGAACATTATTTAGCTTTAAAAATGAGTAGATGTTTAGAAACTTCAAAAAAAAAAAACACACACAAAAAACCAGAGGGTTTATGTTCCATCCATGAGCTGTAGGGGGTTGCCACTCGTAGTTCAGCATTGTGTAGACGTAATAATTAACAAACTCGTAGAATTAATGTGACCTCTCTGTGACTGCTGCTGCATTTTAAATGTATTTCTTCCAGTTGTGATGTTTCATCATCGAGTGGGACTCTCGCTTGAAAGTTTAATCTGAAAGATTAGGTATCGTGTGGAAGTGCATTGTAGTTTCAAGCCACAAGCTCATCATCAAAGTTTAAAAGTTTGAGTTAATCTTAAAGATTAGAAATGTCTTGTGAACCTAACATTTGTCACTGTTGATGCAATATCAGGAATCCATTTTTGTCTCTCTGTTGAATTCCTACATATCATAAATTAAGATAAGATAAAGCACTCTGTTGGATCCTTCATAAATGTAATACTTGTGCACAGATATAGAGAATGGGCATAAATAGATAAGATTCTTGCTGTGCAAGATCAATTGATCTGCCAATATTTCATCAAATGTTTATATAAATCCAATGTATAGATAATCTGCTTCATTGTCGTTAAAATTGCATCTTGTAGGAAATTCCAAAATAAGGTACTGTAACTTGTTTTGGTATAGAAGCAGACACATGTATCTTATTGGTAGAAAGCACTGCATGTGTGCATCCATATTAATGACTAAAAGCAATGCATTTGTAAATGCACAGGAGAGATATTTCGGGGATTATGCATACTTCTACACTGTGTATGACTTCGCCATGAAGTTGCGGTCCACCTGCCCCCTTACAAGTCAAGCGGAGCGTATGAAATCACGTTTCCCCTCTCTCAGTACCCCTACAACATGGGAGGGAATGAATTTGTACAGAAACTCTTTGGCAACCCAATCCCTTGGCATCTGTCCTTGTCGCAATTCAAACGCACTGACAAGAACTGAAAAGCTGAAGAATGTGTGCATTCCATATTTGTGTATGTACGAACGTCAACAAATGGCTCTGCCCCTTGGTATTCACAGAAGCAGTAAAAGACAATGTAGCAGATGAGCTTGACAATTTCTGAATACTAATATACATACTGTACCCTCATACAGAGCTCCCAAGTCACCCCAATTCTGCAGGAGCTGCCCAGAGTACTAAAATATCTCTTCATATCTTGACAAGAGAATATAAAAATTTCCTTGATTTGGACATTATTTTAGCCTGTAGAGATGCATGTATAACATCTATCTGATCTTTCTTTTAGAACCTCCTTGACAATGCTGGTAGCATTGTCAATACAACCAGTGTGCAAACATCCCGCATTTACCAGTAATTACAGAGGACTCATTGCATATTATGCCGCATAGTATGTTATATTGTTAATAGATTTGCTTGTGAAGTATTTTGTCATTTATTTCATTCAAGTCAATCCATGCTGTGCTTGTTTGCTAGGACTTCAGAGCAGAAAAAGGCATTTACACTGTAAATGCTTGTCTCTAGTATCATTACCATACATAGATATGTAAAATTTACATTGTTCCTCAGAGAGAGAGAGAAAGAGAAAAGAACCAGCAGAAGATGATCAGAGCGTAATAACCAAAGCATATCTTTAGCTCTTGATGAATATGTGTCTAACTCTTTGTCATGTTTGTGTTCTGTATGACCGACGCTTGTGACTTCAAGAGACCCTCCATTTCTCAATACACTTGTCAGTCTTCCCTCCTCTACTTGCCGTGTTAAGGAACATTTGATATTACCATACTGGCAAAGACCTACCCCGAAGCCAAAGCATTGCAATATTGTTGACACCGTTATCAAGAAGGGAATGCACTGTGCAATGTAAAATGATACCAAGGCATTATGTATTCACTCACCAATGAGATGAACCTGCATTCAGTAGACATCCAGAAGTGATCATGTCTTCGGCGTCAAGCAGGATGTCCCAGGCTGAATCCTGTGTCAAATAATTTCTCTGTTCCTTTCTTGTGTTGTGTCGCCAAGTCTATAAGAGTGCACTCCTTTCCTCTGAAATGCATGTGTTCAATCCCCAGAGTGTTGCCGAGGTAACCAGATCTTCATTTTGTGAAAGGTCACCATTCACTTTTTCTCAAAATGTCCCAGAAATGTGCATTAATTCTACATGATTTCATGATGGAATACTTGCTTTCATAACACTGGTTTTTCATCAATTCAGATTTCAGATTTTAATATATTTTGTTCTGCCATATATCTGTAAACTTGGAGATTAATGTTTCTATGTGTAACCTATTGCATAGTGTACTCTTGGGTAAAGAACAGTACATCTTGTATCGCCACCCCCTTTCCAGGTTGGTAGGAAAATGGAGGGGGGGGGGGTCCAGTAGTATAAAAAGAATATCAATCACCTGTTCAGATTTAGCTTTAATAATCCTTTCATCATTGGTTTGTAAGCACAGTGATTAAATTAAAGGCCTTGTCAGTTTTATAATCATATGAAGTGGTATTATATGACATTTTGAAGCAGTACCCCTTCCTTTGTTTTCATCTTCTGCCTTTTACTCCCCATTTTTCTGTGCCACATTTTTGTCTCCCATACAGGATAACTCCAACCTGTACATGGTACTGGATTATATTCCCGGTGGCGAAATGTTCTCTCACTTACGGAGAATCGGTAGATTCAGGTAAGACATTCTACGGGCGCTCGCCCCGGCCAGTGCGTCATGATATTTGACAGGCATCTGGTTTGGCTGTGTAGCTTGACTAGCAGGCTGCGTAGATGTTATGGCGAGGGAGGCATGCTAAAAGACAGCCCCCTGCATTATGCATGACCCACCAAGAAACGGGCACAAATCAACCATACGCGTTTTGGAGCATACAGCGTTTCGCCTCCTGCCTTGGTAATTGTCTAGTGTGTGCGGAATCATCATTTGGATTGGCATTGGTTTAACATTGAATTGCGTGAAAACTGCATAGGGCACTCCTTTTTGTACCGAGTTCTCATTCAAGTCATGAACAAAGAAAACAAAAGTCTATCCAGATGGATTATAAGCATATCCTTGTGTGATGTAGTGTTGTGAAGGAACATGAGTCAAGAACCTATATAAAATGATGAATTAGGATTTTCACATTCATATGTGACTGGTCATTTTGTACGCATATTGTGTATTTCAGAATAAAGGTGAAGTGTCTACAATGTACAATGTACATGTATGAGTGTGTGTATGTGAGTTCATACATAAGGGAACCAAAACTAAAAGTATTAGTAAAGTCGCTGTGTTGACATTGTATGAAGACTATAGTTTGTTGTGATATTGCACAATTTGAGAATGTTTTTGCATCTTGTTCTTGGTTTTGTTCTCTCTTTTTTTTTTTTCTTCTTTTTTTTTTCTTTTTTTTTTTGGGGGGGGGGTGCCTGTACATGCATGCCTACAGAGAAATTCAGTACCATACCATTGCCTCCATTTCCCAATTTCCTTGTATGAAAATGTGGCTGCGAGACTGCATGGTGTGCCGCCAAACTGATGAGAGTGTTCATGTCACATTCACCTGCAAAGTCTGCCTCAGTCGTCAGCATGAATTATGTCATGTGCCATATAGACATCAGCCTAACCAGACCCAATGAGGCAGGGCACTGCATCGCAGGCGTGAGCTTGTAAACATCATTTAGCGTGTGATCGTGTGATGGATGTGTTTTTGTCTCTGAGGATTTGATGTCACCAGCGTACTAGGTAGTAGGGGTTGATGCGGGTCATCATGGCTAAAAAAAAAAAATAATAATAAAATACAATGAAAATGAACTTCACTGTCCGTTGCAGTGGTCACCATTATGCCTAAAAAAAAATTATGAGGATATGCTTGTCTTTAAGGTCTTTAGATTGGATCAGACTGAGGCTGCCATAGATATTACATTTAGATGTGGCCAATGCCATCCAACCTCAGGATTGTCACATACTACACAATCTTTCTCTGTTTGTTTCTCATTTGTAGTCCGTGATATCTCAAAGTTTGTTATTCATTTTCATGGATTCTTAAGAAATATCATACTGGGCAATAGCCATGGATTTGAAAATGCATGTGAAACTAGGTATTTGTTGTATGCTTGGATATTAAGGGAAAAATTACCATTTTTAAAGAAATGGCAAACAAGCACACTTGTACACACACTGTACCTGTGTGAGAAAAGTAGACTGATATTATATTTGTGTGGGTTTTTTTTTTCTAATGCATTCCCAAAGAAATGTAGTAGTCTGTTGTTACCTTTACTTCGATTGTTAGTGTGCACTGACTTGCATCGGTATTGAACGGGACGCCCACCACCAACTGATAACACAATTAGTGTTATGCCATAATTGGGCAGAAAGATTTCAAAGTCGGTCTCTAAACATAGTCGCTCTGTTCAGTCGCCTGTGACAAGAATTATCGAGACTACAGGTTGCACCAAAATTTGCTGCTTCAGTGTTTAGGGCTTTGTTTGTTTTTTGGTATGTTTTGTTTTTTCAGATGCCTGTAGAGATGTAGCAGGTAATGACAAATATTGCCTTTTTTTCAAAATCTAGGTACTGTATCTGCAGTTTGATTAAAGAACAGACTGCTGTTTAAAATGAGAAAAAAAAAAAAAATGACTCATGCAATGAACTGATGTCACTTATATAGGCCTTGTAGGTCATCATAATGCTTACCAATTGTAATAGAATCTAAACTCCTACTTGACATGTTTGCATTCATGTAAACATTTTTTTTTTCGTGAATTTGTGAATAGTGGATAACATTATCACAGACTTCTCAGGTCAGACTCTACAGATAAGATCTTTTTTGACTCATTGATGGAAGCAATAAAGATTGGAAATCCCCCCTCCCCCACGTAGCATAATATAGATCAGTTTAATATCCCACATGCTGTCATTATACAGTATGTCCATATCTTAGGAAGACACCAAGTTTCTTCTCTATTCTCATCCTTTTGTTGTTGTTTTTTTTTTGGGGTGGGGGAGTATTTCTTTTGTCTTCCTCTTCCTTTCCCTCAACCTATCTCATCACTCACACTTCATACTTCCACTGCTGCTCTCCAATCATCCTCTGGCTTGTGAATGATGCCAAGCACACATATTCCCAGACTTTGCAATACACTTGTAGAATGATTACCCAGAGCACAAATTACAGTGTTGAGTACCGTAGTTGGTTTGTAACATGTTTTAGTTTATTGATATGTGATTGCCAACTTTTGCATTACTCTCAGATATTCTATGGGACTGTAAAGAAACACATTGGTTGGAATATACTGTATTTTCAGTTTGTTCTACAGTGTTTTATTTTTCGTCACTTTCGCAAGCTGACCTATATTCACAAAATTAATAATTTGAAAATATATTCCTTCCTGTTAACACAGATGTGCTAGATATCATTTTTGGAGGTTTGCAATCACAAAGTTTTCTTGTGGAAAAAAAAAAGATGATACTTATTTGTCATTCTGACCTTATGGTTCGTGAAATTTTGTACTCCAAAAATATGTGCCATTGTATGGGAAAAGGAGCCAATGCAATTATTGGCTTGGTCTATTGTCTATGGTGGTGGGTTTTATTTCAAGTCAACCCACCTTTTGTTTGGTTTCGTTTTTTATTAGTGTGTGTGTGTGTGTGTGTGTGTGTGTGTGTTGTGTGTATGTGACATATACTCTGTATGTGAGAATGTGTTACATATGTCTGAATCATCAGTTGCATACATGATATGGTTGTGGTAACTTTGCATATTGTGTGAGTAAATTCTAACGGGTGTCATGCTAGAAGGATGGACGAATCGCCAATTACGGACAATACACTGCATCAGAAGGAGTTCAGCACACAGTGTTTTGTACAGACTATTTGAAAGCTTTGGAGGGGGTACATCTGTCGTTATGGGTTTCTGCCTTCTCTGGAGGAATTTCTTTGGCATTATATCTTCTTGTACCATTCATGTATTGTCAACTCAGAGCATTTATGAGACCTAAATACTATCATAATGTTGTTGGTTGTATTGACATTTCTGGAATGCTTTGTATTTATTCATCTACGAAGAAGCATTCAAAGGTACACTGTTCACGGATCCCAGAACTCCTATGAAGTCAGTCACAATGTGGATATGTGCCTTCACAATAGTAGTGTTCGAAGCTTCACTGATTTAATGAATTTTACACCCACCTTGTGGTTAACAAGTTTATATATGATGTTCGCTGTGATTCTACCATAGGGACCCAATAGATCCGCTGGGGATTTCAAGGAGTACCCATTCCTCTGTGCACATTGAACAGGGAGAGAGACCTACAGTGTATTCAAAGTCATAGCAATACGCTGCACTTTCAAGATATTGCTCTACAGCCAGTTTGCATTACATATGCTTAATATGAGATCTTGTTAAAAATAGAAAGTGGTGTAAAACACAAGAGGGGAAGAAAATAAGAATGAAATGTGTTAGCCCTTGATAAAAGCACGAATTACAGTCCTTCAGGAACACATTCTGTATTTCCTTCAGTCTCCATTAGTGAACAAATCGTGTTAGGATTTCTGTAATCTTTATCTCTCTTTTTCTTTTAATTGAAAGAAAGCGATCTGTGCTATATGGTACACACTTGTTGTGAATCAGCATGAGATATGCTCAGTTGCTAAAATTTTGATGTCTCTCAAGACAACAGTCGCCTTGCTTAATAAGTGATTGTCATTTAAACTTGCCAATTGCACTCTTTGCTGAAGTAGAACTCTTCCTGTCTCTCATTCTACCCAAATTGAATAATTTCTGAAACATGAAGTAATTCTCATCTTTGTTGTACAACTTTGAGTATTTCTGATACAACAAAGACAAACAAAAAATTCATAGCAGTAATGCGAAGATACTGAGATATGAAGGTGTTGTCTGGCAGCAAAACAGAGTGTTGCAGAGTGTTGTAGAATGTAGTGTAGTCTGTGCTACAGTCATTGCCTTCAGAGTGATGGTGTTGCTTTCCTTTTTTTGGGGGGGGGGGGGGATGGAGGTGTGTGGTTGCAGCTCATAGGAGTTACTATTTGCTGATACTACACTTAACCTTTAGTCCCAATATAGGATTGCAGCCATAAATAAAGTCTGTTAGGTGTGTATCTGGTGTGTCTGAAGACTGCATGTACACGACGGCACAAAGGAGCGCCAGTGATAGATGGCGATCTGCGATGACCTTCAGGAACTTGCCAACTGTCATCGCGTGTTCTCCAGCCAACATTCCACGCTGGCCCGCCACTACGAGGGCAGCAGACATGTACTGCCCGCCTGATGAGAGCGGATTTGTAGAACTTCCCCATCTCACTGCTCGTTTAAGACTTCCCGGTTACTCATTAGAACCGAAATGTGAGTCCATTGTCTATGGAAGTGCATCCGTAATACGGTGCATGTATCATCCACCGACTCATTGGATGAGGCAAATGAGGCAGAGTGGTCATGTTGCATAAAAGTCACATATTTTCCTGTCCACAAAGTGTATAGCATGATATGGGTTTGGAATATCTTTTGAGCCGAGGTGTGACTGAAATTGTCTATTTCCTTTCACCACTGATGCACAAGATCGATTTACCAGTACGTCTGCCTATGTCAGTAAACTATATAATGTAGGCTGGGAAAAGCAGCACATCGTGAATTCATGCCAATGTATTCTAGCTCTGATGTGCCATCATGTCAGGGTTTTCAAGGCTGCAGATCTAGTGGATGAAATATTCACTCTGTTTACAGTATTCTAAAAGCTTGATTCTTAATGAAAATTGCTCCTCTTGTACAAGGAGGTACATTTTGATGTGAAATTCAAGTTCACTTCATGCATCTTAATAGTTATGCCAGTGTTGTCTTGCCAACATTCTGCCATAATGGTTTGTGCCGTAGGCTGTAGCACAGGAGAGGAATTGAGTGTTATAGTGGAGCTGTCATGGCATTGCATCAAAACACACCTGCAGGATCCATTTCTTCCATCCCTTTGTGCAACACATGATGATGTTGCTGCTTTTTGGCAGCCTGTGTAGTTTCAGACGGGCATTCATATCACTGCTCTGAATGGGATGAGGCTCCCTGTCATTCGCATATTTGTAAATGTGGTAACCTGTGACCCTGTGTGATACCATGAATAGTACCAAATAGAGTTCACACTTAGGAATGTCTGTCTCTTTCACAGACGTGTGCAAAGCACTGTGCACAGCAAGTGATTTGTTGAACACCTCACTTGTTTGAAGCTGGGTATGAAATGGTTATTGATAGAGAAACAGAGTGACCAACAGGTCTTGTCATTATTGAGCAAATTGTTAACGTCAATGCAGCAACACATCAGATGAGATGGAAGAGCGTCCTTTGTTGTAAAAATGTCAGTCACATTAGCAGTATAAAAGCGTGATGTCAGGTGCAGATCATTGTGAGCAAAAGTTTCGATCTAGTTTGTAAGTGAAGGTTGTGCCTTTTCAAGGTATGCGTAGCTTCTTCCTTTGGACTAGGAAAAGATTCTCCGCTGCTTCCCCATCTTCTTTTGCTGTATAAATCAATTCCCAGCTTCCAAATTCCTCTCATGTCTGCCAGAGTGCATGTTGCTTTTTTTTTTTTTTGGGAGGGGGGGGGGGGGAGGGTAGGGATTGTATTCCTGTTTCATTGTCCTGATAGCCAGTGCAAGATTTGTGAATTCTCCCCTGGCTCTGTCATAAGTGGTTTGCCCTTGCCCTTGCCCTTCCAAACTCATGTGAGGCATTCCCTGCCTGGCATGTCAGCCCATCTCGCTCCTCCTTGTGCCTCAACCCAGCCAGAGGAGCAGAGGAGAGACCAGACAAGCGGATGCATTCCTTTAAGCCATCTCGCCTCCCAATGGGATGGGACTCGCGGGGTCTCCTGATGCACACTGTACACCAAATCATGGTGGATGATGATGGAATGTTATCGCACACTGATCCAAGGGCAGCACTCAGTTGACTGAACAGGCTAGTGAGTGATATTCTAATTATGACACGCTGAATCAAAAATAGATGTGGGTTCATGGATGGTATGTTGTGTGTGTGTGTGTGTGTGTGTGTGTGTGTGTGTTTGGAGGGGGGGTAGATTGGTTAAGGCGTTGAGGGAAAAACATTTGTATTGCTTATGTGGCCCTTGAATATTCAGCAAGCACAGGTACTGTGACTGGTATGCACTCACTCGCCATGTTGTCTTTTCCAGCAACAAGGATGACGGCAATGACATGATAGTGCAGAGCATGCATTTGTGTTGCTGTATCTGAGAGGTGGTCAGCAGCTGTTTCTGTGGGTCTGGGAATGTCCTGTGATGATGAAGTGTTTTTATAGGTGGTAGCATAACTAACCGCTTTCAGGCCCACTGTTAAAGGGACTGTACAGTACTGGTTGAGGTAGGGATTCATGTTTTGAACATTCCTAAGTGAGGTAATGAAAAGCCTCTTATGAAATATAAAAGAGCATGGAATTTTAAGAAGGATTCAACGTTTATTTGATAAAAATTGGTTTTCAAATGGCTGAGATATCCAAAAAAGTGCTAATAATAAAAGGCGACATGCCACAACTTTATTAGGATCTCTTTGTTTCACCTTGTCTTTGGATATCTCAGCCATTTCAAAACCGATTTTCATCTAATAAACTTTTGATACCCCTTAGAACTTCATGCTCTTTGACATCTTATAGAATGGTTTCTGAATATCTCGCAAAACGTTAAAAGCTAAATCTTCACCTCGACCAGAACTGTACACACCCTTTAAACCAAAGAACACAATACCAAACGAAGGAAGAGATGTGCAATTAACAAAATATTGATTATTTTGATTGTTGGTGATTTATTATACCCTTCCGTAGATCCAGTCAGCTCTATGAGGGACTAATATCTATGGACTACTGTAACAATACAAATCATATGTCAAATTCTGTGTGGACCTTGACCCTTGACTGAAGTTCAAGGAAAGTATAGAGGGAGTTGTTTTGGGGTTAAAGGGACTGTACAGTACCTTTGAGGTGGGGATTCATGTTTTGAACATTCCTGAGTGAGATAATGAGAAACCTCTTATGAAATATGAAAGAGCATGTAATTTTATGAAGGATTCAATGTTTATGTGACAAAAATTGGTTTTCAAATGACTGAGACATCCAAAAAAAGTGCTAATAATAAAAGACGACAAGCCACACCTTTTATGAGGATCTCTTTGTTTCACCTTGTTTTAGAATATCTCAGCCATTTCCAAACCGATTTTCACAAATAAACTTTCGATACCCCTTAGAATTGCATGCTCTTTGACATCTCATAGAGTGGTTTCTGAATATCTCGCAAAAAGTTAAAAGCTAAATCCTCACCTCAACCAGAACTGTACACACCCTTTAAGGTACATCAGATATTGAATGAGTTGACAGGACATGGGACAGCCGAGTCTTTCAGTGCCTGGCTAAATATAGTAATAAGGGAATGGGAGCTGAATGGGTGCATCATCATGAATAAGGTCATTTTGACAATGAAACCAATACAATGGTTGTGATATTACTATTTCATAGTGCCCTTCTGAGCAGTGCATCCTTTGTGCAGAAAAAGGGAAAACATTCCTCGTCAGGACGTGCGCTATTTCTCTCCCCCTTGCCTTTCCCTCCTACGTGAAGCGGTTGTGGTTATGTGCCGTAAGCCTGGAATTTGCAACCCCCTCCAAACACTTGGGCACTGACTCTGGAAAAGGTGTTCAACCATATGCTTACATCATTGCTACAGGGGGAAAAAAAGACATTGATGAGGAGGCATATGTAGCATGTCAGTTGAAGTTGAGAAAGACATGTGCGCATAGCACGTCATTGGTGATCTGACGATGGGACCAATCATATGTTATAGTCAATACCTAGAGATTAATCCCAGTGGGCTGATTGTGCAGCATTTATTGTGGTAGCTGATGGCCTTGCAAAATCTTTATTAAGTGCAAAGCAATACAGCAATGAAAACTGTACATGTTAATTATGGTGAATATGTGTGTGTAGTTATGTATTGTGTGTCTGTGTATACATATGTGTATGTATGTATGTACAATTGTATGTATGTTTGCATACATACCAGCTGCGTGCTATGATTTTTTTTTCCTAATGGCTAATTATTTTGAAATTTTATTTTCCAGTTGATTAGATGGCCTCTCTGATCAATACCCTAGTTTACAAGTTGTACAAGCATACAAATTGTAATGGTTTACAAAAATATGACAGGCTCATCATGCAAGTCATACTTTAGTCTCCAAGAGGTACATGTAACTAGTCATCAGTCACTCATAAGAATGTGAACTCAAAATGAGCAGAAAAAGAGTAGCACTTTGTTTGGATTAAAAATTCCAGTTCAGAGTGACAATTTTGTTTTGCAAAGACAAGCAGGTTGAATAATGTACTTCTTCACACCTCTTGCACCATTCACAGATCTTGCCACAGCCTTGTGTCCTTTGAATGTATGGGATGCGAGTGCAGGTTTATGCAAACTCAATGCCAGTGCTGCGTGCGGCTGAAAATGTAGGCATTTAGTGTGCAGTCAAGGGTAACTGTGCATGCATGCAAATGTGATCAACAGATGGTCAGTGCATTAGGATGATACATCCAGTACGCGCTGTCATTCGTTATTACGATCAGGCATATTTTGGGAAGGGGCTTGTAGTGGGGGTTTGTCGTGAATGACGACTCGAAGGGCAGAACATAGAAATCAAGTGTACCTCTTGATATACGAGTGGGTCATTTTGATATGTGCATGCTTTTCATGAAATACCAGAAGCCCTGATTATCACGGCTGTAAGAAATTCTCGTTTGTATTACATATGAGTATATTTTAAAATATTTGAAATAGGATACCATTCCCCTTTAATAGGCACCAGTTAAAAAATCTATAAGGTTAGAATTTTAAGGCATTGAAATTTTTATGTGACAGTACAAGAAGCAGAGGATGCTTCAAGCAATGGCCACCCTCCCATTCAACAGATATAAACAAATTGGATATGTAAAAGTTATTTAAAAATAGATGGAGTAGATATAAAGTATCCCTGAGCGTCCATTCAGATATTTTTATTGTGTTTGTTTAGTTAGATAATGCAATACATAGTTTTATTAATTCGTCTTTTATAATGTACACGTAGGCATTTATGCAGGACAATACAATGCCTGTAATGCAATGTCTGGGACATCATAGTCGCAATGAACTCGGTGCATATTTTGCCTCTTGTATTGGATGAAAAGGAAGTACGCTCAGGATATTAGCCCAGCATGTATTAGGAAAGTCCCTATAGAGCAATTGATTTTCATATCTTTTACCCTCTCCCTTTTCATACCTCTGAAATCAAAACTTCGGAGAGAATGCCTGATCCGCCAGAGAATGGGATGGACAAAGATTGGTACTCACTGCATAGACTGTGTGCAGCTGATGATTAAAAGAAATGTATTGGTCGGTTAGGGGTACACAGGTATTGTATTGTAAAATTACATTAGAAATACAGGTAATGGCTCTTCTCATTCTGTTCATGGTCTTTAATACATAACACCCATTGCCATGGAATTTGATGATGACGTCAAATAGAAGAGGGTTGTGGCATTCAGCAAAGTAAAAAAAAAAAAGGAGATTTAAGGAATGTCCCCTGTGCTACACTTGTTGGTTGATATGAGCTAAAATTCTGTACATAACTAGATGGAGAGGGTGCACTAACCAGGGTTATTCCCATAATGTTAGATTTTGTCCCAGTAGAGAAAGTTGTTTTTTTTAACAAAAGCTGTCAATAAACGTGAGCAAATATTAGATGAGCAGATATTAAATGAAAATCTGAACAGAATTCATCATAATGATGAAGAGGCTCTGACTGCGGTGCATATTACTTGGATCATTTCCTTGGACTTAGATTTACAAGCCATCAAAAAAGTTGTCCCAACTGTAACATCTCTGTTGAAATGCTTCGCTGGTTCATTGCCTTTTTTGATAGTTTGTGTACCCCTTTTGGAAATGTCACAAAATTTAGCAAACCAGTAGTTGAAGAATATTACCTCCCAACATTACATATTTAATCTTATATAGTAATACATCTCAGTGTTTTTAAGAAGAAATGAAAAACTAACCCCCATGTCACTTGAAAATACGCTCCTCTTTTCTACTGAGAATAGCTGTTGGAATACAAATGTATTTTCGGGGTTAGAATAAATTCATTGGAAATCTGTAGTATTTATTCCCCTCCATCATAAAGAAGGTTCCAGTTTTATTTTTCTGGGAAAAGGTCTGAATTTATACCTACCCATACCATATACCAGCCTATAAAGGAATCTAGTTTTCAGGGTTGCAAAAGGGACACACAGACTTTAATAATCACTGTAAATATCTATGAGAATTTCCTCTCCATTGTTTGTTTGTTTGTTTTTTTACCTTTTCTCTATTCAAAAGTGGTTATTGTATTCATTTCCCTGTCAATATGTCGACTACACAGGAAAAATTTGAAGTAGAAATGCATGATTAAAATTCATACAGAATTTGCTCGGCCAGAAATCAACTCCTGCTTTAAAGCAGACTGGCCATAAAACAAATAAATGTGTATAACACTCCATGTTCGGTATTTTTGTATTCAGAGCATTTTGTTATTCATACAAAATCAATATGGTCGTAATGGCCATGGGCGAGTTTGCTGGCAAAGCTAAACTGTGGAAGGGTTCGATAACAAGTAGCATAGCCTTTAACTTAAATATATTTGACGTCCATCTGCCCACATTGCTGCTGTTAAAATCAAATTTGTCATGATTATTTCAGACAGGTTTCACTAGCATGCCAGATTTTCTTTTTCTTGTACTTTTCTCTCCTTTTTCTTCCATTTTAGTTTTACATGTCTATGCCAATCAGATCATGATATACAGTACTGCCCTAGTTGTTTTCATTGTTAGTGATGAAGAAACCTTTCAAGATAGAATACCAAATTGCGTTTTGGAATGAGCAAAGCTAAGACTTTAGTAGTTATGTATGTTTGAACAGCTTTTCAGAATTAGTAGAATAGTCCCAGTAGTTCACAGGCATCTGAATTTATTCTCGTCTGTAATGAGGAGGATATACCATAGGAAGGAAAATTATGAATTGAAAGAGATTCTAGAAGCTACAAGAGAGCTATGAAAATTGAATAATATCTCATATCCATTTGAAAGAAATGAGTTATCTGCAGTGGCGACTTTTGTGGCTGAAAAAAGCTGTTTATAGACATATAGATTACATGTATGAGTGTTTTATCTTGAGCTGGACACATTGTATGCTCTAGAATACAATGTAGGTGTCAATCATTTTATGTACTTTCAATGAAATATTTTAGTACTCTTGTAATTCTGACAAAGCATACAATGCAATGTACCAAAAGCATTGTCATTTACACATTAGCAAAAGCTTCTCAAGGCAAAAGCCTTTATGAAGATTTTAGGTTTTTTCTTGCTTTCTTGCACAAAGCAAATGTTGAGTTGATCCCAAGATAATCCATTCATTTTCTTGTGTCCCAGATTTTGTACTCTACTGTTATCCCCAAGAATCAGTTCAGATCATGTACTTGTTCTCTAGCTTGCCATTTAGTTTGATATCTTCATTCTGATTTGACTCAAATATGAGATGATGTGATTGCTTTAATACGTGTTTATAGCACATTCATTGAAGAACCCTTTCCTTTCAGGGGAGGGGATGTTCTATGTGACAACTACTGTAAAAGCTGTTATTTTCCACGAATTTCACAAAGCACTATTGGGCCGCAAATTTAGCAACACTCAAAAATATTGCAAATGGATAGGCATTAATGCACTTAGAATAGCCTCTATGTCAAATCGCGAAAACAAAATTTCTGTGAGCTCCTCATTCACAAAAATATCTGTACGTGAAAATAGCAGCTTGTATCATTCCATTCTTGTAGACATCCATTGATAACAAAGGGTGCTGAGGATCTACATTGTAGGAGACCATGAAGGGGGGGGGGGGACATGTATATTATGTTCCACTTGTGAGCAGTTTAACTCCATTCTATTCATGTTTAGATTACAATGTCTCCAGACAGTAGGCCTATAAAGTTCAAGTTTACTTAATTCTGGCTCACCAAGTCCTGTGCAGTGCAGAGATTTGTATGCTGTATGCACAGTCATTCATCCAAAAATGTTAGTCAGCTACACATGAAAATCTTTTTCATCGCATAAAGCTCTCCTATGGCATATGCAGCAGGGAAAAAAAACACCAACCACAATCAAAATACAAACACTGTAGATGTTACTGTGATGATGGCATGAATAATTCCTTCAGTGCACTTCATTGCCCGTTTTACCTCTCTCTACCAACAGGATTTGAAATTTGAGGGCATATAAAATCTTTACTTTAGAGAGGCCATGAGTATACTTCGCTTTTTAATGCTGGTACATGTATCACAAGATTGATTAGTATTCCTCGTGTTAGAATCAGATATCACACATAGCGATAGTTGATGCCTTACTCTGGTAAAGGGGCATACAGTGTGGATATGATGAACTCAAAGTTGCTGGTTGTTGTGAGTGATAGCAGGGCTGGAACGGTGCACACATGCCATTCATAAATGCATCTGACTTGGGTGTTGCGATTGACCGGTTAGCCGAGCTCCCGTTGCCCATGGCAGCCATGATAACAGCCTGCGCTTGTGCCTGGCAGCAGCGTACAAGGTGATCTATTCAAACAAACGAACTGGGATTGGTCGGCAGATTTCTCACCTGGGAAAAAACAGAACCTGAAGTTATCATGCACTCGCTAGTGTGCCCCAGTTCTAGAAATCCTACCTAAGCTTTCTCATCATTCGAAATTTCAAAAGTGAAAATCATTACAAAATGAGTTGTGCCATGTCTCTCTCCTGCAGTTATGTTTGTGTTTCTCTCTTTCTCCCTCCCCTCCCATCCCCTCCCCTCCCTCTCGTCTCCCCCCTTCCTCCTCCTCCTCTCCATCTCTCCCTCTTTCTGCTCAGTATATAATCCATCACTAGACATCTCTGTAAGACGAACATTAAAGGCGCTTTATGTTTTGCGTGATGTGCATAGAAAATCTTTGTTGTGGCATGTCTAAAATTATGGTAAAGAAAAAAGAGTCTATGGGAAATTTAAACAGCAGTTTTGATGTGTGCTTTGGGGCATACTATTTCGTGGTAGCAAAGGAGCATGTTTCTTGCTTTTAACTTTAAAGGTTGGATGTCTCGGAAAATGATCATCTTTACATAAAGTGAATCATACAGTGGTAAAGATTGTGAGAAGCATGAGCTAGAGTAGAAGATGAATTGTAGGCTATTTGGAGGTTGAAACACTTGTACATGTGGAAATTACAGACATAATTATATAGAATGAGTTTAAATTACACCTGCACAGATTTTTTTTTTTTTTTTTTTGTAATCGTTTTCTTTGCATTGCTATGACAAAGGCTTGTGTGGTCTCTTGATTAATGTAAGGAACCCTATATGTAGTCTCAGAGGTCTGGTCCATATTAAAAAGACTGAACTGCTGTGATGTTAATTTTCTGACGCAATTATGCGGAAGAATTGAGAGCAACATCCCTTTCTATAGAGAACACACAACAGACATAAAGGAACTTGTCTGTCTACATGGCAGCCACCACACACAGTGCTCCATGAATTATGCATGTATAATCATAACATTTGTCTGTGCAGGATCCCACCTTCAAACCACATAATATATGATAACCGCAGGAGGAAACTAAAGTTATTAAAGTTACAACTGTCCATCAACTCTCAGGATCTTTGCTGGTTGCTATAACAGTTAATATTATGCTGATATTTTTAGTTATATCCTTAAAGTGCAGTCTTCAGGCAAAAGGGGCAAGGTAAAACTTTGTGGCTGAAATATAAACTGCTGCCTGGAATCTCAAAAAATTTGAGGTTGGATATTGATTTAGTAATGCATCAGTTAGAGAGGTCTATGGTGGATAAAATGAGCATGCACATTAGAAACCTATTATCAGTCTTTACAACATAAATGCTGAAGGGGGCCTCAAGCGAGACAGAGTAGCTACTTAAATTCTGAAAATGGTTTTACCAGGACCCTGTTTACATCATGAAAGTTGAGGTCAAATGTAAGTCAGAAAATCAAACATAAGTCTCAGAATACTCAGTTCTCATTGGCTGAAACAGGACACAGACACAGACACACACAAATTATGCATATTATTGTGTGACAGTCATACATGGGAGGGCTGTAACGTGCTTTTCAGAATGAGATTTTGATAGATGTTGCCAGAAAAACGTAAGTCTAGATCTGAATTGGTATGATTGGTTTCATAAATGCACAAAACTGAGAGAGTGCCAATGCATGGTCCTACTTAATCATATCACATATCTATACCTCTGTTTGCCAGATGTGTGGCATGTGATCTCAATTTTTTTTTTCCTGCATCACATTTAGCTCTGTTAAGAAGGCTCATCCAAGAGATCTTGACACTGTAATCAGGATGTACTGCGCCTCCAACGCAGAGAATTGTTCAGAATACACTTTTTGACGCGGTCACATGAAAAGCGTGTGTTTGTTAACAAAGCTACGGCGGAGCTTTAAGATGAGAGCAGAGTTGAGAAATGAATGCAGACTGGATGCAGCATGATTTGATGCCCCAGAAAGTGGGGCATCGCGCCATGGCTGAAGGGTGTTCCAACACAGTGCAATCCAGTCCGCTCAATTCCCACCCACAGTCTCCTGCCGAAGCGCAGCTAGTTCATCTCATTAGCCGCAACCGTGATGAAATTGCCCGTGAACGGACACCCCCGCTGCATCTTGTGGCAGCGGAGCATACAATGGTCTCAATTTTCTGAAGGGGGGAAAATCCCCTCACACTTGGCATGATTTTAATCATTTTCATGTCTGGACTTTTATGGGTGTGATTAGACTATTTAAAGACAAAATACTGACATTAAGAAGAGAAAGAAATGATGCATTTCTAAATGTGGAATGAAGATGATTATTGAAAATTGGTAGCAATCATGTCAAGTGATAATCATGAAACAAATGACTTTAATACCATTTATTGTAAAAGCCCATTACTGCATACTACATGATTGTTTACCCACTTCCTTTTGTTTTAATTGTATACCGTAAAGCATTGTATTTTTTTTGGTTTTTTGTTTTTTGTTGCTGTGGTAGGTTTGTATGCCCACCTACACATGCACCAACAAAGAGAGACAGAGAAAGAAAAATAGAGATGAGCGCACATATGCACTGTCATCAAGTTCCGTAGGAAATGAGAATAAATAATACATGTTTTGGCCAAGCTTGCCATGATTTTGATAGAAAGACCCTTTAAATGGAAGGATTTTCTCACACTGTACCTGATATTGTAGTGATGCGTCATGGGGTAATGAGTAAAATATCCTTTTGCCTTTTAGCCAATTCATTGGGAATTGCAGTCTGCAGCAGAGAGGATGCATTCCTTTGTTATTCACAGTATGAACAACAGAATTTTGCTGTATTTTTTTTTTTTTTTTTTTTGGGGGGGGGGAGGAGGTTGGTTGTTTATTTGTTTTTGTTTTACTTCCAAGTTAAAGAGGATCTAGAATCCAAATGGAAAGCTGTTCCTCCACTGCTGCTTCCCTTTCCCTCAAAGGGAAATGTGAACAAAAAGTGCTTTTTTTTTATTCCTAAGTAAGTTAATATTTCTAAATATTTATGAAAACCATGATGCTTCACTCTCCTAAAGATGATTTCATTTTGCGTGATGTTCAGTGCCCATCGTTGTTTAATGTAGCAATCAAAAGACTACCAGCATTTGTACAGGACATTAAAAAAAAAAATCATATGCCACTCAATGCCCCTCCTCTCACCATGCATACAGGACGTTGACAAGTGGAATTTCATTCTCTGGTGTATTTTTAATGTCTATGTCCCAGGTATTAAAGTGTGTGTGTTTTTTTCTCCTCTCTGTCTTCCTCTGTCATTCTTCATTCTCTCTCCTCCTGCAGTGAACCGCACTCCAGATTCTATGCAGCACAGATAGTCCTTGCCTTCGAGTACCTCCACCATTTGGACCTTATATACAGAGATTTGAAACCAGAGAACATCCTAATCCAAGATAACGGTTACATTGCAGTGAGTTACACCACGCATTCCCTGTTGTATTCCTCATTCCATGACGACTATACGGTGGTATCTTGGGAGGGTCATTCTGAGAAAAGTCGTCATCAAGTGACGTCCCACAAAATTTTATCCGCCCGGGATTTTTCTTGCTTCTCCCCCCCCCCCCCTTTTTTTTTTCTCCCCGTAGCTGGGGTGCAATTTGTATACCCAGTGAGATCCCAATTTTTAGTGTATTCCCAGCAATTTGATAGCAGGCATGAATGTCAGCAGTGAATTGCTGTCTGTAAAGGCCAACATACTGTCTGCCACCCTAAAATAAACAGAGCATGTGGCCCAAGTGTTATATGTTCGGGTGCAAGGGTGTTGAGAATCATGATGAATTAGGCATGCCAACCCAGACAAGTGTGGAATAGAGTACACAAGACAATCACCCAAATGCCCCCCACTGAAAACAGCCAGGGCCTCTCCGGTCTACTGTGTTGACGTGATAATGCAGAAGCGGCTAAAATGCCCAGCAATGTTCAGTGTCTATTAATGGGAAATCAATGTTGCAACGATTTCAAGTGGAGGCTCTAATTATTCAGTTGAGGTAAGCAATTGATATCATCTTACCATGGGAGGAGTACAGTTAAAACATGATAATTAAAAGATCTGCACCTGAAACAAATTTTGAGCTACCATAGTCATGCTAGAGTTCACATACTACATAGAATTTTCTAGTGATTCTGCAGAATAAGGAAGGTTTTTTTTTCTTTAATATGCGATATTCAATTTTTTTAATCTTTTGTATGTGATTCTTAAAACTATACTTATATCATCAGTTAACCATCAAGTCTAATCTGCTATCAACATGTTTGTTGAGTTCAAGTTATTATTAAAACATAAATAAGACAATTTGGTGAAATATAAAAGCTGTACTTTTTTTCCTTAATTGGCTAGTACCATGGCCATAAAGATTGTAAAAAAGACTATAAAAGGTATAACTCCACTGATTCATGAATGCACAGTTCCAGTTAAGTTCCAACAGTTTTGTACCATTTCTTCCTGTCAAGCATGTAGATGTCACAAAATGAAAATGAATGCAAACAGCAACACATCCACATAGTGATGGAAGGAAAGATTGATGTATTTTACAATGTTAAGGTGATTAAGTTTCTTTGTCTTGGATTACAGACATGTAGAAAAATTGGCATTTACGTGCTCATTGAGTCCACTTTAATTGGCCAAATGTTGTACCCCTTCAAAGAGTGCTACATATACCCCCTTGACCCAAGTTCCGGCACCTCCCTTATTGGCCCATAAATTTCTGATCATGCTGCAGGTAACGGACTTCGGATTTGCCAAGAGAGTGAAGGGCAGAACATGGACCCTGTGTGGCACACCTGAGTACCTAGCCCCTGAGATCATCCTCAGCAAGGTAAGAACTTTGTGTGTGTGTGTGTGTGTGTGTGTGTGTGTGTGTGTGCGTGCGTGCGTGCGTGCGTGCGTGCGTGCATGTGTGTGTGTGCGTGTGTGTGTTTGTACGTGTATGTATTTGCTTGTGTTGCGTATTGGGAAATTCCCCAGTTGCCATGGGAGAAATCGTAATTCACCCAACTCTGTCATTGTCAGTACATCTTTCACACCATGAAGAAGAAGTCTCATATGCAAAGGCTTCTGTGGGCATTGCACCAACAACCCAAATAAGACAAGTTGGTGAAAACAAAGGCTGTATTTCTGTGACTTAATTGGCTAGTATAATGACTGTGAAGACTGAAAGACTTTTAATAAAAGGTGTGTGACTCCACTGATTCATGAATGTACCATTCCAGCAAAGTTCCAACAGTTTTGTACCATTTCATCATGTCGAGCATTTCACAAAATGAAAATGAGTGCAAACAGCAACAAATCAACACAGTGATAGAAGGAAAGAATAGAATAATATTTTTCAGATACATTTCTTTTTAGATATTATTCTATGGTGATTATTGCAAAGAACGCGTCACATATGATCTGATTCATAACAAGTTTTCTATTGGATCCACCAAAGTGTAAAACTGACCATTTGATGTACTGCTTTTGCTATTTGTCTTTTGATCGAAATAGAAAAAAGAGTTAAATAGCCATGTGTTGTATAGAAGAAAAAAAAAAGCAATCATTCAAAAGTGGACATATCTTGAAATCATGTATTATCAATCAGATAAAAGGACAGGATGGAAGAGCATACATTAAAAACAAAAACAAGACTTCAAAATTTAAGTTTTTACAGACTCACTGAAAAACAGCCTTCAGCTAAAGTGAGCGACTGTGCCAAAAATATATAAACTCAAACTAAATTTAACAATGAGGTCTTGCATAATCAGGACAGTTTACTTTAATAACCAATCGCCTTGTAAACCAAAATCTTGATTTTGTAAAAGATTAATGGCCAGGTTTCAGGACATGTTACAAGAGTAACAGTCATGGAAGTATGCAATATGTGATAAACACAGCTTGCAGCCTTTGCGGCTAGTGGTCTGTTTTGTTCCTTTTTATTTTTTCTTTCTTTTATTCCTGTTTTTGCTGTGTTGTTCCTAGTGTACAATATTGAATTTCTTAACTGTTTTCTTCTTCTATTCTATTTTGTCTGCTCGCATTTACACCATTTCCAGGGCTACAACAAGGCAGTTGACTGGTGGGCCTTGGGCGTACTCATCTACGAGATGGCGGCAGGCTACCCGCCCTTCTTCGCCGACCAGCCCATCCAGATCTACGAGAAGATCGTCTCAGGAAAGGTATGTATGCACTCCATGCCGTAGTTGTTCCCATCCCACGCGTGATTTGACCGGAAGCTTTCCAGCCGTGTCCATGATTGGGCTTCCCTTGGTTGCTAGAAAAGCCTGACGAGGCTTGCGCGTGAGAGGAATGAATGAAAGAAAGCTGACACGCAGGTGTGCAGAGTAGGTACTGACAAAACCTGCTCTACTGCCAAAATGCTGGGAATTAATCAACGTAGGTATTCATCTTTAAACTTTTACTATCGCACAAGCATTGCATTGCCCTACATATTTTTTCTCTCTATGAGTAGCTGTCAAGAGTACAGTGTTTGAGTTCAACAGTCTTCCATGGTTCTGTTTACTTCAAGGCTCTTCTATGAAATCCTGTACCGTTTGTTTACAGTGGCTGCATTATCCATCATTATTACAAGAAGTTAATGACAGCTCCTTGAAAACAAAATTGAATTAAAAATTGTCTTTCATTAAATAATCATAAAAAGGATCCGGTTTCACAGCATCCTGTAGAGCTCGTTCGCCATGTTTGTACTCCAAGAGTTTCGAGGAGGGTTTAGTTATCTGTGCACTAATGTGTTTGTGTTGCTGTGGTGAGCACGTTGAACTGCAGATGAGTCATGCGCAGTACTGAATACTGCCTGGCACATTGTCCTTGTGACCCAGGAGATGTTCTGGAGTTACCCCAGTGATATTCTGTACTTAGTCGATTAAATAGTTTGCCACAGGGTTTATGACCATGTAGAATACGAACATATTTTGAATTGAGGCTCATTAGTTTCATATCAACTCCTTTGATGTATGTGGGTGAAGCCCTTGATACTTCAATGGTCCAACCACTTTGTGATAGCATACGTACAGAGACATACAGTGTTTGTAGCCGTACTACATTATCTTTCCTATTAAATGCCTGGGGCTGCAAGGCTATGTCCTGGCATGTTTTTAGGGTCAGTCAAGAAATTACTGAAGATTCATCTAGATCAAACTGTATGCAATTTGTAATAACTGTGATAATGCATTTTACTGATTTAAATTTGGGATAGAGGATATGGATAGAGGTCATACTGTGGAATGTATGAGTTTGTTATCAAGGATAATATGTTAACAGAGCCAAATAAGAATACAGATCAAGTGAGATATTTATGTAGGGTTATCTTAAGCTTGGGGTAGTTTTCCCGGGTCAAAGGTCAAGTTAAATGGGATTCATCCATCCTGTAGAATTGCTGGCAACTCATGTGAAGATATTGATAAGATAAGCAACAAGGGTATAACAGTAACAGATGATTTGTCAATAATATTTTGGGTAATGAATAATGAGGTTCAGAGTTCAAATACAGTTCAACCTCGATTATCCGGCCATGTCGGGACCGGCGCTCATCCGCATAAGCGAATTGGCCGGATATTGGAAACACAATGTTAATGTATATAACTGCCGTCCAAGCTGCCATCCCAGTGCACTGGCAGCTAGGCAGGTAGCGTACCCCGCAACGGTGGTGTAATCTATGCTAGCCTGCACAAAATTGTAGTCCCTTCTTCACAAAAATAAAGTATGTCTTTATGTTAGTTCTGTCGGGAATATTGTAGGTAAATCGTGTGAGTTTTGTAGAAATTTTGAGTGAGTTTAAAGTCACTGTTTTTTCTCGATTTTTGGATGAAAAAAAAAAGTCCTTCACTGCGTGAACGCGTCCGGATAATAGAGATTTCCAGATAAAAGGAGGCCGGATGATCGAGGTCGAACTGTAGCAAGTTGGACCATTTTACTTTCAGTCACTGGGTAGGTGGAAAAAAGGAAAGAAAGAAAAAGGACACAGCCAGGACAAAAATTGCCTAGTGACGATGATTAAGGACTCTTGAGTCTCCCCCATCCCTCCCCACCCCCCCCCCCCCACACACACACATAGTTTCTTGTCTTGACCCTTCCTCCTCAAGTAGTCAGGATTTAAAGACAGATAAATGGATGATACATTTTGGATGTATGTGGGTTTATGGACATGTTTTCATTAATTTTGTCTTTAATTTCTCAATTGAGATAGACTGGGGTGTCATGGTGTATGCCCTTTCCCCTCCTGAAGAGTAGTCACCCTTTCATGCCCGTCTTCCTCATTTAACCCAGAATTTGTCAGTGCAAATTGTAATTTGGGTGGGAATTTAAGAATGATACGTATACAATCAAAATGCTACTTCTCTTGCTAATGAGGACCTGTCATGCGTGGAACTGTAATGTTTATTATTTTTCTCTTATGTTTTTTTTTTTCTCTCCCAAACGTATCTGCCAATTCATGATATTTGGGAATATAAAGTTGTATTTTACCAGGATGTCACAACGTATTCAGCTCAAATTAGGCGATTTGAAGGCACAATTAGCCTATTTCGTTTGGACATGCCCCCGATGCTCTGCAAATGAGGAGTATTACCTTTGAAGTTTTGTCCTTTATGCTAATCATCAATCAGCGGCACCCCCTTTCTAGACAGCATGTCTGGCTTAGACATCCTGATGGGATGCAGGGACAGTATCGGGAGTATTACTCGAGTGTGCTCATTCAGATTGTGAGAGAGAGAGGGAGAGATTAGTATGTTTGATGCAGGCTATGCATATTTGATTTGCTGAGAATATTATGTAACGAGGGGTGTGTGTCCCTGTGTGTGATTATATGTGTTTGTTTATATGTGTGTGTGTTTTAGTGTGTAGCCAAGTGTGTCAAACACTCTACTTATTGCATCCCTCTGAGCATTTGCTGCCTGGATAACACCAGTATATCTGAAGCTGTCATGCATATACATTTATTGTAGAATTTGTAGAAACCTTAATGTCTGTTTCTTTATTACCGTTAATTTCTAAGCCGACCCGTGTTACTGACCGATCTGCCACTTTGATTGATAATATTTTTTGTAATATTCTCCCAATTCCCGAGTCTGGTATTGTTTTATCTGACATCTCTGATCATTATCCAATCTTTACACAAGTGCCAATTAAGTTATCTCCTAGGCAAAATAATTATCAGAGACGTCGTAAGATTACGGCCAATAATCTTATTAATTTGCAAAATAGTTTAAAAGATATTGATTGGTTTTTTGTATACAACAATACCGATCTTGATTTGTGTTATGATTATTTTATGAAAACTATCACTTCTAAAATTGATGAACATATTCCGTTTTGCACAAGGAAAAGTTCTTATAAAAGAACTCCAAGACTCCCGTGGATAACCCAATCACTTTTAAGATCGATTAATAGAAAAAATAATTTGTTTTATAAATACAGGAGTAACCCTACGGATAAAAACAGACAAAAATATGTGACTTACAAAAACACGCTTACTAATTTATTGCGTTTACAAAAGAGAAAATTTTATGTCAACCAGATAATGAAATATAAAAATGATATAAAGAATACTTGGAAAACAATAAAAGATGTTATGAATACATCTAATGATGCATCTAGTATTTCAGAAGTACGATGGGGTAATACCTCAAGCAATGTACCTGCTGGTATGGCCGAAATTTTTAATGATTTTTTTGCATCGATTGGGAAAAATTTATCACAAAGTATCCCTTCATCTAATAAAGTGTTTTTTGATTTTTTAGATATACCTAATCCTAAAACTATATTTTTGGACCCTACGTATAACGAAGAAGTTATTGATATTATTAATAATTTGAAAGAAGGGAAAAGCCCAGGTTGTGATGGAATCGATAATTATTTGTTGAAAAATATAATTCTTCAAATAATAGATCCTTTAGTATATATTATTAATCTATCACTTAGTACTGGGCTTGTACCAAGTCAAATGAAGACTGCCAAAGTTATACCTATATAAGAAAGGGGAGAAAAATGATGTCAATAATTACAGACCAATATCGTTATTAACTTCAATTTCTAAAATTTTGGAAAGAATAGTATATATCCGAACTGTAAAATTTTTCAATATGAGTAATATATTTACGAATTTTCAATTTGGATTCAGAGAAAATCACAACACCACCCACGCTTTACTTACCTTTGTGGAAAAGATTACACATGCACTTGATACATTCTCGCATACAATAGGCATCTTCCTGGACTTCTCAAAGGCTTTTGATACGATTAATCACGGTATACTTTTTTCTAAGTTATCCCATTATGGTATTCGCGGAAAAGCCTTGCAATGGTTTACGAGTTATTTATCTGACAGATTTCAATATGTACATGTGAACAGTTTTGATTCTTCTATGAAGAAAATAGAATGTGGTGTTCCGCAAGGAAGTTTGTTAGGCCCACTGTTATTTATAGTTTACATTAATGATTTTTATAGATCTTCAGATAAACTCTCTTTCATATTATTCGCGGATGATTCCAATCTTTTTTATTCCCACCCTGACCCTAATACTTTGATTAGTACAGTGAATGATGAATTGAAGAATGTCTCACAATGGATATATGCAAATAAATTGTCACTGAATATTGAGAAGACAAAGTATATGTTTTTCAGTAATTCTTTAGATAGATTACCAGGTAATGTTATATTTGACACTACTCCCCTAGAAGAGGTTTCGTCTATTAAATTCTTAGGTGTTTGTGTTGATAATAAGTTATCATGGAAGTGTCACATAAACAATATTTGTAAAGTAATTGCACGTAACATAGGCATAATGAATAGATTGAAATATTATCTTCCTTCTTCGGCTTTGATTACGCTTTATTCAAGTTTGGTATTGCCGTACTTGAATTACGGAATTCTTGCTTGGGGGAATACATATTCGACATTGTTAGATAAACTTTTTCTTCTGCAAAAGATGGCGCTCAGAATCGTTTTTAACCTTCATATCCGAGCACATACTGACAAGCTTTTCTTTGAGCACAAAATTCTGAAAATAAAAGAGTTGTATTTGTTTCAACTTGGTCAATTTATGTTTAATTACAACTGCAATCATCTACCCAAAATATTTTATTCTTTATTTCACCGTAACAGCCACGTACATAACTATCCCACTAGACAATCTAAAGAATTTCATTTTCCCTTAGTTAGAACTGTACACACTCAAAATACATTTGTTTATACCGGACCCAGATTTTGGAATAGCTTAGATAATGATCTAAAAGAATCTGTGAAGTTAATTACATTTAGGTATAAACTCAAAAAATATTTGTTTTCTAAATATACCAGTTAATTCTGTTCAATGAAAAAACCCGTCATGTTTCACTTTTCCTTGAGATTTTGTAGTGTGTCCACAGACCTTTTCCATCCCTCTCCTTTTCCTTCTCTATTCTTCCCTGCTCCTTTTTCCTCGTTCTTCGTTGTCCAGTATCTGTCTGAGTGCATTTCCTCAAATTCTGTTGTTTCTGTGTATTGTGTTATTGTTGTTGTTGTTGTCGTCGTTATGTTTTTTGTGGCCGATTGCATATCTTCCTTTCAGTTCAATCTTCCTGGCACACCTGGCCCCATAGTGTCTGTGCCACAAATGTGATATGTTATATAGTTTATACGTTTGCATCCTAAAATCCTAGTAAGTATTGTTCATAGTATCAACATCATTATATCAATGAGTAAAATGTACAATAGTATATAGAAGAATTTAAAATGAATATGTCTTATTGGTATAACAAATTGGTGCTGTTGTTGTTTTGTTCCAGTGTTCCACGTTTTACAAGCGTGGCTTTTTT
This sequence comes from Diadema antillarum, assembly GCF_040938485.1. NCBI lineage: Eukaryota > Metazoa > Echinodermata > Echinoidea > Diadematoida > Diadematidae > Diadema > Diadema antillarum. The sequence continues at coordinate 4,652,168 of NW_027271069.1, read as the reverse complement.
AGTGGAACACTGTTTTCCATCATTGTGATTATTTACTATTTTTGTTGCCATGACAAAGTGCATTGTTTCTTTTTTACGACATCATTCATGTATAATTTATATTGTATTGAAAAAAAAATCCTTTATCGGACGAGTGTAAGAGAAATGAAAAAAAAAAATTGTATCACTTTGGATTATGTCAACTTTTTCTTTTCTTTTCTTTGTGATGATGGAAATAAATAAACTATTGAATTGAAATATTGAATTGTGAATGGCACTGTGCCTTGATATACTCAAAAAGGCACTTGTGAAGAAATCTCGTCGGCCGTGAAATCAAAGTAAAGATTACCTAGAATAGTATTTTGGCTGATTACGTTCTTTGTTAAGAATTCATAGCACTATGTAGTGCAGTTTTCATTAAAGAAACGTGGAGGATGCTACATTAAATTCTGAATCTAAATGATAAAAGTGAAGTACCCCTCTAATTTATTTTATCCTTAACGACATTATTTACCAGTTGCAGATAAAACAATAAAAAAAACAACTTTAGTGCTTCAAAATAGTTCTAAAATGTGAGTTAGGGATAGAAACAACCAATGTAAAAATGTTAATCAGTATAATCAATGTTGAGTGTTATTAGGTGAACAACAGTTATAATGAAATTAATTCTAGAATAAACCATCTGCAGTTATGGTTTCTTAAGAAAATTAGTGATATCTCCTTTATATATTTTAGGCTTTATTGCAAAATTGTTTATGTAGTAGGATGTTTTGTGATACAACTGACCTACAAATATGCATCAAATATGATAACTCAAACATTTTTAAATCGCTGCTCCCAATTGTAAACGGTGCCTTTGATAGCCAAGGAATGGCTGATTTCAGCAGAAGTTTGAAATGGAACACAATCTCAATTTTGGGGCATGTAGAGTGATGTGCCTATCCATGGTTTAATTTCATTAAACTCCACTTTGTCATAGTCAGAGAAGATATGACATGTGTAGTCAAACCCGGACTCGACAGAAATATTGAAAGTTTCAATTTGTGATTATCAATAAAAATAAAAAAAAGGAGAAAAGCTGTTAACCTTCAGTTGCATAGTACCTGTGATGCTTTGCCCATATAGCTTAATCTATATCATTACTTGAAGCATAAGTTATGATATGACTTCACCATTTGATTATGAATGCATGTGAATTTGTAAGAGCAAGCTTTCATTGTTTCTATGATATATGCATGCGCTAATTTTCTTGAAATCTTAGGCATGAATTGTGCAGTCATTATTACCATGTCCTAAAGGGAATTTCTTAAACACAAAGATGTCAACAATAAAAAATTATTGAAGGACGTGTAGAGGTTGCCCAACGTAGACTTGACTTCAGTCCGTGCTATTTGAACCAAAAATTGATATGCCACTAATTTGCCACTACCATTCTCAAAACTTTTTATTTCTTTTTTATAACATATTCCTGGGTGTTTTTATACAACGGTGTGATGATAGCAATTCTTGCTAGAATGGTAAATTCTCGTAGCAACAGCCAATCAGGAAGCAGAATTCTTGTCAATACCACGACGCTTGCTACGTGTAGCAAGAGTTGCTATCATGGCAACTTTTCTTTTTTAGATGAAATGTAGGCTGGGTCGCATGCAAGTGCAGTAGCATTTGTGCTTTCTCAACAAATCAACAAATTAGTGAGCACTGCCTCATGAAGTATGATTGACTGACTGCCGCAAAGGTGAATCCTCCAACCCCGCAGCTACACTCCAAAATGCCACGCCCCGCAGACACATGTGCACAGCCGGGCAAATGTTGCATGCTAGCGAGCGGTCATGTGTCAAACAGATGAGCAAATAATGGGCACACTTACAGTGAGGCTACAACATGAGCATATGATGATACTGATAGGGAGCTAGGGACTGGTTCGGTGCTTTATCAAGTCTCTATGGACCAGAGGAGAGCCGTTGTGAAAGGGCAAGGAAGGCGTTCTTGAAGGGCAATTGCTTACCTCGTTAACTCCCATCACTATAATTAGATCTCGGCATGCAATAGAAGATCCCTGAAAGACAGATGCTTTAAAAAAAAGAAAAAAGAAAGAAAACAGAAACAAACGAAGCAAGAACTGAGGTTCTGTTAGAAGTCCTTATGTTTTATGATCACCATAGAGTGTAGATTCTTGTGAATCTGTGTAAATACAGCATATCGTCGCTGGGGTGATACACCTCGTATCTACAAAATGTCAAATGTCCAGGAGAGCAAAAATACGTTGCTGCCAAAGCACTATATCAAATGGGAGAGCCCTTCCTTTGACATGCCATGGTGGCTTCATTTTGGGGGTAAGACAGCTAAGATTTGGACAGGACATCACTTAACTGATTATCTGACCATTTATCAAAAAAAGAAAAATCATTTTCACCAAAATTTCAGATACGAGGTCTTGTCACCCCAGCAATGATATGTGTGTATGTATATGTATGCATGCGGTGTGTGTGTGAGATCCTGTACTGGTGTTGGAGAATATGCATGAATGTTATTTTGTGTATATACAGCTGTGTGATATTCTTGCGTGTAAGTAGGTCGTGTGTCATGAAGAACGTAAATAAAGGAAGTGCTCTTTGCCAAGGTCAGCCTGACTTTTAATCATTGGCTATTTCAGTTGTGCAGCCACCTAAAACTCCTACTGTGAAAGAGGGAAAAAAGGTATCTTCTGAATCTGCGATTTCAGTCCATGCAACACAGATCTGTCTACATTAAAGAATATTCACTATTTCCATCTTGTCTATCATTGCATTTTCGATAGTTCCACAGATTTTCTTTGAGGGATCCTTCTTTTGCTATCACTACTTTTCAGATTGTCCCCTCTTGAAACTTCACAGAGTGTGATGATTTTTCTTTCCGAAAGATTTGAAGAACTGCACGAAATCCAGTTTTCTGTTTCATAAGAATTTTGCATATTAAACTTTGACTGACATCATTAAAACTGACAACAGTTGAATAGGGGAATGATAATAATTTGATAATATCTTATTTATCCAGGGTAGCCTCTTCAGTGTTGCCATTGCTCTACCAGAGGACCCTGCTGTTATTTATTACCCTATCGTTACCAGGTACCCATTTATACACCTGGGTTGAGAGGGACGGACATGGTGGGTAAAAACATCGTGTCCAAGGATGTAAGCACTGGGCGGGAATCGAACTCAGGTCTTCTGATTTGGGGCGGGAGTCTCATCCACTATGCTACAGCACCCCTATTTATCTACAAACCTTGTATTTTTCATTTCCGGTAAAGAAGTATAAAATGATGAAATGAATTGCAGTGGAAATAACTTCACTCATCTCTACCCCACCCCACCTCACCTTCCCCTCTTCTCCCCTCAGGTACGCTTTCCATCCCACTTCAGTGCTGACCTGAAGGACGTGCTTCGCAACCTGCTCCAGGTGGACCTGACGAAGCGCTACGGCAACCTCAAGAACGGGATCACGGACATCAAGGCCCACAAGTGGTTCAGCTCCACGGACTGGATTGCCATCTACCAGCAGAAGGTGAGGTCGTCGCAAGAGCCGAATGAGACTCTCTGCAGAAATTCAAAATCCTGTTTCACGTTATCGTACTTAACAACGACTCAACATAAAAGATGAGGGATATATATTCACTGTATATGCCACACATTTTGGCAGAATGTTTGGGAGTTGCAACTTGTAAGAAGATTTTGCGTGATGTTATTGTCAAGAGCGACAGTAAGGACACGAGAAATATGTGTTCTCCTTTTTCAAGAAGCAGAGCCAGCACCTTTTCAGATGGCAATTTTTTCTAAATTCTTATAGAAGTAAAATCACAACTATTTGAATGACAAATATTCTTAGAACATGGTTTACCGATTACTGTATGCACCATGTATTTCAAAGGTTTTTTTTTTTTTCATGAGCTTTGCGAGTAGGGTGTTATTCTCAAGAATTTGATAACATGCGAAAATATTAACTTTGATCCCAACATGAATGTGACATGCATGCATAGGGCCTACATGTACTGGTACCCCATGATCCCGCTTCACGAAACAGTAAACTTGTTGGATGTATGTGACCGTGCATCACAAAATGAACAAAAAGTCGCAGCCCTTGATTTTGCGTGAGGACCTCAAAAAAGTGAAACAGGTCAACAAAGTCAATCTTGAGTTTTTCATACTTTCTGAAAGAGCTATTCCTCGTCTACATTATTTGTAAGTTTGGGTTCCTAAAATGAATTGGAAAGTGTGTTTTCAGCAGTTTTCCTACAACCCCTTTTTTGTAGAGTAGAGCAATTAGGTATGTCTTTAGAGGTCCCATTTCTTTTCTTTAAAAGTCTGTGCACATCCTTCACTTTCAACTCTTATAACGTTTGCATAGATAGTGCTACCGCCTTGAAAGTTGGCATTTATTATGGACAGAATGTGTAACATGAGCATGCTTAATTTCAGCTTAATCTGATAATCCCATCATTGTTGTTGCTATGGTGGTTTATATCCTGTTTTTTGTCCCATTCGTCACACAGCCGGCACGGTTTGGAAAGATTACGCGCTTGAATAGACCCTTTACTTCAGAGCCTCTTTTCTCAGTTTACACCTTTCTAGAGTGTGTACTTTCTTTCTAATATTTAGATAGGTTAGGATAGTCCATTTGAATTGAGTTGTACATCATTTTAAAGCTTAGAATCTGCTCTTTCAAAATCTGCCCTTAACTAAAAATTCATGTCTGGCGACTTTTTGTTGGTTTTGTGGTGCAGGGTCACATATGGAGTATACAGTTACTGCGTTGATTACGTGACTGTTACATCACTTGCATGATGATACCTCCTGTGTATACAGAAAAAAATAACAAAATTAAAGGGACTTTCATTGACCTTTTTGAGAAGGAATTGAATGCTGTTGTCACATAGGCTGTGTAAGAACATAAAGCCCACATTAAGTCTACTCAAGAACATGACTTATTTTAATCTTTAAGAGTGCAAATAAAATCAAAGTGATAAGTGACATCACAACCAACACAGCATTTTTCTCTGTGACCACAGGACATTGCAATGTGAGATTTATGGTCATTACTGTGTTTATCCCATTTGTTCAATCTGCCCCTTGTGTGTGAGGTATCATGCATAATTCTTTCTTTGCAGCAGAGTTTGCTTCAAGCATGCACTGATAATGAGCAACTCTTGAACTGTTATCTAGTCTTGACAGGGAACCCTCAATGTGGACAATATTGGTTTTGTTGACATTGAGATGGCCGACTCTTTTTTTTTACTTAGGCAAGATTTTAGCATGATCTTTTGTGGCTAACGTCAAAAATGCCTTCAAGGCCCAGCCTGTCAGAATATTCCATTTGAAGAATTTTATTGCCTTTTGCTTGCCTATGTGGTCTTTGTGTATTCTTTGTGTATTTAGCAACTTTCTTGCTTAATATTAGTAGGGCATTGATATGCCACCTTCAGAATGCAAAACATGTCATTAAAGTTTAATACTGATGCCACAATCTCCTACAACAAAGCTTACATTGATGCACAGAACTCTACATTCCTGTTATGAAACACATACTTCTGTTTGTTTGTTTGTTTGTGTGTTTTGTCGGTTAAACTTTTACTCCTACAATTTTGTGTTTTTGATTTGCTTATTCTCGCTTCAGGTGGACGCTCCATTCGTGCCGCGCATCAAGGGTCCCGGCGACGCATCGCAGTTCGACGAGTACGAGGAGGAGGTGCTGAAGATCTCACTCACGGAAAAGTGTGTGAAGGAGTTTGCCGACTTTTGAGTCTCTGACCCCGCCTCCAGGAGTATGGGGGTGCCGTTTCCTCTCTCTATCTATCCATCTCCCCCCTTAACCAGTCTTGTGCAGGGGGCAGGGATGATTCTTTGTTTCCATCGTTGGATTCTCTCTATTTTCTTGGTGATTACTATTGTATGTACAAAAGAAACTTCTAAAAGACGAGAAGAAAAAAAAAGGAAAAACAATCAAAGTTGAAATGATGCACAGATTGCCATGTACAGAGATGTTACTCTATATGAGAGATTAAAAACAAAATGACTGAAAAAAAAGAAGAGATTTTATGGAAACAACCAAAAAAAAAAAGGGGTGAAAAAAAATAATAAGTTGTGAGAATAGTTAAATGTGGAGTTCAAGCTGCCAGTGTTAGATTGGTGCATATCACTGGCCTGTGCATCGATGTAGGAAAGACTTATGTGTATGCATATAACAGCCAGAACTTAGAGAAAATAATAAAGATTACTTGTAGAAATACCCACGTCTGTGGGAAATGACATATCTGACCTCTTTCTTCTGGGTACTATGTCTGCATCGCGCGTTTCGCTTTTTCTTGTCTCAAATTGAAATATGTTGTGAAGTACGCTCACATCCACTTTCACCTCGTGTCAGACCATGGAAAGGAGAGAGCAAGCCAAATGCAGGCACGCAGAGGCACGTTTTGAAAACGAAAAACAAACCAAGAAAGTCAGAGATTGATGGAAAAAAAAAAAAGACGCCTGTCTTGTGAACTGGTTTCATTCTGCGTTATGTGTAGTCTCACACAATATGCGCATTCGTGGTTTACGGTCCACCTCCTCTGCGGCATTACATTTTTTTTTTTTTGATGGGGGAAGGGGGGCGATTAAGCACAGACGGGGCTGTGATCTTGGTTATGCTGCAGAGCAGAGATCCACATTCAAGTGCCCTTTATACTCTCCACAAAATTCAAATCAACCCTCTTTCTGAAGCCATAATGGGTATGTGTGCTCTGTTCAATTCTCTTTCTGTATATACCTCGCTTGTGTGACTGTACATTACTTTTATGCATTGCACCATTCTTGTGTGTGTACAGTATTAAAGACTCACTTTCCTCTCTCCTGCATTTGTGCCCTTTTGACACTCCCATGGTCTGACATTACTGCTGTTCAAAAGGGGTGTCTCAGACTTGCAGGTAACAAGAGCTGAGAATATTCAATATTACTCCACTACGTGTTTCGGAATGCTTGGGAGCAGTCATTTTGTTTTATCATATTTTTGTTTCGATTTGTCATGTTTTTGTTTTGTTCTTTTTTTTTTCTCCAAATATCATGTACGGTAACAGTGTACTTAAGAATGTAATCTTGTTTGGGAACGGCATTATATTTGGGCGGCATTGGGCTGTAATTTGAGCATGATATAATTCCCCGTGTAAGTATGATTTTGTATATGCCACTGATAGTGGCTGATGGTGAAAGGTGCGTCATAGATTTATCTGTTGGTGTGTCAAGTGGCTGGGGACTGCATCATTCAGTATTTACCCGAGTTTAAGGTTGTGTGAGTAATGAAGTACAGGCCCTGTGTCTGCTTCCTCTAGTAGGCACAGTGTGAGTGATATTATGAACCTACCCAGCTGGTGCATTTGCATGACATTGTCAAGTCATCTCGCATAAAATGAGGGGGGAACATGCGCAGTCTTTGAGCAGTCAGCCACGATCAATACTTCTGAGAAGGTAGCTATTTTCCCCCTCGCATTGCTTTACAGGGTGCCTAGTTTGTACTCCTCTGCATTAGTGTTAGAAGAACATCACATTTTTCAATAGCTTCTGGCTCTGGAAGCCTACCATACTGGTCGCCTTCAGTCAGCAGGCTATCCCTTCTATACCTTCTTCACCAGATTGGGTTTTTTGCAGTGCACAAAGAAAAAAATAAGAAAGAAATATGGCCTGGTTGTTCTGAAGATGGGATCGTGTATTTACCTTTCTAGCCATGTGCGTGTTATTATTGCCGTGTTTGCATAAGCGTGTGGGCTGGATATTTCATGCACCCACTGAGCAGGTCACAGTGGCATTACAGCAAGCTGGAGGTGATTTGCTAGCAGTTTCTAGTAGTAGGTTACACAAAAATGAAGCACGAGGAATGTTGTTAGACACTCGTTAGATATTGACAGACAAAGAATGATTCATATTTCATCGTAGAATGGTGAAGACTGAGGTAGGGTTGTGTCTCATGCTTTTTCGTCCATTTTATGTCATGGTCCAAGAATTAAATGTAGCCCAGTGGTTTTTTCATTCCCCAAGAAAATTCAGTATGCGTGTCAGTTTCTACCCACTTACTCTCTGCCGGAAGTTATTCAGTTGCACATGGCGGATTGAATTTGAAATGTCACACATCTTTGCGAATGCAGACGTAACAAAAATGTAAAGAAAAGTGCATCCAATGCTTCAAAATCTTTGAACCAAATGATGGATCACAGTTTATAAGACAAAGGTTGAAAATAAAGTAGACTGATAGATACTGGTGCCACTGTAAATTTAAAGTAAATTGATGTATATCATCTTCACTAAAACTAGACATTATGAATAGAATCTAACTCTGTATTATAGGATTCAGAGGGGATTTAAGTGATAAACATGTGAAGACAAAGTACTGTATAGATGGACCTCAGATGTAGATGAAAGAGAGACTAAAACAAAGCCATTTGACCTGTCTTGTCAATCCTTGATGTGTGATTTTGTAACAGCGGATGAAATGTGTTCACATATATGATAGGATGAATCTTGGACAGCACAAGACACCTTTTATGAGTGCCATTATTGGTTCAATTTACAAGAGCTGCAACCCCTGTGAAAGTAGAGAGGTACTCTCTCTCATTGGAAAGATAGTGGCCAAAATGGATAGCGGGTGTCCTCTGCAAATTTATCTCCGTAACAGATTTTTTCACTGTCGCTTCAGATCGCAAAACAGCTCCGATCATTCCAACTAATCTAAGTTCACTTCCTGTCATAACTGCAAAGAGCAGCAGCAAACATATTTCTTGGAAACATGTATCCAGTGTGGATGAAAGAGTTCAACTTTGCTTGTGGCATGCAACAGGCAGTCCAGACTTACTAATGATGACAATGTATACCCCCTCCTCCCCACCCCTTCCCATCCAGCATCCCTAAAACAGGTAATGTTTTGTGCAATCAGCCAGACAGAAGCCTTCCTAACATGCTGTACTTTTTATTACCTCCAGTCATCAGATTTAGGCGAGTGTAAGACAAAACTGGCAAAGACTTTTAAATGGTGCAATCTTGTCCCACGTTCATATCCAGTTGAAATCCAGAAATATTCTTTCTATTGGTCCCTGCTGTTTCTCTTGCTGGATATCTTTACAAACAAGTTTCACAACACACAGTGGCATTACAAAACACTTGGCTCATAAAAAGAATGGAACTGTTTCACAAAATTTTGCAGGAGATGGGGGGGGGGGGGAGGGGAAGGATGATGTCAAGAAATTTTGATCTGTTTGATATCTTGTGCAGGACTGCAGCTCCAGATTAACTACGAGGTATTTGGTTTTGTTTTTCTCGCCCGAGTACGTACACCTTTGCAATCTGACCTTTGCCAAATTAGCATCGCTGTAGTTCTGTCGAAGAGGGGTCCAAAAGCATGAGAATCCCGATGCAGAATGGGGACTAGTGTGGTCACGTTCATCGTAACCATTTCTCTTGAATTGTCCCAAGACGTATCAATTTTCACAATGTTGTAAAATAGCAGGGAATGTATGCTATATATTTTGCTGGCGTTTGTATTTTTGTTGTTTTTATCTCTCTCGCTATGGAAATGTTATCTTTTGTATATATGAAATTCTTCCAATGAGAAAAAAAAAAGGTCACTCCATCTGACACTATTTCGTAGTAAACAAAACCAAAAAAACGAAAAAAAGAAAGTAGAGTGATACATGGAAACTTGATTGTCACGTAAGCTGCTTTTGAGACTGCTGGAGATGGCGCTATGGTTTGGGCAAAAAGGATACATTTGGCTATGGGAGAGGTTTAAGATGTGGTGCTGTTACATAGCCAGGCTGCACATTTATTCTTTCATTGTATACTCTAGGTACTGTGTGTATAGTGGCAGTTTGTCGCTAATTATTGGGTAGCTGTAATGTGGTTTCAGCCAGATAGATCTTTTGACTGGAGGCCACTTTGCTGATAGGGTTAAGCACTCTAGTTGGTGACTGACAGTATTTGGTTTTGGTTTGATCTCTTGAGGGGTGATTTCCCCCCTCCCTCCCAGCACACAGGGGTGCAGGATTGGGCGGCGTCCCTTCTTTCAGTGTAGAGAGCAGGTGCAGGTACGGAACCTCATCTTGTCAAATCACATCTCTCGAGGTATCTTGTCACATCCCTCGAAGTATTAGCCATAAGCAGATTTTGTCCAAGGGACTCCTCCACTAGGTATGGAATCTGACAAGTTGCAAGACGGGGCATGAACATCTCTCCTTTCCTCAGTTTGACTTAGCCGCTCAGAAAATTGATTATCGCTTGCCTTAGTAGGACCTCGCAGTGCGCAGTCAACACGCAGCTCACAAACTGCTACAGCTGTCGATAAGTCGCAGTGAGAGGGTAGTATTATTCTGCAGTCACATGTGTTGATGATGGTGTATTCAGATGGGTGAAGATTGTGGGCAGTTTGACCACAGGCCGTAGATTGGGATGCATGTCCAAAGGGCAAACAAGTTACATGAAGCACTGGAAAGCAATGGATTGTACAAACTTTCATGTGCGCAAGCAAAGGGTGGCCAATGAAACCCATCTTCCCCTATCATCTTGCTGGCAAGACGTAACCTGCACTCGTTTTACTCTCTTAAATGTTTCTCTTTTTTTTTTTCCCATTTGTTTCAAATTTTCTGCTCTTCCGTTCACATGTGATGACTCGATGGTATTCGTGTTGGTCATCAAGTTGTGTAGCATGACTCAGTGTTCAGTGTATCATATACCTAGCACCCTCATCACAAAACGATTGTACTGTAGCCAGCAATTCAAGATGTTTGCCCTTCTCTAAGCAGCTTCATAAATCTTCATCCTCCATCTGTTCAGCTTCTGAAAAAACAAAAATGACAATTACTAGTACCCTGAAATTGTGTGCTAACCCACGGTTATGTGTCTGACGTGGGCAAATATTCATGTGGAAATTTACCGTCGACAGATATGAGCTGTTGATAGGTGCTAGAATTATGGCTAGCCAAACAGGTCTGTCATGTTCGTATGTTAAACCTCAAACCCTTGATACACATCCATCTATGGCTGTCATGCCATGAACGTATATATATATCTCACAATTGTGGTGGTATGTTTGTGCGCGTTGCCTCATCGCTTCTTTGTCGTCACCTACATTGGTTTATTTCTCTCATTGTTGAATCACGTGGTATGTAGATAGACGATGCTTTGACCTTGTATTCTCATGCATTTAGACGAGAAAGAAATAAACGAAAAAAAATAAACTTTATGATGGCGTTGTCCATGAATTGTGTGCTCTCTTTCTAGCCGAAATTCGGCGTGACCAGCGTTCATCATTGAATGTTACGACATTCAACAGACTTTGGTGTAGAGTGACGGGAAGGGAGATTAAAAAAAAAAAGCAAGTGGTCTTTTTGAAGAAGTTTTTAATCAACACTGTATTATATTTCTAGCAAACACTTTGTTGCACTATAGCCACAATTATTGTAAAGTGTGAATATTATGAGGAAAAATACTTTGATGTTTATTATGACTTTTTTTTTCTGTTTTCTTCATTGTATTGATACAACAGTGATGTATATGTAATGAAACAGGGAATGGTTGTTGGAAATTTATTTAGCATTGATCAGAAAAGAGTTTTAAGAAAAAAAAAGAGAAAATTATTTGTGATGTTAATGAAATTGTAAATTTGGTGTTCACTAGAGTATGTCCCAAGTGTTTGTATTATTGAGAGAAAAAAAATGCATGTGGTTTGTAGGTACTTGTTATACCTTGCCAGCACGGATGGTTATAATTTATATTACGGTCTTTGTTCAATTGTTGGCATGTAGCACCAGAAGATTTTTAATCTGAACAGAGGCATTTCTCCGCCTGTAGTCCGTCATGGACACACGAAAAATGACATCAAATAAACAGGGCAGTTCCGACTGGATTCCTGTAACAAAACGCTCAAAGAGAACCATTATCTTTTTCTTTGTCGTTGTCGTTGTTTTGTGAGTGTGCATGATGGGAGAGCAAATGTAGAGAGTGATACGTATTGGATGTGAGTCAGACTGAACTGGTGAACTCTAATATGGTTTGTCATATCAAACTATTGTACACTACTAGTATACCAGAGCTGCCAAGTACGCCTGATTCCTTAGGGGGCTCACTTTATACTGAAATATCTCTCTTCATAGATTTATTATTATTAGAAAATATACAGTATACATCTGTAAGAGCCTCCATGCTTAGGGAATTGCTTTTGTCCATGGAGATGCATATATTGATGTAATTATTTCATTATAATTTTCATTATTATAATTCAATTACAAATTATTATTTGATATCTTCCCAATCACCCCTTGGCACCTCACTGGTTTCAATGTGCGAATGTTGACAGCCTTATTTTACCCATAATTCTTTGTATGGGAATTCATTGGTATTGTCCTACTTCATATCCTATAATCCAGTTCACAGTTGCCCATGAACAGAAAAGGGTCACTTGTACAAATTTTAGGCATGTTGGGTTTTTTAATTCACTGAGGTAGCATTGGTGATGTAAAGATTATTCAGGTAATCCTTATAGATGGTGCTTGCTCAGCACATCCACCTGACAGCAAGCCTGGTATTTGTCAATATCAATATTCTCTAGAATAGGTTGTCAATGCATTCAGTACAAAATAATGAAACGGATGCCTGCCGGAGTGTCAATTGATGGACCATTCTGGTCACATGGAGGGTCATTTCATCAAGCTTTTTGTCTGATTTTTTTTAAATGTTAGATTTGCTCTCAGCCAATCAGATGCAAGGACTTTAGTGACAGTTTGTCGGAAAAAAAAAAATCTGACAAAAAGCTTGATAAGATGCCCCCTGGTCTGTAAGCAAGTTCATTCTTTGTTTGGACATGAATTCCATAAGCTGTGACATCGTGGAAGCTTTAATACATTATGCCGCTTTCAAAACGAGCGAAGTGCCTAGCAAAGCAACTGAGAAAAAGGAAGGGTCATTTTTACAAATGTGCACATGAGCTAAATATGAAGTGGCTTATTCTAGACTTTCATTTATACATTTTAAATGCATAATGAACCCTCGTGTTCACCCCGGCCTATAAACTGAGCTTGGGCTACTGCATTTGTCATTCACATAATCCAGTATATAGTGCATGCTAGGTCAGTCGATATTTGTATAATAGGTGGTAACCCTCGTGTGGAACGCACAATAGGTGTCTCGTATAAAAAAAGTGACCACATTCCAACAAGTATTCAATGCTGCATGAAACTTAGCAACAACTGCTTTGTGGATGATATTTCTTTCATACTTTTACAGTTAAAGTTGTATATAAGAGAATTCAATCGTATAGAACAGCTGAAAAATATGTATGTGAAGCCATAGAATACAGAAAAGAAAAATGTAATTCTGAGACTCGTTTGTGTACCGCATAAATTGAGAGATTGAAATAGCAGTTTGATGTAAGAATTTGATGAAAATTAACAGAAGTGTGATTTGGAATTCAAGAAATACTGAGTAGGCCGTGAACAAGATACCGAGTAGGCCGTGCATAAGATTATACTATCTTCTCCCTCCCTCTCTCTCCCTCTCTCCCTCTCTCTCCCTCTCTCTCTCTCTCTCTTTCTCTATCCTTTTATTCCCATTATGCAGCAAAATACTTAAGGAAGTACAATAAAAACTAAAAGTAATTCTTGCTGGTCATAATTTAATAACAATAGCTGTAGTATTTTACACAAGATAATTCACACGGAGAACAAAAGAATTTACTGAGTTAAGAGCAAACAGTTTATAATCATCGTATTCATAATCACACAAAATCTTACTCGTGTAACACAAAAGGTACGGGAAGCTTTATGTATTAGTGCAAAGGAAGTCAATGCCCGTTTTGTACGGCCAACTGACAACATTTTTTTGTAAGTTTTAATTCGTGAAAGGGCCTGGGTACTCGTCACTCTATAGGCGCGGTCAGACTGGCAAAAGATCGAGAAGTTAAAGATCGCGATCTTTAAAGATCTCAAAATGCGCGATCAGACTGGCAAAAGATCGAGAAGTTAAAGATCGCGATCTTTAAAGATCTCAAAGTTTTACCAGTGTGACCAGACAACAAAAGATCGCGAAGACTTCGCGATCTCAAACTTCTCCATCTTTTGCCAGTCTGATCGCGCCTACTGTCTCATATGAGCGTGGCATAAATTGATCTGCTTCCTATCACTTTTATTCGCTTTGGTGAAATTGGTTTGACTCCAAAATAAAACAATTTGGTGTTGTATATATGGAGGGAATCATTAATCAATTGAAGGACATTAAGAACAACATCAACAACAAAGGCCTAAACAGTATGGAATGAATGATATAGAAACGAATCTGGCCTAAAACCACAAACAATGTGAAACAAGACTACTCGTAACACGCATTTATTGTAAATATTGTAACACATTTAGTGCAGTGTGTCTGTTCTTTCATATAAAAATTGGCAACAAGAACAACAAGATTATAAAAGATACGGCAAGTTTATCTTCTATAACCTTCAGAAATGAAGGATGTGGGCTTAACCAGAAGAAAAGAAGAAGAAAAGTTTTGAAGTGCTGAGCTTGATAACACTTCACATGGGTCCACACTCGCCCAAATGAGAGCCGATAGAATATGACACACTAGTCTTCTGCAATAATGTTTGAAAACAAAGAGTAAACTTCTTTCATAAGGATCATAAAGAGCGAGTTGAAATAATTTCAAACTTCCCTTTTTTTCAGAGAGGGATGAATAACAAGAAGCGATTTAACACAACACAGCAAAACATATAGGAGAACACGACTACAGTGGTTTCACGAATACAGGAAGACATATAGCAACTCTATATGCAAAATCATTCGTTGATAATATGTCGATATCATCTATACCGTAACCATGGTAACTGTTCTTATCAACTAAGCAACCCTAATTCTTCTATGAATTCTAGTTTGCTATAGCTAGATAACTGACATATTTTCTGCTTATAGGTTGTCTTGCACATGAATTAATTATCTAAAGCCGCTTAACCTTAAAATCTTCACACCGCTTTAAGGCACATCTCGAACTTTAAAAATGTTGTTGCATAGGTACACAATGAATACGATCGGGAGTTTCGACAGAGAAATTAAAACTTTTTCACCTTTCCACGTCTGTTTACAATAATCCATATCTTCGTTGCAACTGATTGACAAATTGCCCTACATTGACGTCATGAATTTGAATAATCCATATCTTGTCTTATTTCAATGACACATCGATGAATCTATTCATAGAAAGAGAAAACACTTCTTAACTAAAGTCACCCTTTGTTCTAGACCTTGTCTTTCCTCAGTATTCAAATCCAGGGCTTGTAGTTTATAAGGCATGGATTACAGGTTTCTTTTGACAACACAGGCACATTGTGCGAATTAGAATATGTAAGGGAAGTTTCGCAAACAGCAGTAATACTTTGACAATTCAATTCCATACAGCAAACTCAACGTCTGCCATGTCAGAGTGAGAGCGGTCGTGGTTATTATCTACGCAAACGTTTAATCCTAATCAGGCCGTGCTTTTTTGGCTATGCTAAATCCGGAGGAGGGCGTACTCCCCCCCCCCCCCCCCCCCCGCCTTTCGGCCATCAGAGGCGCGATCGCGATAGCACACGCGACCCCTACGTTGTAATCTACAATATTTTGTCTTATGATTTTCGAAATTATCAATTGCTAATTTTAATCAATATTGTTATGCAGATTAAGCCAAAGATCTTCTTTGAGCCTGTTAAACACTAATTAAAAGCATGAAGAGTCTGCTTTTTGGTTTGTACATCTGTTTTAGCGTATTTAGCAATCGTAAACTAGTATCATGATAAAACTTCCAAATGTCATTTCAATTCCCCGGCCTTTTTTTGGCTAAACCAGGGCCCTGTTGCATAAAACCCTTACCGCTGGACTTACCGCTCCTTTTTAGCAGTTAGTCTTCAAATTAGCGGTAAATCTTATAATCCTTGATGCTGATTGGCTGTGACGCCTAATTTTGACGGTAGTTACCATTGAAATTCAATGGTAAGTTTTATGCAACGGCCCCCAGGCACCCATACTATTCCAGCAAATTCATCACAGCGACTCTTTCTATGCTGCCAGAGTTGGAGAAGCTGTATGTAAGGAATAATCTCGGAACGTCAATCTAATCGACTGGTAATCAGACATCGATCACTTTATCCTTGTCGAGCACAATTTACGGCCAAGGCAGAAAAAAAACAAAACAAAACACCACATGCATGTGTCAAGCCACAAGGCTCTCTCTATAGTAAGGCATGTTCAAATATTAAACGGCTCAATGCTAAATGAACATAGTAATTGGCAACAAAATATCATATGATGGTACGCTTCATCAGAATACTGTAGCATGAAATATTTGTATCGCGGATGACAAAATTGGCGGTAGAGTGAGAAGCCACTTTGCCAAGTTTCATTTCTCCTGTCCTCTGTCCCTCCTCCACGCTTCATGTCGTCCGCGGCTACCGTTGCCATGGCAACGTTGCATCAGGGATGCCTAGATGGCAATGTCCTGGTCACATGGCAATACTGATCAGAGCAACGACATTGTCCACCGTCTCTACAAATTCTAGGTATCGTGCTCGTGACAAGCAGTCGAGTTCGTGAGGATGACGATCTGGATTTTGTATTTAAGAAGATGGTTTCCATGACCACGAGAAGGAATTATCAGTGGTGCATGGCAGCATGGTGGTGATGACGATGCTATTGGTGTTGCTGATGACGATGGTAGACTTTTTTTAGCCAGTGAAGATCTCATATGATGATGATGATAGATTATGATGACAAATTGACGATATTGACAACACGATCTTGTTCACCAAGCAGTGTTACCACTGCTCTTCCGAAGGGTCATGCTACTTTAACACCCCTAGAAATGCCATGCGTCCATGATTCTCATCTGGGTCACGAAGGACATCGCGGGGGTAAAAATAATAATAATGATAATGATATCACGTCCAAAGATGTAAAGCACCTGATAGGGTATCTCATATTTACTGCCCCGTAGCCAAAACGAAGATACCACGTTGCTGCTACTTACGATGATGAAAAGGATGATGATGATGATGACGATGATGATGATGATGATGATGATGATGATGATGGTGATGGGGATGATGATGATGGTGGTGATGATAATGATGGTGATGATGATGATGGTGGTGGTGGTGGTGGAGTAGGCAGTAGAAGCGGTGGTGATGATGGTGACGACTATCAACTTCCTGCACTACATCGTACGTGTCTGCTGCGACGCCAGTTTCCTCAGAAGGTGCAGAAGCTTGGTCTCTTGTTGATCTTGACGGGGCCGATGTTGGGTCTGACAGCCAATGTGTAAAGGGCTTGCTCCATCAGGTACTCTTCCCAAGAAACACACCTGAAACCAATCGATAGAGGAAAAATAGCGTCAGACATGACAAACGGTCGGCCGCCACAGTCGTTGCCATGACGACCATGCGCAGTTGCCGATTTAGAGATAAACATCAAATGGGGGAAATCGTGTAATTAGATCACGTCAGGCCCCATTTGCACTGATGATGACTATGTTTTTGCTTTGTTTGGTTTTGAGTTTGTCGTGTTTAGCCCAGCTTGGTGCATGCAGAGTTTGAAATCACGCCAGTAATTACGGTAGGATGGAGAGGGGGAAAAACATTAAATGTATCTTATCATTTTATCGGGCGTTTGCAAGGGCAGACAAGGAATATACACAATGGCTTAACAGGTGGGCCGTGACCTTCAGACCATACGAGTAGGCTTAGGAAATGAATGAATTATTATCGGGGGGAGGGAGAGAATTAAGTGTCACTTCGTGCGATCATTAGCAAGCTTTAGATCGGGGACGCGAACGCTAAGACGACGCTGTTAGGCAAAAAATGGCGTTCTGCGCATGCGCAAGACAGCTGTTTCCATGGAGTCCGTCGTCCTAGCTTCGCGTCGCAGATCTAAAACTCGCTAATACCGTCGAGAACGGATCAAATGATTATTGATAGAGTCATTATTGACGGACCATTCTGGTCACCTAGAATATACGCCAGTTCATTCTTTGTTCGAACGTGAATTCTATAAATTGTTACGTCGGGCAAGCTTAATCATTGATTATGCCACTTTGAAAGCGATTGAAGCGATTAACCAACTGAGAAAAAAAACAAAAGAGGTAATTTGTACCAATGTGCACATGAGCTAATTTTGAACTCGCTTATTGCGTGCATGTTTCTTCAGAGTTAATCATGATTCAACAAGGTGCACCGTATGTGCGACTTACCCAGATCTATCCTTATCGGCATCCATCAACATCCCGGCGTTTGTGTTCACGTGCGAGGCGAACTCGGTCGACATTTTCAGAGACGCTTGACTGCCGATGCGACGCCTGCATACAGGTAGAGGGGAATGAACAATATTCAATATGACTCATGGTAATCATGATGAGCGAGGTTAAGTGATGGGAAGAACAAGTTGACTTCGAGTCACCAGGGATCGCGGTAGAAGCGACATCTCTCCCAACCTCCCTTGAATAGAAATACCAGCCATTTTGATCCTGGTAACAGTTTTGGTGGACGACTTTTCCTTTTCTTGAATATGTGAAACGCTACCATGCATGACGAAGAAATCACTCACGTTACATTAAAAAAAAAAGATATTTTCACAATTTTGAAACAAATTTTGTCCAGACTTTAATTATTTATTCAGATATCTTATATTTTCTGTGCTCCAGAAACGCGAAATGACGATTCATATAACACTCCACTGTACATCTCTTCCATACGACCGTATGACAGGATGATCACTATATTGAACTCGATGTATTTTCAGTGGACCCAACAATGTCGATTTTAACGCAAGAGAATATTAAGTAGAGGGGTGAAGGCTGAGGTTTGAATTTTCTTCAGTTTGTCTCCCTCTAACAAGTGAAAATTTTAAGATCGCAACATGTTTGTTAGATCAAGGAGGTACTAGGCGAGCTCGCCTAGTATCTCCTTGGTTAGATTACAGCTCAGCAGTTGCGATGGAGTTACAGGGAGACAAACTGAAGAAAATTCAAACCTCGATGTCGATATACAGTCGGGCATCATAATTTTTCCAGTCTCAGGTGGTATTATGTTGCGGTGTAGACCCGAAGACAAGCCGATATCACTACAAACTCATTCTTATAATCGGTTTTATGTAACGTATTGTTCTTCTTTTTCTGAATTTTCTCTTGCATTCGCAGCTCAATTACACGTCTGTTTGTCTGTAACCTGGGAAAGGGGAATGGGACATAGGAACAATATTATTAAAATACTGCATTCCTACCACAGTGAAATGACTGACGGCTTGTGCGCAACCTTTTTTTTTCTTAATTTCAATGAAACACGTTGACGTTCGCATGATACTTGGTGATTAAACTCCATGTGAGCACCGTTTACGGCATGACAAGATTTTAATGACTTCTAATCGCCTGCATGTCACGTATGTCACGTGGTCGCGGATGAATATTCGTGACAGGAGGAGAACATCTCGGTCGAGACGTGTGAGTAAATCGTCATTCTTGACTTTTAAAATTAAGAGGATCGCGTGATCTCTTGACTCTGCGAGGTGCGCGCCATGCACGTTTGCTGAATTCATAGACGCGGGCGTCTATGTTTTCGTCTGAATGACATAATACATGGTACAAAGCAAAATACTCCATGACCAAATCCAAGTAATTCCCCGTCAACCATTGCCATTAACCCCTTCATATAGCCACATGTGAGACAACATATGTTGAAAACGATGACATTTTGATACAGGAACATGAATGTCTATCTGTGGGAGAATCTGTTAATTGAAAAAAAAAAATCTGTATCATGCACCTCGTCCGATTTCAAATTGTTTTCGCCAAAAAAGGCAGCGAAATCAGTGCGACAAAGTACAATATTTCAATATTGAAAACAGAACATTTCTTTACCATCTACCCACGGGTTGCTGTCTTTTGTGTAATAGGACAATCATGGCGTAAGGAATAAATTGCCTCACGTGTACAATCAATACATGTCTTTCACCATGCACGCCACAACCCAATTACATTATCTGTCACTGTCATTGTCTAAATTAGAATGCAAATTTTGGCAAGGGTGCAAAAACATAAGACCTAGGATTATACTTTTTTTCTGGAAAACATGAGCAACGAGGTTTCTTTGCCAACGACGGCTTCAAATTGACACACATGGTGGCTCATGCGCTATAAACATGAAAAGCGACTGAAATTTCTCTGTAAGAATGCATTAATTACGATCAACGCGTGCCTACGATGCTCCGACTACGATTAGCGGGTCACGGGGCAGTACCAGTACTATACACATAATAATATTCTTAGTAAGTTTCTCTATACAGGCATGCAGTACGATGTACGAACACGAGTATTTCAATATTCATGCCACTGCTCAAAACAAGCACTCCATACACTAAACTATACACTTTCCAACCTCAGGTAGCATTTATGATCATACAGCCGTCTTGTACATCACTATATCATAGAAGGACGGCCATTTTTTCAGGTTATGCTAAACATGGCGGTCATTTGCATCATATTGATTTTATGTATAAGCAAATGTTTATGTTCAATCGTTATGCGAGCACAAATCCGAGTTTATTATGCATTGTATATATATTTTAGTTAATTATTGATTGTCATTTACACTTGTGTATATATCTCTTCTCGCTGTTGATTAATTTTATGTCAATATTTTGGCGTAACAAAGGTATTACACTGTACATGCAAAAAACACAGAAATAAAGTCATTCTCTTAAGGCAAGGAAGTAAACCCCCGAGAACCCCTGAGAAGCCCTGAGAAAGAGACAAATATTGATATTCCGCTTCATAATATATTCATATCTTACGCATGGCTGTTCTGCAATTAACCAAGGTCCCTCCGGCTAAAGCTTGCCTGAGGCTTAAGCGACCTTGCTGCAAATGCAACACGCTGTCAATAGATCTAGACAAGAGAACTTCAATCACATCATGTAGGCGAGTGTAATATCAGCCAAGTTAAGAAGATGAAACGTGCAAACATTTTGGATAGGTTAAAAACTCGCGAATTGGAAGATAAAGGCGCAATGCGTACAATCATGGAGTAAGAAAGTACGTATACTAGTATGTCTGTGTGATTGAGAGTGTGTTCTTGTGTGTATGTTTGTGTCTGCTTGTCCGTGTCTGTGTTTACAATACTGTGTGTGTATATTTTGGTGCAAAATGTCGGGAGGGCATTTATTTGTTGTCTTTAAGTGAGGCGTGAAGTATGACTGGACGCTAGAGTGTCTGATGATAATTAGGCATCTGTTGCTATGGCAATCCACCTGTTACTTGTGTAGTACCAGTTTAACCGAATCGTCGTTGAATCAATATCCCCAAACACAAACGCGCATACACAAACACACACGCACACACACACACACACACACACACACACACACACACACGCGCGTACGTATGTCTGCATGTTCAAAACTAATGAAGCAAGCAAGATGAAAAAGAGTGAATATATAGGAAACATGAACAGACATAAAACAGAATAATAAGATTGAGGGTCTAGAGCACAGGGGAGCAGATGAGGGGCGGAGCACCTGGTTTGGGAGAGAGGAAGAAGATGACGGGAAGGGCAGGAACTGGAGGAAGAAAAAGAGGGGGTGGATGATATGAGGGGGCTAGGGGCAACTTCGGTGAATGAGATGTATCAGATTTGTAGTTGAATAAGAGAGATTTAATGTCACATTATACATGTTATATGTCGCCAAAGAGTTTCCTTTTCAGCTCTCAAATTATTTTAACCATTTTAAGTCCATGGAAAGATTATTATTTACATCACAGTAGCCATGGAAGTATTATGTCAGTAGCCGCATAGGCCTATAAGATATTTAATTCACCCAAGTCTCGTTGCTGAATAGATGGTTCACACTAGACATACCAACACGACCGTGAACAGAGTGTGACGTTAGTGCAGGTTTAATTGTTACTTGATATTTCCAAATATAATCACGTCTTGAAATGGACAGGGGCTGATTAAACCCAATTCAAGGCAGACTTGGTCCTTCTTTGCAAAGGAATGTTGTCTGCACGCATCACCTTTTCATGGGCCGAAATAATCACCCATGAACACATCAGGCAAACACGATACGAGTCGAATTTCAAAGGTAATGTGTAAGAATGTACGGGGACAGTAAAATGACCTTTAATCAACAACCGCTCGTGTGTGTAAGAACACCACAGGGAGGGAATCAAACGAAGCAAGGAGTCTTCCCTTTAACTCGCTTAATTTGGACAACACCCAAAATGCCTGTCGGACCTCATGGACAAAGCCGAACATCGCTGTACAATTACGGCCAATCACTCCCAAACGGTTCTTCCCCGCCAATTTGCGTAAAGCGTGGCATTGAAAGTCACGCAGCCTCACCTGGGAGCGCATCGACACTCATTCAGACATAGATTA
Source organism: Diadema antillarum (assembly GCF_040938485.1). Taxonomy (NCBI): domain Eukaryota; kingdom Metazoa; phylum Echinodermata; class Echinoidea; order Diadematoida; family Diadematidae; genus Diadema; species Diadema antillarum. The sequence continues at coordinate 4,629,752 of NW_027271069.1, read as the reverse complement.
ACATAATAGGTTTAGGATTAGAGTAGATATAAGATCATTCACGCGGGGCAGAAATGATATATGCATCGGCTGCACTTTGGTGGCTTTGATCTACGCTGCCGTTGGACTCAAGTAAAGGAAATAGAAAAGGGGAGAGAAAAAAGATAACCAGATAGTCTGATACTAGCGGTAACCATAGGCACACGTCATAGAATCCTTCTAAGTTTCACAGCTTGCTGTTAAATAGAATACCTGGTTTATCATCACGTAACACTCGTACAAATAGCATGGTACTACCTGTACCTAGATACGCTAAGCGTTGTTCCGCGTTTGCCTTGAAACTATTAGAAAGTAGAGCACTGTCATGTATGATAGGTAGAAATTTTGACAGAATGTCTAATTTTGTTCGATGCCATCTCTGTTTATTCTGTGATATTCCAGCAACTGTCGGTAACAACCCATATCAACAAATAATATGGTATAGAGATTGGCTCAAGGACACTGCAAATTGTGAATCACACGTAAAACACAACTTAAAGGACTATTCACCTTCATAGGCATGTGGATTGAGTGAATGCAGCGATATTAATAGGGCACATCAGCAAGAGTTTGAGGAAAATCGGACGATCCGTTTAAAAGTTATCAATTTTTGAAGTTTCTGCTTAGTCAATGCTGGATGAGGTAAGACTACTACAGCTCTTGATGTCACATGTGTATAATGATATTGAGAAAATATAAAGAAAATTCAAGATATTTTCACTTTTCTCGCATAAAAAGAATACTTGACTTTCCTCTTTCTGAAGGCAAGGGGCAATAATACATTGTATAACCTTTAGTATCGTCGTATCGCTCGTATCGTCTTTTTTTTTGTTGAATAATTCGTCTTGTTTGGTCTCCGTTTGTTTGTTGTTGTTGTCGTTTATTTTGTGTCTGTAAGATCATACTGAATACATTGACCGAACTCTGACCTCGGAAGTACTTACTGAGTATTGGGAGACATGTGGGCTGGATCCTCCATGAATTTTGAGAACCAGTTCTTGAAGGCCCGCCGCGCCTCATATTCCGTGACGCAGCCATCGCCGTCCGTGTCGAAGGTGGCGAAGTTGGTGCGAAGACGCTGGATCTCTTTCGGCTGCAACAGCATCACTAGACTCACCTATGAAGGATAAAAGAAAAGCAACAGTATAATCACATTATTGAGCAAAACGAACAAACAAACAAACAAACAAAACAAAACAAAACAAAATAAAAACAAAATATGACTTTACATTATTTTCAACCACTGTACTAACAACACAACGGGAGGAGTAGGAAAGGATAACATCATATCAACAGCAAATGTGATTGCTTCGTTAATCATTATTGTATTTCTACAATTTTGTTTGTTTGGTTTTGATCTATTTTTACGAAGTCAATTTGATCATGACGTGGCATTTGATTCTAGTAGACTATATCATTTCAAGCTCAGGATTTATTGTAAAACAAGACTGTTTTGTTATCCCTTTATGAAATAAACTGAGATGGTACGTATATAATTTTGCTGGAAAACCGAACCCCACTTAAAAAAGAAAGTGAGAGCAAGTTGAGTAATGAACCTTGGATCTTGTCACCAATCGCCGAATGGTCTCGTGGTTGAGGAACTCCCACCATGACAGCGAGCCCGTGTGGTCTGTGTCCATGGCCTTGAACTGTCGCCTCTCCTCCTCGATCTCGTCCTCGGTGAGATTACGGTCCTCGTGGTCTTTGACCACCAACTGACGGTACTCGATGAACTCCTCCACTGATATCGTCGCGTCTGGCGGGAAAAAAAAAAAGATTGATGTGCAAGTTTATTATATCCATCCAGGACTTTCAGTACAGTTATGAGATGCAACCAACATCATTGCCAAGTGCGCCTTTATGAGCTATACTGCCAGAGAAAGAATCTGAAACTCCGAGGAACTTACGAGTATGAATTGCCAGTTCTCGCTTTCAGAAGAATACATGATTGTGATAATTATGGTACCTATAGATAATGTTAAATTCATAAAAATATTCTTGTCACGATCTGAACAGTAATGGAATCAGGAAAGTGACGATTAATGATTCAGCAATGACGCTTTTGCAAACACACGTGTACACCTAGCATACACACTGCATACGATACGCACACAAACAAACATGCAAATCTTTCTTCTCTTCTCACATACTCTCAAAAGATACAAACAATAAACATAAACAAACAACCACAACCTGGTAACCTTCAACACATCACACATTACACATATGTCAGTATAACATGATATATCAAACGCGTGGACAAATATGATATGAACACCACAACGGAGTCATTGTATCCGAACTCATTGTTGGATAACCTACCGGAATCGACGTCGCATCTCTCGAAGACTTCCATCAATTCAAACATTTCATCATCGCTGAGCAACCGACCAATGTTTTCCTGAGGGACATGAGGATGAGGTAGGCAAGAGAGAAATAAGAAAATAATGACGAAAATTTATGATAACAATGATGATAATGACAATGACAATGAAAATGATAATAATGTTAATAATAATGATTATCATAATAATAAGTTGATATTAACAAAGATACTGAAAACGATAATAGGAATCGTGCCATTAGATTGTGAACAATCACACTGTTATACATACTTACATCGAGTATGGTACCTATTTCGTGCCACTTAGGTCGTTGCTCAAAGATGTGGAAAGTTATTGAGAGTACACCGTGACAGTGTAAGTATAGTGTTTTTTTCAATGTAAGACGACTCACGATTTGACCTTTGACCTTGTAGGACTTTACCAAAATACGAACATTACCGACATCTTTAGGTCATGTACCTGTGGTATGAATGAGGTGATATGAATTAGGTTGTCATAGCTCAAAACAGTGGAAAGTTATTGAGAGTACACCTTGATAATATGAGAATACAGTGTTTATCAGGTAAAGTTCACTGATCATTTGACCTTTTACCTTTACCCACATTTAATACTCGAAATCGTCCAATTTTTAGGTTATGTACCTGTGGTGTAAGTCTGGTGGTCATAGCTCAAAGCTGTGGAGAGTTCAAGATAGTACACCATATTTTTGACGACGCCGACAACAACGACAGAAAAATGACCCCTATATCTCGCTTTCGCTACACAGGCGACACAAAAACAACTAACCCAAACAAAGAAGCAAGCACATCTTAATATCTATAAAACAAATAACTCACGCATTCCGGGCAGGACCAGCCGATGTTGGTGTTTGCCGAACGGAGAGCCTTCAACCCCTCGCTGTCGTTCACCTTGCCCCGCCTCCGCAAGCAGTCTTCGTGGAACACTTGGTTGCAGATTCGGCACGGGTACGTGTCGTGGCCCGTGAAGGCGTTACACAGCGCGCATTTCGACTGGGGTTCGATCTACAGGGGAGGAGAAAAGTTTGCCAATTTACACCATAAAAACTATAAAAATGTCAAAGATTTTGTAAGTTGTTGAAATTACTTTGGAAAAAAAAGAGAGAAGGCTATGTTTAGGAGCGAGCAATTGTACCAGTAACACCTGTGCACAATAAATATGACCCAGGGTATCTAAGCAGACATCTTTCAATCAGTCAGGGATATGAACATTGTTTTCGTAGGAAAAATACAGCGATGAACTATGCAATCGACCAGCTAACACATGATTGTATTCAAAGACATGGCGTTTTTCTCTTTTCGAACGAGGAAAGAAAAGTAAACAATTCGCCTCTTCTTTTTCAGGTCTACAGTTATTAAAGACATTTTGATATTTTGGACTCTGATTGCTTTCATTACAAGCCGTGTTGATACACGGCTCATCAACGCTCGTCATCAACGCTCGTCGACGCTCCTTCCAGAGCAAAACTATCCCAGAACTCTTCGGGTCATCGCCGGTATGATCCGGGGATCGCCGTGTAGATCCTTGAGGGTCCGTGTTTATATGAAGTTGGGACTAAAATGAGAAACGCGGCTTGGTGTCTTCTGTCAGTTGCCTTCATGAATTAACAGACACAGTGCATGAATGAATGGGACTAACAAGCAATCAACAAGCTTTGTGTATTCATCTGTTCGCCATTGCTATGATAATCGTTGAATAAAATGTCACTCTGATGAAATGAAAATGAGATTTAATCCTGACTCAATTCAGTATAATTTTCTGAACCAAATTAAAAAACATTATGTAATGCTTCCAACGATTTCCATTCGCGGATCGAGGACAAATAAGAGAATTTTCTGTTTAATTTCTTAAAGTTTTTTTTTTTCTGTTATGCAAAGACATAGCCCTCGTATGACAATAAAACTAGTTTTCATGACGTTGTAAAATGTTCGTAAGTAAATTTGACGTCTGCAAACACTGAAGTTTTAGTAGAGTACGTTTTGTATGTGTGTATATGACATGTGTGCATATGTGCGCATTCACGTGTATGTGCAGTGTGTGTGTGCGTGTGTGTGTGTGTGTGCGTGTGTGTGCGCGTATGTCACGTATGTGGTTGCAATGAATCGATAAAATTGCAGATGCCTGCATTCAAAGCGTAACCTCAACGTTTACTTTTCAACCTGTGCAAGCATGCAGCGAGTGGAATGATTGAATGATATTGTACATGCTCTCCATCACACAACCTACTCAGGGCCTAGGAAGAACGAGATTACTATAGTACCTTTCAATCTTCCTTGGTAGGGATTACAGGACATGGTGTATATAGTGGCCCGGTGCAGTACTTTGCGAATTAATAATGTTCAGATGGAGGTCGCTATTTTATCATATTGTATCAGTTGAGATTGGTTATTAATCATGTACTAGTACTTTGGCTTACATACGTGATCAACCTTATTATACGAATGGATGGTTGGAGATTTTCGCCATAAAGGAATGCTTATGTTGTCAATATACGTCTTATCATCATTGTGTGTTCGTTTTCCACACTATGAATATGCTTTCCTTACTGTAGTAAACGTTCAGGGATTACAATTTTCTGTTTTTTGTTTTGTTTTTCTGTTTAAACCAATGTTTTGATAAAAAGGAACAAAATATGCGCAATGGCTTCAATACCATAGATACACTTGAAAATTACACTGCAATTCCCCCTATTAATTGAGGAGTTGTAAAATGAATGCTGATAACTAAACTAACAAATATTTGACAAAGCGCTAAGACTCATTAATAGATTTATCTAATATCTGTGTTTGCAGGGTATACATTTCATTTGGCAATTACGAAAATGCCTCTGGATATCGCTAGTGGATATGGGGTATATAGAACCTCTTTGGATACAACTTTTCGTCGCATCAAACATGCTTCACACTATCGAGCGATCGGAACAAGAGGGCTCGGAATGCCTCTCTAAAAACCAATAGAAATATAGCACGAACTAAAGCTACCATTCAGAATGTTTCCCCCTCATTGTTGTCCGTCACATTAGCGTTCGATCGACGCGCTTTTCCAGCCAGCGCGAGTGACCGGTTCCCTAGGGAGCAATTGGTGAAGCGTGATTTTTCATTGTGGCCCGTGACAAAGGAATGGCTCATTAAAATCTATCACCGAATGAGCGCGGCGGGCGCCACAAAACACTGACCATTTTCTTGACCAGTGCGTGAGAAAGTGTACGGCGCCATGCAAGTTTCATCGCGACACGCAATAAATGTTTTTATTTGGAGAACGTGAAATTTGGCTACGAAAACGCACCGTATCAATAGATGTTTACGTAATCAGGTTCCGGCAAAGGTTAGAATAATCAACATAGTCGAATTCGAGAGAGAAGGATGGTGAGATATCTAATGTAGATCTGTTACATCAGCGCTTGCATATCTTTGTGGGAAGTTGATATTGAATAAACATGATAGATAATCAAAATCAACTTTCACCCTGTTAAGATACAGTCATCTTCACATGGCATGACGACCACGTACGATCGCGACCTTAACTCAGTCATTGATATTGAATAGACATGGCACGCCAATTTTCAGACCACTGAATGTAATACATAAACGAATACTATACGTCTTCCTAAATCTCCAGTTGCTGTGCCAGCATTTCTTAGTTCTTCTTCGTTAGAAATATTCATCTGCATGTATTATATTGACGGACTGGTGTATATCGTCGCTATTAAATCGTGCATACGCGTGCATGAATTCTCATCAAGACGACTCTTGCTCAGTTTTCCTTTTGTTGATGTACAGGATCTGGTCTTCCTCTTTATATCAGAAGTGTCAAAATACAATGGCCCTCCGATAAAGCAGCCCTAGATCGTATGCCGACGACGTATAAGCGTCAACCGACCCTAACTCGCTGAATAATTGATGATAACTTCGCCACCGTCTCTTTTAGAATCCCCCGCATGTCAAGTTTAAAAGAAATCTAAAGAAACTGTCAAACGATGACGTACAGCGCGGATTGGATCGATGCGTTCAATCAAGCGCCCTATAGCCGTCTATTTTGGTGGCGTGAGGCGATGGACGAAACGTGGTAAATTTCTGCATAATATCACGTTTGGAAGCAGCAAGCTTGACCAAGACTGGTGGACGCTAAATGGATGTAAATGCTACTATACTGCTCGTGCTTTTTCACAATATAGACGGTAGGTTTCAGAAATTAAAGAGCGAAATAACACTGTGTAGAAGCACACGATGAGAAATGACATCTTGATACGTTTGATAAAAGCACATACATGTGTTTATACATTATCTGATTACAAAGTGGTTTAAACACTGCTCACCAAGATAATGCTGACCTGCTGGCGGAAAAAAACTCCCAGACCGTGGCATCCAAATCCACCCCAACGGATTGAATATTAATCCATAAACTTCTGCCATAAATATATTACCCAGGTATATATATTGAAAATATTTCGCACATTATATTTGCGCGCATTTACCTTTAAATATTTAATTTTCGAGATTCGATTCAAATCCATTTCATCATTGAAACTCTTCGTAGCTGGTACAAATAAAAACAGTCATTGAAACATTTCATACGAGTTCATTTCCGAAAGAGCTGTCTGTATGCATTGTTTTTATAAATCAGACGTTCTCTTTTATAGTTACTGCGAAACATCTATGATATCATCTCCAACATAATTGATGTCAACTTCGGGCTTAGTTCAATGTAAAAAAAAAATGAGACAATGTATTGTTTGAAAGTCCTGCGAATATCCCCTTTGTTTTCTATTACTGAATGCATTTGGCAACGAAACAAGATGCGGTTCATTTTGACTAAGAGTTACTCATGTATTAAGATCGGGCAAAGGATTTCTGTGAATTTCCTGTCGTTTGTTTTCAAAACAACGCCATTATAACTTTTTTCTCTTTCATCTTCAGCGGTCGTCTTTCGCGTTTGCTTTATAGGTCCTTAAGTGTAACATTAATTAATTGCTATGTTATCTCGAGCTTAATGCTTCAGGCTGCCACACAAGGCTACGGTGAACCCATATTATTGCCAGAGTCTTGTTATTATGCTCCAAGTCCCGCGTAATGAGTGCTATATAACAACTTTCAAAAGAAACACTTCTCCGGTTTCCTATCACTTCAAATGTGCTATTTCGGAGAAAAACACCGTAAAAGTGCCGTAATATTGCGTCAAACGTCTTATACCTGTAGTGTGTGTTTTGGCATTATGTCCGCCTCCGATGGTCAAAATTATACATCTCTTTAACCCTGATGTCTTATCAAGCATGATATACAGCTTATAGTGACCGAAAAAGAAAAATAATTGCAAATGCGGTAACGATTATTTAGGTATACTTTAAGAGCGAGAGCGTCACTTAGCATTTTTCTTTTGAGGGGATATTGGTTTTCCCAGCCAATTTCGCGCCTCTCTCAGTCTAATTCCTTTTTGCTGAATTCAATTTAACACATTATTATGGTTAGCCTAAAGATGACATCTTTGGTTTTTCAATTTTATGATATCTTCATTTAAATTCAGTTTGAAGCACTCTGATTACCTTTAACCTCATTCTAATCGACACTATATTTTTCAACTGAAATATTAAGGCAAGCGCAATTTCGCAAATCGCTCATTCAATCTAAAACAGTAAAATGACGTGATCAAGTATTATAATGCTGATGTCGTTCATTCGAATTCATTTTGGGGCGTCTAATTAAACATGTACAGTAGTCACTTGAGCATACATGTTTATGCTTTTATTCTTTTTTTCATTTTCTTTCATCATAGTTATCGTTTTGAAAGGATCATAGCATTTCATGTTTTCGTATTAGTCATTCTTTATTATCATATCATTTTCTTCTTTCAATGTGTGTGCGTGTTTTTAATGTTCAGTAGCATTTATATACAGACACAATAGTAAACTTTAAGTTTAAACCTTAAGTTTGCCGATAAGTTTGAATTCATATACCCGTTTTGTTTGTACCACTTGCTCATGTTTTGATGTGTCTGGCCAATTTACATTTTTAGTTGTTTCCGCGCGTGGCTTGCTTTCCGGTTGCTACAAGACAAATCTTTTATTCTCAAGTTAAGCCTAAGATTTGCATATAATAATATGACGACATTACTTGAACGTATCAACATTGTGTGGTACTGACATGCATTATACATGGTTTTATTATGTTTCCTCATGCCGTAACTTTAAAATCTGGAATGAAAATTACCTTATTTCTTTCAAGCAACACATTTGCACATAATTTCACGAGTGTAATGTCACTTTTGATCTCCACATCGAAGATTTCCAATATTCTGCCCAGATATACAGGTTGAGTTGTCAAAATGCGGAGAAATAAAGATGCGTCTGAGCTCAGATCGTCTTAATGATTGGGAGACAGCGTATCGTGTTTCCACACGCGCTTTTCCCCGAGCCCATTACGGTAATGAAAATGGTTCGATTCCACCGCGTTTGGTTACACCGCTCAATTATAGCCTGCTACAGGTAGTATAGGCACATACAACAAAACACCACACACAGTGGGTGGCGTATATAGTGTGGATTATTGGCTCTTATAAAGTATCACGACGGCTGACAGCCTCTTACACTGGCGTCTTCGAATCGGTAATGATTACTCGCGGTGGAAATCTACTGACGGAAAAGAAAAAAAAAAAGAAAGAAAATGATGACTGGGGACATCTTGCAGCGGCCTAAGAGTGAAATGTATAATCACGCACACACACACACACACACACACACACACAAACACACACATACTAACGTTGTAGAGATGATCAGACGACGAAGGTAACACTTATATTGGTATATCATAGTAATAGTTCGATGGTGTATTAATAAGTCTGAAAAACCGTCGACTTCGCCTTGCTTTGTGAGTTTGTCGATCGCCAGCGAGGAAAATGTAGAAGACGATATTATGACGATGACAATGATAATCATGATGATGATGATGATGATAATGATAATGATGATGATGATGATAATGATGATGATAATAATTGTTTTATATCATTATCATCATCATCATCGCTGTTGATCTTTAATCGCTTCATGTGACAAGTGGTATATTCCCAGTTGGGCCTTCTAATATTAGTGCTATACTTTGAGAGGGCCCTACCGTTGTTATGACGTCAGCTTTCCTCTGTAAAAACATAAAATATCCTTTCCTCCGGAAAAACAAGCAGCGCACCACATTGAAAGCGAATGATGTCGCAAAGTCAGCATCGTGATATTTATAGTGCTGTATCTGAGCGTCAAGTGGTCGTCAAGTGGTTGTTATTCCCCCTCGGTTTAGACGAGATCAGTCGTCTTTGACCCCTGTTCAACCCTAGTCCAAACATCCTCCAAAGAGTCCAATGGAATATCGAAATTAATTCCGTTCCTAGGAGAGCGCCTGTTTCCTCGCGTTGCCGAGCAACGGAACGCACAATTTTTCCCCTGCTGTGTGCCTGATACACGCTGTACTGCGGGTTGTTAAACCGTATACACCAACGCGTAACTCCACATTATTTACTCCCTTGTTTGTGTTGCCTGGTAGAAAATTATGTTTTTCGTATGCTTGATGCCGCTCGTGGAAGAGCCAGCGTGCACCAGTTTTTGTTAGGCATGGGGAAGAAAGCTTGGAAATGCGAAAACACAAAGGCGACTGATTACGATTCCTGTCGGCAGCCTTAAAGATAACAAAGGAAAGAAAAATGTTGTATTATCAACCTGGCTTCAACATTCACTAGTGGCTCGTCTGCTTCTATAGGCGATACAGACTCGGCGGAAAGGTAGAGGAGCTTCGTTGGCTAGAATAATTGATCTGGTAAAACGAATCTAAGCCACATTTTCTTTTCCGCTGAGATTCTCACGATCCCGCTGCTGATTTTGTTTCTTTTGTGACAAAGTGAAGGACACTCGGGGAAAATTAATGGCAAATCATCGTAACATCTCTACAGTCGGTAAATCTTTTATGAAAGTATCTTTGTGTCAACAAGGAAAATACAAAGTAAACAGATGCTTCTTTTTTTCTCTCTCTCAGTACTAAAGGAATACTTCCCTTTCCACGATCGATAAACTCTGATCAGTCAACCATAAAGGACGCGTCTGGCCATGCAGGTTCGGATAAGAATTATTATGGCATCTAGCAAGGTGTAGGCCTATGCTGATGGAGAACATGTAAGATTGCCGAGAGCGGTGTTTAACCCTCTTGAAGACCTTAACCTCAACTCATCATTGATATTTTATACCAACATGTTGCTAACGGTAACGACTGGATACACTCCTAACAAAAAAAGAGCAAAAACAACAACAACAACAACAACAACAACAACAACCAAACAACCAAACAAACAAACAAACAAAACAGAACAAGAACAAACAAACTTCTGGCTTGTCTGGGCCGCGATCTTTGTTTCACGTCTCCGTCAGTAAAATGACATTGATAAAAGATATTACGACGAGGACAAATTACATTGTACTTCAGACACATAGCATCATCAATTAGGCGGGAAAGCCTGCCATTATTATCTCCGATCAGTTTGTATTTTATCGTAAGATACCTTCTGCTCATTTTTTTTCCACCACGTTTCCCTCTCCATGATTTCTCTCCAAAAAAATCTAACATCACCTTTTGACAATCGCCGGTAGTAATGAAGCGTACAAAATCCGTAAAATCTTTGGCATTAGTAAATTACCATGTGATTTCCGGTCTCGCAGGTCAAAGAAATTCATGTTTGTCAGTTTTACGTAAATCATATTTTATCTTTATATTTTGATGGCGAACTGTCTACATCATTCATTTCGGGTGCTGTTCGTTATTCCGAAGGTTCGTTTATCCGAAACACACAAATTCCCTATACCTAGAGGTTCGTTAATCCGAAAATGAAAAAGGGTTCGTTAATCCGAACATTTGTGGCGTTATTCCGAAGGTTCGTTATTCCGAAGATTTTTTAATCCGAAAATGAAATTCGGAATAACGAACCTTCGGAATAACGAATCTTCGGACTGAAGAGCCGTCGGAATAAAGAACCTTCGGAATAACGAGCTGTAACCATAATTTCAGTAGAGGTCTGTACCATCAATGTTCAGTATGTCTGTATACATGTGATAGTGTATAAATGCAACGGGAAGTGGAAATAGTGTGCATTACTTATACGAGAAAATGAAACAAAGGTTGACCGCAAGTGTCCTTTCATTACAGAAAAACAACGCGCATACATGCAGGTAATTTAAAGCAGTTCATTTTGGTCTATTTATGTGGCGGCTGACGAATTAAGTGAGCTGTTAGTTGTTGTTTTTAAAGAGTATGATATCCACATAAATTCATCGGATTAGCGTAGTTTGAATCAATGCTTTACGACTGCAATTTGCTTTTAGCATCCCCCCAGAAAAGCGGTCATCTTTTCTTCTTTTGATTCCTCTCCCATCAAAAAAAAAAAAAAGAATTGTTACAAACTATCCTATGCCTCGTGTTATTCAACTGACCTTTAACTAAGCATGACAAGGTGACTTTTGACACCAGTACGTGAATTCCACGATGTAATCATTATGATCATTGTTACCGTCTGCACTGACCAAGTTCAACATCTTCATTGCATCAATGACGTCACACGTATGATCGGTACTGCGATAAAATCAAGTTGGAATCAATAAAATCGATTTGGCCCTGTCCGATATGGCTGTGTCCGAGTATCCATGGGCGGAATGAAACCCAGTGATAGTTTTGAATAAATCAGGTCTGATCGATATGCAGCAACAGAACTATCAACCAGAGTTACAATATACCTCGTATACGAAAGAATCTTTGAAAAGGCCAACGTCGCGTGCACAAAGTGCGTGTGTGCACACTGTGAGTACTTCGCGATTGTTTTACCGTATACTCTATATCGATCAACTGGCAATTACCGCCATTCAAATTAGGAATCGTTATGTGAATAGGTTCACATTTCGTTTGCTGTTCGGTTGTCGTCATAGAGAGAGAGAGAGAGAGAGAGAGAGAGAGATAGACAGACAGACAGACAGACAAACAAACAGACAGAGAAGGGGGAAGAAAGACATAGACAGAGATGATGAAAAGGGGAAACACATCACCTTTCAAATTTGTCGCGGCTCATTAACTCTCTGCGTGCCACATAATTTCATTTCTTGTCCATGTGTAGAAGATGCATGAAATTTCTCTTGACTCACTGGAATAGAAAGGGTTAAAGTGGGTAGAATGTTTAAGCATCGTGTGCAGCATCAGCAAGGAAGAGAGAGAGAGAGAGAGAGAGGGAGAGAGAGGGAGAGAGGGTGGTAGAGAAGATGTAAATTAACTGACAAACCCATCAATGCGTAACACCAAAATCAAGTTCAAAATTCAAATGCCGATCAATAAATTCGACTCAACTCAACCCAGTACCTTTCCGTGGATGCATACATAATAGGCAATACATCAAACCACGTCGAGTGGCACGCACAAAAACAGAGATAGACACAGGGAACTAGAAAATGTCGCCACATGGTATGCCTCCGCTGTTTTGCATTGGTATATCCCATAACCAATGCGTGTGCTTCTTCTGCACAAAATATTGAAAATGTATGACGACAGTTTTAAGTGATTGATCCAACCTTTCACTCTTGACTTTTGACCCCTTGGACCAAATATTTCCCTACAGAAGCATTGTGCAGTAATCCATATAGGCCATTTACCAAGTTTAATGTATGAAGTGAGTCATTTTGAAGGTATATTTATACCCCCCCCCCCAAAAAAAAAAGTGTAATTACAGCAGTACATTTTTGCACTCTAACCTGCTCTTTAATCCTTAACCTTTGACTTTGACCAAAACTACCCAAGAAAATAGTTGTCAGGCAATTATGTATGAATTAAGTTTCAAGAAGATACCTCGATCTTCATCACCATTTCCGAGATATGGAAAAAATCATGTTTTAGCATTTTCACTTGACCTTTGACCTTGGAGCTCATGGCCAAAAGCTTTCCGGAGAGAATCTTGAATATGGTGATTAATGCTAAGATTCATACAAATACCTTCAGGCATTGCAGAGATACGGAGGAGGAGTGAAATTTTCGAATTTGAGCCTAACATCATTATGACCTTTGACCTCAAACGGTTCTTAAAGTTACATCGTCCACAAAATCGCTTAGGGACGGACGGACGGACGGACGGACAGACAACCCGAAAGCTTAATGCCTTCGGCGAACCTTCGTGGTGAAGGCATTAAAAAAAAAGGGGGTGCAGAGAACCAGAAAAGATTGAAATGCACTGAAGATAGCAACCAGATCATTGGTGACGATGAGGAACGATATTCGTCCATGACCGGTGTGTTGGTGAAAACAACACCGAAGCAGTGCCTTGGATTACTTTTGCTCCTCCTCTACATACTTATGAAGAAATTCGCGCTTGAAAAATGTTTATTTGGATTCTTTATCCATGGTGCGCAATGGCCGAATGATTTTGTACTAGCAGGGGATAATGATCTGAAAAAAGTTCCTTTGAACGAAAGCTGAATTCCACGAGGAGTGTTGCTCCAGGAAGCGTTGTCAAGAACCCTCCTTGAGAAGAAAGGTAACCCCATCCCACAAAATAGAAAGACATATTAAATCACACAATGAATGAATAGATAAATTATTGAATACATAAATAAACATAGTGAATAAAAATGAACGAAGAAAAATATGCGAGTAAATTAACGTCAATGAATGAATGAATTTAGAATAAATACAACAAAACTGAATCATATCTCCTGTCGCTGAATACATATACAATAAAAACACTTTTCGAGGGCAAAGAACTATTGGTGTGGGTCCACAATAGTATACGCCTGAGGATGCTCGACAAAGAACAGACGATTAACGGCGGAAGCGAGTTAATAATATTTTAGCATGATTACACGAACGCTGAACCGATGTATATAGATAGTACACTCCTCCAGCCTATTCCACGTCCGATCCGTCACTATAGCCGTGCTGAGCAAATTTCATTATCTTGAGCAATTACGTTGTTTTACCCCTATCGAACGACCGTCGTTCCTGCCCTGCAATAATATGTCCTTTGCTGGTGCGCAAAAAAAAAAAAATAGACTAATTCCCTCTTTCTCTATGAAAAATACCTGATAATACAGGCATTAATGCCGGCTAATTTTGCACTGCTATGACTGCGTGCTTATAATGTGCGTCCCACCGAGTTGTTAAATTATTTTGATGAACGCGGTGCGTTGGCGTAATGTTTGGTAGCAATTTGCAATCGATTTTACTTGCAGATCGAGATAATGTTACCACTTGAAATGCGCATGCACTTCTATTGATTTTCATTCTAGTTTCGAGAGGAGTTAACATTAAAGCACCCCACCCCTCTCGACTTCTGCACCCCCGTCCCCTCCATCCTTCCGGTTTGTTGCTATGTTCAACCGTTTTCCTATTGTACCTCATATTGACATCACGCTTGTTATCCACTTCGTCCATACGTTTTCCGAGACCAAATCCGCTAGGTCAGCGTGCGAACCACCATGGGCCCTGGAACGATCCATTCGGAGATGGACCCTTAAAGTTGTCGTTGTTGTGGTTTCCTCATATTTACTTTTCCCAAGTCTTCAACAATTACATGTCTCACTTGCTATATCATGCCCAAGGCATAAGTGCTAAAAATAGTCGCAAGTTGTAAGTTACTCTTTATTCCACCTCTTAACTCCACCAATAATCGTTTAAGTGCGATACGTCCACGACAAATCGATAAGAGTCGTACAGCAGCCGGTCTTTATTGTTCTTGTTTTCTTCGTTACTTGTCCGTTGCTCGGACTTACCTTTCGAGACATCTATCTTGCAGTGAAGATGGATGTATGTACACAAATGTCAGAAGGTTAAATGTCCCCTCCCACCCCCCCCCCCCATCTATTACCGTCGATCTCGAAATGTCGCCACATAGAAACAGTTACTATGTCCACTATTCTGTCGTAACATCAAAACAATATTGAATAATATATTTCGGTCTGCCATGTTTTCCGTTTACTTGCAAAACAATTCATCGAAGTCGCTTTTTTATTGGATTCAACAATGATGAAAACGCATTTCGCTTCTAATCACTGTAGAGTTGTTACGACACCGCAAATGGTGCCTACTATAAGGTACTTTCTGTACTCTGTTTTAATTGATTGATTGACAAAATATAAATGATGGTAGTATAACACACACCAGAGTTGTGAGGAAATGTCAGATTTATATTGTACTTTCTTTATTACCGTCATCACCTTTCATGCGACCCTCACCGTTATGTATGTTGGACCACATCCTCTACGAACGCAAAGTGAATACTGGCTAAAGAGCATCCCTTTAAAGCTAAAATACTCTCTACTTCCGACCCGTTCCAGTAGAACAAAATACAATCTACACAGTGAAGGGCTTTTTACACTTGTAGAATTTTGCTTAGCCCCGGACCAACGGTGGGGCTAAGGGGGGGCCTTAGCCCCACCGTTGGTACGGGACTATCCTTAGCCCACTTTCTGTTTACACTCGTTTTTGCCAAAGTGGGCTAGCCCCACCGATAGTACGGTACTATCTGGCCCTGCAAAATAGCAGGGGTTAGCACCACAATTGCGGTGCTAGCACCGCAATTGCGGTGCCAAGCAAGTGAGTGTAAACAGAACGAAAAAATAATCCTGGGCTAAGCGACGGAGACGAAATCCGACCCTCACTGACCAATCAGAAACGAGGTAATCAAGTGCTGCCGGTGCGTGCGTGTACGTGTACAGTACACAGCGTAATTATGAATATTCATGTGGTTTGGAAAGTCCGGGGCTAAGAAATACGAGTGTAAAAAGGTCAGTTTTCTCCTTAGCCCCGGACAAGAGATAGTACGGGACTAATTGGCGAGTGTAAAAAGCTGAAAAAATTGGTACGGGACTAACAATAGTCCTGGGTCAGAGAAAGTCCGGGGTTAAGAAACACAAGTGTAAAAAGCCCTTGATTGTATAATAATATAATAGAATCTCCATAATTATAATGGCAGCCATGTTTGTCCCAAAAGATGTATGAGGTTCGGGGACATAGCAGAGATGGACAATCTTAAGTCATGGCTATAGATGGCCTAATATACAGCATGACCATAAATAATCCATACGAAGTTGCTACCAAAATTACGAGAAGCTGTTAACCGCCTTATTGCACGCCCGTCCGCGTTTCCATGGAGACAGGTCGTGATGATACGTGTACTCACAATGATCGACGACGAGCTACCTGCTGTATGTTCAAATCAAAACTGACACACACACACTAGTACACTCTATCATTATTTTTTTTTAAGCTTTCACTTGACTAATCAAGTAATGTATCTGCTATCTATTTATTCACCCCCAATGACGCCCATTGTTCCATTCTCACCTTGCAGTCCCTGAAAAATTCACATTTTCCCCCACGGTAGGGGAAGAAATAAAGAATCACCGCGCAGCAAATGAATAGTGCGCCCTGTTGCATAATGTTGAGTTTAAACATAAGTCAGAATATCAAACACAAACGTCTGAATTCTCAAATATGATTGACAGGTAATTGACTTACCTTTGATTTCCTGACTTTTGTTTGATTATTATTATTTTTTTAATGCAACAGGGCCCTGGGTTTCATCTGTTTTAAATGGCCAAGTACTACGGGGTGGGGGGGGGGGGTGGGGGGAACGCTTACATTTATACCATGTGATATCAGAGACATAAATGGGGAGATCCGTTTTTAATTCTGAAACGGCCTTTTCTCCTAAGAAATTCAGATGCTCGTCATTTTCTGCTTATCTATTATTTAGTAGGTCAGCCTATACCAGAGCACCAAAGTGTGATGTCACAGCTATTCATCGCCATGGAAACTGGTTCTAAACAACCTCACCTGGCCCGAATATTTTGTGAACACTACAGTAGTTGCTAGCCATACTCGCACCTGGCACTTGCCCAAGCTATTGTGACATCATCACTTCGGTACTTCTCGTAGGTTATAGTATTGTTTGCTATTTGTAAAACCTCGTAAGTTTCATCATGTTTATGTTTCTATTACATCAAACGAGTAGGTCATTTGAGTAGGGATGGAAGGGGCCATATTATTCTGGTCCTGAATGCCGTCAGGGACTACATAATAATCCTATTATTATACATACAAACTCGGCTGAAGCAATCTTTTAATATTCACTGTTTTCATGTTATCATCTGCTTTATCGCACGTATTATATATATATATATATATATATATATATATATATATATATATACATATATATATATATATATACATATAATTTTATGTGTGATCAGACTGGTGATGGTTATTGTTCATGTGCAAATAGATTATGTCAGTGCTTGGCGTTTGTGTTAAGGCAAGGTGAATGATAAACAGAAAAACCGTCCCTCGAAAATGTTGATTAAATACAGATTGTACTCCCGTGAGAGTGTTTACCGTTGACCAATACTCATGTATTTCTCTTCCGTACTTTATAAATCGTCTACTATATCAATCACCAACCGATAGCTTCACTTCTTATACACAATGTTACGTCATGTTCAGAAAGATGAAAAGTCCCCTGTGTCGTTACCCACAGTCATGCAAATAATAATGATACTTTTTTTTTTCATTGGGTCCAAATTCATGATATTTACGCACTGTCGATTTGATCATAATTATTCTGATCTTGTTTAAAGTCATCTTATCAGGTAACCTGAGTGCACTGAATGATACGTGACTTTTGGTGTAGTTTGCCGTCACCATGACTACGGACCTGATACATGTAGTAGTCCTGTGAAGCATCTATGTACTCTGTATCTAATAATGAGAAACCGCGATGGGTTGGCTGCGGAGGTTGCTACCGCCACTGACGGATCGGTGGATCAACACATAATAGGGAGCGCCGTCTGGAAACGAGCCTAACATCAGAAATCAGAAGGGGTATACTTTACCCCCCCCCCCCTTCTCTATCTGTCTATCTATCTATCTATGTATCTATCCATCTATTTGTCTATCTATCTATGTACTTATATATCTATCTATCTATCTACTTATATATCTATCCATTCATCCACTTATCTATCTATCCATTCACCCGCTTTTAGTTCAGATGCCTGTCACGCCTGTCATACAGAGTATCAAATGGACTATGCTTGATGAGGTGATGCTATATTCATTCATCTGCGCAATGTACACCAACGGATCGCATTCATGTGTGTGCGCAGCGCATGTCTGACACGCAAGTGATAATAATAATGGCGAAACCTTGGTGTTTTTTTAATAGCAAAACCATTGAAAAGAGTGAACGCTGGCCAGCTCGACGATAACAGCAAGGTAAGGCATGATGTAGGATATTAACATTTTATCAAGGCCACCTTTGAATAAAAGAAAAGCCAAGCAATTAGTCTCCGTCGCGTCTAAATAATTATTGCTTCCTCTGTATTCGGGATGGATATTATCCTTGTCATTGTCTAGTCAGACTATAGTGGCAAGAGCTTTCGTTGTTGTTTTTTCCTTTTCGTTTTCGTTTTGGCTGGATGGTACTTATCATAGTAACAAGAAGTGAAAAAAAAAGTAAAACCACCGACCTAGCAGACTGTATAGGCCTACATAGTATATATATACACGATTAAATTCTTTAGGTTTGGTTTATAATAGTTTAGTTAGTTTGTTGAGTTTTGCCTATTTCTCACTACTTAATCATCGATTTTGAAATAAAGCAGAAAGACTCAAAATTATGGTGCAAGAAATTTTAGAAGATGTTTACTTGCCTCTAATCCTTACATCTTTCGTACAGAAATGCTATTTTTTAAGACCCACGACCCAGAAATTTTGCCCCCATGATGTAAATGTATAATAAGACAATGTATGGTTAACAAAAAAGTCTCTGTTATTAGGAATCAAAAGTACACTAAACTGGAAGATGATGATTCTGCATGTGCAATAGACGCACCTTGATAATTGTGATTGTTAGCACGATCGACAAAGGTGTATTGCTGGGTGTAGTGATAGGCGTCTTGCATCAACGTGCTTGTATGCGAGTGTATATGCCAATATGTGTCGACTGTGCTTTATAAAAGAGGACAAAAAACTGGGTTAATTTTTCTTTGGGATTAGTTTGAATAAGGCTATGATACTCTGCCTTTTTAATAGCCACGTACTTCATGACTTGGTTTTATTAGTCAAATTATCATCATCATACCTTGTTATCATCATTATTGTCGCATTGTTCTATGTAAATATGAATGTGAAAATGAACATTATGTATGAATGAATGAATGAATGAATGAATGAATGAATGAATGAATGACGTTGCACCGCCACGGTGTCATGAAAATAATAAGTCAAACGAAACATAAATGGCCGCGGGGATTCATTTACTCCGTCTGCGATGGTTTTATAAAACTTTGCGCAGGATTTTACACCTAAACCCGTAGAGTATGATATATTGTGGTAATATTGAGTGTGATGCGACGTCTGAGGCATGCTTTACATTAAAGCTCTAGTGATAGCAGGGAGGTGATAGCATCGTCTATAATGGCGTCGTATCTTTCTTTTGTCTACTCATCGATTTTTCACGTAGATAATCTGATACGGTAACCATCTGAATGGGTAGATTGCACCGTGGTAATTGATGCTCGAAAAGATGGGTGCTGTAGACAATGGCGTTTCCAGAAACAAAATGCATGAAACAGTAATATTCTTATTTGGTATACATTTGTAGACTATATACGCCATTGAAAAGGATGTCAAAGGTTCGAATCCCACCATGCATCCACGAACATCTTCAGACAAGATGTTTTCTATATAGAGATGGTCCCCATATAGGTGTTCATAACTGGGTGCCTGGCAATGCTACGAGTAATAAGGATAGCAGAGCCCTGTGGGAGACCACTGCTTACATCAAAAAGGCTATTATCCCATAGGCAGAATAAGTCATTCATCATCAATTAGGGTATATAGGCATAAACGTTAATGATAATATGATAACGGGAAATAGACGTAGAGCATTAATGACATAATGACGTAATAATGCAGGCGCATGGGTCATGTGAACGACTATAGTGTGTAAAGTAGAATGAATAATCTCGCTGCTTCATAATTCTTTGCTCACATTTTGATTTCTAGGAAACAACCCAAAATCCTTTGGGATTGCAAATTACACAGAAATACAAAGTTTGATTTAAAGATTTTGGTAGTCTTATCAAAATCTTCTGAAACTGCCTCAAAATGATCTGCGGATTGTTTGAGGTTAAAAAAATAGTTCTTATATCATATTCTTATATGTTTTCTTCACATTGTAAAAGAGCGAGTCACATTCATTTCAGACAACAAACAATTTGGAGAGAAAAATGATAATATATATGTTTTGACTAACTTTCTCCCCACAGTATTGATACGCAGTAGGGTTGTGCCACGATGAAGGGGACAGCTAATTACGTAAGCATTACGTTAACGCCATTAACTGAATGTTTGATGTATCCATCACAAGATACTTATAATAGCTTATACCACCCCTAGCTCTTCTTAACGTGAGAATGAATGAGCGTATACCACTTTCCATAATGGTTCGTCATCTCATCTTACGTGTATTCTCCTGAAGTCTGTTAGACAATAATTGCATAATATGCAAATTGGACTTGGTAATGATGTCATGGCTATAGTTCGACCTGTAACCAATACTTAATACGTGCACTTGTTATTGCATGAATTCAACGATAAGAATTATGTTCTTCGCACAAAATCTTATTTGGGTGGCTATGATTTGGCATTGTGACTTTGTGAGCGTATTATTATTTCAAATGGTTTTAATCGCAGAGGTGTATAGATGGAGGACTTTTACGATACTTTTTCATTTCATAATGTTCAAACCAATGGTACGGTTGTTGGCGATGTTCTTGTTGTAAACATTTTGTTTACATCTTGAACATACTTCCGTCAAATGCTCCGTTTCCCCAACTGTAAATATTTTTTTTTTTGTAATAGATTAGTCAGGGCTTGTTCAGCATTTCTCAGCACAGATCTGTATTGGGTCATTTCAGTGGGAAAGACTTTATTTTGAAAGTATAAAAACTTAGTCGTTGTCTACTAGTAAGAATCAGCTTGATTACACATTAGTAAGCACGATAATGATACAAATGATTAACCTGTGATAACTGGGGCTAAATATTGACGATTTCTTCAGATCACTACGATCAGATCAACAATGGTCATACAAATGTATTTGTATGATTTTGTATTTCTGTATATTGTATTCCCGTCTTAGCAGACCCCCTCTCTTATAATTGGTCTCGATCCAGAAGTTGTATTTTGACTACCAAGTTACGTGACGACGGACATCAAGTGTTTAGAGCCATGGTGTATATTCTGGTATTAATCATTAACAGGTGTGCATTATTTGCTCTCTTTCTACCACTTAAGACAAGAGGATATGGAATGTCCATTTCTAGTAAACCTGCCTGCTTTATGTGACCGTTGGGCAACTTGACGTACAACCGAAGTTGGATTAAAAATTAATCTTTGCCAAGTTGACTGAGTTATACGTTCTTGTTTGGCGTTGATCGCGTCCGGTATACTCCTTACTTCTTTTCTTTTCGCTTTTCTTTGTTATCTTCATAGATCAATAAACAACAGGGCACTCTGAAAGGTTTAGATTTTTCTTTCTTCTATCGCCTGCGTAATAGTCAAGTTGACATGGAATGTTAAAGACACCAGCTCTCTTCTCGTTGCTATGGTAGCACACTTGATTTCAATGTGCATGAATTACTTTTCGACTCCTGTTACACAAGCATCCTCTCCGGAAAGATTAAATTCATTACGACGTATATTCGTTTAATCCATCCCGTATTCTGAAATAATATAAGATACCATTCATGTTGTTATTTTAAATTGACAAAGAAAAGGAAAGAAAAGAGAAAAATTGGACCCTATTAAAAAGATACCGTTCAACGGCTATAGAAGGAATATTCTTATAGATTGTTATTAAAGTTCTTCTGTTGAAACTGTTCATACGTCAGAATGCATTACGCTCCCAAAGTCATGATTACAGGCGAAACAAAGTAAAAACAAACAAACACAAAAACAAAAGATAAAAACAAAAATGCTGCAGGAGTGTTTTTAAAAATCAGATCAACATTATGCTCCATCTGAGGGGCACTTCCCTGAAGAATGTTGTTGTACAAAGACGAATGTGACTTTCGAGAGCAGTGTTTCTTATGATGTGTATTGCATGCGAAAAAATATTGTCTCCAGCACGACGACGGTCTATAGAAATTAAGGGTTGCGTAAGAGATGCAACATCTTGTTCAGATGGTAACACATTTCTTTGACACACACGCACACACACACACACACGCTTTCTTCTGACAAAGTGCGTGTTAATGGAGATAGTCGTCCCAACTAATCCCCCCCCCCCCGCGTAATAACAGTCACGCTGCTAATGTTAATGATTATCATCAATATTTTACTTGAAACAGTATCATAAATGTTTACTTTACCTTCTCTTTCCAACCATCTGGTTCGGTGCCATCGGCAAACGGAATGACAAAGTTTTGTTCTTCTAGGGAAACCTCTCCTCTATTATGATATGAGTCTTTCCCGCTGAGTGGATACGTGTCACTACCGAGCTGCGTCCCCGCAGCTCCCCGCGTCTTCTCGACCGTTTTGTATCCACCCAACGTGCTGTCGACCACGCTGATTTCCGTGTCGGGGATCTCTTCGATGTTGTCGAGGACCAAGCCCTCCCTTAGTGCTGCCCAGGCGTCTGTCGTATCCTTGTAGACCAGCGTGTGACCCCTATCGGTCCCGTCGTAGTAGTGGGGAACTGACGGTCTCCGGAGAACTTCCGGAGGCTCGCTCAGGCTGCTCTTACGAGAGTCCGACTGCGGTTTCTCGGCAGGTGGTGTCACCCCGTGGTCGATTTTAGACCCGTTCAGCGCCTCGTTCTTCAGTCGCGCATCCCTCGCCATGATTCCCAGTTTTCCCACCCCCTTGGACACCCGACGGAAATCCTTGATGGCTTTGCTGGTCCGGACATTATCCTTGTCTTCCGACTTGCTTACCGTGACGCCCATGGCGGCGGCAGTTTATTTCGACGGTGCGAGATTGGCACTGTTTTATAAATGATTATACCAACGCATCATTCGACCTACTTTACACTGTCAAAATTATCATCTCAAACTTTTCCAAATAGAGCATGTGTGGAATCCATACATAGTCGTCTCAAGATACCCGCCTCCCTTTTAGAAGGCCTCTGTCTATGAAGCATGATGGTAGACGCTAGACGGTGACAGGTTGCGTAAAGCGTCTCTCATCTAGAGCTGAAAGAAAATTGGATAATAAGAGGCTTAGTTACTACACGCTGAGTCGGTCCTGTCAACTGTAACTGGTTATCCCTTCTCTGTCCGACAAAGGAATGGATGAGTGTGAAGTGTAGTCAACAACACTAATTCTTTTCCCCGTAATTTGTGCCGGAAAGGCGTCCCAGGCGGATTTTGCTCTGCCTACGTACGTCACCCCGGGCGTAGCATCTTTGAAAGATACCCAGTCGAGTGGTATCCTCAAGTGTGTCGGTTAATCTCTCGATAGATCACGGGCAAACACCTATCAAAGATCGGTGATTATTTGAATACCACCTCTTTTTTAGCTCCTGAGTTCAAAGTAGAGATGGGTTGGAGGTCGACACACGCAAATCGGTCCGCAAGTCCAAGAGGGATAACCGAGCAACTCCAAACACCGGGAGATCTCGCTGCGTCCGTCGTCTCGCGAAAGAGGTTTACTCGAATCTGAATGACTTGGTTGCCACATACGCACAACACTAGCACCGCTTTTCGCCTGCGGTCACGGTCCGTGGAGCGCGTAAATAATAGACCGGAGGGTCTGACGAAGGAAAAGGGTATGTCGTGCCCTCGTGTGCTATCGTCGACACGCCGTAACCATTCATCCGTTGAGTTCGAAGCGTCCGTGGAAAGACGCTCTCGATTAATCCTCAGAAACTCTCTTTTATGTGCGACCCGAACGAGCCAACAGCATTTCTTTCTTTCCTTTGTTTCATCTCGATTGGCCTATTGATCGGCATTAATTGACTGTTCACGGAGCGTCCGTTCGACGTCAGGGGAAAAGGATGTAGCGGGGAAGGGAAGCACGAGAATTAAGGCGGCTTCAAAGTCCATTATTACTTGAGAGAGTAACTGATGATGTCATAGAAAACGTGATCAAGTGTAGTCACACATCCTTGACCACATGTTAATAAGTATACAATAGAAAGCTTGGGCTGATGGTTTCTAAGTAGGCCTATATTATCCAAGAGTATTTCAGTCCTTTACACTATCTTACGGGTCTCTAAGGCGGCGAAGCCAGGCTAGCAAGCACCGTACCGAGAACTTGATCGATGATGAACATCGCCATCGATTGTATACACGTGCCACCTGTACTTTACCAACATTAAGTTGTTTTCTGGAACTCGAGTTAAGGGTATGGAACTAGTCCGTTTTATGCTTAGAAGTAAACTAAAAAACGATGAAAATGTAGATCACATTAGCCAATTTAACTCTTCGTTGGTTATGACTAGAAAGTGCACATGCTCAAAGAGTTAATGGAATGTTTTCGTTATTATGCTGACTGGTTTTTAAAAATATAAACCAGGAATATTAAAAGTTGATTATACACAACTGTAGAGAAAAAAAAAGTCTGGAACAAACACAACCATTTACTTTCCAACGTACATAATTGCTTTGAAGTCTCTTCACGCCGACATGATGATATTCGATACATTCGACAATGGGGTTTCAAAATCATAACGTAACGGTTCACGTTATCATTATGGGATTGTTTGTATCTGTACTGTGTTTTATTCCTTTTTTTCTTAGTTTGTCACATAATTACTATGGGACATGCAGGAATAGGCGTGTAAAAATCGAATATAAGTTGCCAGTCTGCTTACACTCTTTGTGTATAGTAATTTTTAGGTCTACAGGAAGAGGTGGAATGCAGGCTTTTCGATTACTTGCTCTGTATACTTACTTACTTAGTTGCCCTTGATGTCCGTTCAACGTCATAACAGCAATTTGACAAACCAAAATAGGGGAAAATAGTAAGTATACATTGAGTATCAAATCTTTAGTCAAGTTTAGTATGAAAAATAAACAAAGAAACAATGGCGCTCCGATAACATCTTTACAAAATACTGTGTGAATTTTGTTCACTTTGGTCTTTTCCTTGAAGAAATTAAAATTATAGAAATTAATTAAATGAGATATAAGAGCGTGGCCGTCTTTTGAAGGATTACACTTTGAAAGAGTTTATGTTTCCTATATATAGTCTTTCTTTGTCAGAATGTAAAAAAAAAGAAGTCTGCTATGCCCTCGGGATTATTGGAAAATTACCTATTTTCTCCTTTCAGCACCGCTTTGTATATGGATCCTTTCTAGAAATATATGGCAAGAATGATTATATTCTCCAATTGAAATATATCTTTCTAAGGCTTGTATCGCATTAACTCCCTCGGGAGTTTCTTGTCTTGTAAGCAGCCATTCAGTAAAATGCGGGCTCAAAGAAAAGCTCGTTGAATAGCACTCATCTTCGGCTAACACCAATAACTCAATTCATTTCTGTCATTACCCGAGGGATCGTCATGATCGTTTTAATCACTCGGCTCGTGTAACAATGATCAGAGCGGAGAAAATGAACGCAATAACAGTGCCCAGTTGTCTCTTGACACGGCACTTATTAATATCGTTTGTTTGACTGCACCGTCGTCTGTTGGGTAGCTGCTTTTATCAAAACACAGTCGAAAAGTGCTTTGAGGGCGTTAAGTGTCGTATAGCATCGATTGTATCCATACACTCTGTGCCGTTTTATTATTGACATCATTCCCTGAAGTCCAATTAGAAAAGCGTGCAAATTCAGATGGAAGAATATCGGCCCAGACTTGCGCTGTGGGAGTGAGAGATGGACTGCGTGAACGATTAAGATGAAGCTGTGATTCTGATTGATAATTATGACTCATTTGTTATGTTTCTGGCAAAGTGAGGGAACATTTTTTTACGTGATTCCCGTTATGATTGTTTGTTTCATGACATGCTTTGCATCTGCAATTACGTGAACGTCAACAAACAAACAAACAAATTCACCATTAAAAGTGAAACAAAATAATTGTATGAGGTTAGATGATAAGTACAATTATATGAATATTAGACGGGTACAATACTATATCATATTGTGCAGTGAATCTTATCGTAATGGTAAAGTGGTATATATTAGTGTAAAATCCATAGGACAGTTTAAATTCAAGATCAAGGCTAATCTATATATGAATGTAACGAAATATTTGTGTTTGTCGAGGGAATTAGGAAATGGGGATGAAGAGATCGATAACAACCATCTGACAGACATTTGCTACTGCTTTCAAAATATCAAAATCAAAATCATGCATTTTGGACTATTCGAACTTCGAAATATCCATGCATGTATAAGATTTTAAACGT
Organism: Diadema antillarum; assembly: GCF_040938485.1. NCBI lineage: Eukaryota > Metazoa > Echinodermata > Echinoidea > Diadematoida > Diadematidae > Diadema > Diadema antillarum. Next base: position 4,602,944 of record NW_027271069.1, on the reverse strand, counting down.
GTTTTTAAAGTTTCAACGTCGCTGTACCCACGATTTTGTATCATGACTCTGGCTCGGTGAGTGTTTTATCGAGGAGGGTTATACATTGTTTGGAGTTGAATTTATAGCGGTCCCTGCCCCGTAGAAACAGAGAAGGATATTGACTCTTCTTTTATACATGAGGTTCTGGTTCCAAGGCATTGTAATTGATGTGGTATAAATAGAGAAGGACATCAACAATGCATGATGCAGGAAATCGATGACATTAATCTCACTCAAACAATAAACTGCACCCGCTTAGATTTTTGCTTTCTCCATGCACGGCCAAACATTCGTCTGTTTCTCTCTTCCTTCTCCCCACCCCACCCCTATACCCTTTACCCTCTCTAATTCTCCTGCCCTCCCTCTCTGTTTCACCTTCTGTCTCCATACCCCACCCCATTTCTTAAGAACTGTCTTCAAGTGAAGGTAAACGTGCCTTGTAGTGCGTTAAGTCGGGCGATGACATTCAGAGTGAAAGGAAGCCACACAAAACACTCACGTGCACTTTGTGATAGCTGCTGGAAAGGAGGTTGCGCAATTCGATAGAAACCGTCGTTAGCAACGCGGGAATAGATGGGGCAACTCTATACAAGTGACACGTTCGCCTTTGTTGGTTTTTCTCCAATAGTTCTCTCGGTTTTGATCTTAAATTTTCCTGAGCGATATCATACTGATGAAATATATAAAGAAAATGTGTTCTTTTCGTGGACTTTTGCATAACCGGTGTCATTTACTTATTCTTCGTTGTGAGCAACGACTATATAGTCAGGGTTTAGAAATCTTTCAATGAGTACTGTATTGTAAAATACGATTGTAAAGCAATCGTTGGCAACTCAGTGGTATAGAAACACATTAACTTGGTGAGCAGGTAGTACGTGTTAAATGTAGTTAATGTTCATCTTCATAAGAGAATCATTGACGAAAAGCGAAAAAAACTAAATATACAGTGTGATTCATCATTACACCAACAATGCTAATCCGTCTTCTTATGTTTTATCCGAAAACAATCACACACTTTTCTTAATAATTATGTGACTTCAACGAAATAAATTAATATCAAAATTATCAACATTCATGTCCAGTAATAGGTTATTGCATGAACAGACTTTCTTCAACATTTTCGAGTTAAAGAGCGCAAAGAAAGAACATAACAAACAGAACAAGACAAAAACAGGACGTGAAGATAGAATTTATCATAACTAGGATATAGTTTAGGGAATAGACGCTCATAACTTTGGTTTTATAACCTTATTGTCCCTCATCAAATTACTATCAACTGGAGTTCAATACCAATAAGAGATATTTTGCTCTCTATTATGTGGTAGTCATACTCTAAATCAGGACAGAGAATGTTCATTTCTTCAGTACAGAAATGTATTCCCCCATTCCCCTCATTAATTAGCTCTAACGGTTAAGACAGCAACTTTTCACTAAATATCCACCCTTCTACTTTTCAAATTCAAATTCAACTCAAATTTCTTCTTCTATCTAATCAACGGTGACTTTGTTGATTGATGTCATGAAAATATCATATATTTCCAGTTTACAAATGCTTTTAAATTTAGTGTGGATAATTTTCATTTGATCAAATTGTAACGAGTTACTCCGATGACTGTACATTCTCAGTTTATTCTAGTATTACGGAATCCACTTAACGTGCATTCCATGAATTATGTCGAGCAAATATAGGCCTACTGGTTGTCAAAAACAACTTTTTTAAAAAAAATTTTGTTACAAAGATTTGGGTACAATTTGTCAGTAAACCATGCTTGGATAAAAGAAGTTGAAGAAATCGCGTTAGTGGACTCTTATTCATCTTCTTTTTTCTTGTCTTTTTAAGAGACGGTGTGGACACCAGGCCCCCATTTCATAGAAGATGGTAGGATAGCAACTCTTACTGGAATGCTAACTTTCCATAGCAACCCATAGCAACAGCCAATCAGGAAGCTGGATTCTTGTCGTTACCATGACAATTGACATTCCACCAGCTTGCTTTGGCTACAAGAAATTGAAGAAATCGTGCTAGTCATGTTCGTGAACTCTTCTTTTTCTTCTTCTTTTTTTTAACATGCAGTTGATGTTGATACCAGGCCCACATTTCATAAAAGAAGGTAGGATAGCAACTCTTGCTGGAATGACAACTTTCCATAGCAACAGCAAATCAGGAAGCTGGATTCTTGTTGTTACCATGACAATTGCCATTCCACCAGCATGCTTTGGATTCAAGAAATCAGCGGAGAAATCACGCTAGTCATTGTTAGTGGACTCTCCTTTTTGTTTTTAAACATGCAGTCGATATTGATACCAGGTCCCCATTTCATAAAAGATGATAGGATAGCAACTCTTGCTGGAATGACAACTCCCATAGCAACAGCCAATCAGGAAGCCGGATTCTTGTCATTCACCGAGAGTCGCTGTAGTATCCATGTTGTATACCATGTACGTGTAATGTACATTGTACTGTACTAGAATTTTCTTGAACAGCGGGTATTGCTCCGGTATAAGAGGGCGACATGCAAGGATTTTGCTCCAGCTCCGTAGGTCAACCACTAAGACCGCGCATCTGTGCAACAAAGAGCGTTTAAATATATAGTTTCTCTCCACAGGACCTTTTTCCCACATGTCCTCCTCCTCTTCCTCAAATTACCTAACATCTAATTTTCTACATTTCGGCTTGCCGTCTTTCTCTCCCTCCATCTCTAACCCCCCCCCCCCCCTGCTACCACTGCAGCTATACTACTCACCGCTTACAGTATGGTATACCCAAGATATCTCATACCAACCTATATAGCAACTTCTATATTTTAGGGGTTTTTCCCTCCTTCTCCTCCTTCTCCTTCTCCTCCTCCTCCTCCCACGCCTCGATCACGATGAATTGAAGCACAAAAGTGACAAATTCTAAAAAATGAGTATGGTGCATATTTCAATCAAACAAATCCTGAATTTGTGCAATGCGAAAAACCTATTCATATCAGCAAAAGTTTATTTGTTTGTTTGTTTGTTTGTTTGTTCAATTAGGCATCCCATGCACGGTTAAGAAAAAAAAAAAACTTATGTGCACATACATTCTATTATGTATATGTGTATATAGGCATATTGTACTTACATAATAAACCTTGCACCGGCCGTGCATAAATCATACTTTATGAACTGTCCTTGTGAACAGTACACTCATACCACATATATCTGATTATGGGGAGGCGCATTAACATTTATACAAAATAAATAAGGGCCTATGTGATTGGAAGTGGCAACATCTGTAGGCCCTACACGATATTTCCTTGGTCTTTGTTGCTACAATCATTTAGTTCTCAAATAAAGGAACTATGCAGCTAGTGCAAAGGCATATTGACTTGTACTGATAATAACACTATTATCATCACTCACGGTGACCAAAATGAAGGCCCGTGTCTCAGTATGTTTAATAATATTTCTGTCTTTCTTCATATTACTTGGGTACGCTCACAAAAAGAAAAACAACAACTTCCAAACCAAAATCTTGCCAGCGACATCATCTGTCAACCATTGTTAAGTAATATGATTAACATAATTATGGAATACACATTCCCTGCACTGTGTCTGTTGTTACAAGTACAGTACTAACATAGAAACAAGCAAGTTACGCTCAGATTCAGGATAAGGTGCTTAATGTGGAAAATGGTTGACAGGAATGTCAGACAGGATCTTGGTTTGGAAGTTTGTTTTTTGTTTGTTTGTTTGTTTTTTTGTTGGTAAGATGTATAAAAGCTTGTGACTCCGAATGAAATACACATCCCAGCAAACACATAATGTTTTTTATAACGTTTCCTAAACGATTTTTGAGGTTCCATACGTCTTCATATAAAATGGAAGTTTTTAAAACGTACATACAACGTCAAAGTTGGGACTTAGCATTTAACGCAAAGCGCAGGGTTTTTTTGAAAACGTCTTAAAAAGTCAATGGACGCTACAAAACGTTTTTATTATGTCTGCTACGTCTTCGTCCTTTATAAACGTCCACAAAACGTTTTTATTAGGTCTGCTACGTCGACTTCGTCTTTATTGAACGTTTAAAAAACGTTTTTATTTGGTCCGCTAAGTGTTCGTCATTGGTCTTTTTTATCATGAATAATCATGCATATTTATGAATATTCAAATAAGAAAATATGAGATTTGAAAACTAGTGGAAATAGATAAAAGACAATGAAATCTAAAGATTTATGCTGGATTCAAACTTTCTGTGTTAAAAATAAACTTACCTACGTTATTGTTCAGTTATTCGTAATTAGTTTAGATTGTGTAATGAAGAGGTATTTTCATATGTTAATAGGCCTAATTAAGGTGTGTGTGATCTAATTTTAGTAACCATGTCTTCATGCATTACAACATTTTGCTGGTATATAAAAGAATGTGATACAGATTCATCAATTGGGAAAAGGATGTAGTGTAATAGGTAGAGGTGGTGGGACATTAGGAACATGTTAGGATAGGATTATATAGGTTTAGGATTAGGGTACATTAAGCCCAGATTGCGTCTGTATAATCTCATAACTATAATTTTTTTAAATACCCAATGAAAAATAAACATTAGACGTTCTTAAAAGGTTTTCTGGACGTTCTAGACGGATATTCTGGTATCTGGTCTTCGTATCGGAAGGACGTGTTTTCATGAGCTCCCGGATAAGTGCACTTTTTTCCAGTCAAATAGCAGATTCACAGGACGTTATTATACCATTCTGACGGCAAAAGGACGGTGGTGAGAACTACGTTATTGATTTTTCTTAACTATAGGACATTTTTTAGATTTTGGCCATTTTATCCAAATATTTTGGTCAATTTCTTCACTTGACTTTGTTTATTTTCTGAGCGTGAGCGCGGTATATAAACACTTTGCGCATATTTTCACCTTGGATACTACGCATGACTGTGAGCACGAGTATGCGCAAATTTTGTGTGCGCAAGTGATTTGTGTCAGCTCTACGCGGTATTGCTAAGCCTTCTGAACTGGACTATTATGACGTCACAATGGTCATTGTTGATATAAAATCCCTCCGCGTAAAGGAACTTAAAGCGGAACTCCAGAAACGCGGTCTTAACAAAAACGGTGTGAAAGACACTTTAGTGAAAAGGCTGCAAAGTTCAATAGACAATGAAGTAAACGTAGATTTCCGTCAAACAAATGTCAGCAATGGCAGTCAAATTGACGAGACAAATACGGACAACGGTGATCTTTACGAGCTTTTTAGCCAAGTACTATCAGCCGTTAGCGAACTCTCCATAAGAATCAACAAACTCGAAGCTATCGCAAGAGTTAATAATGAGGAGCTGGTAGAGGAGAAATTAAATCTCCACGGAATAGTGGGAACCGTTTCCAAAGTGCGTCTCCCTGGCCATGATGAGGGACACAAAACGGACAAAACTACCTACACCATCCCGACACAGAATCCATTCGATGTCCTCGCGGATGAGCACGGCGATCTACCTGGGCCTTCTCCTGTGATGTCAACAAGCGACCAAATCAAAGAGTATCGTGAAAGGCACCATCTCCGCTATCTATCTAAGCGACCTGAAGTCATCCTTGGAAACACGAATGCTAGTAAGTCTTCTGACGAATTGTCGACAAGCGAACAACTAAAGCAGTACCGAGAAAGTCATCGCCAAAGACGCTTGGATGTTTCTGTGCTTCCTGAGGCTGCTACCTCGGCGTCAATACCAAATAGCGGCCAGGTAAGTGAGTGCCCGGAAGACAATAGACAACGCCATGTCACTGAGTTACCAGATGTTGTCATCGTATAGTAGAGCAGATAAGCCCTCAAAATCACGTGAATTGTGCAAAATTTGACTAAAGCATGAAACTTTCACCAGTGTTAGTACTTACCATAAGATTTATTTTAAGATCGGGAGGTAAGTCTGATTTGACCTCTGATGACCTCCAGAGGTCAATGTACTTTAGATATCAGAAAATCGATGTTTTAGACATTTGTGAATGATATATGTGGTTATGTTGCACTAAACATGCATTTATACCACGCTAGTGTAGGAACATGTTGACCGAAAGATGTCGGTCTGTATCTGGTCGTCGGGGAAATGCTCCGCGGAGACTGCGTCTGGCTTCACGGATCCCCTCCTTATTAATAGGAGAGCGATAACGTTAAAAAAATAAAAGACTCCTCCGGACAGACGGATCTTTCTGTCTATAAGAATGCGTCGACTGACCTCGCAGTTTGCAGTCTTTGCAATATCAGTTATAGCTTTTTAGAGGATGGCATTCACGAACGTCGCCGATATCTTCTACATCATTACGTTGATTTAGAGTAATGTATAATGCCCTATTTTAGTGTGGAGTGAAACCTCATGCAATATATTCGGTGGCATTGTTTGCATGCGATTGTGTTTCAGACCTTCTTCAAGGATCCATCGCAGAGACTCGCACTGCACGCCGGGTCTCTCGGGTCACGCGTGATTTCTTCGCTGCTAAACAACGATGACATGCAGCATACCATACGACTGACCAAGAACTGACCATAGACGAACAATCAGTTGTGAAGGGTATGTGTCGCGACTGACCCGATCATGCGATCACTAATTGTGAAGGGTCAATATGTGTACGCATATTGCTGGCGTGGAGCGCCTCATGCCCATTCATGAAATATTTTCCAATTTTCTGACGCATTGATTATACGAATGCATCTTAAATGTCCATAGAATCGTATTTTAATTGATTTAAATGGCTAGAATTTCTTGTGATCCAAAATGAAGAAGAAGAAAAATATAGCCATAAAAGAAAGTGAAAGGAGATGGAATCAAACGATGAAAAATACAACAAAACAAAATGGTTCCACGTGGTAATCTGGGAGTTAAGGAATGCTCAACCATGATAATTCCCTCTACAGCATTCTTTTTTTAAGGGATAAAAAAACTGAGACGAGCTGAATCAAACTGAGAAACAGAGGAACAAAATATCTGCTTAGTCGCGTGGATTGGTGATAGCATCGTGCCAGCACCTCTCAGTATACCATGGAGGACCCATAGGCCCCTATACCTCCTTAGCCCTTCGTTCCTGCTCCCAACACCACCAGAAGTTAAAATCCGATTTCAATCGGTCTTTGGACAGAGATAGAATCAGCCTCTGTAGTATTTGGGGGAAGATTTTGATCTAATATCAATTGATGACATTAGTATGATTCAGCAAAAGGTGCAGCCGTCCTCTTGAGCAAGTGTCACCTTTATTGCCGATATAAGTGCAATTTGCCAATGGGATTATTTCTTTTTCTTTAAAAAGAATCCAGAATTCTTTGCAAGATAAGTTAGCAACAGTATCATCCAGCTACTGTTTGACTTCAGAGGAAAAAAATCCTAGTGGCAAAAATGTTTTACCGCTGACGTTTACAACCACTGGTATCTGACATGTTTATCCCTTATATTTTTTTCCCTCTTACGTTTATTCGATTAATTTGGCCTCTTCCTTGGCACAAGTCTGACACTAAATACACTTGAGCGCGCGCGCACACACACGCACACACACAGAGACACAATTACTACATGTACTATAGCCTCTGTATATGCCTGCATGATAGAAAACTTGATGATTGGTAATGGTTGAATTGGTACCTTGTCGATTTCATTTCGTTTTAAAGCGCGGTCGTGGAAAATGACTGCATTTATGCATGATGGAGAATAAACGCTAACTCTAGATAATGTTGTGTATTCCAAATGCATGTGAGAAGTGCAAGTGTACAGTATTATTGACATTCATGCACTTTATAATCTGTGCATGTCTGTGAGAATAGTTCTCTTTCCCCCAAAAATATAGATTTTAAAAACTTTTTATCCTAGAAAAGACATAATGTGGAGGCCTCAAATTACGTAGGCCTATCTGCTGGTCAAAAGTTATTTGTTCACAAAACACTCAAAAAGATGAGATAAAAGAAGTGACAGCCACTGCAAAAGCGGTACACTCGTGATGAACCAACAACCTCTCCCCATTCCATTTTCATCACCATGCTGATCGGTTTCCCCCAATACTATTTATTCACTTCAATTTAAACATTATGAAAAAACAGTTATCAATTTGGTATTACTGTACATCGTAACAACAACAAAAAAAATCCTTAATATAATAGCATTTCCGCACTTGGAAATAAAAAAAATTAACAAGTTAATGGCTGAAAACACACATTTCATTTTTTTTCTTTCTTTGCAACAAATGAAATGAAAACAGTACAGCAAAATTACCAACATTAAAAAAGGAAGTAGGGCCTATAATTATATTTACACGCGAAGCAACCTATCACCAAAACAATGGCCCATAATTACCTTTGCAACTATTCTACAATTAAAATATTTCCCCTTCCTCTTTGTTGTTGTTGTTGTTGTTGGTCCGTGTATCATACAGTGTATGACTTGCAGGGGCGGATCCAGGAATTCCGTAAAGGGGAGGCGCCTTTACAAATTTAAAGGGAGCGCACGCGCACTCCCCTTTTCTCTTTTTATTTCTTTTGATTTAACCAAAAAAAAAAGGGGGGACGCGCTCTCGGTGCGCCCTCTCTGGATCCGCCACTGACTTGGTTCGGTTGTTGTTGTTGTTGTTGTTGTTGTTGTTGTTGTGGTTGTGGTTGTGGTTGTTGTTGTTGTTGTTGTTGTTGTTGTTGTTGTTGTTGTTGTTGTTTAGTGTACATTGTATCATATGAGTTGTTCTTTCGGTAACCCTATTAGAGGAGTCAGTCCACAGTGTTTGGCCACGTCGACAGATCGGTCATTGCTTGCTTTTGTGTTCCTGGTTTTGGACGCATCCACTTGGAGATCTGAGGGCACACCACGACATTGCTAATTCGTCTAGACTAGACCTAGTCCCTTTACAGAGGAACTCCAAAGTCGTCATAATTGTGTAGGTTGCCCTCTACGTTAAACTTGACACCACTAGATTATTTAATCGGTAAAAGAGAAAATTTCGCTACAGGTTAAGATTCATTAAGAATTCTAAAGAATCATGAAGATTCTTCACACAAGTTTCATTCAAGCAGTTTTGAGTGCTGACACTTCTTGAACGAATGAATGTTTTCGTGCAGATCACTATCAAATAAACATAAAGGGCAGTAAAAGGCAGCAGCTTTATCCATATTATGAATAAGTTGTATCTGTGAGGGAACAGATTATGAAGAAAGTTGAAGTTGAACCTGCTATTTCATTTTCTCTCATGGTTTGCAAATTAAAAGGCTAGACTTCTTTCCAGTTGGTACATATTCAGCTGTATAGGACTATTCAAAATTATCATTTGTCTCCAACATATCGAGATATCGTCTTTTTGACATTTGCAATCTAGGTACAATGTATATTGTAAACCGCTGACTCTACCATTGTCTACCAAGAAAATATAATCCATCCATTATTCGTTTCCATACTGAATCCATGAGAAAACTCTATTTTACACAAAGCGTTGGAACACAGTGTTTAAATCAAACAATATCAAATCTTCACTCGCACCTCATACAAAGAACACCTTCTGTCATTTTATCTTTTTTTTTAATTATGTCGATCATCTTTATAATTCAGCAAATATATTTCATAAGAATATACATAAAACAATCTTTTTACATAACTGATACACAAATGATTTTAGCACAGTTTATAATACGCGTGAGTTGTTAATGAAAAACCTCCAAAACAAAACTCATGATTACCATTTGAAGAGGACATAGTACGCACTTCAGAATCAAGCCAACCTCTAGCCTTTTGCAAAGGCAGCCTCGCTACAGGCGAGCTGCGAGAGTATATAGCGAGCTCGCTCACATCCGAGACCAATGGCTAATAATCACAATAACTGAAAACGAAAATGCATTTTGCCCAAAGTTCTCCCCTTATACCAGTACAGAAACATAACATTTGCACATACCTTTTGGTGATATTTCTCTGTTGGGACCTTGCAACGCTGGGCTAGCTATAACCTCGAAAGGAGAGCTAAAATATCCACACAATGGTATAAAAAAAAATCAAGAATAACAACTGCCCGCAACAAAAAATGATGTTCCTGTTGCCGGTCGATATGAATATGCACAAGACTTGCGGGCAAACGATGCCATCATCTCACAGAACTCACTATACATCTCACATCCTCAGAAATACATTCATAACAATTATCTCACACCACAGGTATATTATTGTTACCGACCCCACTCTGGCTATACTAGTAGTACTGTATAGAAGAGGATCACGTCTACATCTACGCGCACGCACACAATACACACACAAAAAGTCTCACATACATGACATCGTATTGTATATACCGCACACACACCGACTCGTCCAACTCGTCCATGTGAACACACATAATGGCCGGTCGAGGGATGTTTCTCAACAAACACGTGAAACAAAAAATTCTAATACGATCTTACCACTCTTGCAGTGTTTAACAGGGGAAAATCCAATCCCTTTTTCAGAAATTACATGAATTTCAAACTGTATCTCGCCTGTAGAGTAATCAAAACAGTGGTTGTTCATAAAGAGAGTTTACTCTCTTTCTCTCTTTAAGTAGGCATTATCTATTATCTGAGTATCTTGGCGCTTTACAATCTTTATTGAAGTTCTGTTTTCTCTATACTTAACCACCAAACTACAGCATGTATGAAATTGCTTCAAGTTGTCAAACAACATATTAACTGAATCATAAAGTCTTAACAAAATGCACAGAAATCATCATGACGATAATCTTAATGGAGATGTACCTTTAAATTCTGATGTATTTCTAAGACCAGTGGCTAAAGTTTCTATTGATATATTAAAGGAAATATACGGGCATAAAGGGTCCTCTTGTCTGACTCCCCTGGAAATGGGAAAGTACCCAGATGATATGCCATTATTGAATACACATCCTTCAATGTTACAGTATAAAAAGAGATTTAACCCCTTAGATAAATGTTGGACCAAATCCCACAGCCTTTAGTTCTTTATAAATAAGCTCATGATCTATTCAATCAAAAGCTTTTCTAAAGTCGACCGATACAATGAAACCTTTGCTTTCGATCCGGTTGAATAAAACATATCACGGACGTTTACCAAAGCCTCTGCAATGGATTTGTAATGAAGACGTGTTGATCTGGACGTAGCATTAAATGTCAGCCTTTTTGTAACTTTGATACGAGTACTTTTGAATAAACTTTTACATCAGCGTTAATCACAGACATAGGTCGACAACTCGAAGAAATTTTTATCTTTCGTCGGTTCCGAAGGTAACGTTACAGCACTTTGCTTTTGATACGAGACAACGTTCTGATTTTTAGAAAGAAGGATTGAAAGACGATAACAAAGGAGTCTATATTGTCCCAAACCCAGCATAAAACTCTTTGGTAAGACCGCCGTTGCGGGATCATCAAAAGAGACCGACACCAAAGAGTCATACGATCTACAAGATCGATATTGAAAAGAGGTCCATGAGTCATACAGCACACGAGTCATATAGACCATGCATGAGCTCGACAGTAGGCAAATAATGTCCATGAGTCTGACACTAGGCAAAAAGGCCCACGAGACTTACGTTGGGCAAAAAGGCCCATGTATCCGACACTACAGGTAAACAAGGAAATGAGTCCGACACTAGGCAAAAAATGGCTCACGAGACATTACGTACATTAAGCCCCGTGATGATCCGGATGTGGCGGACTCGTGGGCCTTATTTTTCTAGTGTCGAGCTCTTGGGCTGTATGACTTGTGGGTTTTATGACTCGTAGGTGTCAGACTCGTGGCATGGTAATTTTCCACTCGGCTTTTCATTCATCTCGACCTGGCACCTTTTTTTGCCATTCCGTGGAAATTGAAAAAAAGAAATAGTTAATTTTTTTTTTGCTTTACTACGTTATTATGTGTAAAAATAATATCTGCCTTTTAAATAACTTTAGAAGCAGCCAATATCTAATTTTAGCTATCTTTATCAATGAATAATTTCCATTTTGTATCTTACCTATCTTCGGCCCGCAACTCATATTCATAATTATTTTTTATCTTTATCAAAATAAACGCCTGGTATTTTCACTTCTAGGTTAGACCATGAGATACCTTGTGTGTTAAAATATATTATCTCGAAGCTAACATTGCCTAACATTGCATCTTTTTTTAAATGGGAAACATCATAATGTTTGATCATATTCGTGGCAAGGTTGTTACGAGGTTAATTCTCCTTTGCAAAGAAAAATCCTTCATCTATTCAAAAATTGCAAAAAAAAAAAAAAATTTAACCCACAATGCCATTTCATTTTGATCGTGACGGTAGACCTACGATAACAAGTCCCATCTGAATGGACGTAACATTTTACACAAAAGAGCTTTGAGAATTATACTAAATACTGATATATTTACTCTTTGCAATAAATCACACCATCACTCATATATTTTTCTTTGTGCCCGCCATGAGCGGACGTGTTTTTTAAGTGCTCCAAAACCCGTGTCGTTTCATCGTAACATTGTGCCTTCACACGGCCTTTAAATCGTTATCTCTCTTCTCCTACTTCAAATTCTTCGTACTGAGTTTGCTGTTGAAGTGCATACCGAAATTCGACGGATTTATAGCCAGTATTTTATTGGAAATTGCAAAGGATCGAATCACTGTCATGGCTCCGACACCGAACACACGCAGCAACAACGGCGTAGCCAGGATTTCATCTTAGGGGGGGCGGTTAGTCTGCGAGGGAGCGAAGCGACCGAGCCCGAGCGAGCGTAGCGAGCGAGGGGGGGAGGGTGTGGGAGGGGGGTTTCCCCCCTCCCACGGTAAGAACTTTTTGCATTTTGATGTTGTAAATGGTGCAATTTGATGCATGTTTTTGCGCGTTTTATCGACGTGATACAGTCCCACTTGTTCATGGTAGCAGTTTATTTTGACGTAGATTAATATTGAACAATTTGCCTATAAAATGGAATAATTCAGATACACTTCTTGTATTGATCCTTTTCACTGAATATCATGAACGCGACTGAACCCGAGCGAGCGGAGCGAGCGAGGGGGGAGGGGAGGGTGTGGGAGGGGGGTGTCCCCCTTCCCACAGTAAGAACTTTTTGCATTTTGATGTTGCAAATGGTGCAATTTGATGCATGTTTTTTGCGCGTTTTATCGACGTGAAACAGTCCCACTTGTTTATGGTAGCACTTTATTTTGATGTAGATTATTATTGAACAATTTGCCTATAAAATGGAATAATTCAGATACACTTCTTGTATTGATTCTTTTCACTGAATATCATGAACGCGACTGAACCCGAGCGAGCCCGAGCGAGCGAGGGGGGAGGGGAGGGTGTGGGAGGGGGGTGTCCCCCCTCCCACAGTAAGAACTTTTTGCATTTTGATGTTGCAAATGGTGCAATTTGATGCATGTTTTTGCGCGTTTTATAGACGTGAAACAGTCCCACTTGTTTATGGTATAGCAGTTTATTTTGATGTAGATTATTATTGAACAATTTGCTTATAAAATGGTATAATCTAAATACACTAGTCTTCTTGTATTGATTCTTTTCACTGAATATCATGAACGCGACTGAACCCGAGCGAGCCCGAGCGAGCGAGGGGGGAGGGGAGGGTGCGGGAGGGGGGACTCCCCCCTCCCACAGTAAGAACTTTTTGCATTTTGATGTTGCAAATGGTGCAATTTGATGCATGTGTTTGCGCGTTTTATCGACGTGAAACAGTCCCACTTGTTTATGGTAGCACTTTATTTTGATGTAGATTATTATTGAACAATTTGCCTATAAAATGGTAAAATTTAGATACATTTCTTGTATTAATTCTTTTCATTGAATATTATGAACGCGACTGAACCCGAGCGAGCGGAGCGAGCGAGGGGGTAGGGGAGGGTGTGGGAGGGGGGTGTCCCCCCTCCCACAGTAAGAACTTTTTGCATTTTGATGTTGCAAATGGCGCAATTTGATGCATGTTTTTGCGCGTTTTATAGACGTGAAATAGTCCCACTTGTTTAAGGTAGCAGTATATTTTAGTGTAGATTATTATTGAACAATTTACCTATAAAATGGTATAATTTAGATACACTTCTTGTATTAATTCTTTTCACTGAATATCATGAACGCGACTGAACCCGAGCGAGCGGAGCGAGCGAGGGGGGAGGGGAGGGTGTGGGAGGGGGGAGTGTCCCCCCTCCCACGGTAAGAACTTTTTGCATTTTGATGTTGCAAATGGTGCAATTTGATGCATGTTTTTGCGCGTTTTATAGACGTGAAGCATTCCCACTTGTTTAAGGTAGCAGTATATTTTAGTGTAGATTATTATTGAACAATTTGCCTATAAAATGGTATAATTTAGATACACTTCTTGTATTAATTCTTTTCACTGAATATCATGAACGCGACTGAACCCGAGCGAGCGGAGCGAGCGAGGGGGGGAGGGGAGAGTGTGGGAGGGGGGTGTCCCCCCTCCCACGGTAAGAACTTTTTGCATTTTGATGTTGCAAATGGTGCAATTTGATGCATGTTTTTGCGCGTTTCATAGACGTGAAGCATTCCCACTTGTTTAAGGTAGCAGTATATTTTAGTGTAGATTATTATTGAACAATTTGCCTATAAAATGGTAAAATTTAGATACACCTCTTGTATTAATTCTTTTCACTGAATATCATGAACGCGACTGAACCCGAGCGAGCGGAGCGAGCGAGGGTGGAGGGGAGGGTGTGGGAGGGGGGTGTCCACCCTCCCACGGTAAGAACTTTTTGCATTTTGATGTTGCAAATGGTGCAATTTGATGCATGTTTTTGCGCGTTTCATAGACGTGAAGCATTCCCACTTGTTTAAGGTAGCAGTATATTTTAGTGTAGATTATTATTGAACAATTTGCCTATAAAATGGTAAAATTTAGATACACCTCTTGTATTAATTCTTTTCACTGAATATCATGAACGCGACTGAACCCGAGCGAGCGGAGCGAGCGAGGGTGGAGGGGAGGGTGTGGGAGGGGGGTGTCCACCCTCCCACGGTAAGAACTTTTTGCATTTTGATGTTGCAAATGGTGCAATTTTATGCATGTTTTTGCGTGTTTTAACGAGTTGAAACAGTCCCACTTGTTTAAGGTTGCAGTATATTTTAGTGTAGATTATTATTGAACAATTTGCCTATAAAATGGTATAATCTAAATACACTAGTCTTCTTGTATTAATTCTTACACTGAATATCATGAACGCTGTCTGTTCAGCAATCAAACAGAAAAAAGCATGCACACGAGGGTGTAGATAGGGGCATATCCCCTCCCACACGAAGGTGATTTTGCGTTTTCAGACCTGAAATTCAGCGATCTGGTGCAAATTTTTGGTGCAATACTTTTTCATCGAAGTGTTAAATTCACGGAATTTAGCTCTTATTCTGAATGTGCACCATCTGTGCGTATGTATAAAGTCTAGTAAGGTAGAGCTTAGGGGAAGGGGGATTCCCCCTCCCGCTCGCGGAGCTTTTGCGTTTTTAGAATTGAAATAAAGCGATCTGGGTATAGCCACAGTCTACTTCTTTGCATGGCAGGGGGGGGGGGGGCGAGCAGGGAGAAGGCGTGGGCGAGTGTTATCTCCACCCTCCCTTCCGATGGAGCTTTTATCTTTTTAAGGTTGAAATTGAGATATCTCGTATACGCATATTTGATGGAATCAACATTTGGGAAATCACCAAAAAAAAAAAAAAAAAAAAACTGATGGGGGGGGGGTTGAGGGAGGAAAGGGTCGATTAAAAGGGGAAATTCCCCTTAAACAGGAGGGAACCTTCAGTTTTCGGAATATAAGTGATAA
Source organism: Diadema antillarum (assembly GCF_040938485.1). Lineage (NCBI taxonomy): Eukaryota > Metazoa > Echinodermata > Echinoidea > Diadematoida > Diadematidae > Diadema > Diadema antillarum. The sequence goes on along the minus strand of NW_027271069.1, from coordinate 4,587,187 downwards.
GTCTTGTGCACTCAGAATTATTCAGAATTTTTTTGTAAATCTAAAAAGTGTACTTAGCTAGGGAAAGAGGCACAGAGGGGGAGGGTTTGGGAGGGGGATACCCCCTCCCAAGCACGAGAGATTTTGCATATTTTGAATTGAAATTCAACGATCTGGTGCACACTTTGAGTGAAATATTCAAAAAAAATATCTTATTTGATGAAAGGTTGCAAAGGAGACCCGCTTCATGTGCATGCATACAGTATACACGCATTTTTTTTTTCCGCCTCCCAAATCCCCGGTCCAAATCTTAGGGGGGGCGACCGCCCCCATCGCCCCCCCCCCCCCCCCCCCTGGCTACGCCAGTGCGCAGCAAGCTCCAAACCGAGGAATTAACGAACGCCGTACGTACTGAACTCAACAGAGCCCTTGAGAGTGACGAGATTGCCAACAAACTGGTGAGTGCGCTTCAAAGGACTCTTATTGAAGAAATCACCCCCATCATCACCAAAAAGGTGACTGAAAACATACGTGAATATGTAGAGTTCGAGCTACAATCTCGAGACAATCTCATTACTTCTCTGGAGACCAAAATTCAAACCCTACTCGACCAACAAGATGAAGCCGAGCAATACTCGCGCAGAAACTGTTTAGTATTTCATGGTGTGGAGGAAAGAGAGAACGAAAATACCAATGAAACCATAATCTCTCTGTGTGACAAAAAACTTAGCATCAAACTCAGCGAAAGGGATATTGACCGAAGTCACAGAATGGGTCCCAGTAAAGAAAAGAAAAGAAGGGGAGTGATTGTCAAATTCACGAATTATCATACAAGGGACCAGATCTACAAGAAACGTAAACACTTGAGGACCTCGCAGGACGGGGCAATCTACATTCACGAAAGCCTAACGAGGTTGAGATCTGAGTTATTCCGCAAAGTAAAGAACAATTTCAGGGATGTCTTGGAAGCACTTTGGACGCAAGATGGCCGCATCCTTTGCATACATAAACAGTCGAAAAAGCGTATCTCAATCACGGGGGAAAGTGACATGCACAAGCTAAACAGTACATAAAGTGAATCTATTCTCTTCGTGTTCACTCGGGACTAAATTCTTCCATTGTACTCATAGCCCGAATTAGCACAGTCTTGCCCCTCTCTTAACAAACTGAGCTCGCTTAATTGAAATTCTCCTTGTGCTGGAAGGGGTGACTTGTTATCACTTGTATTCAGGAAGAAGATGGTCCTACACAACTTGAGCTGAGCGGGAATCTCTCTATTATTGTCGCCTTTTGTCGCGTATTCTACTTGCTCTCCACTGTTGTGTTGTAAACGCTGGCTCGTCTTCTCCTGTGGATCCCTCACTTTCCCACACATCGTCTTGGATTCGTTATCCGCTCTGAAGCGTACACCTATAGCTCGCGTCACGGAGTCATGGTTACCAGCCATTGCGCAAGTGAACCCTATTTATTTTGATCAGCGCCATCTCCAGCCAAGACCACGAGCATTGCGTTGTACGAGGATCTCGCGCTTCATCACTTCTGAATTCGCTGGTGACCGGATGATCAGTCTGCTTTTGCCTGCTTTTGCATGGAACCAGGATCCCGCGGTTTTGTAATGTGTTATCTCGCCTGTGATTGGTTGCTCAGCCATCTCTCGCGCAGTCGACGAGTGTTTGATATTAAGATCCCGCGATTTATCTCATACAATCTCACTTGTAATTGGTCATCCAGTCTCTCGCGGATACCAAGAGGCGTTTCGAAACTTTTGATTGTGGTTTGATTGTTTACTCAACGAGACTAATCTGTAACTCGCCGTCATTTTTTTCTCCTGCCCCATAATACCGCGAACTTATTAACTGATTATTCGAACTCGGGGCCGCAATTCCCAAATTGATCAAAAACCCCCAAACTGGGTAATTGCTCTTTTGATTAACTCAGCAGAATTTATAGTTGATACGGCACGGATTTTCATTTCTTTGGAATTTAAACAGTTCGTGTTAGGTTTTGGAACTGATCTCAATAACCCATAACTATATATTTTTTTTTTCACGCCCTTCCTATGAATCTTATTGTATTTTGCATTACTTCTATGTATTGATGAATGTTTAAATGTTCTTATGTGTAAATGGTTATATGTCATTTCTTATTCTCTTATCTGATAACTATTGTATATCTGAATGGAAACTAGGTCATATACTTGCAAATATCCATGTGCTTCCTGTAAGAAACCTGTCAAGAACAACCAGAAAGGATTAAGATGTACCAAATGCAAACAGTGGCTTCATATTATATGTGCAGGTGTGTTAGGTAAGAGCTATGATGATCCGTCGGAAAGGTTTATCGACTGGCAATGTAATATATGTATTTTTCAACAAATGCCGTTTCATACTCACCAAGAAGATGTCGAAAAACCATCTTCTAAGTCTAGGAATCAATTCAGTCATGCTAAATCAAATATTAATAATTCAAACTATAAGGAATTTAATGGGTGTGGTCTCAAAATTGCCCAACTAAATGTGAATAGCATTCTTAAACATATTGATGAGATTAGGTCATTGGTGAAATGCAATAATATTCATGTGCTAGCATTAAAAGAGACCAAAGTTGACAATTCTATATTTGATGCCGAAATCAAAATAGATAATTTTTCCCTTTTAAGGAAAGACAGAAATCGGCATGGAGGCGGGGTAGCGATCTACATTCACAAGTCACTCCATTTTGAAGAGCTAAATCACGATGTAATAAGTCAATTAGAAATCGTCTCGGTCAAAATTTATCTGAAAAATTCAAAGCCAGTGGTTTTTTCAACTTGGTACAGACCACCTTCTTCGAATGCTGACGTATTGAAACAATATGAAAATTTCATAAATTACCTAGACGGTCTTAGTCTTGACATAGTGCTAGTCGGTGACACGAATTGTGATATTCTGTCAAAACCTCTATCAGCTGTGAGTAAACAATATCAAGAAATTAATAATATGTTCGGTTTGGTGCAAATAAACGAAACCACACCAACTAGAATCACTCCCGTCTCAGCAACTTTAATCGATCATATGATTACTAACTGCCCGTATAAGGTAAAGAAATTTGGTGTAGCTCACAACGGTATGAGTGATCATTCTATAAGCTATTTACTTTGGAATTGTGGAGTAACTTCAACTTCCAGACTTATTTCCTTTAGAAATTGCAAAAATCTTGATCCAGACAAGTTCAGGGACGATGTTCGTGAACAGGGGGGCGTTTCATCAACGAGTTCGTCAGAGGTTTTCACCGACGAATTTGCTATCAGCCAATCAGACGCAAGGATTTACACTGACAACTGTTAAAAGCTAATGAAATCCTTGGTCTGATTGGCTGATAGCAAATTTGTCGGTGAAAACTCCGACGAACTCGTTGATGAAACGCCCCCCAGGATTGGTCAAAACTTACTGAGTGCAATACAATCGATCAAGCCGTTGACGCATGGCAGAGCCTTCTGTCAAAAGTAATAAATAAACACATGCCGATGCGAACTAAGAGGATTAGGGATAGGGATTCGCCCTGGATGAAATCTGATATCTACAAACTCATGAAAAAACGTGACAAAGTGAAAAAGAAAGCTTGCCAATTAAATGATGATAAACTTATGTGTGAATATAGGAAATTGCGTAACAAAGTAACAGCAGAGATCGCAAAGGCAAAGAAAAAATACTACTCTGATAAATTGGCAGACTGCAATGACTGAAAAAATACCTGGAAAACCTTAAAATCAATCGTGCCTAACAAAAAGGGTGACTCTACAATAAATTCTGCAAGTGTTTCAAAAACCGCAGACAAATTTGATAATTTCTTCGCTAAGGTCGGAAGCAATCTTGCAAATAAATTGCCCAATACTCCTTTTCTTCAAGAAATCACTAAGACAATAGATGAATTTTTTGAATTTACCCCTGTTAATGAAAATGACGTTATTGATATTGTACGAAACTTAAAGGACAAGTCCACCTTCATATACATAAGGATTGAGAGAATGCAGCAATATTAGTAGAACACATCAGTGAAAGTTTGAGGAAAATTGGACAATCCGTTCAAAAGTTATGAATATTTTACGTATCTGTGCAGTCACTGCTGGAAGAGAAGACTACTACAGTGTATGATGTCACATGCGTACAACTATATAAGGAAAATAAAAAGAGAATTTAACAAAACTTTACTTTTTGAATAAAGTGCACATTTCTTCGACTCGCTAGTGACGTATGTTAAGGGTAATATTATTCCCCCTGCCTTCTGAAAGAGAGAAGTCGAGTGTTCTTTTGTTATGCGAGAAAAATGGAAATATGTTGAATTTTCTTTATTCTTTCCTTATATCGTTGTACTCATGTGACATCACAAGCTATAGTAGTCTTTTCATCCAGCTGTGACTGAGCAGAAACTTCAAAAACTCATAACTTTTTAATGGATTGTCCGATTTTGCTCAAACTCTCACTGATGTGTTCTACTAATATTGCTGCATCCACTCAACCCACGTGTCTATGAAGGTGAACTTGTCCTTTAAGGAACACGAAGTCTGTGGGACTAGATGATATCTCGGTTTTTGTTTTGAAATTATGTGCTCATGAAATAGCTCCTAGCATTACTTACTTGATGAATTTCTCTTTAATAAGTGGCCAATTTCCTAAGCAATGGAAGATTGCTAAAATCATTCCGGTACATAAAAGTGGTGATAAAGACACTCCATCAAATTTCAGGCCCATATCTCTCCTCCCGTGTGTATCAAAAATCTTAGAACGCATCGTCCAGCGACAAATAGTTTCATACTTACATAAACATAATATCCTCTCACCAGCACAGTCCGGGTTTCGTGCAAAACACTCAACAATTACAACCCTGATTAAGGTAACGGATGATTGGTTCCACGCAATTGATAGGAAAGAATACACAGGGGCGGTGTTTGTCGATTTAAAAAAAGCCTTTGATACCGTAGACTGGGATATTCTTCTTGAAAAGTTTAGAAACATTGGGATTAGCGGTAAAGCATTGCTATGGATGGAAAGCTATTTAACGGGTAGAGTCTGTAGGACACTTGTCAACTCTGAACGTTCTACCGAATCGAGTATTACGTGCGGAGTCCCGCAAGGCTCACTACTAGGGCCTTTGTTTTTTTATCATCTATATAAATGATTTAGTAGACTGTGTTAAATCATGCCAGGTCCAGTTGTACGCCGATGACACTGTACTTTATTTTCCACACTCATCGACCAAAAAGATTGAGGCTGCACTTAATTCAGATCTTGAGAATGTAAACAACTGGATGAACAGAAACAAACTAACTGTCAATTGTAAGAAAACAGAGTGCATGCTGATTGGGAGCAAACACATGCTAGCTAAACAAAATGTTTTAAATGTAGTCTTAAATGAATCCCCATTAAACCAAATACGGAAATTTAAGTACTTAGGTTTGATTTGTGATGAAACTCTGAGCTGGAATCACCACATTGAAACTTTACTTCAGAAAGCTGGTAAAATGGTAGGATTTCTTGGACGATTGAGACGTTCGTTGAATGAGTCGCTGGTGAACTCAGTATATAAAGCCCTTATTTTACCATATTTTGACTATGGCGACATAATTTATGGCTCAGCCTATAATAAATATGTTGACAAACTTCAAAAATTACAAAATAGAGCGGCCCGTATTATACTCAGAGTAAAGCCAGAAACATCTGTATCTACCGCCGAAATGCATAATGCACTGGGCTGGAAATTCCTCGAAAAGAGAAGACAACATCATACTGTTATATTCATGTACAAGATTATGCACGGACTAACTCCCTCGTATTTACGTAGTGAATTCGACTTTGCTCCCCAACACTACTCTTCCCGACTAGGTGAAAAACTGCTTTTACCAAAACCAAGAACAGAATCCCTAAAGAAGTCTTTCAAATATCGAGGTGCGAAGGCGTACAACGCCTTACCTTCTAATATAAAATCTTCTACTACAATTGATGTTTTCAAATCCAAAATAACATTAAATCTGTAAGAGTTGAATTTAAATTTGTTCATATGTTTGTTTGTTTGTTTGTTTGTTATTATCCTTTCAGCCCAAGAGGTAAAATGTTCAAACTATTCAAATACGGTGCAAATCTTCACCTTAACCACTTCATATTTCCTACTAGCTAATAATTATTGTAATACAACCCTCGTATTTGATTTTCTAATTGCGTTTTTTTTTCAGATTTATGTCATACTTGTTATTCAAGTTTCAGTCAACTGTTTTCTTGAAGTTATCTTTAGATTTCGATGTGTTCTACTGTTGTTATATATATTTCTTACTTTTTATTCAAATCTTACTCAATTGTCTTTCATTAAGTATATATAATGTGATATAATCTGTTTTGGTGTTATATTATCTGAACTTGTTTCTTTTCATCGTAATGTTGCGATTGCATGCCCAGTATTAATTTTCAATTGTTTTATCTATTCTTTGGATATGCTTTTGAAATGTTGTCATTTACCTATATGATTTTAACCTCATGTGAATAAGTATATACATTGTATGCAATCCGTATCAGATAATAATATCTTATTATTTTCGTTTTTTCTAACAACTCATGACATATGAAATTTTGAATCAGCTTTTCAACTTATTCCATATTTCAAAATATTTCTTAAAACTTTTTACAAATTGTATTTGTTTTTATCAATTGAATTATTATTCTTTGATTTTGATACAATCATTATATACCTCACCTTTAGTTTTCCGTAGTTGACATATCACTTGCCACGAATTTTACTCTTCTTAAATTGTCATAGATTCATCTAAGTATTTAACACAAGTCCCCAGTTATTTTTTGTTTCGTTACTACGTATTTTTTATCTAAATTTATCATAGTAAATATTCTACAACAATTTTTTTTCTTTCACTGCATAGATATGTTTGAGGATTTTATTTTCAAACACTCCATTTTATATCTAAACATATTCTGATTTGGTCATTGTTATATCTAATTGCCTTTAAGATTTTTCTGTTATCGGTTGTTCTTTTTTCTCTCTCCCATTTTACTGTATGTGTTTCCACCTGCATGTCTGTATAATTTGTTTTGTACGTGTTCATAAATATTGTACTCATTGTATGTGGACCCCATGGAAGAACAGCGTTGCCATGTTGGCAACGCTGAATATGGGCAATCCACCCGTTTTTATTTTTATACGGAAATAAATACCATACCATACCATACCACTCAGGAATCCAACGTCTACAAAGCAGATACAAAGAGTGAATATTATTGTTTTACAATGTATTTCGATGTATTCATCACATTGCGTGTAAATATCGTTTGAATCGAATGTGCCATCAAAACCCACAACATTCTCTTCTATATAATTTACATTGCAAACTACGTGTATTTCTGCTAAAAGCAAAAAAAAAAATTAAACCAAAAAGTCTCCTTTGTTTTGGTGCAATATAGTTCAACAACGTACCACAGGGAATTCGGTCCGCTCATAAAATCTATACAAGAATGTCGATAAATTTCGCACACAAAAATGGGACCCGGATTATCACTTTCTCCCTTGGAAACAATTCCATTTCTAAATCGAAGACATTTAAGATTTTCTCCACTCACACTATAACTAAATACAATTCTATCAGTCCTCGGCAAGTTTCGGTAATTGTGTTTGTACATTCTACTATTCCCTGATATATAAAGGTGTACTGCATTGGAACCGTCAACAACAACAACAACAACAACAACAACAACAACAACAATATCAACAACAACAGCAACAAAGAAACGTCTGAAGCCCTGACAGCCAAACGGAAACGGAATGAGTATAGTGCCAGGGAAGCTGTAAGGAAGGAGTTTACAGTTTAGATGCCTCGATTTACCGGACGTCACATCGTCGTAAAACGATTATGACAATAAGATTAGAAATAGGTCGGAGAACACAGACCTTCACGGGCTCAGCTTACCTCTACTTAATGACATGCAACTAATGCAAAATTTTGTATTCTTTGTTGGAGAATAATATTACAAAAATTTTGAATTAATTCAATCCAGCTTGATTGTACAATCCAAGTAAACATCGGTCGAAAGTGCGGAATTCGCAAGTACATCATTTTGCAGATAACAAAATCGAAGCTATACTGACAGAATGCCAGTAGAATTATGTTTTGTTTTTTTTATCAGCCGTGTGTCTGTCGGACATTAAACGGTATATATAATCATGATGTCCACAAAAAAATGAACAGATAATATAACAAATAATAAAATTCCACTTGCCTATCATTTGTGGCAAATATGAAAATGACTGGTCTATAATATGACATACTAGTATATAATGGGGGTTAAGAAATTATACAGAAAATCATGTTTATAGCATATTTCCTATGTATTTCTTTATATTTTGGTAAATAGCGCCCGCCATGGGTAACCTTGAGAAAATTGAAATATGCGGTCATGTCGAGTATGAGTTACTCTACCCATGTGCCAAACATGCCGATGATACATCAAATGATAAAAAAGGTTATTTGGGGGGGGGGGGGGGTGCGAAGGGTCAAAATAGCTTGGGCTTGATAGGGTTAAGTTGTTCACAGACAGCTCTTACTGCATTCGTTAAAAAAAAGCCTTACGGACAGAAGCTCGGACGTCGCTCACTAACGATTCTTCGACTCATAGCGTTGGTAAGCTGCTTGTAAGGTTATAGGTCCTACGTAGACATTTATTTTGTGTAATAGGGTGTTAGGGAGTAAAAAGCAAGCGCGGGGAGGTCAAATCCTCATTCTATTCATGGTGTTCGACGAGGAAGCATCAACTTTCGAAGAAATGTGGGGTCGACCAACAGGGAAGAGTAAAAAAAGGGGGGAGGGAGATGAGGAAGAACGAGAGAGAGCGGGTGGTAGGAGTTCCTGCAAGAGCCTCTGCATCAAGAAATGATGGACATCGGTTGTGACCGGGAAGCGCTGGAAGATGACAACGAGAAGGTCACTGGAGGAGGAGGGAGAGACATCCATCAAGAAAACAAAGTGGTAGCGATGAAGATGAGTTCACGGTAAAACCTAAGATACAGAAATATAACTTTGATGCCATCATTGAACAAAAATTTTCTGACTTTATTTCTCCAGTCAGAAACATTCGACCGTCATAGAATTTTCGACAGTACACGGCAGCGCCTTTTTTTTTTTTGCATCTTGACAAAATATAAATTCAGTCGTAAGATCTTCTCACAATGACTTGAGTATCATGTGAGCTGCACTTACGAGTATCTTGCACCACCACCACCAACCAGCAACAACAACAACATATCGTAAGATGGCCGTAAGTATGATGTGATGAGAACTCAAGGCACTATTGCGGAAACCGTATATGAATTCTAAGGCCATCGTATAACAGAAAATCATTTCAAGAAGGTCTTAGGTTGTTCTTGCGAATTAAACGACGTTTGGACAAACTTCATAAGGCCGTCGGAAATTTTGCCCCATCTATGAATCTTTACAAACTCCTGAATTCGTACGAACAGCGGGATTCGCACGAATGCATTGTTCGTACGAGCCTTTGTGACCGTGATAGCTGTATACAGACATTATAGACAGATCAACAGAATATCGCCAACAAAAGCATTCAGGTAAAGAAACGTACGTCCTTACTTTCTACTCACTTCGTGTCTGAAGCCCACGGACGCAGACGAAAACTAAAAGTCTAATGTTCATGTTCTGCTCTTGGGGCACGTTTGTAGGACGCTGACGTCACAGAGTTAAAGCGCCTCTCAATTAAGATGTACACGACTATGACGAAGCACACACACAGCATCAAGCCACCAAAGATGCTGAAAACAATCCTGAACGACTGAGTGACGTCGTAGATATAACCTTTGAGAACATAAGTGACATAACAATCAAATAAAATGATTCTTATGAAACACAACAACGGACTAATGATAAAATATTATGAAACTATATTGGCAATGACGATGACAAACATAACTTCATTACCATGATTACTTTCATTCTTAACTACGTCAAAATGTTTGCCAATAATTCAGCAATTACATATCTCCCTTTTTATAGAGACAACCTTGCCTAATAATTATCATTAAACATCAAGAATGATTTAATGTAACGGATGTACTTTCATCCGTTTAAATTCATGTCGAGAGCAGTGTCCATCGGGATATCTCCACCATCCCATCAAGTACGCCATCTCACAACACGATGGCTCTTCATTTGCATAATTTACATTAAGTCTGCAGACCTGCCATTGCATCATTGAAAACGAGCATTGATCTTCAAAAATATTTCCTTGTAAGTCTGTATCTATCTTCATATCACATAAACTTCCAACTGAATCTTGGGGGCATAAGTAATGGCTTTCAAATTGTCTGAGAAGAGTGACTTTCACCCTGACCTTTTACCCTCTTTCTTTTTTATTCATCCAAATACAGTAAAATCTCTTTCATTGCTATCCTTTATATCATATACAAATCAGACCAAATGAGACCTTCCTACCCAAAGTTATAGCTTCAAATCACATTTTCATCCAAACGTAAGTGACCTCTGACCATTCTAGTCCAAGAAAATTAGTGAGAACGCCGCGCAAGGCATTGACACCCCCTCCTTTCAGCAAAGAATCGAAATCATTGACTCATGCGTTTTTCTTGAATTATGATAACAAAATCCACGACCCATGAGCAGACAAGTCAAATATATTACCTCCCACATAAGTTCTTTCAGAGCGAAAACATGAAAAAAGAAAACTGACAGAAGACTAACGTGGAAGCATATGGGAGACTTTTCTAATTACTGGCGTAATTAAGAAAGAGAAAGCTCTCACCCGCTAATACGCCTGCACTGGCCGTTCCAATCCCCGAAACGCAGTAAGAGAGCGCGACGATTCCCGAAAAGTGGGCATCGGAGACTATCACTGACAGACAGGTGTAAAAAGTGCAAGCTGCCCCGTACATACCAACACCAGCAAAGAAGGAAGAGACCAACAGGTGATTAAGAGTGGAATGAAGCTGGTAGACAAAGAGGGCAACGCCCGACACACCCACGCACAATGCATATATACCGGGACTCCATCGCGACTTGTAACGCATAATAAGAGCGAGAGTTGTGCGAGATACGAAGCCTCCTGTTGCGGCGGCAACAGGGAGGAACACGGCAAACTGTTCGTCGATCCCGACGCTGATGGCGTATGAAACCATGAAAAGAGCCCACCCGATGAAGACGACGTCGAACAAAACCTGGCAAGGTAGAAAGAACAGAGCGAAATACGGTTCTTTCAATAGCAATTTCAGCCCCAACATATCCACTGCTCGGTCCAATATCATCCAGCAAGTCCGTCTGTCAGTTGCTCCTGCCTTTCCGTCCCTTTCTAAATATGTCTGACAAGATTCAGCATCAATGGAGTCACGTTTGTCTTCATGTCTGTCCATCAGTTCTTGTGTTTCTGGCTCCTTGGTCTTACCAGACTTCCCCACTTGACTCATGGACCTAGGGGGTCTTAGCGAAGCGCCGATTGGAATACAGTTCAGGAATAGTCCACCCAAGCACAGGAGGGCGCCGAAAAGGCCATACGCTTCCAGCAGCTTGGCGCCAACGAATGGAACTAACATTCCACCTGCGATAGATCCCAGGAAACTGATGGAATTCGCCGATCCGAACTGTTCCCCGAAGTGTTGATGCATCAAGACGGTAGACGCCTGGCCGAGTGCGGAGCTACATGCACCTGTGAGTGTTATTAAAAACACACCCAAAAAACAAAACAAAACAAAACAAAACAAAAAACAAAACAAAAAAACTGTTATTTTTTTATAAAACTCTTAAACCGTTATCATGGTTATTTTCAATCAAGACTAACTCTATATGCAAGGATATCATGAGAAGTTCACAGGAGCAATGAAAAAACCATAATACATTCTGTAAATCGGGAAGAGACCTTTCCATCCTTTACATTTAATGTCATCTTCTAGTTGAGATGATTTCTCTCTCAACACAAACTCACTTCAGGGCCAGGCAGTCACGTATTCACGGGCAAATCTTTTCCGTCACGAACCAGTTTTCGAAAGAGTGTACAATGTAATATATTGTATTCCTCATTCTTTTCCCGTTCCATATTAATTTGCTATCAACGAAAGGTCACTTCAGAGTTTCTCGATGACACAATCTTTCCAGAACCATTGCCACTCCACCCTACCCCCCCCCCCCCCCGCTGTTAATGATAAAAGGCTATAGTCCTTCTGGAACGCTCCCTAAATAATCCTTTGGAAATTATATACTTAATGTTACCTCCTTTTCGCAGAGGAAAAGAGAAATGTGACAAACCTGAGAGGAAGAAAAATATTCCAAGAACTGGAGTCAGTCTTGTGAAGGAGGCGCAGATGATGGGCAATGCCGTTCCGATCCCGCCGAGTGTAGATACCAATCTGACGTCATACTTCTGGATCAGAATATGAGCGAGGGGACCTGGGGATTGGTGCAGATAAGCAAAAATCTCCTCCCTCATTGAAACGTTCAGTGTGTTACAATGTATAGCTTTAAAATTATGTATTGAAGGAGAGTCATAGCCAAGGGGTATAGGGCCTTCACGTGAAAACACTCATGGACACTTGCACATTACTGAGAACAGTAATGATAAAGTAGGGCCTACATGTATTAAAAAAAAAAAACTTCGTGAGAAAAAACCCAGCTAGACATTATAAGTTTAGACGATGCATAATAATATACTATGCATTTATTGGTATAATGAGGTATGTTGATGATTCTGTTGGTGGTCAAATTGATTGCGTAATGGATTGAAGAATGGTGAAGGCGTGCCCCTTTCCGCCAAACCAGGACCAAGTTCATTTCAGTTCTCTTCTTCTCATTAATTTGTTGGCAGTAACCAAATGAGACAGGCAAAAGAGAATTACCCAACGCAGGAGGGTCCTTCTCTTCTCATCTCTGCATATCATCTACTTACGATTGGTGGCGTTTTGATGAAAGCATCACTTACATGCCATATAATACATGGTTAGCTGCAGCGACAGGAGAAGTCCAACGGTAGAGTAGGTACTGTCCAGCTGTACCACTAGGGATGGAATGAGAACACCCAGGGATTTCATCACCCCTTGTTGTAACAGGTGGTTTCCAAACTTCGCCAGAAGAACGACGTATCGCCAGCCTTCCTTTGGCGTCGCCCCGTGATTGCTAGGATGTGGCATCGTGATACTATTTACACTGCACACCTAACGGATTGGAAATCAATGGAAGTGAAACCGTCAAGGTTTATAGATCGTTATTCCAAATGTCCATTTTCAAGAATTGTCTTTGCTCCTAAATTTCCTCTTATCATCCGTCATATCGAAGGTTCGATGGCTAAAAACAGCAAACTAGGTTCCTTAATCCGTAAATAAAAAGCGTTCTTTAATCAGAGAAGAGAAAGGGTTCGATAGTTAGAAAATGACACATTGTTCAAGATTCCTATCTAAAATTGCTTCATTAATAATACGAAATGGAGTAGGCCGGATTCGTTTTATTCGAAAGAGAAATGAGGTTTGTAACTCTGAATAATAAGGTATGAAGTTTGTTAATCCGAAATTGACTTATGTTTTGTCGAACCACAAAATGGAATTAGATTCCTTAAAAGAGAGAGAGAGAGAGAGAGAGAGAGAGAGAGATACGTACGCACGCTCGTTGAATTTCTAGAATATAAACCGTCTTTAAAATCTGACAAAAAATAAGGGTTTAAATTCTCTTTTATTTCCTACACCGGGATATAGGCCTGCAAAAGTAGAATATTCACGTGTAGTGTATTCTCAGTTTTCACTGTCAATAGAGGTATTCAATATTTGTCGATTTTTTTTTTGGTTCCCTTTGAAGTTCCACTTCAGTGGTAATAGGGGATGCACTAGGTGGTGCTTCCAGGCGTTGCTATTGTGTATACTAGTTTTCAATATGTAGCGTAACATTGCTTTTGTAGTACAGATGTTTCGTGTGTATCAAACTCCCTATGTAACGAGATCTGGCAAACACAAACTCACTCAAACTCAACCAAAAACTGATTATGGTAAACGGTCTTTAACATAATTCGTTGCGCAAAGCTGTGGATGACCAGAGCCCCATTTCATAAAAAGTTGAATGATAGCAACTCTTGCTGGAATGACGATTGTCATAGTAACGACAATAATTCAGCTTCCTGATTGGCTGTTGCTATTGGAAGTTGCCATTCCAGCAAGAGTTGCCATCCTAACATCTTTTATGAAATGGGGCCCTGGAGATTGATATTTGATTCAGTCAAGGTCTTTAAAGGGAACCCAAACCCATGAGAAATGTGGATTCAGTGAAAGCAGCAACATTTGTAGATCATAATAAGTGAAAGTTTGAGGAAAATCGGACAATAGATGCAAAAGTAAAAAATAATGTTTAAGGTTTGGGTGTTGGAACCGCTGGATGAGGAGAATACTAGAGGTTATGACGTATTGTGTGGACAACAATATAAAGAAAATATAAAGAAAATTCCACAATAATTCACTTCCTAGCATAATGAAAGAGCACTTGACTAACTGCTTCCAGAAAGCAGGGGGAATAACTGCTACCCTTACATATGTCAGTATAAAGTTGATGGAATGTGTAATTTTCATGAAAAATTAGTTTTTGTGGAATAGATCTAGGCAGCCTGGACTGATCGCGGAGTTGTCAACTATACAGCTGTCGAAGGAGAGCGACCACTCTATAGTATGACCAAGGAGGTTCTGGTATGACGAGGGCTAGTAGACGGGGCTACATACGGTCGAGCTGTGTTGAGCAGATGGTGTTTGGGGCTTTGGCAGATGGCGCTTAGTCTGGCTTCCAGACCCTCTGCCCATACTATTTCGCTATCCATGATATTGACGCCCTCAACGTCGAAAACTAGTATAGTTTAAGTTGATTTTCTCGCGCAGAGCGCCTTTGCCTTCGGCAAAGGCGGCGACTTCGTCGCCGCGGAGTCCAGTTGGCAAAGGGTCTGGAAACCAGATTAGATGGCGCTATACAGAGAGCTCACACTGTTAGTCCATGGGCCAGGCCAGATATTGGTACCATCTGAGGTGGCAAAACCTTTTTGGTGTCATTTTGTTTGTCGGGCATAGATATGCTTATCAAGCTATGATAGCATTTCCAAATGAGTAGCTTAGTCATAGTAAATGAATTTTTAACCAATTTGGTTTCGTTGTTATATCCCTATACTTCTGAATCGAAACTAACCGCCATACAAAGAAGAGCACAGTCTTCTGTATGTTCCATAGAGCTGTAAAATGCAGCTCTATGGTATGTTCACAGGTGTTCTGTTGTAAACGCGGTGCGCTTAGTCTTTATTCAAGGCAGCGAAGGGAATATCCAAAGGTTATGATGTCCACAGCGCTTAGTCCTTATTCTAGACGGCGAAGGGAATATCCAAAGCGTATGATACAGTGTATATCCTTTTATCTAAAAACAACAACAACAACAAAAGCAATTCCTAGTGAATTTTACCGTATTTTTCAGTCATTTATCATTTTCCTGTGAAAACGCTACGGTGAAAATGCTGATACCACGCCAATGTCGCTTTATTTCCCTCCAACAATATAAGATAATGCAAAAACAATGTACCGGTACACTACGATACATTATAATGAATGATATTGTAAATGAACAGAGTGATTTTTGTTTAAAACTGATGTATTTGTTGATAGGGTAGTATAAAAACAGTATAGATAATCCCTTTTATGAGGAATAGATATGATAACGGTACATTGGTCTAGATAAAGAACTAAGCGCACTGCGTGACAGCTGTGGACATCATAACCCTTTGGATATTCCCTTCGCTGCCTTGAATAAAGACTAAGCGCACCGCGTTTACAACAGAACACCTGTGGACATACAGAAGGCAGTGCTCTTCTTTGTATAGCGGTTTAGTTTCGATTCAGAAGTATAGGGATATAAATACGAGACCAAATTGGTTAAAAATTCATTTATTATGACTAAGCTACTCATTTGGAAATGCTATCATAGCTTGATAAGCATATCTATGCCCGACAAACAAAATGACACCAAAAAGGTTGTGCCACCTCAGATGGTACCAACAACCCATTTTTCGGGTCTTGGCCCATGGACTATGTGGGGTCGTCCGTGGTGTACAACCAGCTCAAGGGTCAGCAGACTGTGGCAGGGCGCCAGAATGAAATCCAAATGCATGTTGATCTGTGTTGATTTATAATACCTTCAACATCACTTTTGCGGTGAAACGAATATCTAGAAACATGCCATATATTTTTAATGGTTTTTTCTTTTATTTTTCTTCAGATTACTTGGGAACGCCCACAAAAAAAAAATCCCTCCTAACCAATCAATATTCATATTCTTGAGATGACATCATCTGTCAATCACTGCTAAAGTGCTGAAATGTTTAACAAAAGACATTGGAATGCACCTTCCCCTCGACTCAGCATAACTTGCATGTTCTCTCGCCATGTCTTTTTTTAGTCACATTAATATGGCAGAAACTTAGCTTAGACATAAACTTAGCTTACGTAAATTCTTCACCAGTCAAGATGATTAGAGAGAATCATCAATCGTAAATGCACCTTTTTGTGCTTTCTGAATTGTGTTTTGAAACGCTGTTTGAATCAAAGTTATACTACTAGCATGATACTATATAGTATAAACACGCAGTATGCACGCGTGGGCTGTGGGTTGGATGCATGGAATCCTGCATGAATGATGATAAATAAACCAATTAATCAAATTGAGAAATACATATTATAACAATGAATGGAACAAACCTTCGGATCAAAAAACGAATCGGCTCAACGACGAAACTTGGGAAAACAATAAACATGGTAAATACAACAAATGTTGGGATAAACGACCCCCAAGAATAGGAACTCTGAGTGTAATGAATAACGAACCTTCGGAGTAACGATCATCAGGCAGCCACTGTCAAGATTAGTCTGCACATACATTCTACACTCGAAAAGGTTCGATTGTTCACAACCGGAAACAATTATTTCGCTGTTGTGGGTCACTCAAGTCTTGAATCACAAGGCAGAAAGATATATTTAGAACAAGTCAGCATGGCAAGCTTTTCACCTCGGAGCTGAAAACACAAAACTTAAACAACTGTTAATGGATTCATTAGACTGTAATTGCGTGCTATAGTTAATCAATTTACGAACATTTTGACGCAGTTGCTTTCACATAATCATTTGGATTTCCGGACAAAGTTTGCATCTGTACCCCAGATTTCAGATGCTTCTTTATATCAAGATAAGTAGCAAAATACTATAGTAGTATAGCCAATAATAAAAGGTGCCAGGTAAAAATGGCAGAGGTAAAAATGGCAGAGGTAAAAATGGCAGAGGTAAAAATGGCAGGGGTAAAAATGGCAGAGGTAAAAATGGCAGGGGTAAAAATGGCAGAGGTAAAAATGGCAGAGGTAAAAATGGCAGAGGTAAAAATGGCAGAGGTAAAAATGGCAGAGGTAAAAATGGCAGAGGTAAAAATGGCAGAGGTAAAAATGGCAGAGGTAAAAACGGCAGAGGTAATAATGGCAGAAGTACAATGTCAGAAGTAATGAGAGCGATTTCGTCAGATATAAACGTATGAAGAGGTTTTGAATGATAACCTAGCCAGAGCAAACCGTATTTATCGAATTTTCAAATCCTAATTGCAGATT
The DNA here is from genome assembly GCF_040938485.1 of Diadema antillarum. NCBI lineage: Eukaryota > Metazoa > Echinodermata > Echinoidea > Diadematoida > Diadematidae > Diadema > Diadema antillarum. Next base: position 4,569,566 of record NW_027271069.1, on the reverse strand, counting down.
TGAAGAATATTGATTGAATTATGTTTATCTTTAGAGCACTCTCATTATTCTGAGTTTGATTCAAGTGCAGTGGCGTAATCTGTCTGTTCAGAGGAATAATAAACCAGCTAAGAGCCTAGTAGGCCTATGGGAAATTATTTTATTATTCAGTATTATTATTATCATTATTATTATTATTATTATTATTATTATTATTATTATTATTATAATCTATCATTATAAGGGGGTTCCAACAATGCTGCAAAGCCCTTTAACAGTATAATCCTACGTTGTTTCGCCCAATGAAGTTATCACACACACACACACACATACACACACACACGAACCCACTTTTGGTATAAACAGATAAACAGATATACATACTCTCACATACACACTCTTACACAAACGAATTCCGCTCACGTCCGGGCTAGTTGTCATTATTTTTCATTTTTTGAACTGCTTAGTGTAAAGAAGTGAAGGAGACACAGTCGAAGCAAACCGCTAATTTTTCACCTGTTCAATATTATTTTCTCACATTCAGGTTTCGTAGGAGCCTATTTATCTCACAAGGCCTGATCACGACATAATGTAGAAGTAAAAATACCAAACGAAAAAAAACAAACTGCAGCAGATGTATCGGCAGACATAATAAGCTCTTGCAAAATATTTTATTACATTGTTCAAATATCACATGGCGCAAAAACAAATAAGCTCTTTCAAAATATCTTATTACATTGTTCAAGTATCACATGGCGCAAAAACAAATATATCGAAGTTTAATGAACACTTTGTGATCACTTTACAAACTTATGCCTATTAAAACTGGAGACGAACTTTAGCAATAAACTGTTCTAGTGAGAGTAAAAACTGATAGTTTGCCATGGGATTTCTTTCAATCATTGTTGAATGAATCCGCAGGCGAAAAACTGTAAATGTTTGATGCCTTTCAAACTTAGCTGTTGCTCCAAAGTCAGATTCCATTATGTTATCAACATGGTGTGTTGCTAAATTCAGCCACCGAAAATGACGTTGTTCCCTCGTTATACAACAACAGTAAGAAAATCCAATCCAATCCCATCCAGGTAGATTGAAATCACCGCCTATGACTACCATATCATTATGATCGCGATTCAATTTACACAGGGATCGCTGAAGCTCTGCAAGACTCTCTTTACATGTGCCGCGGGGAGAAATGTAACACTTAAATTCTCCCAGTGGTAACGGAAACAGTAAAAGATCCGTGCCAATTTTTCATACCTGCATGCATGTATGTTATCAAGCAATTTTATTTTCAGAAGTTTGCACACTTTTTAAAATACTTATTAAAATAGTACAGGACCTGCCAGATCTAAAGTGAGTTTGATATTTTACTGACAAGATACCTGTAGAGCTGTATAGTGATTAATATGTCCATTTTCAGGTGTACCGAGGCTCATCATTTTACTGATATAATTGGATTGTTGACTGGCCGAGCATTTTTCAAGTTACATGAGTGTCCCATATTTCTCCCCGTGTCCCATTTCTCCCCGGTCTCCCCCGTGCTTTATTTCAGGAGAAGGAGGCACGAAAAGCGCGTATTGCGAGAAAGGTGTCAGAAACATGAAGAAAAAAAAATCTCTGCCACTTTTACCTCGTCCTCTTGCATTTCAACGACTAAATTTTTATCAATGGCATTTTTATCTCTAGCATTTTGACCACTGACATTTCGACCACTGACAACTTTACCTCTGACATTTTTACCACATAATTATACCTCTGCCATTTTTACCGCTGCGATTTTTACCTCTGCCATTTTTACCTCTGCCATTTTTACCTTTGCCGTTTTTACCTCTGCCATTTTTACCTCTGCCGTTTTTACCTCTGCCATTTCTACCTCTGCCATTTTTACCTCTGCCATTTTTACCGCTGCCATTTTTACCTCTGCCATTTTTACACCGAACCTAATAAAATGGTCTCGTATCTAGATAGGAAGAGAACAATGCACAATGTTAATTAGTGCTATGTATTTCAGTAACATCCCAGGTCGAAAAACCAGTTGGCTAACTGGTACTGGTACCAGTTGATTCCAGTTAAGGCAACTGGTTTCAATATGGAAATTGGATCCTGGAATCAACTGGTATCAACTGGTATTCGTCCAAATGGAATCAACTGGTATCAACTGGAATCAACTGGGATCCAATTGACAAAATTAATTTTGTGTTGAATTATTTGATGTATATGGGTTTATACCAGAACATGTGTATGTCACGACATTGTTAAACTACCAATCATAATACAGGTAGACTTAAAGCCTATACCTACAAGTACATCTAGGCTTAGCCTACTTCCTAGACCTAGTTAGTGCACGGGATATTTCATTCATATATACTAGCAGCACCCGTGGAAATCCACGGGTCTGAGGGGTTTTATTTTGTTTTTCTCATAATACGATTTTGCACATTTTTATTGAAGAAATAAAAAGAAAAGTCTTCTCATTCTTTCGTTAATTGTGCTGTCTTCTAAATGACCACCCTTCCCAGAAATTTTATTATACATTTTTGTAGTATATGCCAGGCGATCCGGTCCATTAATTGGTAGGGATCATTCCCGCCACTACTTGCTTTTATTATAGAACTTGAGTTTCGAGGGGTTATTTGCACCCGTTGAAGTCCAACAGTTGTCTTGTTGCCCCTCACCCCTCCCCCCCCCCCTCACGCACACACACATTTCCACCTCCGCAGGGCAAAAAACAAAAACATTCAGGGAAAAATTACCAAAAACGCAAATGAGATTCCCCGAAAGTTCTGCCCACAGGTTGTTCCCGTCGAAACGGGAAGATATTAACACTATGACTTTGATTACCCCCTGCTCTTGCATCCACGCGGGCACCCGCGGGAATCCACGGCTGGTCTCAAGGCCTCGGTTTGTTTTGTGTTTTTTTTTTTCATGTTTCTTTTCCCCACGTTATGAGAGAAAAATAAGATATTTTCGTCTTCATAATTTTGCTCCCTCCTTGTTGTTTTTAATCACCAAAACTTGGCTTGATATATCATATTAATATAGAACTACATCTGCTTCAGATTGTACATTATCATATTTAATATTAGGCCTACAATTATTGCTCCTATTATTGTTATTATTATATCATTATTATCATTATCCTTATCATTATTATTATTATTATTATTATTATTATTATTATCATCATCATTGTTATTATTTGGGGAGGGGGAGATCATAGTCATCAGGTTTAATATGCACCCGTGGGAGTAGGTTCTCACGACCTCGTATTTTTTTTCTTTAATATTTTTCCCATGTTATGGAAGAAAGAAGAATATATACATCACTGCATTCGTCTTCATTTGCTCCCTCTTTTTTTTTGTCACCAAAACTTGGTTTGATAGACCATAGAACCACACATTCTATTTCCACTTGCAATTTTAAAAATAGGCGGTCGGCAAAGCGAGGTTTTCCTCTACGTCCGCTCATCTTATGAATATGTATGATTACAGCAGCTCTGCAGTAAACGAATGGACACAGCTGCGCGTGTAATCTGATATGTAAGGGTACGATCGGCAAATATATTTAGCCGCGTCCTAAACAGTCTGCGTACAATGACACCGGACTTGAGAGCAAACGGCGAGCAAACTAAATGACGTACCTGAGCTGCTGCATATAGTATTCTGCAGTTGTGCAAAATACAATTACATAACCAACGTTCGTTGTTTTCATTTGGGGACGCCAATAATGGCGAACTGTACGTAAATGCTCTTGTAGTCCATATCACGCACACACAGATTCGTGTAACCATCGTCAATACATTCAGTACACGTAACAGGCGGAGGCAAAGGTACATCACAGAACTATATACACACAGTGTAGAGTGTGTATAGAGTTCTGCGAGGTACATTGTGTGTGTGCGTGCGCGTCCGCCGGAAGATGTCAGAGATTTCGCTGCACCATCATCTTTAGTATCCCCCAGTGTCTCTGCAAGCTAAAAGATGGAAGATCGAGAAAGCAGGAGGCCAGCGCAGGTTCCGTGAATATTGAAACGCTCGGCTCTTTCGTCACGCACAAAAATGCATTATGCATATGTAGCTAATTAATTTTTCTTTTTCGTCCTCGACGTCGACACGGAGGCGGAGAGGGGACGAAACCCACGCCATTCGATGTAGGATACTCTCCTGCGGCCGACGGCACCGGTCGCAACTGCCCGGAGCCGACGGCTCGGGAGGAGATAGAGAAACCAGCAACGCCGAAATAAAACAGGAAATACATAAGGCCGCGACAACAACAACAACTTCGAGTATTATAGTATAGGATATATATATATATATATATATATATATAGGGCCATCTAGTTGCAATACTTTCAGACATAGTTACCAAGTAGATTACATTTTTATTATAAAAATATGATAATACCTCATCAAAGGTACAGGTTGAAATTGTGAATATCACGGCAATAATATTAAGTAAATTTCTAATTACATTTCAGACATTTAAGAGCTTACTGAAATCATAAAAACAATAAATTTAACAACATTTTATCTTCATCACATGGAGAATTTGAAAAGCGTATGAATATTCATGCGCAAAAGAACCAGTAGAAACCAATAAAAACCAACTGGTATCAAGTGGTATCAACATTTCAATGTTTTAGTTACTGGGTTTTAGTCTAGAATGAAGTGGTAAGCAAGTCGATGCAGTCAGGTACATGGGTTTCAAATTGTGTCAACTTTTTGCACACAAACCGACACAAAACGCACACACACACACAGACACACACAAACTGGTCGAAATACAGTCTGTCAGTTTAAGTGTCAACTGATCTAAATTGGTTCCAGTTGAATTAAGTTGAAGTCATTTAGAGTCCAAGTTCAATTATGTCAAATGTTTTGCTTTTTTGTTTTGTTTACTTTTTAATTTGAAAACAAGTTTGATTTACTTTTTAATTCAGTTTGATGAACTGATCGAATTCAAAAAGTAGACTCCAGGTAGGACTCAAATGGCATCAGCCGCAGATACCATTACCTTGATATCAACTGGTACACAATGAGACTTCAACTGGTATCAACTTGTACCAGACGATTACAAGTGGTATCAAGTGGCACCGTAGTAGGATCGACCTACACATTGAGACTTGAACTGGTATCAACTCATAGACCAGTAGAGTAGACTTTCCATTGATATCATCTCCTGGTACACAGTGAGACTTGAACTGGTATCTGCTGGTATCAGTAAAATTTCAACTGGCAGGAACTGTTACCAACTGGTACAAAATGATATTTGAACTGGTATCAACTGGCAACCAGTAGACTTAATGGCTCCAACTGGACTGGTAAGCATTGCAACTTTAGCTGGGATAAACTGGTACCAGTAAGACTTCAACTGGTATCAACTGGTACAAAATGACACTTGAACTGGTATCAACTGGTACCATAAGACTTCAACCGACAGAAACTGTTACCGACTGGTACAGTGATACTTGAACTGGTATTACAACTGGCCATCAGTAGACTTCTTTCAACTGGTAAGCAGTGCAACTTCAACTGGTATAAACTCGTACCAGTATGATTAAACTGGTATCAACTGGTACCAGTATGTCTTCAACTGGTATCAACTGGTTTCAAGTAGAATCGCTCATTTTGTTACTGGAAAGTTGGAGTTACCTTGCTGGTTTCAACTGGTACCAGTTGAAACCATTTAAGACCAGTTAAGACCAGTTAAAACCAGTAACGACCAGTTAAAAATACTTACTGGTTTCTACTGGTTTCTACTGGTTTTTTTTTTTTTTTTGACCTGGGATACGATTACTTCGAAATAGTCGTGGAGGAATTCGTCCACTTGAGAGCGATTTGACTATTAATGAGAGCGATTTGATGTAAAATCAAACGACTTACGACAAAATAATCGTGGCATTTCCAATCGCAATCGAAGATCTCTATATCGCCTTCTCCAGTTACTTGCAATACAGTTACTTTAACAGCGAGAAGGAAACAAGGTCTGTCACGAATTACTTGGTGTACGGAATGCTGATGTATACATTGTAGTTAGGTGGATGAGGTTTAGGAACGCACTGATTTGCACCACAATACTTCATGTATAAACAGAGTATCAAGGGATCTTTTATGCTAACACGATGACTGTAAAGAAAAAAAATGTACAAGGAAGAACACCATCTTACCTCGCCATATAAAATCAGCTTGAAGTAATGTGTAAAGCAACAAAGTCATGGTTATAAACGGCGCCCTGTTGACCTAATGGCCACTGGTTTGCGAGCTTGATGGCCTTGAGTTTCGGACGTGCTAAAGTCCAGTAATCAGGCTAGGGAGATGGATATCCATAATTACAATGGCTAGACCAATGTCCAAGTGTGACAGTGACGGACATTCACTGTGTATCCCAATGTGCCAGGGAAGATGCAGGAATTTGGGTATAAAGAGTGGGGCGTCAACACATAAAGGCAAACCTTAACGCGATGTCCCTACGATCGTACCAGGTGGCTTTTGAGTCATTTTGGAATGCAACTTGAATATAATATACATTGTATAAGCCTCAGCCCCTTTGATACGGATCAGTGGACATGATATAATGGTAGTCAGAGGGAAGCCTTTGATATATTTGTGCTTTTGATGGCAACTTTTTTTACCTCTGTAAAGGAAATTTATTCATCCATATCCAAGAATACATCAAACGGAATTCATAAATGATATAAATGGGTAACAGCACACACACAGAAGAACCCAGAATTATCTTCATTGATTGAATAGTCATAGTGTGTTTGATATGATGTCAGAAATTTTATTGATTTTATTTGATTTATTGATTCATGCATTATCATTGCACACGCAGATATATACACATGTATGCATTGTTGGTGCCATAGATATAGCCTACATAAACTTTAGTTGTAAATAGGGTAAGTTTCTTCATTGCCTTTACAATATACAGCAATACAGTTTCTTCATTGCTGATATAATGTACGACAAAAACATAACTTAATCAGCGATACAATGAATAATGCAGAAGTGCTACAGCTTAAAGGGACATATCAGACGATTTTCATAATTTCACATGATGTAGTACATAAATGGACAACTCCATGTTTAGATTTGTGGAATTTATTGTGGTTCTTGAGCAAAGAAACAGTACTTTGAAAAATCTTAAACAAATTACACTGAACAAGGATGATGACATAGGAGGTTCACATATTTCAGAAATGTAGCAGGGCCATTACAATACCGCTTGCTTGCGAGTTCACCTGTGTATAATCTATGCATGCCTTCTTCTTTTGTTCTGCTTCCTTGAGCCCCAACTCATACATTCTCTTGGTGACTCTGCCATGTCATCATTCTTGTTCATTACAATTTGTTCTAAATTTTGAAAATGTTCTTATTCTTCATCCCTAAGTATCATCATAAATTCTGAAAACTCTGTCCTTAGTATAACTAATTTACAGTTGTTCAAATGTAAAAATCTGAAAACCATCCGGAGGTCTCCTTTAAGCGTAGCTTGATTTGCATGCAGTCGCGATGCAGACCTCGTACATAATACATAACATAAATAGGAAAATAGGAGGGAGGAATGACTTGCACAGAAATAGGATAGAATAAATGAGAAAGGAGGGAGGAAGTCTGTCTTGCTTCGCTAAAGTTAGATCACCTGAATCACTGACCGATAAAGCATGACAAAGTATTTTTGCACCGGGGTTCAGGTTGACAGTCACAGTTCATGCATGGTCGGTTACATAACATTACGTAATTAAGAACGGCGTTATATATTTCCTTGAGGGAATTTCATATACAATACAATTACAATTACAATGGCATTATGAGATCACCGATACCCATGGAGAGCAGCATTCTTTTTATAGCTGTCTTGAAAGAGTATCATATGGACTTTAAATTCAAATTTTAGAAGGAAGAGAGTTCCATATACATATATCGGGTCCGATGTGTCTGATAGATTTCAGAGCCATCACCATTTTACTATGTAAATGAAATATATCAGATTGTCTAGTGGGATAAGAATGTATGTCCTTGTTTCACTGACTAACAATGAGAAAGAAAAAAGAAGAAGATGGCAACTGGCCGTTATATAAGCGAAACATAAAGAGTGAGATTTGCCAAAAAAAAAAATTTAATGTCGTTTACCTTAAGTGATTTTAATTCTGCGAACAAAGGATTGCAGGTTTGGATGGGTGCTGGTGCGCTGGAGTGGATGTGAATGTGTGCGTGTGTATGAGGTTTCTTATTTACTATCTTTTATCTCTCCCGGACTTCATTGTATTTTTTTTTTGTTTCATGTGCTTGTGTACAACCCTTTCTCGTGTACGCTCTATGGACTCATATAATCTTGTGTTTATGTTTTCCTCTTTGTTCCCGTGTTTGTAAGTTTGTGTTTTTTACTAAAATTGTATTTTGTATGTGATACAGGGCCCCTTGGAAGAGCAGTTCCGAGTGAGCTGAAAGGCCTACCATGCTAAAAGAAAACGGAATGAATGAATTAATAAATAGATAAATAGATAAATAAATAAATAAATAAAGGATCTGAATGATCCCGATAACTTGAGTTGGTGTACATACGTGTAGCTTTCTTTTGTAGAAGCAATATACTGTCAATGTGACTTTTTGAAGTTGCCCAAACAATGTTACAATATGAGATGTACGATGATATCAACGAGTTACACAAAGTATATACAATATTCTTTGGGACATAAAACTCAAGCTTATATGGAGTACACCAACGTTACGAGATCCATTATCAGAGACGTGTTGCACATGAGCGTTCCATTTCATTCTTCATTTAGAATAATATATTCCAAGAAATGTGACATCTTCTTTTTGTTCCAATAATATACCAATATCTGATAGTTATTCTGTAAAAACTTTACATACGAGAAATCCTTAATTGGAAACTTAATTGGAATGTACATACGTGGTTACAGACTACATATTGGACAAATGTATCAAATATATTACAATTTGTTTAAATATTCGTTGCACGAGAACCCTTTTAAATTCACTCCAATGATCAATAACTTCTCTTTTAACGAAATATTGCTTCCTGAAAATAGACTGAATGTACGTGCAATTTCATCTTTCCAAAACAAAGACACTTTACTCATACAAGAACATTATGAAATGATGATTACAGTGCACTTGCTATACCTTCACTTTTCATACTCTCCATCCCGGATCATTTTGCACACAGCAACGATTTATATTGTGAGTTTGTTGGTGTCTGAATGAATGAAAGGTTGTAGGGAGCTTATTTCAGCTGGCTTTACTCTTGATAGCATCACGCAAGGCAAGGAAGCTGTTTCTTGAGGTGACGTTAAATGAATACAAAAATATGAAATTATCAAAAATACGTGATAAATATTCTGACGGAACGGTTCGAGATTTTCTGATTCATAGAGTACTAGTCACATCCAAGTAAGTCAGTATCATAGAAGTAAAGTTTCAGATGTATTTCTGAGAAGGCGCAATTCTCCACTTTTCTTGGTGATGTTCGTTATTCCAAAACACACAAATTCCATATACCTAATTCATGTAATTATAGAGGTTTGCTAATCCGCAAATAACAAAGAGTTCGTTAATCCGAACCTTTACGTTACTCCGAAGGTCCGTTAATCTGAAAATGAAAAGAAGATGCGTACCAACGAACCTTCAGAATACTGAACCTTATTTCATTTTCAGATTGACGAACCTTACGGAATAACGTAACGCACGAAAGAAAAGAGAATTTTGAAATGCCGTTAAGTGCTATCAAATTAATTACTAGTAAACATAATTCTAAGATAGATTTCATATTATGCCAACTAGATGAAACTATGAAATTGAATTAAACATGGTTTAAAGAAAGCATTGAACTTCCGTATTCATGTAAGTCACAAAATGAAACAAAACGATGTAAACTCGAGATACTAATATTCGTAAGACAGAAAAAGAACAGCAGTGAAAAACATATTCTAAAATAATAACTTAATTTCATTTTTCTTCTAGTGAGCGAGATCTTCAATATACATGTACTGGAATAAGGAACATATGTGCATCACCACCTTGTCTTATTTCCAGAAGTATTAAATTTGACTTTTCTTGACATGTGTAAAAAGACAGCGTCTTATGATGCTGTATTCTTTTCCTTCTTTCAATCATTAGCAAAACAATTCAGAAAATCACGTACGAATTTAATTTCATTTGGATTCGAGGTGATAAATGTTCAGCATATTGGTACGAACATGACAATAAACAATAATTTAAAGACATCTGTCTTTCTTTGCGTAAATCTATGGGGTACACTTTTACCTTGTGGACATTTTCACTCGATGATGTATAATCGTCACCAGCTCAGTTTATCAGTATGACCAGTGAAATTGCTCGATTCTGCCATCAGCCGTCAGAGCGAAACGTGTATGCATAATGAGATTCTTCTAACAAAGCCCTGCTGAAAAGTTGTGATTTTTTCCTCTTTGCTATAAAACCTTTGTGTCAAAATGTATTTATTCAAAAATTTATGTTAGATTAAGACATGCCATAATATAAGTCTCCAAGTTTCACTTGCCGTATTTCATAAATCTATCACATCAAATCTGAAATCACTATTATTAATATTGTTGTTATTATCACCCTTATTCTCATCATCATTATTATTATCTTTGGGGTGTGTGGATTTTGATGAAGACTGTATCACTAAATTAGGAAAATATACCATGCACCTGTTCAGATGCGGAATATAGTCGTTAATGTCAGGGGTATGTCTGTGTGTTGGTTGGTATATCCCACATAAAATCAGTAATATGTTTGCTTCTTACTGCTGCACAGAAAAATATGGAAGAAGTGTAGTCAAGAAAGTCAAGAGTTACTATACACTGCAAAAAGTCCGGTGTTAAATATGAAACACCGAGCTGGGCTTAAATTTCCGGTGCTCATTCATGGTGTTAGATTAGCACCTCCGGGTGTCATTTCAAAATATAAAATTGTTTTTTTTAACAGTTTCTTAGTTACTGCACTTCTTGTTAATTTTGAACTTCAACAAGACGATGAAGAATTTTCCGATAAAGTACTTGATTTTAGAAAAAAATGTGAAAACACATTTACACCACAGTAACACCAGGTGGTGTGGTCTCCTATTGAAGCTGGATGGGTGTTATACCATTGAAATTAACACCACCAATATCAAATCAACACCATGCGGTGACATTATTGAATTAACTCTAGCGCAGTGCCAAAAATATCACCAGCCACAGTGTCAAATTAACACCACGAAGTGCCAGGTGAACACTTTTTAACACCATCACAATACATTTTCTACACCTGTGAGTGTGGTCCTCTATTGAAGTTTGACCGGTATTAGATTTAACACCCATGGTGTTAAATCTAACACCGATGTTTTTACAGTGTAGAAGAAGAAAGAAACAACTGAATGACAGAGAAAGAGTGACTTAGAAAGAACAAAGTGTTGTTAAAGAGGAATTTACCCCGAATGTGTGGATTTACTGCATGCAGAAATATTAGTCGAACATGTCAGCGAAGTTTGTGGAAAATCCGACTATATTACGATACGATGCAAGTAACAAAGACTTGCTCACCACAAGCAGAGTTGCCAGAGCGAACATTGGCACACATCGTAGACTGCTCTTACTATCATACTTACTCTGGTTTTTAATCACTGCGGACATATTCCTTATTATTTTCCAGTCAGAAATAGAGACTTTCCGGAAGGCCTGATACACTGCATATTGGGTTGGTGATCTCGAGAATATAAAGACTTGTCTGTAATAAACATTTTACATAACAAACATCGGCATTTGTTTGATGTGGTTTATTACCTTTCCGCGGAGAATGCGCTTTGATCGGAATTATGGCTGCATGCAAACACAGATAAGGTGGATGTCCTTCGGTAACTCTCTGATTGAAAGAAAGTATCAAATGTTTCTCTGATTTACAACACAACCCCTTACATCAAAGTCAATAAATCTCGCCAACCGACATTAGTTCGTGAAACACAAATACTTGTAATGTCCTTATCAAAACGTGTCGAACATCCAATTACATGTTTTACAAGCTCGGTATATTAAATTGCTGGAAAACATTTAAGATAGTGAATCAGACAGCGGATGTATCGTGTCTGCTATTAAACTTATTTCGATGGTATTTTCACCTGTCATGTATACACAATATGGCTATTGGTTTAACCCTAACTTACCTGGGGGGGGGGGGGGGGGGCATAATGCCCCCCCCCCCCCGACAAGTTCCGCGACCATTCCGGCGCGCATTTTTTTTTTTTTTGACCGCGCCGCTCGCTGACTTTTTACTTTCAAGTCTCGCGCAACTTTTGAGACCAAATTTGTCGCGCCCGGGCATACCGTTCCGAAGCCACGCCCCTTTAAAAATTTTCGTCAACCCCAAATTGCTCAAAAACGTGATTTTGTGTACAATGTCAATACAAATTGTGTTTTTTCAATTAATTCATACAAAGATTAATGTTTTTAATTTTAATGGCTGAAATCAATTTATTTTAGTATAATTATGCTTCAAAAAAAAAACAAGGAATATATAAAATTGATAAAACAATAAAAACATAAGAAATTGATTTTGATACTGAATTTTTTTACGCACAAATGTTCGGAATGTCACTAGGAATATTTACACCAAGAATCAGCATTCCATAAGCTTTTATAAGCCAATTACAGACGAAAATTAGATTTTTTTGCATATATTTGCACAATTAATTAATTTAAAATAGAAAATTCAAATTTTTCGAAAATTTAACTTATTAGTCTTGTAGACTACATCCGGCTTTATGTTCATGCAAAATTTTGCGGCGATTGCGCGATCAACGGCCGAGATCTGAAGGGGGGCCATTATGCCCCCCTCCCCGGAATTCAAGGTCGCTAAATAGCCCAGGTAAGTTAGGGTTAAATCATTTACATCGATTACATCGTTAGTTTACATGGTTATAAAAATCAACCCAGCAAACACAGCGGTGATTACTGCTGTCCTTACATGAAGACGACATGTTTCAGATTGAAAATACCTAGTAAAAAACATGCGTTTAAAACCGAGAGTGGAGTTACTTGATGCACTTTAAAGGATCCTTACGATTGGATCATTAAGATTTTAAGTATCATTAAAATTTGAATTGAATTAAATTGATTGTTGGCGGATTATCATTAATACACAGATAAAATTGTGAAATCGTATAGGAGACATATCATTCAATGTCCTTTTTTCTATATATCAGAATTACGCCTAATGAAACCCGTCTGAATGATAAAACATGTATTTTCTACACAGTAAAAACACTCCCGTACATGATTAGTTTCGTCAATTAGCTTGTCACGTCATTAGTCCTTTAAAACTTAAGGGGAAGTGAAATCCAAACATACATGTGGATTAAGTAAATGCAGAAATACTAACACATAGGTGAAAGTTTGAGGAAAAGCGGGCAATTCCTCGAAAAGTAACGAATATACAGTCATCGCTTGACGAGAAGACTACAATAGCTCGTGGTGACATGTTCATATCAAGATATAAAGAAAATATTTACAGGATTCCATAATTTTCTTTGTTAAGTACACATTCCCTTGACTTGTTAGTGACATAATGTTAAAGGTAATATTATTAAAAAGTGATCTTTTTTATGCTAGAAAAGTGAATATCATTTTCCGTATACATAATCAGATGTCACAAAGTGTTTTAATCCTCCCAAATCTTGAACAATTCATAACTTTTTAACGGATTGTCCTATTTTTCTCAAACTGTCACTTGCGTTATGCGTTCTAATATTGCGGCATTCCGTGAATTCACATTTGGATCTCATCATTCTCTTTTAAATTATTCTGTTGTATACATTGTGTTAGATTGCGCATGCAGAACAACACTGCAAGCCTGCTAATGTTTCATTTTTATTCCATTTATTTATTTTAGCTCGGCACTTGATTCAGCCAACACGGCTGTTCTTCCTCATGTCCGTGCATCACGAGGTAAAAATTACATAAACGTATTACAAAACATATACAAAATATCGTCAGCCACGACACCGGAAATCAAGCGATGCATAAAGAAGTTTGTCAGTTTTGTTGAAGGATTCTTTTTATCAAAATCAAACTTCAAGTACTATTGTATGAAGGATATAGAATTTGTGGCTATGACAAAACAAACGAGCGATTATTTTGTTTAATCTTATAATCTAGAATTTAAATATGTGACACCTGCCTAGCAATCATGAGGTCATGAATTCGAGTGCCCGAGTATGTATGCCCATGGATATTTGCCATGGCTATATTGCAACAGTGAATATATACTGCGTTTGTTAGGTCGATGAAGGGCAATTTGTCAAGTAGTCGCAACAATAACAAATGTTTTATCCTGTGGGATACAAGAATACAAGAGAATAGCTCATTAGAACCTCATAGATAAAAAAAAAAACATACAACATAGAACGTAAAATGTTGCAAGAAATCCGGACATTGAAACTTCGACAAGTTTTTTTTTTTTTATTTCTTAAATGTGGATAAAATGTCTCTGACTTAGTCTCTGTTCTAGACTTGTCTTTAGTAAATAGGCGAAAACTAGTGAGATGGAAAACATGCCTCGTCACTTTGATGGGAGTAAAAAAGCCCAGCCTGTTAGCCAAAATGAAACATTGAAACTTTTCAGCCTTTCTGCAACTAGGCATTGAAATAGTCTCGTGTAAAAGAGAGACAGAAGAAAACAAAAACCATTGAAACGGCTGGTTCCTCTACGAAAATTGTTGGTGTCCATCGTATCCCAAGGCGCGTTGTTTGGCGGCTGATGCACCAGACCGACGTCGCCTTTTAACGAAGACGTAGGTGACGGCGAGGGAGGATACACAAAACATCATACCACCGAAGATGTTGAAAATAATTCTGAAGGATTTGATGACATCATATATGTAGCCTGTTGGGGTAAAGCAAAGGTACACTGATATATGATAAAGACAATCGAAACAATAACATTAGATGGATGGTATATAGTTTTGATTGAGATGTGGCTTTAGGTTTCCAACATTTGTGTGTGTGTGTGTGTGATAATTAGAAACCACGAGTGAAATGTGAAAGAACATAAAATTCTGAGAGGAATCCAAGGTTTATTCGATGAAAATCAATGAAAAGTGAAAGAAAGTGGTCCTTATAAAAGGTGGCTTCCACCTTTTATTAGGACCTCTTTTTTATTTTTATTTTTAGAATTGTATACTCTTTGAGGTTTCTAATCCCCCCCCCCAAAAAAAAAAAGAAGTTAGAAACCTGAAGCCCTATCTCAACCAAAATTAAACCATTCCTTCACGCCCGCCTCACTCTGCGATTTCGTGTTACGATAACTCGTGATGTGTTTCAACGCAAGTCTGAGATATCGCGCGTCGTTGCTCTCAACTGCAGGATGTTCAAAAATGTTGTATCGCACACCCATGAGACTGCGTGCCATCTGGCAATCTTCTGCGATGCGATATATCGTATCGCAACAAATCGCACACTGTGAGGCGGGCATTACAGAATATGATTGTCATCTAAAACGTTATGCACTACACTGACAGACCTTAATGCCATGGACAATGCAGGGGCGGATCCAGAAATTCTGTAAAGGGGGGGGGGGGGGGGGGGGGCGTAACTAATATTTCTGGTGCCACTTCCGGGTTTCACTTCATTTTTTCGTTTTATTTCTTTTGTTTTTAACGAAATATAAAGGGGGGGGGGCGTGCGCCGGTTGCGCCCTCCTCTGGATCCGCCACTGCAATGGACGGTAATACAATGATCATAACAATAATGATTATAGTAATGACGTGAAGGAGTCATACAATATAAGGGTGTCGTGCTCTCGTGTCCTGCGCGAAGGATTCTCCAAGAATGACAATAGGGAGCTTTAGATTTTAGACGCGTGGACGTTCAAAGGGGAAAAAACATGGTCTGAGCGTGCGCAGTAGCGCACGTCAAGTTATTGCGCACGCTCAGACCATGTTTTTTTCCCCTTTGAACGTCCGCGCGTCTAAATTCTAAAGCTCCCTATTATAACGATGGCGACACCACAAGAGCTGATGAAAACTATTTTTAGGACAACGTGACTGAAGATCTTGAATGTATCACTTCTGTCAATAAGCGAGTTTGCTAATGCATTAAAATCAATGGACAGAATATTCTCTAAAGATCGCATTTCATCAACCTGTTTATGCCTTAATTCCTTTCAAAACTTAGAATCCAGTTTGCACACATGTATTGTTGATATGTCGGGCAGGCTGGGAGAAATCTTTTTGGTTTTCAACAGCAATCTTTGTGTTATCTATATAAATAGAATTCGAGTAATGCTGATAAACCGGTCAATTCACTTTTTCCTATTACTTTTCTTCTATACTTTCAGAAATGACACTTGTCCAAAATCAAGACACAACTAGACAGTGAACCCATTAGCTGAAAGCGCGCCCTCACCTGTTACTACTCCTGCAGTTGCCGCTGCAATTCCCGAGAAAAAGTAGGACAGTGCGATGATTCCCGGGAAGTGGTTATCGGTGACGATGACTGAGATACATACGTAAAAAGCACAAGCAGCTCCATACATGCCAAAACCTCCGAAGAATGAACAGACCAGTAGATGACTAAGGGTAGAGTTGAGCTGGTAGAAGAGAAGCGTGACACCAGTAAGACCAGCGTACAGTGCATATATTCCTGGACTCCATTGGGACCTGAAGCGCATAATGAAAGCGAGCATCACGCGGGATACGAGGCCTCCTGTTGCCGCGGCAACAGGAAGGAACACGGCAAACCGTTCGTCGATCCCGACGCTGATGGCGTATGAGACCATGAAGAGTACCCAACCAGTGAAGACGATGTCGCATAGCATTTGGCAAGGTAGAAAGAAAAGCGTAAAATACTGTTCTTTTCGAAACAACTTCAGCCCCAGAAGCAAAGTCATCCAGAAAGAGCGTTTGGCTGGTGATCCTTTCTCTTTATTTGTTGCAAAATGTCTTCTAGAATTCCCATCTAGGGTGTCACAATTCTCGTCATGGTAATCCGAAAGTGCGTGTGTTTCTGGCTGCCTAGTCACACGTGTCTTCCGAGGGGGTCTTAGCGAAGCGCCGATTGGAACACAGTTCAGGAATAGTCCACCCAAGCGCAGGAAGGCGCCGAATAGACCGAAAGCATCAAGCAGCTTCGCACCCAGGAGGGGAACCAACATTCCACCTACAAGCGACCCCATCATGCTAATGAAATTGGCCGTGCCGAAGTGTTCTCCGAAATGTTTACGCATTAAGACCGTGGACGCCTGGCCCAGTAAGGAACTGGATACACCTATGAACATATAAATAACCCTTTCTTATTCACATGATAGAGGCGTGATTTTCACTGTGCTTAGACTAGTAACAGGTCTGCTATAGGAACTTATATCCTAGTATACTGACCGAAAATTGATAAAGATAAAAAAAAACTCAACTTAATCTAAATGAGATTGAACGTCACCGCACGTCACGAGTTTGACAACCGCGAATATCATACAGCCCACGAGTAATACAGCCCACGAGTCAAATAATCCACGAGTCATACAGTCCATGAGTCATACAGCCCATGAGCTACACTGACAGCCCACGAGTTATGCAATCCACGAGTAATATAGCCAATGATATCGACACTATACCAAAAGCTACTAAGACACATGAGTTCGACACTTGGCAAACAAAATCTACGACACATTAGGCCCAGACGTAATCTCGAACTCGTTGGTCGTTTTTGGCTAGAATTGAAATCGTAGGACATATTTGCCTGGTGTCGAACTCATGGGCTGTATGACTCGTATCTCACATATATATGCTATATGACTCAATGACCTTTATTCATTGTTGAACTTATGTCGAACTTAAGAGCATTGACGACTGTGGATAGGCAAAAAAAAAATTATGTTCGTGTACTCAATGATTACGCATGCGCATTCATGGTGGAATCAATGGAACTGAAAATTGTGAAAACTGCAATAGATAATAAAGACCTGTAATCTCAGCAAAGTCATCAGTTTTTGTTTTTGTTTTTGTTTTTTTGTTGATGATGATGCGAAGAGGTAAAGAAATTTTATAGTTACTTCACTTCCAACGTATTCTAAAATTTATACCAACCCCAAAACTAAATAAAAACACGAAAAAAAAAAAGAACCCTGGAAAACTAAATACAGTGCGATCTCAAAGCACCTGTTATGGTTATACATGTGTTTGGTATTCAGCTGTCTTTCAACAGTTGAGCAAAGCCCACAGTAACAGTGTATGTTGTCATATTAATTAAATCGTGGTTTATTTCAAGCTTTAGTTTACAACCCTGCTGCAGACAAAAGGAAAGCATTAATATTGTCAAACCTGACATAAAGAAGAAGACCCCGAGGAGAGTCGTAGCCTTGGTGAAGGAGGCACTGATGATGGGTAATGCTGTGCCTAGTCCGCCCAGTATCGATACGCATCTTACGTCATACCTGCTTATCAACATCTGCGCTAGAGGACCTATACAGACAAACGCAAAGACATATGCCCTTTTAGTCCAAGAACAAATACGTGGATTCAGTGAACGCAGCAATATCGGTAGAATATACCTCACTTAAATTTTGAGGAAAACCGAAAAAGAAATTCAAAGGTAACGACTTTTAAAGTTGTGGTTAAATCCATGGCTAATTATTACAACTGTTCGTGATCTCATAATACACCAATATACATTGTATTCCTGTGGAACATTTGATTTTTGTTCTCCTTTAGCTTTTAGTGACTTTATGGTATAAGCAAAAATTCTGTCTTTTTTCAATGTGACTTAAAGGGGATGGCTAGTAACTGATCAGTGGGAATCAGTGTGAATGGTGGGGGATGATTGTTCCAATTCTTGTGGGATTTATTTAAGAGAACATTATATATCTATTGTTGAGTGAAAATTATTTGCTTCAGAATGGTCTCATATTCAGGTAATGTGCAGTTTAATGGTACCAGGCTAGCATGCCTGTACAGTGACGTGGCATTAAGCTGCACATTACTTGAATATGAGACCGTTCTGAAGCAAATAATTTTCACACACTGATAGACATATAATGTACTCTTAAATAAATCCCACAAGAATTGGAACAATCATCCCCCAGCATTCCCACTGATTCCCACTGATCAGTTACTAGCCATCCCCTTTAAATCAATGATACAATCACTTGAAACAAATAGAACATTGAAGTTTCGTTTGAACTAGGAATGAAGTATCAAATTTGTCTTGTTGTCTAATAGCCTCACAGGAAAAAAAAAGACAAGGAATGCCCTTTTGCAGTGACGTAAATTGAAAAGAATACTATATAATGTGTACTTTGAATCTTTATGGAAGATTGGGACTAAAAAGGAGATGAGTCTTACGAGGAGTTTATGCTATTATTGTGTGTGTGTGTGTGTGTGTGTGTGTGTGTGTGTGTGAGTGTTTGTGTGTGTGTGTATGTGCGTTACACGACAATGACTCCATAATCCTTTCTTTAATTGCGGTGTTGGAACCGATAATGCTAATATGTCATGTAGACATCGTCAGAAATCAACCCCTGTTTTTCACGAGGTGTGTGTATGGATTTCTCACTCGAACGAGCTCGATCTTTTTCCAAAACTTATTAAACTGATTATCGATCTAGAAAAGGCACTCCAATCTCCCTGTGCATGTACTATGAAACAATGATAATGTATCTACGAAAACAATCATGACCGTTTACTTAATACACAGTGTTAACGTCAATTACTGATTATACTCCTCACATTATATGAGCAAGCTAATGCGTCTACACATGATGATATAACTTACATGCCATGTAATACATAGTCTGATGTAGTGAAAGAAGAAGGCCAACTGTAGAGTAGGTACTGTCCAGTTGTACCACTAGGGATGGAATGAGAACACCCAGAGATTTCATCACCCCAAGTTGTAACAGGTGGTTTCCAAACTTCGCTAGAAGAACGACGTATCGCCACCCTTCTCTCGGCACCGAGCCTTGACCATTGGACTGCGACATCATGGAGCTTTCAACTTCCTTAACCTCAAAGAAGAAAATGATATAAAGATGCAAAACGGTCAATCATATATCTTGCAAGAAAGACCTATACGGGCGCCAGTCACTTGCCGCCAATAACTCTGCCTACTCGAGAACGGTTCAACCAGGGAGGTGGAAAAGTTTTCCACCTCCCTGGTTCAACTAATTCCTGAATACTCCCAGCAGATCTAATGTTGGCTAATTACGTAACCATTGACATAGTTACAACTGTCGGGGAGTGAAATGTGCAATAAGTAAATAAGAAAGTCCACCTATAGACAAGAGAATAAATGATTCAGGTAGCTTTGGTGTCAGTTGTAATTCCTCTAGCAGCTAGAATGAGAAACGCTTTAACACACAAAGACTGGTTACCGTCGACCCGTTTTGTATATGTCAGTGGGTTCAAGCTCAAACAATACCCCGTCTTGACGATGTTCTCCGGATGTCATTCGGAAGCGACCTCGACTTCTGTTGTTTTATTAAGAAAATTATGGGTTAATTTCCCGTACATGGGAAGGATATGTGAGATATAGAGATCTTGGAGTCCCTGTCGACTGCAGTTTGCAGGTCAATATGCAGCTCCTGCGATCAGCACAGTGCATTTTCTTTTTTTAATGGCACTATATAGAGTTTGTGCATGTTGACATTTAAAACTTGCTCCCACGTGGTGATCACGAAATCAAAACGCTGCTGCCTCAGATGGCGTGCTGGGAACAATAGATGTAAAATATCAGGTCAGGTCAGGTCACACCCGTAGCATTTCTGCCGTTAGGGCACTGAGATGTCCTTCTCCAGGTTTACTTATCCTGCGCCATTCTCATACAGATTTCCACCGGCTTCTCCGCCCATCTCCTCACATCATCCACCCAATTCCTCCTTGGTCTTCCTTGAGCTCGTCGCCCATCCACCCGACCATGCATTACCGTATGCGCTGTAAAATATACTTGCGCCATATTCACCTGTAGGTCGTAAATTAATTTTAGGTCAATAGGTCATGCGATAAGCTCTTTATAAAAACGTGATCGAACTGGCTGATTTTGCTTTGAAATTTCATACTTTCGCCAATACGTGTTGACAGTGTACGATTCCTGACTGAACTCTCCGTCAAACCTCAGCTCAGTGTCCACTCTTGTGACATTAAAGGTAGGGGATACCTTTTACAGACCTCCCAAAATGCAGCAAAACATTAAATATGAACCTCAGGGGACTTGCTTAGGCCACTGCTTAGAAATTTGGAAGTCAACAGTTATCTAAAATTTGAATAATGCACAAAACTCAACTACTCAGTAGTTCTGTGTGTCAGCCACACTTAAGCCTTTTTGTTGCATTCTTCTGTATTTGTGATCTATAAACAAAAATCTAAAAGTACAAGAGCTGATGTAATAACATATAGAGTGTGTGGTAAGAATGTATATAGAAATGTTTGTAAGTGTTGATGAACTTTCTTCACAAAATATACATGATGGACACACATGCAGTACATGGGTCTGCAAAGGTAGCCTAGTAATGTACTGGAATTTACGGTGAGCCCCGAAAACAATTCAATTCAAAATCTAACCGTCAAAAAAATGTACTAAATGTTACCTTCCACTTTCAATACTTTATGGGAGTTTCTAAAATGATATTCTCTTCAACATACCATGCGCACTGTATTTATACAACTCTTCATTTAAGGCGTGCAAATGGGATTCCCTACCTTTAAGACATCTTGCGCCATCTTGCGTATTTTGCTCTGATCGTACGAGCGTGGCATGGTTCATATTTCACAGATTAATCACAATCATCTGTGTTGGATTTTTCTTTTCGTTCCTGCTCTTTAACGAGCTTTATTTTTCCCACGATTCATGCTCGCGCGCATAGCTTGTGTATTACACGTTCTGACTGGAACTTTCGTAACATGGTGTTGTCCTCGATCGAATGATATGGCTTTTCGAGTCTCTCTAAAGTTAAACTCTTTCTGAAGAGTTCAGTACGATTCATAATAAGACTCTGTTAACTTACGGTTCAGTGTACAACGGTTGTTGAAGAGTTTGCTAAGTTTCGCCAGGAAGGTGACGTTGTTGCCAAGTCTCATCCGCGATCCGTCCTCTGCCTTCGCCGTCTGCTTTCAAATCCTTCTTTCAGAGGCCACATCAGTACAAGGAGCAAAACACTAGTAGGCCTTTCGCTGTATAGGCGTCAATCAGGCGCCGTTTGATATACACGTATGCTTTTCCAGCTGGAAGTAAACACACAGGGTGACACAGATCGGTTTTCAAGGAGAAGAAAATTCGATGTCCTTCTGCTCATAAATAACAATGTATTACAAAAAAGTGTTTTTATTCTCTCTCACTTTCTCTCTCTGGCTGAAATGTGTCGCTCCATGAAGTCAATAGATTTGATTGTTTTCAAAGTACCGCTTCCATAAATATCAGGTGATCAGTGAGAAACGGTTGATCGGATTTATAAGAAGAATGAGGCAGGATTGAAAACATTTCGATGAAAAAGTCGACGAACGAAACTTTTCAGTCACCTTGTCGCCAGAAGGTTGTACAGTGGGTTCAATCTTGATATAAGAGAACTGACAACATACCGGAGAAATAGAAATCCAGTGTGCTTGTTGTTTTGTGGTTAGTGTGTGTAACGTGAGACTCTCAGTGAAACACTATATATCGCATTAAAGTACAGACAATTGTTCTGAATACAGTGGGGATGTAAATAATACAGCCATGTGAACAAGAACAATAGTGTGCGCAATACTAACAGTTTTGCAATGGACACAGCTGATGCGACATCACTGACCCAAAGCGGGAGGTATATAGTCCCAGCTCCCTGGTTTAATCGTATAGAAAGCACATTAGGTCATGTCACAATTTAAGATTATTCAAAAAAATCCCTCAAAAGGTCGTTATTACTTGATTATTGAATTATTCATGAAAAGTTGATGATCATTGTGTTTAAATATCTTTGTATTTCGTGTGCGTTTGCGTGCCTTTTTTTTATGCGTTTCCGTATTAATTTGACTTGTTATAACAAATGCCAGTAAAATACCTCTTGGAAGGTTCAAGAAAACTTACCGCCTCACAAAGCTTTCAAGCTTTCCTCCAAGTTCTCTTTTCAATCACACGTTTAACTTTACCAAAGGTTGTATCCCTCAGTTTAACATTTAAGTGCATTATACTGTTCATTTGATATGTCCATTAATGATCTTTTTGTGTGTATAGGCATTGTATTCTTTTATCTAAGCTGTGAGTTAACAAATCCAATTTAACTGAACTGAACTGAACTGAACTGAATTGTGCTCCAAGAGAGGCAAATACAATTGCAATCAGATACGAAGAATCTAGTTACTCAAATGCTCATTAGTAACATCGAAGAGGTTTTAATACCATGAACTGCGTTTAAAGGGGATGGCTAACTGATCAGTGGGAATCAGTGGGACGCTGGGGGATGATTGTTCCAATCCTTGTGGGATTTATTTAAGAGTACATTATGTATCTATTGTTGTGTGAAAATTATTATCTTCAGAATGGTCTCATATTCAAGTAATGTTCAGTTTAATGTTTCCAGGTTAGCATGCCTGTACAGTGACGTGGCATTTAACTGCTCATTACTTGAATATGAGACCGTTCTGAAGCAAATAATTTTCACACAACAATAGATATATGATGTACTCTTAAATGAATCCCACAAGAATAGGAACACTCATCCCCCCCCCCCCCCAGCATTCCCACTGATTCCCTCTGATCAGGTACTAGTAAGTTGAAGCGGCCGTTCAAATTGTAAGCAAGTCATTTAATAATCATAATTTTGCCACCACCGTGTTCATGTGAACCAATGTCATTTTCACAGGTATTGATGGACTGTTTTCGTTTTCGTTCTCGTCTTCTCACTTCAATGAGCACATCAATGATGAGGAAGTGTGGTTATCGTGATTTCCCCTTTTTCTCTTTGACATGAAAAAAAGAATACAATTAAAAACCTATATATTGTAATCCAAAGATAATAGTTTACGAATTTGATGCCACTTTAAGATGTGCTGATTCAAGCACATATAGACACACACAAACACACATTGTGTGACAACCATCATTCAGAAACGATCGCATTTGCCTTTTCAAGATGATATTGCTCTAGAAGTTCCGGACCTCGCACTCTAATTTTCTGGTGCATGTCACAAGTTCGACAGCCATGCCACTAATCATACAGCCCACGAGTTATACAGCCCATGAATTTGACACTGAGCAAACAAGGCCCACGAAACCGACACATTAAGCCCCGTGTAGCAATAACATACCTGGTTAACCTACCCTGGTTGTGGAAAACTTATTTGCCCCTTTGCTGCTCCATCATCTGGATACGGTGACTAACAAACTTTTCGTTTTGTGTGCTGTTCGGTTTTAGTGAGAACATGGGCATAAAATTTGTTGTTCAGGGATGCATTTTGTCCTTTTTTGACTTCCATGCTTTCTCCAGGTTGGATTTGAAAGAGTTGAGTGATTTACTGTTAACCACATAATCCGGGAGATTATTCCATTCCGTGATGATGCGCTGTGAGAAGACATTTGACCGATTTTGAGTTTTGCATCTATTCTTCGTCACCTTGTACTTGTGTCCTCTATAGTCCTGTTGTCAGCTCTCAAGTTGAAAAACTTGCTTAGTGTGATGTCTTCCAGCCCATTCATAATCTCAACGTTTGGATAAGATCTGTTCTGTGTCTGCGGTAACTTAATGTAGGTAATTTCAGTTCTGCTAGTCTCTCCGGATATGTGACATTCCTGAGGTTAGGTATTGACTTGGTTGCTCGTCTTTGGACTTTCTCTAACTTTTGTGTTTCCCTTTTCAAGCAAGGGTGCCATATCTGGGAGCAATACTCAAGTGATGGGCGTACTATGGATTTGTAGAGTTGAGTGAATGATCGTTCGTCAAGTGAAGAAAATGATCGTTTGATACAGGGGCGGCGCAGCCGTGGGGGCCGTGGGGGCTCGGGCCCCCACACTTTTTGTGCACCATACAAAGGAATACATAAGGTGTCATCACTTTGGGCCCCCACACTTTTTTCAACCCGGAAGTACGTAAGAGGCACTACAATGCGAGGGGAGAGAATGAGTTGAGGACCTTTTTTTTTTTTTTTTTTGCTTGTCAGCTGAAGAAACCCGGAAGTGGACGGGTAGAGATGAGCTGAGGACCTTTTTTTTTCTTGTTAGCTGAAGAAACCCGGAAGTGGACGGGTAGAGATGAGCTGAGGACCTTCTTTTTTTTTTTTTTTTTTTTGCTTGTCATTTTTTTTTTTTTTTGCTTGTTAGCTCATGAAACCCGGAAGTGGGCCCCCACACTTTTGAAAACACTGGTGCGCCGGCCCTGTGATAATTCCCATCTTACGATTTGAACTTGCTGTGATGTTGTCTACATGAGTTGAGAATTTCAGCTGATTGTCGAACGTGACACCTAGATCCCTCTCGGTGGTAGAAGATGAGATGAAGGGACCTTGAGATGTTAGACTGTAGTCAAAGCATGGATTATTCCTCCCATACTGAACCACATTGCATTTGTCTGTATTGAAAGGTAACTTCCATGTGTCTGCCTATTTGCACAGGTTTTCAAGATCTCTTTGCAGGGCCGTGTGGTCACTGATGTTGTTTACCACAGAGTAATGTCGAACTCGTGGGCTGTTTTTACCTAGTATTGAACTCGCGGGCCTTATTTGCCTTGTTTCGAACTCATCATGGGCTGTATGACTCGTGGGCTGTACTATGTCTCGCATGGGTCTCAGTCTCGTGGGATGATTTTTTTTCGGACTCCGATCAAGACGTGGAAGGTGCGGCGTCATTGTCATCGTAATAATTATACATATTTGTTATTATTAATATTATTATTATTATCATCGTTATTATTATCGCATTATGCCGCTCTGCAGCTTTAAAACAAAGAAGCGAACATTGCAAACATGGCAATCATTAATTTGAAACGATCATAATCTGAAACTTTAGGCGTTTTTGTGTTTTTTTTTGCCCATAACCTTGTACTATACGTCAATTTCCACTTTTCTTTCTAGAGCCCTAAATGAAATTACAGCTCAAACAATGTATCAACACACTTGCGTGAAAATTTATTTCTTGTGTAAGTATCAGCTTGTATTTGTTGGGAATGAATACTAGAGAAAATCAAACTTATGACAATGACATAATGTGAACTCCTGGCAGGTGTCAGTAACGAATATTGTAGACAAACTACATCTTAAAGTGAGCAAAACATGTAATTCATCTTATGTGATCATTTATGAAGAATGATACAATCAGTGCAAGTGGCAAGTCGAGGAAATGTGCATTTTTCACAAAAAAAAAGAATGAAATTGTGTGGAAATCCCTTTTGGCTTTCTTCACAGTGTTTTCCATGCTGACGTAGGTAGGTTTTCTCATTCAGCGAAGGCTGCACGGAAACTGTAAGATCTACATTGTTCGTACTGTTCAACGGAGTGTCCTATTGTCCTGCAACTTCTACTGAAGTGTTCTACTTAGTAATACATGTATAGCTGCATTCACCCCACCCACCTTTTATATTCCACAACCGTGTTATACCTTGCGAACTTCAAGGTGATACTTGTCACAGGGCCCTTCCTCCACCCTGGCATAGGCAGCTGTGTTTGAGTGTCGATCGGTAGTTATGGATATGGCTGGATCCTGCCAGGGTCTTCTGGGCAGATGTTAATTGATGTTTAGCTTTTCCTACACGACTTTGATGACGTCCTTGTCAATGTCCTCATATTGAGTTTTGTCGATGCCATGCAAACGAAGGTACCTTTCTCTCACTGTATCTGCTCCTGTTCACCCCCCCCCCCTCTTCCAGCAAAGTTCATTGACCTTTTTCCAATGTTTGTACAACAATTGTATAAAACTCACTTTCCCCTATTTACAGGTCAAGTTACAATGCCTTCCACACAATGACTGCGGTGATGTTTTCCAAGATGGCGTTTATATGTAATACAAGTAACCTCGTTGATAAAGGGCTTTGTGGATTCGAGTGTGGCAGTCATCGGACAAAGAGTGATCACTGTCAAAGGTGATGGACGTTATGCATGGCTGACCACCGTCTTAACTGAAGATGTTAGCTTCAGGGGGGCTTTGTTCCTACCATCAGTGGACATGCCGAGGCTTCTGTCGTCCATGGCTGGCCGGCCGAGTTTCCCTGACGGATAGTGCTTTTGTTCGCCTGCTCTTAAGTCCTTTGGCTTTCTCTCTTGGTCAAACCATGGAGCTACTAGCTCCATGGTCAAACCATGGACCTACTGCACATGGACGTTCATCGCTCGTTAATTAATTCATACACCTGTTTCTGTAAAAAGTAGCACAAAAGCATTTTAAGCATGCTTTCTTGCTTTGATCTTATCGTCACCGCCGACAGCCAACCAGGATATAATCAAGACGACAGTCTGAAAACTCTAAAAAGTACATGCGCAGAGATAGTATTTCTCTTGAATCAAGAAAAATGCATGTGCAGTTGTAGTGTACATTGGGAAATTGTCGCTCAAGTAATTTCATTGGCGAAATGCGCGTACTTTACAAGAGAAAGCAATTATTTTGGCAGGTTGGATGTGATTTGTAATCTAATTTTCACATTTTTTGCACATCGTTCCAGAGTAAACATGGACAGTAACCGTGTAGATTACATGTATGTCGCATCATTAAGCGATGTTACATGTTTGTCCAGTGTCCACTTCAGTAATTTTCAATTTTGTGACAGGAAATTGTCATGTTTTCGGGTTTGCTGCTCCCTTTCATCGGTGTTTATTCAAAGACAGTTGAATCTGAAAAGGCACCTCAGCAAAATAAAACTGCAATGAGGGAAATGGTTCTTTCGTTAATACATAAAAGTCAAACATTTTTACGATGAACTTTTTTATCGCAAAAGATGGCGGTCAAAATTGTTTCTAACTTCCATAATTATCCAAGCACACAGGGCCTACTGCAAAGATTTACAACCATTTTAACTTGCCCAGATTGCATGCGATTAAAGCTTCAGTAATTAACCCCTAATTGCATTCAAAATAAAAGAATAATAAAAATACACAACTAATGAACTACGGTCGTGGGACGGTCCGATCATCTCCTCTTAGTGAACCCGAGAGAACTGTTTCGTATATAGGCCTACAACACTAAACATCCCCAAAGTACTTACGTAATAATACTTTCACTTAATGTCGCAGCGATAGAGTCGTGTGGTTATATACACACCTCTCTAATCTTCCTTGCTTCTCTGTCCCTTTTCATTTTTCTTTGGTCTTTGTTATGTTGTAATGTCATTGATATTATGTTCTTTCTTCCTGCTACAGTCTCATAGGGATTATGTGTGAATCTTTCATTCTGTGTGTGTGTGTGTGTGTGTGTGTGTGTGTGTGTGTGTGTGTGTGATTGATTAAATGTATACTTCATGGGCGGATCTAGCTTTTTTCCAAGGAGGGGGTTTAAGGGTTGAGCTGGGGTATTGCAAAGTGAGTGAGAGCAAAGCGAGTGGGGGGGGGGGGAGGGTGTGGGAGGGGGGTATCCCCCCTCCCACAGTAGGGAGATTTTCAATTTTTAGGATTGCCAGCTTGCAATTTTAAGCATATTAATTACTTTGCATGCTCTATTTTCTCTCTCTCTCTCTTTTTTTGCCAAACATATATACAATGTATATATATATTTTTTTTGGGGGGGGAGGGGGGGGGGGGGTTGGTGCAGCCCCACCCGCGCCCCAAGCGCGGTGGAACATGTCTGGTTTGGGGGGGGGGGGCAAAATTTCGACGGGGATGGGCACATTGACGTGATGGTTTGAGATCCTCGGCGAGGGAGCGAAGCGACCGAGCGGGGGGAGGGGAGTACAAAAGTCGCGTTTATAGAGCATTTAAAAGCAAATTTCTAGGAAATTAAAAAGTGAATAGAATCATTTGCAAATGACTATGATTATACGGGGGTATAACATTATTTCATGAGACGGTGTGAGATCCGCGGCGAGAGCGAAGCGACAGAGCGGGGGAGGGTGTGGGAGGGGGATATACCTCTTCCCATGTCCCACGCATAGGGACTTTTTGTAAAAACAGAGTATAAAAGTCGCGTTTCTAGGGCATTTAAATCAAATTCCTAGGGAACTAAACACAGTTTAAAAAAATCCCCGCGAAGGACTATGATCATAAATTATGCAAACTATTCATTCTATTATAAGTATGGACAGAGCGAGCGAGCCACTCTCACTTTGCCATTCGTCTGAAATGTATTCATTAAAAGCTAAAACGTAATCGCATTGTTTGAGCAATAAAGATTATTCTTGTATTACAAGAAAGCATAGAAGAAAAGAAAAAAAGTAGGCTTTACTAAAGGTATGTTCCACGGGGCACACTCGAGGACGCGAGGCTATACCATCTATACACTAAACTCATAAAGTAAATATTAGTGTATAAAGATATGATAATGTATAGTGTATTATAATTTTCGCCCCGTTAGGGGCGAAAATTTTGCATATTCAGTTTTAAAATTGACAGCTTTTACGCAAGAAAAGTGCCTTTATTGTTGATTTTGGTCTTCAAATAATTGACTAATTAGTTGTTGTTTGTTTGTATGTTCTTATTTTTTTTTTTACTTGGCAGCCCAAGAGGGGGGTTTAAACCCCCTAAACCCCCCTGTAGATCCGCCACTGTACTTGTATTATTATTTTTTGTTTCAGCACGTCATCCTAAGGAATATAAGGATTTATGCAATTGATGTGAAGATATATTTGTTCTGCACAATTTGATAACATTAATGAAGAATTAAATGTTCTTTAAAACAAAAACAAAAAGAAAATCCTTGTTCACGAGGCTCAATGAATGGCATCTGTACGTGCCGTAACATTTATCTTATTTTAAGGTTGTAAGTCTTCTATACTGTCAACAAGGGTTTGATCTACATGTGTTTTCTGTATTTTCTTTAACCTGTACTATATGCTTTACCCTAATCCTACCGGGTTTTTTGAGGGACTTGAAACCACGGGGGGGGGGGGGGGGGGGGGTTTGGCCCCCCTTCAGATCTCGGCCGTGGATCGCGCGATCCTCGCGAAAATTTGCAGTAAGGTAGAGGCCAATATAGTCTACAAGACTTTATAGTTAGATTTTTCACATTTCAATTTATGTATTTTATATTAATTAATTCATGCTAATTTATGCAAATATATATATATATATATTTGCCTATAAATCAAAAAATAAAGCTTTAAGACTTCTAATTTTTGGTGAATATATTCTTTTCAATATCCTCAACAAAAATATTGAAGCAAAATTCAGATTCATAATAATTTCTTATGTATTTTATTGTTTATTGAATTTCTTATGTATTTCTCTGTTTTTTTATTTTTTTCTTGTTTTTTTTCGTCAAAATTTGTCGCAGAAACTGATTAAAGCATAATCAGGCTAGAATAAATCATTATCAGCCATTGAAAGTAAAAATGTTAATTATTATGTGAATTAATTGCAAAAATACAGTTTACATTGGATTTGTACACAAAATCATGTTTTTGAGCAATTTTCGGGTCGATGATATTTTTTCACAGGGGCGTGGCTTCAAAACGGTATGCCCGGGAGCAACAAAGTTGCGCGATACTTGATAGAAAAAAAGTCATAAAATGTCGCGGCGAGAGCATCACGCGTTGCGGAATAATCACGCGAAACGTCGGGGGGGGGGGGGCAAAATGCCCCCCCCCCCCTCCCCCCGTGGGAATAGGGTTAACTGTGATGATAAATTTAGCATATTTTCCGAGTGTTCCACGTTTTACAAGCTCTGTTTTCAGTAGCTCAATTTTCTACATCGTTATATTCTACCATGGAGGTTCTACCTCCATGATTCTACTTACTGCTTGTCACCACCGCAAAGTATGCATTACTAGTATGTTATACGCTATATATTTCGCGTGGGTTTTATTTTCGCGAATTTCGCGAGTCGGGAGCTATTCGCGAAATTAACAACACGCGAAAATATTACCTTCCAAAATGAATCCCTTGCCTGGATGATACGAACATTTCCGTATACCATGTCACGGCTTACCGAACAGACCATACTGGCTAAGCTTGTTTACGCACGTCCACGTCTACTTACGAATACTGTAGAGAGCCAATCCATTATCGCAAGGGGACCACTCGTCAGAAATCTAGCGCAATGGACTTAACCACTTCAAAAATATTGAATTCTAACTTACTAGTTCGCAGAGTTTGGTAAGTTTTTTTCATGCAGTGTATAACTAGTATCATTCTTATTTGCTAGTAAGTTGAAAATTCACACTTTCTTTGCCACTTCATATTTTCTCTGGTCCCCCAATCGCGAATTTAACCACTCGCGAAAATGTGTGACAGCGGCAATTTGCGAAAATTTATGTACGCGAAAATTATGGCGTATACTCAGTACAGTATTTCTTTTCATTATTGTACATACGCATGTACATGTATTTCAACTTTATGATTTGTATTTCTTACAATACATGGTTCATTAAATCAGGGACGTGCTCGAGTTCACTTCCCTGATTGAATTTATGTTCTGTATGTGTATTATTTGGTGAGTGGAAATAAAACACATTAACTGAATTGGATTGAATACTCTGGTAATGCCAGAGTCAAGGGGCAGGTCATGCTAGAAGAGGAAGTGTGTAAGGTGGCTATCATTCGAGCTGAAGTTTCTCTTGTATACGAACTACCTATTCTGCGCATGCGCATAGTTGAAGACGCTCCACAGACGCTCCTCAGTTCAAATTTCTATCCAATGTTCCTGTGAAATCCAAGCGATGGTCAAGTCTATGTGAAATTGCTTCACGAGAGGAATATGACGCAACATTAATCTGGTAGAATCATCACAAAAGAGGTAATTTATGACTCTTCGTTTGCATTTCTGTTCGCTTTATTTAGTTGTTACTTGATGTTAGACTCAAGAGTCAGAGTGTAGTCCCATACCTGTGTTTCAATGTGGGGTAAACAACGCAGTGCTATGCAGTGAGTGTAGGGTTGGACCTACTACTCATCGACCGCCTAATGTTTATTTGCTTGATAAGAATATTTAACACTGAAATTCGCGTAAAAAACTTGACCTACGTGATTGAGAAAATCCAGCTCTATCAAATGCCGTTGTTCCCTTTTCGATTCGAAGTTTCAGTGCAAAAATATCGCCGACGAACTTGCGTGGCCTCGTTTCAGCTCCCCGCGGTAAATCGCGTTATCGACCGCTGTTTTTGCATTGACAATGCACGCAAACCGAGTTGTATTGAACACCGTGTTGTACGAAGCTTTTTAGAAGCCTTTTAGAAACTTCCATAGACATTACATTGTGCCCTCATTACGATTCGGTGAAAATATTCATTCGAAATTTTGTCCTTGATTAAAACCACTATTGAAGAACAGTGAATTATCGTGTTTTCCCACACCATCCTCATCTAGATTCTACATTCAAAGCCAATCCATTTTTATGTGCTTTTGCGCGCAGTGAAGTGCATACTAAGCGTTAGTGCGCCAATGAATACACGGTCGGTTTAAAAGATGGTGGTCGATATCTGGATCTGGATCTGGATGAATACGCTGAAAAACTCTGGATAGAGTATCACTCAGCACTGTGGTGTGATGTGCAGCTAATCACAACGGAGGTGACGCTGGAGCGCTTCTTTGAATGTGTCAAATTTATGAATCTGCTTTATGTTACTCGGCAGATTATTCCAATCCTTCGCTGTTCTATAGAAGAAGGAGTTGGCGAGAGCAGTTGAGGAACCGTATAAAGTAGAGTAATTATCAGGATGATAACTTCGGGTTTTCATACCTCTCGGTGCTTGAGCGGGGCTGATATAATCCTCGAGATTTAAATCAATGATACCGTGCTTTATTTTATGAAATGTTGATAGCCTTAAAAGCTTGCGTCGTTCTGGGAGTGGATGAAGTTTGAGATCCTTTATCATTCCAGAGACAGAAGATTGCCACTTGTAATCATTTACAGATGAATCTGGCTGCTCTATTTTGTACTGCTTGAATCTTGGAGATCAATGTTACGTTGAGTGAAGGGGTCCCATACTGTACAGCAATACTCCAAGTGGGGACACACTAGGATCTTGTATGCTTGTAATTTAACATTTCTCGGTGCATTATGTAGATTACGACGATATGTAGTAGGGCTACCATATAGCTTGAATGATTTATGATTGAATGATTTATTACCAAATTTTTAAGTTCAAGTTTACAATCACAGATAATTTATACAATCATTGAGAATACAATAATAATGATACAATTGACAGGAATACAAGACATGAAAGTATAGAATCAAATTTATCAACAATATGAATATGATTATGAAGGTGTAAACATATTTGCCTTACAATTGTAAAGGCAGTGTATACAACCACACGCATGTGTCTTTACCATCCAGCCACATGAGTGTGGTTGTAGCCATGGCCTGAGTCGCTGGATACAGCCACACTCGTGTGTAATATGTACACACCCGCAAACTGCTTGCACAGTGCACCAAGTTCTTCAAGATTCACTACCATCATGTCAATATCCCACTTCCAGTGTAGGGTTGGGGGTACCAACTATCGTCACCCTTTGATCTGTAGCTTGTTTAATTCTAAAAATATAACACAAATTCGCTTAATTCTTACCTCAAATATGCCATAAATACTGCAGTTTTGAATGTCGTGACCGTCTCGTTGATTATGAATCTCTGTTTTAAAATAGCGCATACATGTGAATTTCACAGCATAGGTAATACCGGTGAATTTCACAGCATAGGTAATACACGTGAATTTCACAGCCATGTGTCGTTACTGAGCGGATGTTTAATTTTTAGCTTGGTTTGTTAGTTTGTTTTTGAGTTTGATTTTCGTTTCTTCGTTTTTATTGTCTTTATAGCTAATGACACTTAATCCCGCGCGTACCTTTTTGTTCTATACGCAAACAGCCATGATACACAGGGTGCCGATGGGAAGGTACCCTGCCGATAAGTGGTACCCTTACCATACATAACCCCGGCTAAATATCTCAGCAGACACAGTCACCTTCTGAAGTACGAAGTTCCTGCAGCAACCATCGATGCTTACAAATACTCTTTTCTACCCCCGCACAATCAGGATCTGGAATCACCTACCTCTTCTTGCAGTCACAGCACCATCAATTGCAGCTTTCCAGGAGGCCGCCCTACCTGTCATCGGAGGGATGCAGCCTCCTGTGGGCTCCAGGCTACTCTAAACCCAGCCCTGGATTTTACTTGTCACCCTCACTCTTACTTGTCACACAGTCACCCTTTTATTGTACATACAACTTTTTCACTGTCACCTACTCTTCTTACACTGTCATCTACTGTCGCACACCCATCCCAGTTTAGCTTTATGGACAAGCTGCCATCGGGATTATATCTTCAAGGTCAAGGTCAAGGAGCGTCTAGATATCAGATACGTGGTCTCTAAACGTAAATTAAATTCATTTTAGATAGACCAATCTATCATGGTCTATCTACCACTGATAAATCTTCTCTATTCAAGTTTTTTTTTCAGCATCAGTCCAGAATACCAGATCCAGAGGCAGAGCCAATAATGGATGCAAAGTAGGCCTCCCTTGCCTAACTGTTGTTAGCCTAGGCCTGCTTTACTATTACTAACCATGATGATAACTTGTTAAGGGCAATTCCGCAGTTAGAGGGACATGACCATAAAATTTCAATTTGGGTTTTTCCTTGATTTTTGTGTTTGACTTCAGAAAGAACACATTGATAATTCAGGAAAAACTATTTTTCAGGGTATCTTGATAGTTTTAGGTGTTGAATTCACCAATTTTGAACAAGTAATCTTTCAGATTGAATTTCATCAGCAAAATCTCCATAATAGCAAAGAAGATAGCTAGTCAAGTTAAATGCCATTTTCTAGCCACAAATATTGAATTCATAGAGGCAATGCAGTGCTTTCATGGATAGATTAAGTAAAATCAACTTACATGTCTTTGAAATGCAAACATGTGTGCATTTCCCCAACCATTGGACAGTCATGTAACGTTACTAACCAAAAAGTGAAATTATTTACCTCCAGAGAGTATAAAGTGTCTATGAATGATAACATTTAAATTTTTCCTGCTGTGTCCCATGACTAACTGAAATATAAAAATAAGTATTACTAATCATTATAGAAGTTAGAAATAACAGCAGTCAAAATGTGTAACGTTACTAACCATGTAACGTTACTAACCACAGCCTGTGTGTATTGTAACGTTACTAACCATGAAATAAGTGAATAAGACTCCAATGGACAGGTCCTGGTCTGGCAAAATTTTGCCTGATGATAGAGCCAGATGTCAACTACGAGATTACGTGGTCATACAGTAAAAAGATATTGGCTTCTTTTTTTAGTAAATTAATTATGCAAATTTACGTATGAAATCATATTTTCACCTATAACTCCATAAAAAAGACTGAAGGATTGCTAAATTTTTGTGTAAGAGTTCCTCAAGACACATCAAACAATTTTCTTGCAAAAAAAATAGCAAAATCAAAATCAGTTTCTTTTGTTTTTTATTGTTTTGTTAATTTCTTATGTATTTTAATGTTTTTTTACCTTTTGTTTTCTTTTTTTTTTTTTGCCAAAATTTGTTGCAGGCACTTTTTCAAGCTTATCTACATTACAATTGATTAATTTTACTGGTCAAAGATTGAAACAATCTAATTAATATCAAATTAACGAAAAAACACAATTTGCATTGGATTTGCACACGATATCATGAATTTGAGCTGTTTTCAGGTGGACATGCATTTATGCAAAACATCACATAACTGCAGAACGGTGTACCTGGACGTCGCAAATTTGGTCTCAAAATATGCGGGAGACTTCAATGAAAAAAGTCATGAGACAATGCGGCAAAATCTTTGCGCGTTGCAGAATCGTGGCGGGAAATGTTGGGGGAGGGGGGTCTACAGCATTTGCATCACTACAGAAGGCTCACAACCTGTGCACATTGAGCAATTTTTTTTTTTTTTTTTAAACCACTTCCCATGGGAAGGGGCAATTGATGGAATCTGTGGGCCAGCAGAGCATTTTGTGTGGAAAGTAGTTTTAAAAACAATTGAGGCCATCGCTTCAAATTTTCTGTCCCAATTTGAAATTATCATACAATGATTTGTCGGGGTTAATTACGCTTCAGGTACAGCGAACAGACTTTTGTTTTCAGAACAGTGCAGAGATTAGACATTCAAACTGGTCAAAAAGAAAAAAAAAATACATGTCTCTAGACTTGAATAAACATGAATTCAACTAATACACTGTATTATTTGAGTTAATGTCATATGACTTCAACTACTTTCACAACAATATAAAACATTGCATTATGCTGGATTCCTATTGTGCAATGACTACGCACACCACAATTGGCCATACACTGTACATACTACATACCAGTACATTAGTTTTTGCTCTTTGATTTCTTTCCCCTTTATTAAAGGTACTCTTGATAAGGAACACATTAACTGTTTTGCTCAATAAAACAGGCTGCTTTTGTGAATTACTGTGAGTCATGATAAACAGTGATTGGCAAAGTTATGAAACTGTGGATATCACTTGACCTAGCCTTTAAAAGTGGTACTTTTTTTTTAGTTTGTAATTTATGCAAACTTTTTTTCTAGTCTTTTTTAACATGTCCAAGTACAATGGTACTATACTGCATGAGTTTGATGATTGAAATAAGAGTTTCATGTCTTATCTGATGTTTCTTAGCTTTAACTTTGCATTCTCATGGGGAAACATGTAATGATTTGAGTTAACACACAATTCTGTAATCACTGGACAAACCGTAACGTTACTAACCGTAACGTTACTAACCATGATTTTTGTACTTAATTTTCAAACAAAGTTATAATGAGAAAGGATATTTGGGGTAGACATTGCCCTTACAGCTAGAAATGAAAAATAAGTGTTGATATATTTCAAGCTATGCCAGTTTTAGCAAACTTTTTGTTCAAAGATGCTCATCAATTTTTTATGTCCTTTTTTTGTAACGTTACTAACCGGCATTAAAAGCAGACCTTTCTTCTAAAATAATTCATGAAATGATTTCATTCTTTGCTCTGTTCTAGGTCTACACTAGAATGATCTCTGGTGACATTAATGAGACTTCACATCCACAGATAGAGAAATGAGTCTAATCGAAATCATGAGAATGTCCTTAAAATGTAACGTTACTAACCGCGGAATTGCCCATAATGTTTAAAATTTATTTACAAATACAATGTTACTAGATCTATCATCTAGTTGTAGACTAGTAGGCCTACTTTGTTGACCGAAATTGAGATCGGTCTGTATCTGGTCGTCGGGGATATGTTCCGCGGAGACTCCCTCTGGCTTCATGGATCCCCTCTTATGACCAGGGTGATGACTAGAGAGCGATAATGTAAAATAAATAAACTTTTTAGACTCCTCTGGACAGACGGATCTTTCTGTCTACCTACTTTGCTTTGGTACAATGGTATCAACAATGGTAGGGTTCTAAGTTAGACTTAGGCCTCTACTTCTTAAAATTAACATTAGGCCTAGTGGTAAATGTTCAGCTTTTACACTACAAATAGACGTCTAGTACAAGTCAAAAGTGCAGGTAATGCTTGAATTTACACATTAGTATTACTGTGTCTGTGTTGAAAATTGTTAAGCGTATGCTATACAGTCTAGTCATGCTATGTATCTATTATTGCTAACTTTGAAAGGAGACTCACACATGTGCAGAATGGAATGCTATTTTTTGCCTAAACAGCAACTAGCAATGTCAAGAGTGTTCTGTATAGGTTTACATCACACTCACAGAGCTCACTACTATGAAGGTAAGGACGAGGAAGGTCAAAGGGGCATCCCACCAGTCTGCATGGTGGGTAGGGCATTTATCCATGAAGATTTAGTATCATTTGGAGCACAGAGCGATCAACTACATCCTAGTAGAGTTCTATTTGCCCATTTATAAGAATTGCCATTTCTTGTTCCATGTGTCACAGCTGCCCTCAACACTAGCCCGACCAGACGGCGTCCCCGAGTGCCAAAACGGCACTTGTGTACAGCGACAGGGCTGTGTATACTTACCCTCAGCACATGCCATCTTATCACACGCGCATTGCTCCCTGTTTGATAATGTACATAGATCTGTGAATACAAAATCTAGTTAGAGTTAATTAACATTCACTTAGCTGACATACGAAGAACAACATGCCGAAGGTTAGGGTTAATAAAAAAGTCACAGCACCTAGAGCCCGGCCACCCACTCCTGCCTCGGAGTCACCTGGAGTACCAATGGTAGGAGACATTGAAGAAGAAGAACCGGTAGAAGTGGGGGAAGTTGAACAGGGCGTAAAAAAGAAACCGAGAAAAGGCGCCGTTAACTTCACCGATGACCAAGAAAGGGAGCTCGGGGAATGGCTCTGTGCCAACCCCATGTTCTATGACAAAAGCTCTAAAGAATATAAAGACACAAGAAAAAAACAAGCTGCAGTCCACGACAAGTGCCAGGAGATGGGCATCGACCCAGATGACTACAAAACATGGTACCACTCAATGAGAAGTGCCTATGGAAAACTGACGAGGAAACAATCCGGGTCAGGAGCAAGAGAGTTTACCACTCGTGAGAAGTGGATAATGGGCACGTTCTCATTCTTTAAGGCCCACATAGTGCGGCATGAGTCCCGCCAACTTGGAGTAAGTATTCTTATAATCTATGTCGAAGGAGTCACATAGTCTGTGGCTGGTATCCTTTAAAAGCTGAGAAATTGGCCCGAAGAAAACTAGTGGTTAATGCAAACAAAGTTTGATACACAGAGTTATTTTCTTCTATGAAGATGTACAATACATCTCAACTGTGTTCGAATTTCTACAAGTGCATAATCTCAATTGTATTCATATTTAAATCTAAAAACAGACAGTTGTAAAGCTCATAGCCCGCATTTCCAAGAAAAAAAAAGTTTTAGAATTTGCAAAGGGTAATTACAAATTGCAAAACTACCCTGTTGATTCTTTCTTTCTTTCTTCAGAATTATGCTTTAAAGGAGAAAGTAACAAGAAAGTCTTACATTTCTCTCTTCAGTCTAAATTAGAAATGCCAAAGGATCCATCCCAATTTCATGGGTGCTCTAGTTTAGCCTGAAACTATCGCCAGCTTGAGTGGTCACTACTCCAGATAGGGGTTACAGTTCGTTATTCCGAAGGTTCTTCAGTCCGAAGTTTCGTTATTCCGAAGGGTCGTTATTCCGAAGGTTCTTTATTCCGAAGGTTCGTTATTCCGAAGATTCATTATTCCGCTGGTTCGTTAATCCGAAAGGGAAACAAAGCTCGTTAATTCGAAGGTTTGTTATGGATCTTATTTCATTTTAGGGTCAACAAAAGTTCGGAATTACGAACCGTATTTCTTTTCGGATAAATGAGCCTTCGGAATAGCGCACCGTATTTCATTTCCGGATTAACGAACCTTCAGAATAACGAATCTTCGGAATAACGAACCTTCGGAATAACGCCACAAATGTTCGGATTAACGAACCCTTTTTCATTTCTGATTAAATAACCTCTAGGTATAGAGTTTGCGTGTTTCGGATTAACGAACCTGCGGAATAACGAACAGCACCCAAAATTAGAGCTATTACCTTGAACGTGGAAGATTTGCACAACATGATCCTGACATGTTTTTTATTAAATATCATTTCATTTGTTAGCTTAAACCGAAATCACAAACTTCAGAGGCCAGCCAACAGAAGAGTAACGTTGACTCTGAATCCGAATCAGATGTCGAAGTCCTTGATGTCGACATGGTGCCGGAGGATGAAGGAGATGGGCAACAGCCAGCTGCAACAAGCACGCCTTCTAATAAGAAGAGTAAACGGAAGCGAAGATTGGCAACTACAGATCTTGAAGACCTTGTAGAGAGGTTGGCTCAAAGAGCAGAGAGGGATGCGGGTCTCCGTAAGAAGGTCGAAGATTTGGTCAAGGCTGCCGAGAACCATCACACAGCGTTCGCAAATTTCATGGGCAGTATGCATCAGTTCATTCATCCAGACTTGTGGGAAGAGTATGTCCGAAGACAATTCGACACTCTAATGCACTACGTGGCGACATCGAAGGTCATTAGAGCTACTCAACCACTACCACCTCAACCCCTTGCAGTAGCCAGCGCCATGCAACCTCCACTAATTCAGCATGACAGAGGACGAAGCTATACAAACCTTCAACCAGTTGTCACTCCCCCTGCTGACGTCGCTCGTTCTTTGAGTGGTCCTTCTGACAGCGCCGGTGCCTCCTGGGATCGCCTTTCGGACGTTCCTGTACTGGCAAATGATTCATCATTGCTCCGTCATCTTGCAAACGCATCTATGCCAGATCCTTTGCCCCCTACTACCTCTTAGAAGTCAAGCGAGAATCTTTTACTTCACAGTTTTTGTCTTATGTTTGTTGCATTCTGATGAGACGCTTCCCAGTTAAAACAGTGTTAACATTTTTAACCAACTTGGTTACAAATTTATCCAGGACATACGAATAATTACATGTATATGAACCATCCAGCTGTTAGTAAAATGTATGTTATTCATCCCCGATTGTGGACAGATCATAAACTATTGGTTAAAAAGAAATACACAAATTGGTTAATAGATGTGGACCGAGCCAGCTTGTCTTTTTTATCAACCAAGCATTTCAACAGTAATCAACATTATGATTGCTAACTATCCAACTTACCTGCAATTTTATCCATGAGCTAATAGATGATTACATGTATATGAACCATCCAAATGTTGGTAAAATATGTGTTATTCATTTGCGATTGTGCACAGATCATGAACTATTGTTTTAAGGCGAAATACACAACTATTGGTTAATAGAAATGGAGCCAGCTTTTCCTTTTATTTAACCAAGTATTTCTACAGTAATCAATATTATGATTGCTACCTATCCCACTTACTTTTAAACAATGTGTATTTACCAAGTGTTCTAACAATGCTCTGACTATCAATACATATAAGCATAATAATGCTACGTCTCTTATAAAGCGCATAACATCATTGTCTTTATGCGCTCTCAGCAGGGAAATACGAAGAATGGAAATATAGAATTGAGCTGTAACCATTATAAATCATCAATAACATAAATTATGATTTAGAATTAAAAACAAATCATATTCACATTCTGAAAAGATAAGTTCGAAGAGATCGACTGAGGATGCTGCTCTAATAGAGATGAGACTACTATTCCAGAGATTCGGAATAGCATATGAGAACCTCCGATATCAATCCAATCTTATATTCATTCACGGGACTTCCAATAAAACATTTCTATGAAGACCTTAAAACTCAATCCAGCTCATATTTACACAACAGTTCATCAAGAATATAAAAAGCATCTATGTAATAGTAAATATATTCGATTGACAGTAATTTGAAGACAATCCTGTTTCTTACTGATAACAAAATAATGTCAGTGTTTTGAAAGCGTGTTTTAATTGGTATTTCGATTAATGATACAACCCATGTATACGAGAGCCTGTGGTCCATGTCTATCATGGGGATGGACAATACTTGTTCTCTTTAACATTTGATTGTTCATGGTAAATACATGTGCTTCGTTTTCCAGATTTGATACATTATTGTTCAGAATAAGTATACTTATGAAACTTGTAACTTACTTGAAAGATGGTCATTTTCAAGACATAGATATAGATTATTTCATGTTTGCTTCAGTGTTTGACTATCAATTCAAAACAGTTGTAAGATGAGCAAAGTGCAACTTACAGTTCTGTTTCCTTTGTTATTTGTATATCTTTGTGCATTAGCTTGGCACACCCTTTCGATACAGAATGTTACACTACATTTTTCCATCTTGATGGTCAAAAAGCGGAACATCTTTTCGCTTTTGGTTTTATTGCAGTGTAGTTTGTTTTTTTTTTTTTACTCGTGTTAGCATGACAAAAATATGGCAACAAGTTTGAACCATGTGTTTTTTATATCAAAGAAGTTTTCACCAACTTTTCTGTGAATAAATGTGTTCTGAGCAATCATTCTAAATAATGAATGTATTGTTTTTGCTGCTTGCTTTTATGTTATAGGGAGCGTTTAATGAGTCATAATGATTAGATTTCATCTTGTTTTGTAAGAGTGTTTATATGTTGTATATAGTTCTATATAATATATGTAATATACATATATACATGTATAATATATATATATATATATATATATATATGGGTAATTCCATGGGGTTGGGACTGAAATTGTGACATACAAGTTGAAAATTCAAGATGGGTAAATTGAAATTTCCTTTTTTCCCCTGAATTGTTACTCCCATTCTTCAACTTATTCCACTAGAAATCTGTTTATTACTTCGCACACTTTCCATCAGCATGGGTAAACAGGTATGGCAAAATACCTATGTTACACGGACTTCATTTGTTGACATCCTTCATAATTTTGTGTTCTGAAATGATAACAATGAACACATCCACGTTTTTTTCATCCATAGCACATCAACATGTTATTTAACAGGTGCATGAGATCATTATTAGTAAGATTGTATGTTCTGATGTCAACTGCAAGCCACTTTTATTAACATGTTTTTTTCTACAAACCATTAACAATTTCAATCAAAGGTTTAACTTTTTCATCAAGAGTGACACAATGACAATATTTTTAAAAACACCACAATTGAAGCAAGTGATTTGTATGGGTATTAAAGTGAAAACATTATTTTATTGTTATAATCAGGGGTTTTCAGACAACAACCTCGCCCACAGTGTACTACCTATGTTACACGGACAATATGTCTTTGTAACATAGGTACACTACGACATATCAACTGATTTCCTTTATTGTGGTGTGAGATGTTAAAACCTACACATATAGACTTTATGTATGTTCCCACAAATAACACTATTGTAACAGTTCTTTGGAATTATATCTACTGCACACCTGTGGAACAATACCTATGTTACACAGACTTCAATTCTTTGTAACTCTGGTATGAAAGAAGGCAGACTTAATCAGAAGAAGAAGAAGAAAGTGAAGCTTTACACAATTTGACTTTATATACACTAACAACATCATCAACTAGTTGTCAACTAACTAAGAAAACTAATAAAGAGAAATCAGACAAGTCTTCTTGTCTTCTCCATGTTCTTTGTTTGAAATTAATTTCTGCTCTTTTGTCCACTGTCCATTTAGCCCTCGATTTTTGTTTTTCTTCTGTCAATTTTCCCTCTGTGCAGTTTTCTTCTTGTCTAGTTTGTTACAGTCACTCTTCTTGGGTGTTGCTTTGTCGGCTTCCTCTCTGTTTGTGGAGTGCTGTGGCTGTGCCCTTTTCACTCTTTCACGTAGTTTAATCACCTAGCGGTGGCAGAGGAGGAGCCATGGCAGATTCATCAACAAACTGAACAAAAGGTGTTAAGAGAAATAGAATATAAAAAAAAAAGAAAAAGAAAATTTTTGTCGGGGTTGACTATATATTCCTGACTGTTGATGGATCTGTGTGTTTATGAATGGAATTAAATGATTTTAACAATTTTGCTGACATTTCTACCTCTTGGCATACCCATTAGCTAGAGTTCCATGTGTACCTCCCACCAAAATTGAAAAAAAAAATGGGTTATGCTTAAAATGATGTAAATATATTATTAATAATAATAATATAGCATGTAAAACATAGGAAAATATCATTTTCATACTCTATGCCAAAAACTTGTTTTCAGATGTAAGCTAGGAAGGGCAGGTCGCTGCCCCCAGTGTCCTAGCTAAGGTTAGGGCTAGGGTCAGGGTTACGGTTACGGTTATGGTCCTTAATAGACTCCCAAAATAATACTAGGCCCTATTTATATACATCCCCCATCGAAATTGTCGCCCTCTTTTTGAATGATAGTGTAGAGCAATAATAGTCCAACTTTGATTGGGGTTCATAATTTTATTGAAGCCTTTCCTACCCACTACCCACCCAAACTGAATAGGACACTGGCATTTTAGCTTTGAGACTTCACAGTGGGTGAACATGGAATGGAAATGGTGAATCCTTGTGAAATGTTAACAACTTCATCAGAGCATCTAACAGGTCAGTGAAATCTTGGAAGGAAAACATTGACATTTTCGAAGTAAATCTGTTAAAGAGAAAGAATTTCACAGCTCCTAGTTCCCTCAATATCACCAGCAAAATAAGGCAAACTCTATTTCTCTAGTTCAGATGCAGTCTGGACATTTACGTTTTCCAACTAATAGTGATTAATACTAACTCTAGCACGTCTACCTTGGTAGATACCTAATGACAAAAGGGTCCAAAAATTCACAATAATCGGGAGGTAAAACAATTCTATATTGCAGTGAAGATACACTGATATACTTTGGTATGGCTTTCTAAGAGAGGAATATATGCTCCTTTTGCAGAGACCAGCATGGACGGAAAATTTGGCGATCAAAATTATGAACATGAACCTGTAACAAATATCTCAGTATGTGGGACTACAGTATCATCGTCCACAGTATTTTTGGCCAGTTCAGAGGTTTAGATGTCGTTTTTTTTTTCTCTAATAGAGTTACAGAATGTGACAAATGTTATTATTTTCGTAAAATAGCGGAAAAGCTTACCAATTGACATCAGAAACAGTAAAACTCCTGTACCTACGTTACATGGACAACGGCAGAAAAACAGATCTTGCGCTGTCCAGGTAGGTGTATATTGGCTCTGAGTAGTTTTTCTGCCATTGGGGGAGGACTGCCAGTGACATGAATACGATTGCTGAAGTTAGTAGCTCTTCTTTTTATCGTGAGAGCGTCTTTCCTTACCTACGTTACACGAAGAGGCTGGACATCGCCCTGAAGTACAGTGATATGTTCCATATTTTCTCGTTTATTTGGAGGATTTTGATGCTAATTTTTGGATAAGAATACTCCTGAAATATAAATCTCATTATAGAAATACAGTTTCTGATCATATTATGATTGGAAGTGTATGTAAAACCATGCTATACCTATGTTACAA
The DNA here is from genome assembly GCF_040938485.1 of Diadema antillarum. Classification (NCBI taxonomy): domain Eukaryota; kingdom Metazoa; phylum Echinodermata; class Echinoidea; order Diadematoida; family Diadematidae; genus Diadema; species Diadema antillarum. Next base: position 4,524,609 of record NW_027271069.1, on the reverse strand, counting down.
CAAAAATTGCCATGGACTTCGTTTGTAACATAGGTATGAGGTTGCTTGAAGATGCTCTGGTGTTCTTATTTTGTTACAAATGTTTATGTGCCTTATAGTCTTTGTAGAAGTCACCTTGCCTCTCTTAATTATGATAGGCATAATGCTGAAAGGTTGTATATTTCTGTTTTACATTGCCATGAAAATGGCATATATTTATGTCACAACATAAACCACAAAAAACCATGGGACATCATTAGTGAAACAGTCATAGACAAAATACATTTGTACACAGGCTTGTTTTTTTTTTCATCAAATAATTCTTCACACATTTCTCTCCAAGAATAACTGCAAACCACAGACAATTATTTGATAACTTTTTCAGAATATGACTTTTATTCCCTACACAACATGAAAATCTAGAGAAGACCCAACCCCATGGAAAGACCCATATATAAACACTCTTACATATAAATAAATAAATAAATATATATATATATATATAATATATATATATATTTCATTACTTGTGGTCTTCTTGAGGCCAGTAGTCTTGCAGGAATAATTTTCTGAAGGGCGTACCCGAGGAAAATAGCCCTATTCTTGCCAACGCCGAATCCATGATTTCATAGAGCCTCAAAACCAGTGCTTTATACAGTTGTTTTATATCCTTTCTAGAAATGTCTAAAATTTTGAAAGCGTTTGTGCTTATCGCTTACAATTAATTAGTCCACACTAAATGGTATGTATGAAAATATTATTGATCAAAGTACACTTGTATAAGTTTCAAGTTTCATCTTTATTGATCCAAGATGGATATTCGCTATGTTCGCTTTGTTAAAAGTATACCTGAAAAATATGTAATACAAAAGGAAAGTATAAAGAAAACGAATCATATCAAATGCGAATTCTCACTTGAACACATATGCAATAGCTAGCAGTTACATTTAAGATCTTGATATCTCTAGTTTTGTCTTCATGGACGTAATTATGGAGATTATACACAAACACATATTTGGGCGTCAGCAGCAAATACACGGTAAAAAAAAAGAGATAGTAAATATAGTAGAGATAGTAGTTACCAGTTCATATCTGTAAGGAGAATGTAAAAAACAAACCTTAATTCAGATCGTATATACTCATTTCACTTAGGTCTTGAAAATTAGTACATTCTGCGGAGCTTTTTTTGCAGTGACTGCTACCAAAGTATTTAAGCATGTGTGCATGCAACACTCACTGTATGCACATCGGATGGACAATGATAGTTGTTACTTTTCTGTGATATTTTGAATTAAAATAGAAAATGAAACCCCTATAGAAAGTACATATAGATGATGTAAAAGTAATCTGGAAGCTCTTTTAGTAAAGTGCATCATGGACTGTGCACCTCAGTATAACAGTCATACTAGAAATAACCATGGATAATTTGAAGGATTTAAGTAGTGGTTATACACTATTCATGGTAAATATTGAAGCAGATAAGTTAACATCGAATATGAGTTAAGGCAAGTGGAAGAGTCGAGGCCTTTGTTTAAAACAAAATATTGTATGCGCATCTTGAAAAATTAAGGAGTACAACCTTACAAATCATGGAAGTATAACAAGTTTTGATTAGGTACTTTTTTAATGATACTTGATTACATAACACGCAATTTAGATGAAATTACTAGCGCTTAGAATTTCACAGCATTGCAGTTATTTGAAATGCTTTGTCAGTTTTACTTAATATCATTTTGCAATATTTACCATGATTGCTTTAAGTGAGTTTAACGTAACTCTATTTACTAGTGTTTCAAGTTATGAAATATAATATACAGTGGAAACTCGATATAACGAGATGGTCGGGACCGAGTCATTTTCCTCGTTATAGCCGATATCTCGTTATATCAGTAGGCATAAAAGAAGGCATAAAATAATGACATTAATTTGCACATGTGACATGTGGGACTACACATCATATTTCAATCAATACTGAAAACTTGATATTGTGTGTGAGGGAATTACTCACCTTTATGGGTAAGAAGATCATTGCCAAGGAAATCCAATATCAAGAATGTGTTTCTTACTAATTGTAGATGTTTGAATTTGTAAATTTATATAGCTTGCGATTGTACCAAGATCGTCTGTGGATTGGTATGTGGTTATCGTATGGGTGTGTGTTGTGTGGAAAGCTTGAATATGGTCTGCACAATGCTGTGTGTGTATGTGACACATTCTGTATGTACATTATGATCGCGTGTGTGTGAAGACGGGGAATTCCCTAAGTAGAAGGCCAATCACAGCATCAGATTGCCTTACACCTGCTAAACGTCATGATGATGTCATGCATACATATGGCCGTCCCGCCACATTTTCTGTATGTATCAGTGTGCGTGCACACACACACTTCACACGTACAACATGCAGTGCTAGCTGGAGTGCATTGAAGAAAATGATTATGTGTGTACAAGACAGTTTTTGGCGCATCAAGCTTTACAATCTCGGAAGATGATAGCACAGGCGAATTAAAGCTTTACCGAAGGCATTTTGCTTTACCTCGCTATAGCAGGTTTGATTTACTATGTTTTTCTTTGTTTGGAAGTCACAAAATTTATCTCGTTAAAGCAGTTATTTCGTTATAGCCGATCTCGCTATAAGAGTAGCATTTTACATAGACTTGTGTGGAAGGAACTTTGGGACCGAGAAAATTTCCTCGTTATAACCGATATCTCGTTATAGCAGTGTTCGTTATACCGAGTTTCCCCTGTAGTTGAATATTTTCAAAATGAGCCATTTCTGGCAAATTCTATGAAGCAAATAACACAGTTTTTTTTTTTACACTGTAACAAAGTTGGCAAGTGGGTAAGAGATCATAAAGAAATCATAAAATACTAGACTTATACTGCACCATCTCCCCAGTGCAAAATCAATTTTAACACATTCAAACTGAAATTCTAAGAAGCTCATTAGTCAAATTTGAAAAAAAAAGAACAATCATTCTGAAAGTATTTAGTTATAACTTAACTAAACATTATTGTCAAAGAGTAAAAGTAACTCTTTTTTTTTCTAAAGGTCCCATTACAGGTTACCACTTTAACGCAATATCAGAGAATCTCACAAGTAAGCACTGTTTTGTGTTTTGTTTACGTGATTATCCATGCACACAAGAGATGAGACAATCATTAACCTGTTTCGGTATTAGCAGAGAAATATAATTTCAAAGCATTTATGAGAAAATAGTAACATAATATAAGACATAATCATTGTAACATTGAAGTTGGTATACGGGCTTATACACGATTCTTTACGGTATTCCTCACTTACAAAGTCTGCTTAAATGACCTTTTCCCCATTTTTTGGTAAGAATTAACACAATCATTCTAACCAAACCATATGTCACTGCCTGTCTGTCACAGCATAAAAGTGTGCAACAAACAATACGTCATGATCACGAAAGTTGAACTTGAATGGAACTCTTTTTTTTTCTCTCTCTCAAATACAAGTCCTAGAGGTTTATCTAGGAAACATACGTCCCGATAGTTCTGATTAACAAATTTATTGTTCAAGAGTACAGTAAACTGAGTTCAGAGCAATCTCCTCTCCCCCAAATAACAAGTTTCTTCCGCGTCAGTAGTTCAATTAATGTTGTTTGCGCTAGTGACTTCTTGAGCATAAGTTCTGCATGACTCAACATTTAAATCTTTGTGTCCTGCCAGGGAACAGAACCAACCGCGCTGTTGTAGTAGGCCTTGATGTAATTCCTTTGCGCCTGAGCTGCCTGGGTGATTGGACGGCCTCTAGTCGGTTGCCTTATGTCAACCAGTGTTTGTTCTCCTCTCCATGAACCGGGCACTATGTTGTGGTCGGCATCTTCCATGTCAAAGGCTGGATTTTGAATGGAAGGGTAACGCGCTCTCATCAGGTTGTGGAGGCATACACATGCTTGAACAATAGATCTCACCGTCGAGGGGTTTTGGCGGAGAGTGGAAAGCAGGCACTGAAATCGATTGGCAAGAATGCCAAAAGCGTTTTCGACCACTCTTCTGGCACGGGAGAGTCGATAGTTGAAGATTCTCTCTTCTCTTGCCATAGCCGTTCTAGCATATGGCTTCATCAACCATGTCCTCAGCGGGAACGCCTCATCTGCCACTATGTAATAGGGGGTATTTTCGTCATCATTTGGCAAGGGCTCAGGAGCAGGTACTCCAAGAGTTTCTGATTCCAGGCGTTGCTTGAGTTCACATGAGTTAAAAAGTTGCGCATCGGATGTAGACCCCTCGGCACCGACGTCTATCCACAAGAATCTGTACTGACTGTCAGCAAGGGCCATCATCACTATCGAATAAAATCCTTTATAATTGTAGAAAATGGAGCCACTATCAGCGGGACATCGGATGGCAATATGTTTGCCGTCCAAGGCTCCAATGGTGTGAGGAGCATTCCAGTGGTCTTCGAAGCCCTTGGCGACAACTTTCCACTCCTGAGGGTCTGTGGGACATCTGACGAGCTCATCTGAAAACTCATCAATGATGGCTGCGCATACTTCACGAACTATGAGTGAAATGGTGTTGTCAGCTACCCTGAAACTGTACATGAGAGTTTTGTAGCTGTCCCCAGTGGCCAGGTGTCTAAGAGTAATGGCAAGCTTTAGCGCTGGTGAAAGGGCTTCCCTGAAGAAAGTATCCTGCTTCTTCAGTCTCCTATGTAGCCTTTGTTCTAACTCTTTGAACATTGCAGGACTTATCCTTAAAAAGTTTGTGAATGCTTCTTGGTCTTCAGCTTCTAGTTCCCTCATTAGCTGATGGAATTGGCCCTGGTCATTTCGTCTGCCGATCCAAGACCGAATCCAACAACTTCGAGGTCGGATATGACTTCGTCGATGCAGCTCGAGCAGCAACATCCCTTGCGCATAATCGTTATCTGCCTCTTCTTCTTCCAGCTGAACCAAAATTTGAAGTTTATCCAAAGTAGAGGTCTGTTGCAAAGCCATGGTTCACCAAATTGATGTCTGTGTACTAGATTCGCCAAAAGAGTATGACTGGGTACCGTAAAATGACAATAACTATATACCAGTGCAACTATGTACGAGCTTGTACGCAGCAGGGCGAACTGATACGCGGCGGAACGAGCGGGAACGAGCAACAGTCGAGTTAAAGCGAGTTCAATGAGCAGTGAAACGAGGAGAAACGAGTTAATGCGAGCTTCTAGCGAGCTAGATCGAGATGCTAACGAGCAACGAACGAGTGACGAACGAGGTACACACGCAACGGGGCGAGCAACCTTCGTATCGAATCGTAATGTTACGAGTAAAAGCGAGCTGGAGCGAGGTGAAAAGCAACCGTAGGCAACAGCAGGCAATCATTTTGCCAAAAAATATACGAGCTGCAACGCAACAATGTGACTGCTACTGAAAATTTTGCCGAGTAGTGCTGCGTTAGGCTGCTTTGAGGCTGCGTTCTGCTACCGCAGCTATACGCAGCTAAAACCGCAAAGGTGTGAGCTGGGCTTTAGGCATTACATGTATTTACCAAGAACTACAATGTCAGCCCTCTTTGTACTGCTTATAATGGCTTGCAATGTGCACTTTATATTCCTTCCCCATAGGCCATGTAATCTGCGTTTGGACTGGAATTGCCAAGTTTGAGCTTGACCATGGCTTTGCCCATGCCAACAGGAGGTGTGCTTACAAGCACTGCAAGTGGGGCCCCTGGTGCTGGGCTACCCAACCTCACCTCCACTGGTCTTCTGGGCCAAATGACACCTGGTGCAGGTCTCCTGGGCCAGGATACCATCACAGCAAAGCTGGGCCAAGAGACAGAGCTCCAGAAGATGCTGGCTGATGAGAGGATGCGGGGAGAGATGCACAAGACTAACTATCAGATGCTAAAGGCTGAGCACACAAAGTAGGTCTTGTCACTCATAGAGGAGTAGAAACCAAGGCTGTGATTACCAGTACTCCCCAACATAAATCTCTCTTTAAGTTTTGGTTCAGTTTGTTCATATGACGGGAGAAATTCATTGTATTTCTCTGCACACACTATTTGTATACACTTTATTGTACTAATTTTGCATTGTGCATTTTTGATTTTTAGAGAGGCTATTCCTACATTTTACAAAAAGTGAAATTGAGCAGTAGTCAAAATGGGCAGGCATATATCATGCATAAATCAAAATAAAACATGCTTTCTGTAATATTTGATAACTTTTCTTACTGGACACTAATAGAAAATAGAAGAGAGAGTTGAGAGAAAGGATGGATCTCTGAAACTATGTCAACAATCTAACGTAAGTGAGACATTGATTCAGAATTGTTGTTCTCTTGTCTTGAGAAGGTTATGATGATAAAATCATCATTAATTTCTTTACTTTCTTCGTGTTGTATACATGAATACCTCAACTTGAGTGTAAATTGTTTTCAAGTACTGAGCTAACATTGTATTTACATTTTAAATGAATGAAAATATAATAAAGAGGGGTGAAGGTTCATGTGTGAGTTTCTTTAATTTGTCTCCTTCTACATTGCATATTTTGTTGTCATGAACTTATCAGTTTGATGATGGATGAATATGTCTACTGTCTAAATTAGAATTTCTGAAAAACTCTAAAAAAAATTGTTGTATTGATGAATGCCAGATTGCAGGATGAGAACCGGCGACTGCAGCGGGAGACAGAATCGCTGAGAGACGACTGCAGAGTCATGGAGGAACGTCTCCAGCAGCTCCTAAACAAGAGCAATCGGGAGCTGGCTGTCAAGATGGCGGAACTGGAAGAGCTTAGGGCCCAGGTAAGAGACTGCAGGCCTTGTCATTGCATGAGTGTGATGGCATTTGCATATTATTCATATGTGACCCACAACAACAAAAGGATCCTAAAGTCGCTAACGGCTGAGCCGAGAAAATTCGAGTTTGAAGTCACATCATCAAAATTGGTAAAAACAATTGAATTTCTTTTTTTGGCAAAATTTTGTAGTCTAATGTTTTGTCTATCATCTGCTGAAATTTCGAAGCTAAATGATCAAAGGAAAGGCAAGAAATCAGCGTTTTTCTGGGCCGTGATTTTCCGACTTTCAACGTAACAGAAGATGTCCGAAGATTTGGATTTAGCGCTGCAGCTAGACTCCGCCCCTACCAACGAGGGAGTGATCTTATTGGTCAGTGTGTGGCTACCTGATTACTGATTGGTCGTGTGTAGACCACTGGCACTAAGCTTGAATGAACATCATGGAGGTCGCTAGGAGCATACCTTCTGTTGTCGAGTGGTGAAAACTCTCTTGCCTCCCCTTGATCATGATAGCGTCAGAAGGAAAACTTTGAAGCTGTTTTTCTTGAAAGTCTGATTTCCTCAACCACTTGGCATGCGCTAATAAAATCTTCGATATCTCTGCAAGCGAGTACTTTTATGAGTTGTGCTATATATGAAATTTAAGTAGAAGAGTAAGGGAATAATGTCCTGCCATTTTCAGAAAATTGTCCCCCCCCCCCCCCGACTTTTGGATCCTTTTGTAGCAGGTCACATATTATCTATTCATTCATCTTATTTATTCACTCTTGCAGGGAAGCTTTCAGAGCCTTTAAAAATTGTTACATATGGTACAAAATATATGTATTTCTTTGGATATATGATATGAAAGGTGCTGTGGAATTCATAAAGCAAACTGTATACAAGTAGAATTAAAGACACACAAAAAAGTAATAGTTCATTTTATTTCAAGACCAATCATTAGTATATGGAATGCAAGAGGTATGTCCTTGACTGCTCAAGATGCCACCGTTGCGTGAAATTTGGTTGAATGTAGAGAATTTGCCAAAGATGAGCAAACCCTCCAATACTGCTTGATGGCCCTTTATACAGAAGTGTCGCTGATTCAATATCTTGTAGTGTTTGGAGAAAGAGATTTTCACATCCAGCTTTTCTCAACGAATAGCAAAGACCACTTTCAAAACAATGTGAGCAGGCTGATAAGCAGTTTCCTTTTGAGATTATCAAGTTGTGATGGTTGCTGCCTAGTCCAAAGAAAGTAGATGCGACTATTCTAGAAATAACATTCATCATTGTTACATTATCCCCCACCCTTAACAGTCTCTTACACCTGACAAACTTGAGCTGATCAAGCTGAAGATCGCAGAGGATCTGGAGAAGCCATTCCGGGAACGTTTCACCCAGCTGGAGAGTGAGGTAGAGCACTATCGCACCGAGTTTAACAAGCTACGCTATGAACACTCCTTCCTCAAGTCTGAGTACGAACACGAGCAAGCAGAACACAAGAGGATGGTGGAGGAAGTCAAGATGCAGTATGAAACTGAGGTATGGTTTGAGGTAGCCATGCCCCTGTGTCTTTTCTGACTCACTCATAGTGCAATGACCCAAGTTGATGTCTATGAAACCTTCACCAAATTTGTAAATGATCAGCAAAACCTTCACATGGAAGACTTGCCCTTGCCTAGAAAAAAAAAACCCTCCAATGCCATAAATCATAGTTTTCTTGAACTTTATGGAGGAAGAGATGTAACTTGAGCAGAGTTTCTGTTAGAGTGTGATTCTCTGTTGTATTCTAAAAAGCAGTCACCAAAAATATATTCTGTAAGATACTGCTTACTTTTAAGATGATTTTTGTGAGAGGTTTATATGGCAATTAAGAACCACAGTGATTGAATGAGAAGGAAGTAAAAGAAGAAAAAGTAAGTGAATTCCCTCCTTAGAGATGATATGTTTTGAGAGGCAATACTTTTGAGAGTTTGTTGATATTGTAAATAAGATATTGATTAACTCTTGGAATTTGTGTAAATAGAAATAGCACAAGAAAAGCAGCTTGTACAGTATTTCAAAAAAGGAACTTTTTGAGTAAGAAAAAAAATGCAGAAATTGTGATGTGCCACTCTCATGATGTCTCAGACATGTAGCCGAGGTATTTGAAATGATTTTCTCACATGCAAATCCCTTTGCATCACCGATTCATGTCAAGTTGATACCTGTCATTGGTTTGATTTTTTAGCTCACCTGAGCCGAAGGCTCAAGTGAGCTCTTGCGATCGCTCTTCGTCCGGCGTCCGTCGTGCGTCGTCCGTCGTGCGTAAACTTTTTACATTTTCATCTTCTTCTTGAGAACCCCATGACCGATTTTCACCAAACTTGGCAGGTAGCATCCCCAGGGGGATAGAATCTCAATTTGTTCAAATGGGCACCATGGCCCACCTGGGGGGCCCCAGGGGGGCCCAAACACCCTAAAATTAAGGAATCTTTAAAAATCTTCTTCTCTAGAACCAGAAGTGATAGAGCTTAGTTAATACTATGAGTTAGTACATTGATGACTGTAGTTTCAAGTTTGTTCATGGGGGAATCAGGGGTGCCCCCCTTGGGACCCAGGGGAGGGGGGTGGGGAGGGGTCCTAATGGGGCCTAAATTGTACATTTTCATCTTCACTTTGATATCCCCATGTCTGATTTTCACCAAACTTTGTAGGTAGCATCCCTAGGTGGATAGGATCTCAATTTGTTCCATTGGACACCATGGCCCACCTGGGGGGCCTCAGGGGGCCCAAACCCTTAAGGAATCTTTAAAAATCTTCTAGAACCAGAAGTGATAGGGCTTAGATAACACTATGAGTTAGTACATTGATGACTGTAGTTTCAAGTTTGTTCATGGGATTGGCGGAATCAGGGGTACGCTCCTCCCTCCCCCCCCCCCCCCCCCCCCCCCCTTGGGACCCAGGAGAGGGGATGAAGAGAAGTCCTACACTACAGTTGTAATGGGGGCTGAATTGTACATGTTCATCTTCTTCTTGAAAACCTCATGATGAATTTTGACCAAACTTAGCAGGTAGCATCCCTAGGGGGATAGAATCTCAATTCCTTCAAATAGGCACCATGTCCCTCTTGGGGGCCCCTAAGGGCCCCCCCACACACATTAAGGAATATTCAAAATCTTCTACTCTAGAACCAGAAATGATAAAGCATAGTTAATACCATGAGTTTGTACATTCATGACTTTAGTTCCAAGTTTGTTCATTGCAGATCCAGGGCTGCTTGCCCCCCCCCCCCCCACCCTGGAGTTGGGGGGGGGGGGGGGGGGGGAGGGGATCCATATGCAGACCTAAGTTTCCAATGTTCTCAGGTAAGAGTGTGCAAGAATGCATGGAAGGTGAAATTGCGATACTCAGGTGAGCGCGTGACCTCCGGGTCTCTTGTTTTTTTTTAAATGTGTGTTTCCTTTAGCTTCTGTTGAAGTGTCTGTGCCTGTGTATGTTTGTCTGTCTGTTTATGTACTTGAGTTAGGTTAGATAGGTTAGGACAAATATCAAAATTGTGATTTGGTTATGTGACTTTACTGCAACATTTCAGATTGCTAATCTAGTGAAGGACAAAGAAGCCATCGTAGCAAAATACAGCCAGGAAAACACCCATGACAGTGACAAAGTCCGCACACTGTACAGGGATAATGCACAACTCAACCTAAAGGTCAAAGGTGAGCTAGCACAGAGATTCAGTGTAATTAATTTTTTTAAAACATTTTTCCCAAGCTTTGATGAATGCTGTATTTTGATTTTGCAAACCGAAGCCTTGACCAATTAATCCATTTCAATGTCTTGTGTTTTACTGAGATGATAACATTGGCTATTTTAATTAGCTGTAAAATACGTTTTGTAGCCAGCGCTGAAGGCCTCACACCTGTATGAAAATAGAAAGAACCATCTTGAGCCAAATTGTTTTCTTAGACCAAGTTTTGGGAAAATTTGTAACTTATAAGTGAGACCAATTTTAGAACAAGTAATTAGACTAGATTCATGAAGGAGAATTCCTGAACAAAATACCGTACACCTCAGTAGGGGGCTGAAATTTTTTTTTTACTACAATGAGACTAAATTTGTTTTATGGGAGATTAGGGAAAACTACTCAGTTTTTGGATAATAAGATGGCAGTCTTCTTTAAGAAGCTCTGAGTGGAATATGATCAAAAAGACAAGGGGCTTGTTTGATTGCTTGGGCAGGTGAAAATCAAAGTCAGACAAGTGTTCTGGAAAAAATGAGAAAAAATACTTCCTTGAATTGGGTAAGTAAAAAGGTTTGAAGCCAACTTTTAACACTTTTCTCCTTCAAACCCACAAAGTCAACCACAAATAAGCCCATAGATAATGATTATTTGCTGATAAAAATGCACTTTAATTTCATTTCAGCAACTTTCAGCCCTAATGCAGTGCAATACCAGCACTTCATCGAACCAAATTTGTTGCTTCAATGTGTTTAAGTGTGTGAATCAGTGTGTGCTATCTATTTGTATGATTACAAGTGTTTTCAAGCCCTTGACATGCAAGTCATTTTCTCAAAGATTTTCTTAGATATTCATTTATTTTTTTACAAGTCAGAGAAAGCTCTCTAGCATGCGTACCCATATGACATACATAGTACAGAAAGGATTACTGTATGCACCAAATATTTTGTGAGGTTTTTATTTTCACAAATTTCGCAAGTCAGGTGCTATTCACAAAATAAATGACACGCAAAAATAATGACTCTGATCCTGATATGAATGTGTTGCACACTTAAACATTTCATCATTCAGTACAGTACGCTATGATCGTGAATTTACCACTAGTGGAATCATTGGGAAGTCCCTATTCGCGAAAATTTAGACTTGCTAAATATATGGCATACAAAGTAAACCAGACTCCGCCCTTCCCTTCCAGGTCTCCTCACAGAACTAGATGAGATCCGAGCACAGAGGGAGCAGGTGGGCTTGCAGTCAGACCATGTCTCCAGGCTTCAGGCCAGGCAGCTTTCTGAACATGCAGCCAACATCAAGGCACTACAGGTGACAGGAAAATCTTCATACAGATATTGCCTTTCTAGAAGTGAAATATAACGTATGACATCCCCACAGGAATTATATTTCCCTCAAGAGAAATATATGAATGTGATATGGACTCTAGGAGAAAATAGTAGCTCCTAAGGAACCGGTATATGCTCACAAAAACCTTCTCAACCATGATTCTGTCAATGAAACCATCTGTCGCTCACTGATAAGGTACTAAAAAGACATTGTAGGGAAACAATGCCAGTTATGCTCAGTTCAGGGAAACATGCATTGTAATGTCATTTGATAAGTGTACTACAAGTACTGCACCAGCCATTCATTTAGAGATGATGTCACTGACAGAATCTTGGTTTGGAAGGTTTCTGTATGTTGTAGGTGTATCCAAGTAATCTAAAGCAAAATACTAGAAATTTATGATAGATTGTATGGCACATCTTTAGATATTCTTTTGGCCACAGATGTGATTATCAGGACTCTCATTTCTATAGGGAAGTCCTCGGGACCTGCGGTTTTCTTGTTCATCAAAATTTCATTATGACCATACAAATAAACAATAAAATACATAGAGCAGATGATGCTGCACCTGAATTTTTACTTCGTTGTAACCAAAAGTTCATTATAACCGTGTTTGTTTTAACAGGAGTGCACTGTATAAGTTAATATGCATTTGCGTGGCATAGTCCCTTTGAAGGTATTGTTTACCAATGGGAGTAGTGATTTATGAAGTGTTCATGTCACCACATTTGATGCATATGTTTAGGTCAGTTGTATCACAAAACATCCTACCATTTAACAGTTTTCATAATATAGCCTAAAATATAAAGAAATATCACTATTTTTCTCGTTAAACCGTTACTGTAGATGTTCTAGTCTAGAAACAATTTTATCGTAACTATTGTTCACATTTTGTATATTTAACAATACTTACATCGATTATACTGGTTCAAATTTTTATATTGGTTGTTTGTATCCCTAACAAATTTTAGAACTATTTTGAAGCACTAAAGCTGTTGTTGTTTTTTTTCATCTGCAACTGGTAAAGATGTCTTTAAAATGTCTCAATCCACACCTAGAGTGAGAAGGAGTCCCTCCAGCTCCACATGGAGCAGTTACAGAAAGAGCTGAGTATCTCACAGGATGCCCACCAGAGTGCAACCACAAGGGTTCATGACCTTGAGAAGCAGAACATGGAGCTCCGGGGTCGCCTGGAGGAGATGCAGCACCGACACAAGATGGAGGTCACTGACCTCAAGATGGAGGCCACCAGGAGCCGTGGGGAGCTGGAGAGGGACAGGGATGGTCTGACCAATGAACTGGAAGGTCAGTAAGCCTTGAGCAGCTACATTGTTCAATTTGTTTGAAAAATATTAGTGTGTGTGGTTCATGTAATTTAGATTCATAACAGTTATGCATGTGCTCATTTTCTCTTCTGCTTTCAAATGTAGGTTTATGTATTTTGTATTCCATTGATTTGTTATAGCTTTTGTATTTGGAAGAATTTTTGATATTGGAAGTGAAATTCGATTTAATTAAAAATGAATTGGCAGTCCTTCGCATAAACATTGCAGTTGTGATAGGTCAGAGGTCAAAGACCACTGCATTTTGGTTAACAATATTATTCTCTACCATGACTTCAGCTAGGTATTTTCATTGTTATGATAATTTGGTGAGAAGTAGAGGAATAAATCAATCAGCAGTTGCCTGATATGATCAGTGAAAGGTGAAAGTTCAAGGTTGAGGGTCATCAAAATTTAGCTGAAATGTAATTTGCTCACCATAAAATTTCTTGGGTAGTAGTCAAGATCAATGACAGTGATTCCAAGGACAGAGAGCAGCTAGGAGTATGATTTTGTGGCACATTAAGTACACCTATACCCTGTTGCATAAAGCCTTAACCAGAGTTTTTTCATGGTAACCAGAGTTTTTCTATTGCATAAAGCTTAACCATAGTTTTTTCTCAGGTTAATGTTCAAGAAACTCAGGTTATTCAACCTTAGCTCTCTGACCAAAGGTTAAATCTAAATTTATCTGGTTAACCCCATGTAGAGCTCCCAAAGCTACCATTTTGGAAACAATACAGCTAGGAATTAGACTAGGAGAACTGTTGCGCACTGTTTGTTCATTCATTTCTGGGAAGATTTCGGTGCAGGAGTCGGAAACGCAGTAACGCGTTAAAACAGCTACTAGTACTAGACTCTTCTAGATCTAGGCGTAGATCTAGTTCTGTAATTAGTTCTATCTGTAGTATCACCTTTATTATTTATCGATGTAGATGTAACATTAGATCGATCTAGATCCAGGTTCTTTGTCACTTTTTATGTTAAACACTAGACTGATACTAGAACTAGATCTAACCTCTAGTTCTAAATTCTAGAAGGCCTAGAGCCCTACATAGATACGTAAATGAAGTTAGCACCAAAGGTAAATACAATAGTATTACTATTAGAGGTAGGCCTACTGCAAGTAGCTGTACTTAGACTAGATGAGGTAGCATGATGTAGCCAACTGCGACCAGCCCGAACGAAGCTACAGAAGGCCCTACTTTGTGAAGGAGCGCCCTAGGGTTAGATGTAGCCGGACATAGGGCCTACGCTACACAGGTACTTACTTTGCCTGTAGATGTGTAGGGCATTTGCACTTTCGTATCCATGTCGATATCTTATCTTCAACAATGCCATATTGCACCAGAATCACAGATAAATTCCTACACTTCATAACTTATTTCCGAAAACTTAATAGAATCTTCTTGGCTATCGGGAAGCTTGTTGTAGCAGGCTTGCTAGCGGACATACTGCGGTACCCTACCGGTACTCGTACTGCACGGTATGTTTGTGTGGCAGCATATCAGTACTGTGGGTCCTATATATACTACAGTACATGTACATTGTACTAGACAGCCGTGCGGTGATCGCTACTGTATTCACTAGCTGCGCACAGAGCGTAAAACAGAAAATCACTAGCTCTTCCGCATTTTATCCTCGTCCAAGTTTATTTGAATAAAAGAAAGCCGATATACTGCAACCTTAGTTTTTTTAACCAGAGGAATTGACTAACCATAAAACTCGGGTAGGCACCCGCCTCTAACCCAAGTTTTTCTCAGGTTGTTTATGCAACAGGGCTCTGAAGGAGTGAAGCGATTGAGCATGGGAGGATGCGTGTCCCCCTCTCACGTTAAGGAACTTGTGCATTTTTGAGCTGTAATATTTTCTATTCTGTGCATGCTAAATGTCATATTTTAGCTTGTTCGCTCTGTAATTTATTTACTGTGTATCATTTGTTAACTGTACGCTTCAGGTCTGAAGGCTAAGTGTGAGGTATTGCAGAAAACTCTTGAGTCCCAAAAAGATGCAATAGCTGAGAAGGAGAAGGAGGTGGCCAGGAAGATGCAAGCTGTCCGTGAGGAGGAGTGGGAGAGGGTCAACAGACTGGAAGGAGAGAAGTAAGCTGTTTGAAGTCTCCATCTTTTCTCATTTTAACTCCTTCAGTATTGAGATAATGGTTCTATGACATTTTCTCCTGCGACAATTGCTCCCATGAAGTATCTGCTTGCTATGCCAATGCTGCACACTGGCACTGGTCCGATGGTCCAGGATCAGTAGAAATCACTATTAGACCAGTAACTTTTTCAGTAATGGACCAGTAAAAGTGGAAAAAGTGGGTACCTACTGGTCCAACAGACAGATTCTCCCGCCTGAAACCCTAAGCAAACGGGAGACTCCAACTTCATGTGCGTGAAGCACATATCACGAGTGCCAAATGCGAAGTTCCTTGCAGCCGGGGTCCAGGGCCCGCTTCTTAACTCTTTATGTGCAACGTTCGCATGCCCGACTCAGTCGACGGCATGCCAACTTTGCATATTCTGCTCAAATGCACAAACCCGCCCAAACTGATCGATAAATCGCCAAATGCCACAGTGCAATGAAAACGTTTCTCGAGATTCTGTTCCTCTTGTATTTAGCATGCATTTTATGTAGTGATTGACAAGCAACTGGTGTTCCCTATTAGATTTGTGTGTAAATTCTAGGTTTCTGCCACTGTTCTGTGTGGAAAAGTCAGTCTTTTACAATAATGTAGCTGCAGGTCATTTGAAAGAAAATCAATCATAGATTTGACATGCAATTTACATCAAAGCAAAGCTTGGCATTTTCTCTACAACTTTGCGCACTAAATGTCCAGCTCAACAGGAATTTGTAGAAATGACATAGATTTGAAAAACAAAATGTTTTCTCATAGTATGACTACCTTCATGTCGCAGAATAATGTGGCACACAGGGGTTTTCCACCATGGCACATAAAGAGGTAAGCGGGCCCTAGAAGCTGTAGGGTTCTAGATGCTTTCTCGTGCTATCTAAGGCTTATTTTTCAACATACAATGGCAATAAGTAAGAAATCATTTCAAGCGGGAAACACAGAGCCGGGGCGGGAGAAATAAATCTTACTCAAGTGGGAGAACGGGAGATTTTGCAAAAATGGACTTTTGGCAAGAGATCTCCCGTCGAAAGCGGGAGAGTTAAAGTCTCTGTGTAAAAAAGTGGATGTGTAATTGTGGCTGTGCAAAAATGCAATTCTTACTCGAGAGGTTTAGTTATCAGGGAAACAATTTTGATGTCATCAGTGTGAGTGTATCAACATGTAATGATTGCTTTGTTATGATTTTTTTACAGCTCTGTATGTTTAGATAGATTCAGGCAGAAGGGTGTAATCAATGCTGCCCTTATTTATTCATTGGTTCACTTTGTCTCTATTCCTATAACTATTCAAAGGCTTGACCTAGAATCCCGTCTCCAAGAATTTGAGCGGCTAAAGATTGATGAGGAGACGAGGCATTATGCAGAGAAGGAAGCAGGAGAAGAGAGAATCAGGGAAGCTGAGAAAAGACAGGAACAAACAGAAAGAGAGCTTCAAACCATCAGGTATGAATGTCGCCCTCTAGGGAACAATTAAAAAAAAACAAAAACACTCCATGATGATATATCAAGGCTGGTGTTGCTGAAAGAATAATGTTCTTGCATTGACTTGTGTTTATTGCAACTGAATGGATTATTCCTGTGATTGCTATTGCTCCAGAAATTGAAAATGAAGCAAAAATTGTTTATCACATTTCATCAAGTGTATATGGACATGTAGCACAGCTGGACTAGTGTACTTTTGCACATTAGCTTGGTGATAAAATATGTTGCTACTATGCTTGCCAACAGATGTCGGTGGCTGAACAATTTTTTGTCACCTTTTTTTTCCCCTTACCCTTTTCCTTTTTTTAACCTTTTCCCTTTCACATTCTCCCTCTCTGTCTGTCTGTCTCTCTGTTTGTTTGTTCATCTGTCTATTTCTATCTTAACTTCACTTTGTCTCAATCTACTTCCGTCATTCTCTTTCTCTCATCCTCAAAAATTTTTTTTTTCTCTCTTTGCCCTCTCTTCTTCTTCCTCCCCACTCTCCTACTCCCCATCTCTTCCTCTCACACACACATACAAACACACACTCTGTCTGTCCATCAAGAGCAAAGATGGAGCACCAGACGTCTCTAGGCAAGGACTTAGAGCAGGAGCAGACGACGAACACACAGCTGAGGGAGAAGTGTACCAGACTGAAGGCTGAGCTGAGAGACTCACAGGCAGCGGAGCAGGATCTGATGGCAGAAAATGATAAACTGAAAGGTGCAATACGCAGACAGCTTGACAGGAGAAAAATATGTAATTGTAGATGTCTAGGACAATTACCCTCTGGGCAATTAACCCGCACCCTTGCCCTGGCCCTAATCCTAATCCTACTCTTGAACCTAATCCTAAACCTAACCCAAACTCTGAACCCTTAATAAATAACCCTAACCCTAATCTTTACTCTAACCTTATCACTAACCAATGATAAGCCCTCAAGGGGTAATTGCCCTGATACAAACCCTGCCCAGTTTAGAACAAAGCAAAAGCACACTCAAATGGAAAAATGCCATTTCAAAAGCATTTACAGTTACGCATAGGTTTTTCCCTCATTGCTGTTTGAAATCAACCAGTGCCAGGCTGATTATTAGGATTAAAAACAAACAAACAACAATTGGGTAGAACTGATTTCAACATCGTGGTGTGTTTTCTGAGAGTTAGCACTGGTTTTGTGTCTACATGGGAATTTCAGACAGCACTGCCTATGAACAAATAAAAAATAATCAAATCTGCTAATTTCAGGTGTTTGTGTGAGTGAATGTTTTGCTATGTTAGTGTTGGTGGTCATGTCTTAGTAGCTTGCAGTATATTCATTCTGTGCCGTAGTGATTAAAGGAACACATCTGCCATGCAACTTTAGAAAAATATAAGTTTGGGATTGTTAAAGAGTACATTGACTTGTGACTTACAGCTGATTTGACCCGACATATTGTTGCTTTGGCGACAAGTCCTGGTATCTACAAAATGTCAGATGTTCAGGACAGAAAAGAAAAAGCAGCAATGTTGCAGCCAAGGCACTATCCTATCCTATCCTATCCTTTGACGTGACATGGTGGCTTCATTTTTGGGATAAGACAGCTAGGATGGGGACAGGACATCACTTAACTGATTATCTGACCATTAATCCGTTAAAAAAAAAAAAATCATTTTCACCGAAATTTGAGATACAAGGTCTTGTCACCCCAGAGACGGTATATATTCTTGTACAGAAACACTCGAAATGCTTCAGAATGAACTAGTCTTGGTCAAGGCTGGGATGGAGAGAGAAGCAGAGCGAGGGGAGGAAAAGCTGACACAGCACAAGATGTCTTGGATGGATGAGAAGACACAGCTGGAGCGGAGGCTAGACGAGCTAGAAAGGAAGATGAAGCAGGCCCAGAAACACAGGGAAGAAGCAGTGCAGGCCCATGCAAAGGTAAAGGTCAAAACCCAAGGGCTTGTGATGTTCACATAGTCAGGTAGTAAGTAAGAACATTGTCATTATGATTTTGTTTTACACTATCACCTTAAAAAAAGGGGGAACACAATAAATAGGTCCATTGCCTCATGTGCTTCAAGTGAATGCTGAACTTGAATCCGTTGAGGACGGGCTGATTTTGCTACAACACACATTTCCCATAGACACCTGCCCCAGTATACTCAGGACTCATCCTCAACGGGTTAAGGACTTTCTCAGGCCTCAAATTCTATTTGATTTGGGTCATGTCCATCTCGACCTTGACTCTCACAATTTGGAGAAGGTATCAGGACTAGTTCTGGGGAGGGCATCAAGGCCAAATTTAATACCTAAGTGCCTTAATTGTTTTTGTTTTTGTTTTTCCTTTTTTTTTGTGGGGGGGGATTCACTTTCACTGACATTGATTTGACTGGTGTTTCTTTACTTGGTAACAAAAGTTACTACTGTTCTTTTAGGATGTGATACTGTACAATGTAATATCTCAATATCTATTTACTGACAATATCAGGGGAAATGTAAGATTTTACATCACACTCTGGAAGAAAATATATGTGGGCAGCAATGCAGATCTGTGAGAAGGTGGGAAAATTGTTCAATTTTGTCTTCAAGATTAATAGTATAAGATTTTCTAGTTAATGTTACCAGAATTCAGTACAGCCAGTAGTGACCTTAAACTCTTTGAATTTTGGAGGGCATCATGGCCAGGTGGTGGGATATAACAGCATTTAGCCTCATGGCCTCAGTGCAATTTTAGCCATGCACTTCTTATCATTTGTCAGTACTTCAGTTGGTAAAAGACATCCAGCTATGATGAGTTATTAATCATTTTGGAGCTTAGAATCCCTCCATTCCAAATCCAACCTTGACAAAAAACAAAACAAAACAAAAAAAGATGTCTTATTTGGCAAACTTGTGTGACAAGCTAGTTTTGTGATGCACTGTTGAGTTAAAAATACATCAAAGACCCTCTTGGCTTGATCATATGAGAATGCTTTAACTGTATGGAAGCCACAGAGAACTTGTAATGCATGAATCAGTATTTTTTTAATGATCCTCATGGAGAGTTAACACCAACTGTGAAATTATGAGTTGATCAAATTGCTGAATAATGTTTGAATGTCTTTCTCTGCCATCAAATGATAAGATTGACTGTGGTATGTCTTGTCCATTGTTATCATCATTGTGGCATGCAGAAAAAGAAAAAGTATCAAAAGGTTGTCAACAGACTTCAAGACAAGAACCAACTCTTGGAGGCCAAGAATGAACAGCTGGAGCTGGAGAAGCAAGCTTTGAGGTATGGTGGAAGTAAGCCCCTAACACTCTAGTGAGTTATTGGGATCACTTGATGTCTGGCATCTGTTGTATGTTGGACACTATGTGGTGTGCATCATGTGTACACTTTGTACATTTTTACCTTCTTCTTCTGGAAAACATATGGTTGAAGTTTGATGAAACATGTAAAAAATGTCTTGGGGGATCATAGTTTGTGTACAAACAGTGTTAGTGTCCCCATCAGAGCTCCTAGAGCAGGGTCCAAATAACCAAAATTTGCAAAATTTTGATGATTGCTGACATTTTTATCTTCTTCATGTTCCGTAAAATTGATAGCTTGATTTAGACCAGAGGTTGGCAGGAACTAAATCATGGGAGGAGGGATTATAGATGATACAAGTGCTGGTGATGCCCCTAGGGGTACCTGAAAGGAATTACCCAAATACATGTACTTTAAATCTTGAAGGAGTTGCCCAAGGGGACTGTAGCAATCCCAAATCTCAAAAGAGTTTGGAAATAGTGTACCTCAGAGGGAACACCATGAAGACAAAGTGCCTTGCTTATATGAACACCAGACCCATTGGTCTGTGCTTGCTTGTGGCCATGTACTTCTTTGCTGATATGTTCTCACATGTTTATGAATGCCTTGAACTGTCACATGTCATGAAGACGTAAAACCATGCACCCCAGGTCAGTTACTGACATAGGACATCCTTGGCTGATAACCAGCTGTTGTGCAGTGTGGTGGTTTGCTGGTTACTCGACCCTTTTTACTCCTACGTGAACCAGTGTGTGTAAAGTTTGGTGTCATTTGGTTTTCATTTCATGTGGACAATTATACTTTTTAACTAACAATTGATGCAGAATTTGTTTTATATGAATTACTGGAGTCCTTTGCGTGAGCCATTGAAAGCCTAGCACTGTTCATTTTTGTTCAGGATAAGATAGAAAATGAGCTGCAATAATTACAGTTCCTGAAGCTGTCTCTCAAAATGTAATGTAAGTAATCTTTACAACTATGTTAGGAGTGTAGACGCAAATACGCCAAAACAAAACAAAAACAAAAACAAAACAAGCAATAGAAACAAAACAAACCCTCAAGAATCATTAAAGATGTATCCCAATACAGTGAATGTGGCTCTTTAATTACTTGCAGCACTGAGATGAATGGTTTATTTGATGTGCACTGATGACTCATGTAGACATCTTAGAGGCAAAAAAACAAAGAAAACAAAACAAAAACAAAAAAACATGCCCCAATAAAAAATCTTGGAATTTCTAAGTTCTGGAACATTAATGAGTAAAACAATGGTTCATGCATGTCTAATAGGCCTTGTCTGCTAACAGTCTAGTGCATCCACTGATACATAGATGTTGTGTTTACATCCGAAGTGCAGAGTTAGAGAAAATATTTTTGTGGACCATGATTCCTTGCCATAGGAAAAAATAAAGGTTAGAAAAGAAAACAGTTACTGAGAAATTTTGTCCAAGATACATTGACAATTTTTGCACTTTGTACTCTCTATTGTGAAGAGTGAGGTGAATGAAGGTCCATTAGCATTTTATGATAAGGCAGTACTCCCTGCTTTTCAACCTATTCAGACTCTGCCTTCCTTCATCATGGGCTCTGCTATTGTCTGCAAACACTACCACTTCTTTTCCCCTCCACCAATCACTCTGTAATCCAGTGTGTGACCTCTGACCTCTGAACTATTCAATTGTGTGTGAATCCATTGATCTCTGAAGGGAGTATCTAGATATCTTACTGTCCCATTCATGTTGTACAAACAAGTGAAGCCGCCGTGTCGCAACCTTATTACCAGACGCATTCTAGATACAGGGTAATGCCCGCATTTTCAGTGTCAACTCTATGTTATTGATCCTGGAACATTTTACACTACAATTCTGCAAGTAGTGCTGAAAATATACCTACTCTTCCTGAAAAAAGAAAGGAAAAAAAAAAGAAGAAGAAGATTGTGCTGTTGTAATGTGCTTTCCATGGTATTATGCCTCCACTCTACATTTTGGAGCACTGTGTCATTCTGTTCAATCTCACCACAACTTATCTCAACTCTCACACAACTTTATTCATTACATGGATTCTGAGAAAGTTAAAACTGGTTCATATGGATGTAATTGGGGTGAAGGTGATTACCTGCGTAGTGCAAAATACAGTTTACCAGCACTGATCTGGCAAAATCTCAAACTGTTTGATCTTTATTCTCTTGTAAACTCACAGAAAATATCACACTTCTCAATCCGACACAAAGAAAAGACCATATACCCCTAATATCTATACAATTAATCATTTTCTATTTCAAAGAAAACTTGGATATAGAAAATTACATTCATGTGGACTATAATCCAGTATACATTTATAGAATGTGCAATGCACATACATTGGAAATGTGAGTATCAAAGTTCAATAGGACTTTCTTACTCAAATGCAAGACACCTGTTATAAGGCACATACGGAAGTATGTGGAAGTATGGGATATAGAGGGGGCTGTTCGCTGCTCCCTCAAATATACTTTTGTACTTTGATATCATATTAAATCTGTACAAGATATCACTGGTCATCCTGTATGCTACACTTAAGAAATCATAAATTTGAAACATAAAATTACTGTAAAATCAATTCTTCTGATGAACACATGTGACCCGCCACAACAAAAGGATCCTAACATCGCTGACGGCTGAGCCGAGAATATTGAGTTTGAAGTCAAAACATCGAAATCAGTCTAAGCGATTGGATTTCTGTTTTTGACATAATTTTGTAGTACAATGTATCGTCTATCATGTGACGAAATTTTTAGCCAAATGTTATCTTTATTCATTTCCAAACTCAAAATCAAATAGCTGACATTATTTTTAGCACCGTATGGAGCTGAATCTTACCATTATTCATTTCCAAATGATGAAAGGAAAGGCAAGAAATAAGCTTCTTTCTGGGCCATGATTTTATGACTTTTGACAGAACAGAAACATGTCCGAAGATTTGGATTTAGCGCTTCAGCTAGATGCTGCCCCTAGCAACAAGGGAGTGATCTTATTGGTCAGTGCATGGCACCCTGGTTACTGATTGGTCACTGGCGCTAAGCTTGAATGAACATAGCTGGGGTTGCTATGAGCAGACCGTCTATTGTCAAGAGGTGAAAACTGTCTTTCCTCCCCTTGATCACGATTGCGTCGGAAAGAAAACTTTGAAGGGGATTTTCTCGAAACAATGATTTCCTAGACCACAAGACATGGTCTCATAAAATCAACAATGTCTCCGCAACTGAGTACTTTTATGAGTTGTGTTATATACAAAATTTAAGTGGAAGAGTAAGTAAATAATGTCATGTCATTTTTCAGAAAATTGTCTTCCTCGACTCTCGATCCTTTTGTTGTAGCCAGTCACACACCATAGACAACATTATACTAAACATGCAAAAGTAGTGTTCATCACATTGTTTGCATACGACTGATGTACATGTACCCGTGCATACACAAACACACACACACGCACAAAATGATACATAACTTAAGTTAGCACAACATGATAATGATAAACACACTTAACTTTACATTCAGACGCTGATCCTAGAATTTCAGAGATATGCTAGTAGTTAATTATAGGGCACCAAAAGTGGCATGGTCACTTTCACCATAAAATGACAATTTCATGACAAAATATAATTTTCATTTACATGTGCAATGTCAGTATCATTGACAAAATTAATTGTCATTTCATGACAACATTGTTATTTCCTCAACAAAATTGGCATTGTCACTTGTCAACGAAAAATTAGTTTTGTCATGGAATTGTCATTTTGTGGTGAAAGATACAATGCAACACGTGGTGGCCCAAACTTATCTACAAGCTTGTCCTTGAAGTAAAGGATCACCGCCCGAATGTAATAAATGCCTGCTTTGGTGTGGAAAATTTGCACAGTGAAATTGTCCTCAATACTGATTTACGGACATGCCAATACGAAACATAGAATTGCAAAGATAGAATGGTATTAGCACCAAGTTGTCTTTGCACATGTAGACACACCCTCATGAATAATACATGATAACTAAAATGTCTGTTTTGGTATTCGCTACATGTTTGTTAAAATGTCCTCTTGTGGCGGTTTTATATAGCTTTGGTGCTGATCTATCCCATTGATATCATAGACCCCTTTTACACAAACAAAATAGCCTATGCACTGGCTACTTGTGCCATTGTCACTGGCCACATTGTTCACATTTTGTAGACAAAACCTTTTACATGCATTTTACTTTCGCAAGTTCTAGCTCCTCATGAAATTCAGGAAGTTTCATGCATGTGAAATAAATTTCTGATCAGTATGTAAGACATACTCAGGTGGGATTTGAACCTATAATCTCATAATTGCTACAGTCTTGTCAAGTCTTGTCCAGATAAAAATCAATGTTTGGCATAATACATGGTAATTACTATTGTCTTATTGTGCTTTGACTGACTGCTCTATATACATGCTCTTTGAGAGTGATCAGACATGTGACCACCTCCCACAAACCTTCAAATAAATCATTGAGAAATGATTTTCTTCCTTTTAAACTACGTGTCAATACTGTTTGTCATAAATGACTTGTACACAATCATATCTGATGTAACGGAATTAAGCAGAAATAAATCAAATCAAATCAAATCAAATCAAATCAAAGTGTGTAAAAGGAGTTCACTCTTTGCTGTTACACAAAACATTGCATGCAGCAAGACTATTGTCTTTCCTATTAAAAGCGATTCATCTGATGTAGCGAGACTACAAACAGTGGATGCGCATGCGAAGCATCCATCACCTATATCCACTCGTCTTGCTATTATAGTCGATAACAAAAAAAATGACCAAAGCAAAGCAGGTAGATATATATAGGCGGTGAATGCCTCCATTGTTTGTAATCTCGCCGCAGTAGACGTATCGCTTAGCAAAGACAATAGTCTTGCCACTTGCATCAGTCATTTAGCATTACAGCAAAGACAGTAGCTGCATCCTCCTAGATTATGGGCTAAGCTGTGCATTGCACTTTTGATTATTGTCCAACATTAGCTCAATGTTCTACCAGCTACTCTTTGACCTGGTAATGACAAGGAGAATCAAAATATGAAAATACCTCTTCATACATTCAATTTCAAATTGAGAATAACAGTAAGCACTTACTATTTCTAAGACAGTTCAAAGTTTAATCTCAGCATAAATACTTTTGAATTAAATGTCTTTTATCTATTTTAACCAGTTTCAAACTGCAGATTCTTTTTTATTAAGATTCATGATGGATCTATGACCTTATCCCAACATCAGACCATCATTATACAACCTTTTTTCAACCTTCTTATGACTTTATTCCAACTATAGAGCAACATTATACCAAACTCATAATAACATCATCCCAAATGCTACACCAACCACATACAAGTTCATGCCAATAGTGACCCCGTTGGACCAACACTAACTTCAACTCCATGCTATATTGCATCAACATTCTGACAACGTGTATACAGTTATACATTGCGCCTGGTTCAATCATCCCAATGTTGGCTAACACTAACTCGACTCTTACATTTTAGCAACATTTTAGCAACAGTTGTGCCAGGCATACAGGTATTTTTCAATCATTCAAATGTACAACAAGCGTAAGAACATTGATATAACATTATCAATACGTACATGAATCAATTGCAATTTTTCCTCCATATCATATGATCTGGTCACCAACTGCAACCATGCCGACCATTACTTGCCACCGTTCGCCCAATGAAGTTATGCCAACAGCTATCCACTATGCCTCAGTGACAAAAGTAAAACAATGACCCAACGTTGTGCCAACTTAAATGAAAAACCATGACCATGCCGACCTGTGCCCAACATAGGATAGCCAATCAATATCCACTGTGGATCATTGACAAAAGTAGCATAGTGGCCCAATGCTGAGCCAACATTAGCTTTAAAGTGTGTATATTTATATGCGATAGCAAGTATTTTCTCATGGGTTTGTACTCATAAAGATGTTCATTGAAGAATTTGATAATTAGCAAATGCAACCCTAAATGCTGAGTTGTCATGGCTATATCATTATTTTTCAAGAAAACTTTCATGCATACACTGTACAGGTAGTTCAATAATCAATTTAAGACTTTGGCAAGGATGACATAATCTCCTCATATCATCTGATTTGCATTTACTTCTCTCTGTCAGAGAGAAATAACTAGGTTTTATCTACCTTTGTGTCTAGCTTAATTTGGCATTCATGCTGGGAATTTCATCACAGTCTCCAACAAGCCACTCTATGGTTCCCCTTTCAGTTCAAGGGATGAAAGCACAGTGTGTATTCAAAGGGAGAGTTTTCCCCAATATACTGTATACCTGGATCTAATGAATGCTGGAAGACTCAGAAAAAACTTGATGCTGGTTTTGATACAAGGCATTTCACTCAAATATTTTGGATTCTTACAATTTCATTTACAGTCCTCTCTAAAACAAAAATCTTCAACATACATTTGTCATGGAAGAATAAAAGTAAAGGGAAGAGTGATGGAAGCAGTGAAGTGGAAGGCACTTTGAATTCAAAGAAAATGGAATGCTTTTGGAAAATGTTCAGGTGACAAATACCAGCTAGTAAGACTAGATATGTCATATATTTACCAGTAAATGATGCAATATTGCCATTTTGTTTCATAATTTTTTTTGTTAGCACTGTATCCTGGATTATGATTTTTTTAAATGTTTTTTATGCAAAAAGATTCTCTTCTTGGGACTTTTTTGTTTGTTTACGAGTCTGTTTGTTTTTCAACTGTGGCCCAACTATTTGAGGCCAAATTTGCAATTTCTGTGCCTATTGTTACACAGCCATGCCCCCTATTTTGTGTGTAAATGCATGTCACACAAAATGGGCACAATTTTGTGATTTTGTGAACATTTCCTTAGAAAAACTGTGCTTTGTCATGAAGCTCATAAAAACCTGATTATTTTTACACTTTTTAAAAGTTATATGAATTGTGGTAGAAATATGGTCAGTGACCATTTCCAATGGAAAAAAAAAACAAGCTTAAAACAGTGGAATACAGGATATATTCAAAAAATTACAAAATACATGAGAATTGCAATTACTTTTGGAACTTCTTATGGTTAACAATTTATATACAAATGAAAGAAGAGACTCCATTAGTGTTTGATGGGCTAAAATAAGATTTTGGGCTTAATTTGCATAATTAATCAATCTAATTATTCAAAATTAGAAATGGATGATTTTGAAAAATTGGACCAAACAATCTTGTAGATTTTGGTGCGTATGTCGTGTGTGCCAAATTTCGTCGGGATCGCACAACCGCTTATAGCATAGCCATTAAAAAAACCCAACATGTATGTTTTGTTTAGAAATTATAGAATGTGTATTATCATTATTGTTATTTGGTTACACAAGTAATAACATGGATGAAGTAGCATTGAGATATTATTTTATATTATATTATATTATATCATATCCATTGCTAAATTTCTGGTACTATGGTAGGAGCAGAGAGGGGGCTCACCTCTGTGATAGAAGTCTGTAACTCTTCATTGCAAGACCATGAGATGGTGCTACATGAAGTAGTATCTAGGGTACTATGCAGGGTAGTATGGAACCCCTTCCCCTGGCTTTTTTATATAGACACCAACCAACAATAACAATAAATTTCCATAGTCCAAAAACTATAATTGCAACTCCCATCAATACAAACAGTGCATATCTTGGTCCATCCTTTGGTCCATCCTTTGGTCCATCCTTTGGTCCATCCTTAGGTCCATCTTTAGGTCCATCTTTAGGTCCATCCAGTGGTCCATCTGCCATCTAACATGCAAAGAAAATAAAGCATTACTCTTAATAGTGTTCTTGTGAAATGCTATTTGTGCAGCAGCTCATAATACCACATGATCAGCTAACAAAATGAGATGGTAAAGACTTTGATAATTGTCTTCAAAACTTTTTCTTTGATATAATGAAATAAGTCTCAATATTACTATAGTACAATAGCTAGTAATATCACATGCACACACAAAAAAGTGATAATCATTCAATATCTTTAAAAAGTCATCAAAAATTCCTCATTACCCCGAAATAAAATTTCAGTTTAAGACTTGCTATAATATATCCATTTTCTGTTCCAAATATCTTTCATGTAATTTATGCCACTCAGTTATGTTGGAAGAAAATCGAAATCAGTCATCTACTCATTTGTGACCCATCCAATCTGTGTTTTACAGTTCGATGTATTGATTTCCGTGCTGCATGCAACATTTGAAGCACAGTGAGTTAGCATGTACTTTGATGCTCCAACCAGGGTTCATCTCACCTCCCTGATCAGACTGGAACCTATCGCCAAGCTGATTGGCTGAGCATGCTTACAATTATCACAAGGACGCTGACTAACAGAGAATGCATACGCCTGAGACTCCAACCCCAAGTACCTTCTGATCAGGAGATTCTCCCACCTGAAACCCCTAGCAAACGGGAGACTCCAACTTGATGTGCGTGAAGTACACAGTACGTGCCACGTATGCACCAAAAGCGCACAGGAGCATTGTGTCGATCCCGTGTGTACATACCAGCACTCTGTGCATTCGTTTCATGATATATGTATGTATGTACATAAAGGGGGCGGGGAGGGGGCAGTAGGTAGAGCAACTAGCTCACTCTTCGATCGCAGCGTTGACGCTCGACCAAAAGAGGTTCTTATTTTGCTCAACCTAATTGGATCCCCTTGGATATATGAAAATCTAATTCCAGACTTTAAAAAGGTGTCTGGGCGGGGGAAAGATCATTTTAAGTAGGAGAAAGGGAGAATTTGCAAAAATCAAAATGGCTTTTGGCGGGAGATCTCCCGTCGAAAGCGGGAGGGTTTGAGTCTCTGATGCACTTAAGAAAGATCTAAGTGTGCATGTCCAGCCTTTTTTTTTATAAACTTGGTTGTCTATCTGTTCTGAATTTGACCCAACTACTAGTTGTGCAAACAATAAACTTCTTAGATAGTGTGTCTGAAGTATACAGACTGGCAATATGTATGTATGCACCTTGCCCAACAAGTATTAGCTTCTAATAGGTGTTACCCAAAAGAAATCTGTTTAATACTTTACCTTTTTGTGTGTGTGTGCGAAATAAACGTTTATTAAATGTACAATTATTTGCATATTCATGCTAAGCAGACTTGTGTCAAAAATTAATGCAACCCTTTCTCACAATCAACTCAGACAGATGGATACCAATATCTCAAAAGATACACCAGGATTATTGCCAAAAATTCACATGGAGCATGAAATATCCGTATTAGATACACATGGAAAGTTTCAAGGGGTTTGATTGTAAAAGAAGGAAGACACACAGGGGCAAACTTTCGGGAGTTTTTATCCTGCGCTTCGCACAGTGCTTTGATGACTAACAAATTCAAATGCTTTTGTGTCTTAGCACAGAGATAATTGCAATCTTTTGATTTTGGTTTGATTTGATTTATTGATTCTTATAATATCATTGTACATGAACATGTACATGTTAACAAAATATTTTTTCTTCATTGCCTTTGTACAGTGTACAATGTACAGCAGAAATGTATCAGCAATACAATCGTACAATGAATAATACAGTAGGGCTACAACTTGAGTGTGGCTTGATTTGCATGCAGCCTTCGTTCCCTATCACCAAACCTGAATTATTGTTGCATACTTCTGCAGAAAAGTAAATTTACTTGCATGTACTTTACATTTCTCATATACTGTAAAAGTGGATATTTTCGCACGACTAATTTTTCGCACTTGGCCATGTCAGAAGACTTTCGCGTATATTTAATTCCGTGGAATCAAGACAAGTACTGGAACATATGGCATGCAAAAATATTTGCGTGCTTTTATTTTCGCGCTAGCTTCTCGTTGCGCGAAATGCGCGAAAATTTCAACATCGCGAAAATTACCACTTTTACAGTATGTGTATGTATGTGTTTCATGCATTAAACAATGTCGTTATTGCACACTAGCATGTATACAGAAAACACACTCTTCACCTAGATGTAAGCCTGATTTATGTTTTTGATACATGAAATATATCAGAACCCATATCAAATCAAATAAAATGAATTTTGCTCAAAGTGACTGTCACTAACCATCTCATTATCTGTATGTTTGCTCAGACATCAACTTATGTCCAGGGCCCTGTTTCATAAAGTTGTTCGTAGAGTTACGAACTTACGAGCGACCAGTGATCAGTTCTTGTGGTGAATTATTGAAATTCTAGTAAGTATAGCACATCGCAACTGATCACCAGTCGCTCGTAAGTTGTTCGTAACTTTACGAACAGCTTTATGAAACACCCCCCTGGTATGTTTAGCTTTTACACTTCACTATTCAGGATGAATTCTCATCAAAGCTCATACTGTATTTTCAATGACATTATATGCAGCATTCATGCTGTGAATATAACTTACACATTCAGGCGGTACAGCGAGTATCTTTGTGACATTGATTTTAATGACATCACTGAAGATTGGTCTGGTGCCATTTTTGATGGAAAACTCCAGCTCCCTTTGGTTTCCGGGCTGCAAATCAGTCCATGTAATTGTGATTCTTCTGCTTTTATGATCTCCGTCTACTGCCACGCGAATTCTGTCACATAGATCTCTTGTTGAGACACAATCTGCCCCTTTAACCAGAGGTGTCACCTTACCATTTTCGTAATAGTTCCACTCATAGTCATACTGCCAAATGCTGGTGTTGTTGTCCTGCAGGGAAATATCTGCTGTTAGTTTGGCTGTACCATTCACTCCATACGCGGTGCAGCTTCTGTTCAGGTGTACCACGAACTGCTCTGCTGTAAGCTGTGTACAGAGTGTAGCCGGTACCAAAAGCAGTATAAAATGCAGCTGTATATGCATTTTGTGGCTTGTAAGAGCTCAAATGATGCAACGTGTGACGCTTTCTGCTGAAAGAGACTGTCCTGAGCTCAAAACAGGAATTGTATACCTCTTTCCTTACAATTTTCGATGCAACGTCCAAGGCCTCACTTGCAACAAAATGGCACAGATATACAATTGTATCGGACCCTATGCAACGTGAGCCTGGTTTGGTAATGATGACGATGCAAACTGCGATGATGTATTCAGTGCCGTGTGCAACCGAGTCTCAATTCAAGCGCACTTGGAATAAATGTTTTCATCTGGGCTTTCAAAGAAAATAGCCTTTATTGTGTGTGCGTGTCCCCACTTTGACATGTTGTCACAAATAGACTTCATGAATATCACAGTTGTGTGATCTATTCAATTTATTTATGGACTTATATTGTATGAATTATGACAGCATAAATGGATAATCCAGCTACTAGACCAAGTGAGATTTGAATAATTTCAATGCCAGGGAAGAGTGAGTTTATTGTGGGACTGCCACCTTTTCCTAGAGTCTGTAGAATGGTAGAATTTATACAGCAGCTGGCATTTATACTTCCAAGATGTGTACTAGGGCCCCCCCCCCCCCCATTTTTTCCTTTTTTTTTCTTCTCATGTATTTGGTAAAAAAGAAAGAAAAAAAATCCTGCACTGTGTATTTGATGTACTCCATGACCCGCGCCTTGGGGCATACAGTGGTAAGAATAGAGTTTCTGCCAGTGGTAATTGTCAGCTATGGAGAGTGCAATGTTAGTTGTGAGGAAAGGGGAACTCTTCCTCTTTCCAATGATACCTAATTGTGTTGACAAATGTCATGCATGACTGAACACATGAAGACAACACTGAAGACAACAATGACAAATTGCGCTTTTTCCAAGTTTGCATTTTATTGTGATGGAACAATGCATGTCTCACTGCATGGATGAGATCTGTCAATGAAAGTGGCCAAATCATTAGGCCAGCCTGCATATTACAGGTTCGTGTTCTAACCTTTTATAACGTTCAACATGGCCATGTTGTCGATAACTTGGTCCTTCCCATAAAGGCTAAACCATTATCCATTTTTCTTTCTTCATATTCAAGACATGGTTTGTCGCTGCCAGCTGTGGGTTGAATATGAACAGAGAAAATGGACTGTGAAGATTGGCCTTTGTGGGAGTGACCAAGTTATTTTACAGGTAGACATGTTCAAGGTTATGAACCATAAAATGTTAGGAAAACCTGTAAACACAAACCTGCATTCATACAGGCTGGCTTATTTGGCCACTTTCATTGACAGATCTCATCCATGCAGTGAGACATGCAGTGTAATCCTTCACAATAACACACAAACTTGGAAAAAGTGCAATTTGTCATTGTTGTCTTTAAAGTTCATGTGCTCAGTCATGCATGACATTTGTCAACATAATGAGGTATCAATGGAAAGAGGAAGAGTTTCTCTTTCCTCACATCTAACATTGCGCTCTCCATAGCTGACAATAATGAAATAGTAGTCTTCCAAAGTTGGATTACCTTTCTTCTTCTTGATAAACACTGTGTAAGTTATTGATGCCATTCAAACTATGGAAGGACTTTCTGAAAACTGTATAAACTACCTTTGTGTGTGTGTGTGTGTGTGTGTGTGCGCGTGTATGTGTGTGTTATTCTTTTTGTTTCCCGTTAAATCTATTTTTTTGTTTTTCGTCCCTAAAATATAGCTTGCCCTTTTTGGCCTTAACTATGCTTGAAAAGCTTATAGCACTTTCCAGTATTGACTTCTTCATAAAGGGTAGAAAAAGGAATGAATAGAAGATTAGCAGAGTGCAATATGTTTAGAGGGTTCGTTTTGACCATTGACGTTTGCATATTTTTACATGCACTTTTTTGCTTCAAATTAATGACATTTGTTTCTGTCATGCTCCGTCCATAAGATTTAGTGGCCTCCCTTTTGCACACTTTGAGAGAAGAGAGAAGAAAAATCACAGAATTGGATAAAATAATGTGGATCACTGCTTCTACTGCTGATAATACTTTTTTTTTTGTTCAATGTATAAAATGTGACACATAGAGTTTTGTGTAGACACATAAGAGAAACATTCAGTCTTAAATATTGGCGCACTATATACTTCGTTAGCATGCTGCCTGTTTCCAACTAGGCTTTCATGTTATACAAATATTATGCACAAAATCACAAACATAATCTTCACCTAACGATTCCTCTAACAAATATGGTTTTCTTTCCCAAGTGTCCCTTTAATTACTGTTAACTAGATGCCGTGTATTGACAGTAGCTCTTTATTCCTTCATTTGTAGTCTTTCAGGTATGCTATTTGCTTGGTTGTTGTCACTTATTTCTGAGAAGCTGTATGTAAATTGTATTAGGTCTTTTACACACAAAATGCATACTATTCTGACAATATTGACTTTGCCATGATACATTACACACTGCACCAATATCTATGCATGATGACCTTCCTGTCATTGCAGTTGTCTGGGAAGATCACACCAATGCTAGTACGAAAGCACTGACCTTATAGACTACCCAATGCTTCACATACAAACATGATATGTAATATGATATTGTAGCGTGTCAAAATAAATGTGGTGTAAATAATTAAAAGATGAGCTCGATCCTGTAACAGAAATCTATTTGTAAGATGGAGAGATAATTTAATATTGAGAACTTGGGAAAGACACAAATAAGATGAACCAAAGTCAATGAAGTCTGGTCGTGCTCTGATTTATTCTGAAGGCAACTCGCCCTCAGCGACTTCTGCATGAACATGATTTACATAAACAATATTTACATATATTCAAATTATTTGCAACAACCAATAGAACTAAATGAAACAGAGGACTTCAATAAAGTGGAAGAGTCTAATTCAATAAATCAACCAATAAGTAAAGAGAAGCATGAGATGATGGAAGCAGGAGGGGATGATTACGTAAGAATGGGAGCTGTCTGGGCTCAACTAAATAATCAGGTGTGGGATGGAATGAATGAACACACCTGAATATGGAAAGAATGAAGGTGACAAAACTGAACAAGAGGAAAGGTATTTGAAGTGATGGTGATCATGGAGGTGACAACTGAATATTAACTTAACTGAATTAATGTCAGACTGCATGGCAGTGCTGAAAAGCAGGCTAATGCAAATTGATACAAAGTCTGAGACAGACAACAAAAGGAGAGTAGACAAACCAGATATACAGCAAAGTAAACAACGACAAAATAACGGTCCTACGTATAGTTTCTTCTCCGCAAAAAAATTTTCCTCAATGTTTAAATAAAAATGAATAGAGTATCAGTTTTTGCAAAACCAGAATTATGCTTATTTTTTCAACACTTAAATGCTATGTACATGAAATAATCGAAATACGAATCACAATACAAATGGCAAATAATTCACTGCAAAATTAAACCGAGTGTACTTTTGTAACCGACATACAACATCAAAATTACCAGGGTTTTCATTTGTAACAAAGATTCAATGATTATAAATTTTCTGGAAAAAAATCCAATATCTGTTGAATTACAAGATACAAATCATGCAATCACATCAAATGTAATGACAAAATAACAAACAAGATATACAGCAAAGTAAGCAATGACAAATTAACGGTCCTACACATACTTTTTGCCATGCACACCCAATCAGTTACAAGCATTCACACATCCCTGTGTCTGTACCAGTATGTACAGCTCATCTTGAATCTTTTGTAAGAAGGGATGGTAAAAAGTAATACCATCATGAAGACATATCTTCCTTTGGGAGTGACTAGTCATTATGCAGTGACACATGAATCCATTATCTTCCTATCTGTTGTGCAGCTTCAGTAAGGTACATACTTCAAATATTTCTCAGTGGCAGCATCAAACATGGGATCAAAGAAAATAGTGACTCCATCTCTTGAACTTCCTAGATAAACAATAAATGTATTTCCACATTTGGTGAAATCAAGGAGTTACTGGTAACTCCTTGGTGAAATGCTGTTCTTTGGTACATGACATTAAACATAGCACCAATATGTATTTGCATAATGACCTTCTTGATGCAATGCTATTCAAGAAAATGCTACAATGCTTGAGTGGAAGACAGTAAATACTGTAGGGCTCTCTCTCTCACCTCCCAGGGCTATGTGTACATATTCATCACTTAGTATACATTCAAGATCATGCACAAGCTATGAAAATACATGTAGATGTGATACAAATGCATTACTACATAAGCATGGTAATGGGGACTCAAAATTGTGATACATATATATATGTACAGGAGATAGTGTGGATGCTCTAAGGTAAAAAATTTGCATACATCATACAGAAATCGGATACTGCAGTTGCATCAGGTTTGAGCTAACAGTCACACCAACCTGTAATACTCATTGTTTTAGATGCTTTCTGATGGTTTGATGCTTTATCAACATACACAAACATACTTGCACATAAGGCATAAGTTATTGAAAGGAGCACTAAGCCGAGGTCCCAGCCCTCACACACTAATACTGGCACATTCAAAGCTACATGCATAGTTGACATATGACATAATGACATGATTAGTGTACTTGCAACCATTTAGCACCTCTGTGATACTGGTAGTATGTTTCCCTTTGGCAAGTATCAATATTACATACAAACAGTCATTGCAGTATCCACCTGTCCAGTCAACTGTTTACTTATTCTAATGGCGACCAGTTATGACAGTATCACCCTTGGTCTATTTCAAGTGTGTTTTCTTTTTGGTAAATATTACACACTGTCATTAAAGAGTGCACTTGTCCAATCATTTCAATTGTTTTGGTACTAGATGTCACATTTGTTTCTTGGCAAGTAATGTTTGCTCTACACGCATAATATTCGTTAGCATCTAGCTGTGATGCAATGGTGACCGCCTACGACAAAACCACCATCAAGTCACCCAGAATCATGTTCAGATTACTTTCTGTTACAGGTTATGGAAGGGATTGACCGGAAGCTATACACTGTACATTGATATACAATAGAATCTTGTTTGTTGTCATTATTGCATGCACTGAGATGCTAATATTACTAAGCACATAAAAAGTACTTCCACCGCCACATATTCTGCCTCTGAAATTTACTGAATATGTCATATACACAATATGCTATACATGGGTGTACATGCAACACTGAAGTTCAGTCTAAGGCACAGTATCCTGGTATACAGCACTTGGTTGTATGTTATTCTATGACAGTTCGCCACATGTAAAGAATAGGAAAAAGGGAAGAGTGTTGGAAGCAATACATATAAGGCACCTGAATTCAAAGACAATAGTGCAATTAGAAATTGAACTCTAAGTGTTTTCATGTTTCTCTGCTATTGTCTTATTGTGTACATCGAGTATATGTTAATGATATTGTGAATTGTTCCAAAATTTTGAAATTTTTGCTTTTTGCTGATGACATTGTTGTATTACATTATAGAAATATAAACATACTTATATCCCTTTTGAATAATGAATTGCATTTTTCTTAATGAATGGTGTAAATGCAACAAGTTATTTTTTTGAATTTGAAGAAAACAAAGTGTGTTTTATTCTATTCCAAGAGGGAAAAAAATCATTTTAACCCTAATTTGATTAAGACAGGAAATGTAATTATTGAAGGAACTCAAAGAATTTTCTTGGTATTTTTATCCATAAGCCCTTGAATAGAAACACCACAATGAAAGTATTTATTCGAGAATGTCAAAACATGTTTGAGTTTTATCTAAATTGGTGAACTTTGTACCTAGAAAAAAATCTCCTTTACACAAACAGTGCACTGGTATTACAGCATCTCAGCTTCTGTAATAGAATATGGGGTCAGACATACAAACTCATAATATTGAAAAATTGCATATGTTACAAAAGTGTGCAATACGATTGATTACTAAGAGTGATTTTTTTTTCGCCATTCAAGTTTACCAGTTTTCATTATGTCAAGAATTCTTCCTGTATACAAACTTGTTTGATTTAATATATTAGTGCTTAATATGCAGAGATGCCAACCAAAACAATTTTATAGCATTTAGTACAATTAAGATAGTGAAATACGATAGTATGATATTGCCTCTTGTAAGTACCACTTTTCATCTTTCAAAGGGAAATATACCAGGGAAACATTTTTTTTTTTTTTTTTGGGGGGGGGGGACATTTTACTGGCCCAGGGCCAACAGGCTAGTGGTTGTGTCAAGATTTTATGAAAATCTTATTTTCCTCTCCAAAATCTGATTTTTTAAAAAGGATATTTTGTCTGTTTTTTTGTCTGTCAAGAAGTTGGCATCTCTGCTTATGTTTAAATATTATACAAAAAGTTCTCCCAAGTTTGTTTCATAATATGTTTAAACCTAATTCATGTTTTCATGATTAACCTACTCATTTAAATAAGAAATCCACCCAAAAAATAGATAACTCCAAAAGAAAGACAGAAAAAAGAAAGAAACTGTCATTCACGACTGAGTAGACTGTTTGTTTTTTCTGCTTCTTTCTATTTATCTGATCCTTGCGTTGCATCTGAATGTGTGTGTTTGTCTATATGTTTTTGTATGTGATAAGAACATGGTGGGTAAATTTAGTTGCAGGTGTGAAACTTTGCTTATCATCTATTATATTTATTTATTTATTCACTTATTTATTACAAATCTTTATACAAAGCGGCCTGATCAGCCAAAAAAAAAAAAAAAAAGTAAACTAA
The DNA here is from genome assembly GCF_040938485.1 of Diadema antillarum. NCBI lineage: Eukaryota > Metazoa > Echinodermata > Echinoidea > Diadematoida > Diadematidae > Diadema > Diadema antillarum. The sequence continues at coordinate 4,487,091 of NW_027271069.1, read as the reverse complement.
TTGTCAGCCTTCCTCAGGGCTCTGTTATTGGTTAAAACCTATTAAACACGAAAAAAAAAATCAATTTGTTAAAAAAATACTTATGACAATTTGAAAGCGAGGTATGTATATAATACAATTGATAACATAGTAAATTGTCATAAATCAAATAAAGGGAACATACAAATATATAAAAAAAAAAGAAATAGTTTGAAATCTCGCCATGGCAACAGCCACACAGACTAAAAACCTCATGATTGGGAGACAATTAACATCTCGCAATGACTACATATTAAGTTGCATAGCATAAAAAGAAACGGGTGACGTTTTAAAGATTTTCTTCTGACCTCAGACACCATTGCCCAAGACCATATGATCACTGTTAAGTCTTTTTTTTCTTAACAATACTTATTACTATCAGCCATCTAGCTTGTATAAATCTTGTTTTGAGCCTCACTAGCAAGATCTAGTCGCTTCAAGGGGTACCGGCTTTGATTTGTTATACATGTGCATGTTTATGCATTAGTTTTTGTTTGTTTGTTTTTACTTTGTACATAATGTACTTATTCATGTGTTGTGCCAAATAAAAATTGAAATTAGTTGTTACTTACACTCCTTCATGAATGGTTAATCGGGTTAGGCTTACTTCTTCCTCAGTAATTCCTGGGATATTGCCCTGATTGCGTTTTTTGTCACCATTCATACACTTACCGATGGAATCCCTTTTTCCTTGCTCAGTTTTCCACTTATAAAATACAATACCAAATAAAACAATCCCAACTGGAAGAAGAGCAATTACAATTATTACTCCTGTTGAAAGCTTATTGTTGGAGCTGTCCTTCGGGATATTTGCTGTCTCATCTGTTGTTTCCAACGTTGCAGTTGGCATTCCATCGATCATCTAATGCATCAAAGATAAATGTATGCAGAAGATAAAATAAGTCAAATCTATTGATAAAGTTTTCATTAAATGCTACATATGATCACATCAACCAATGGAATAAAAAAAGTGAAGAATTTGGATATTGTCTTGGAAAAAAGCATCCATGATTTTTCCATTGAGGTGCATTGTAGCACACAAGTAAATGCCCAACATACACATCTTGATGAACATGTGATAGGTTTGCTGTTATCATAATTGGACACTTGTGCAGGTTGATTGTTTTTAGCCAATTCCATGTAGACTTTCTCCAATATAACTTAAAGCAAGCATTCTATCTGTACACTTGACAAACAGTATTTGATACTAGGTGTCATGTTCAGATGACATATTTTGTGTTTGAGGGATGCATGTAGTCAAGGACTACTGTAGTGGGTTGGGACTTAAAATTCTGTCAGGGAGGCCCATTTTTACATTGTAAAGGCATTGTTGTGTATGTGTGCCAACAGTTTTTTTGAGGACGTGCCCCCACAGCATTTGACTTTGTGCAGATTCCCCCACACATTATCTAAGTTTTAAATATGATTTTAGCATACTTTAGAATCATTTCAAGTGTATTCTGTGATTTTTTTTAATGTGAAACATTTCGTTCTCTTTGCTTTTTTTAAATATTTTTGTTACTATATTGTTGTTTGATGTGTGGAAGTATGCTACGATTTTGATTTGTAGAAAACGTAGAGCTTTAAAGAAGTCATACATCAAGGATGCAGATTTCCCCCCAAAACAGGCACCAAACATTCGTTAGAATGTCTCTAAAGGTGCACGAACAGTTTGCGGATATGTCGTAAAATGATAAGAAGAACTTCGCGGATTTCGCAAAACATACGCGAGACATTCTCCAAAGTTACGGGGTTTCATGAAGATTTTGCAAACATTGCGTACGTCGTGCAGAGGTCTTGTGCATGAGAACAAATCACATGCAAGTTCTCGCTGAAGTAAAAACGACACCCTTGAACAAATGATGACGCTTCCGAACCCCCGGGTTCATTTGGTGATCTTTTGCAGACTAAATTGGATTTCGTCATTCGCATCTTTTGCAAATTGTTCCAGGCTCCATGAAATCAGCCCTTAACTGGTCGCGCAACATGTGAAAACATTCAAATTATAAGTAATCAGTTAGATACCGATAATACAATGCATAGCTCAATAGTTGTGGTTACTGACTATAGGCCCTGTTGCATAAAAGTTGAGATCAGGCATACTGTAAAAGGAGATATTTTCACATGAGTAATATTTTGCTTTCGGCTGGGTAGGATGAATTTTTTGCCGTGTTTTAATTTTGTGGAATCAGGACATTAATTGCTGGAACATATGGCATACAAAAATATTCACATGCTTTTATTTTGCTTGTGCGAAGTGTGCAAAAATTTCCACCTTTACAGTACTTTGTAAGTCAGAAAATCAAACTTTAATTGCTGAATTCTCACTATTGATCAACTGTAACCTGACTTTATCCTTGATTGCACTGTATTTTATGGAACAAGGCCCTGGAACTTCTTGCCTGTTTGAAGTAATACTTTGAAGCGTTCACCCCTTCATTTAATACATAGATTAGCCATCAAATGTGCAGCTCTAGTTTACATTTTTTTTTTCTTTTTTCTTTTCTTTTAATGGGAAGATATGTGGAAGCAACATATTGGAAGACACTGAAGAATATTCTGTATTTAAATGAGCATTTTATTGTCATTTTCCATTCCATCTGTCAGTCTTAATTACCATGTAATTACTTGGTACTATCATTAGGTGATACGCTATCAGCGTATCACCTATTGTGATTGTCAAAATTTCTCTTTTTTTTTATTCTTCTTTCTTTCTGCCACATTTTGTGTCGTCAATATCTCAACAATGACATTACGGAATAACATGTCAACATGTCAACATGTCTCATAACAATATCTAGCCACAATAAGGTTTTCATGACAGTAACATATCTATGACGTCATCTAGGCGCCATTTTGTGATTTTCGGACCTTGTCACATGATCGATCATAACTTCATAACTAGATATCATTTCTGTATCATTTTCGGTGGACATAAAGTTCAGGTCACGCTCTATCTTACGTTTTAACGCTAGTTACCAAGGTCATCATTACGCGCGCGTTTGCGCGCGTCAAAATTTTAAAAGGCTCAAAACGACTTCCCAATGGGAAATCTCGAAGTTTCAGACAATTCTAAGCGTTTCAAACATTTTCTCGCGTGCGCGTCCGTCCGCGCAATTTCGCGCGCAGAGGGCGTAACCAACATGAAAATGCAATTTTTTTGACTGATTTGGATTTCTGATACTTTGAGTAACAATATCCATTGATTTCCGATCGATTTTGACTTATAACAAAGGAATGCACTGGCGTCAAAGTTGAAATTCCGCGCGCGCGTCTTTCTGCAAATATAGTGAAAAAACATGTTTTTGTTTATGTCGCCATAGCTCTTTAAATCGTCCATTGACCCTATATTTCTATTGCATATTACAAAAGCATATGAATTGGAAATAACGTTTCAAGTACCAATATTGCCAGGAAAACTCATGACGTCATCATATCATCATCTGAAATCAAAAAAGTGGAATTAATTTTTTTGAGGTACTCTTTCTGACATTCATTTACTCGTATCTCTATTGTTTAAGCTTAATATCACCCCAAATTCAGATATGTTTTACTTTGAACATTTGCCTTTCAAGTCCATGTCATGGTTTTGAAATTTGATGACGTCATCATACTTTAAATTGTGATTAAAGGTAAAGACGCAAAATCGGACAAGTTTACGTGTTATGTCTATGGGAGGTGATTTTTTTAAAAACCATACATTGACTTGACAACGTTTAAGCACCTTTATCTCAGCTGATTTTGCTTCATTTCCTCTGAAAATTAAGTATGTTGTAGCTGTGACAATAAGCTGCAGTAATCATGCATTTTATTCTTTGAAATCTCCTCATCAGGTTGACAATTTTGCAATTTAAAACTGAAAATGAGAATGGAATGCGGACGAAACGATTCCTGATTCATCTTTCACGTACATAAGTTTACGTTCCTCTAATTTTCTCGTCGAGACGTATGGCCGAGTGGTTAGAGGTGTCGTCACAGAAACGTGAGGTTGCACACGTACGGGTTCGAACCTCACAAGAGCACGAAAGAAAATAATAATTTTTTTTTTACTTTTTTTCTTCAATGGAGTACTACACCTTCGTCCATGTAGAAGTCATGTTCGCATGTAAACACACCTATACGCACACACTCACACAGTATCCCTTTGTTTATCGTTGGAGACTGCATTGCTTCGACTGCTGCAAAATATTGCAGGCTGGGCTTTTCAAGCTGATCATGGTATATTGTAACAAAATGAAATTTGTTCATATCAATTCAGTAACACAATGTAGTCGTGGTTACTTTGTGCTGATTTTATACATGTAAGAAGCTATACATTGTAAAAAAAGGTATTTGAATTGTTCCTTTAAGTCAGTCTTCTGTATTGATGATTATTTGTCAATTAGTGGTTTTTGTGGAGTTTCAGATAATGATAAAAAGTATGTATGATAAGTGCAGCGATACTTTCTACAGTTAGTTCAAAGTTGTGTTACAGAGGTTTGATACATACATTTAGCATTGTGTTTGTGTGTCCACGTGTGTATACAGGTTGGCCATATGGCACATTCTAGACAATAAATCTTAATTAATTAGCAAACGCGATCAGCTATGGAACTGAATATGGTACTAATGTATGATGTTCATGATTCTCATTAAACTGTGACGAGTTTAAAGAGATAGCTTAACTGTGTGTAAAAATAAAGCAATAATAAGGAAATTTTAAGGGAATTTGATAACCATGCCTATAATAATTTCATACAGGTACTAATAGCTGCCTCATATTCGTGTGATTGATCGTCATGTCAATAGCAAACTGACAACGTACGATTAATATATTATACATTAAACAACTTTCTTTCAAATCCATATCGATGTTTTCTAGTTTGATGACGTCATCATACTTTAAATTGTGATAAAAGTAAAGGCACAAAATCCGACAAGTTTACGTGTTATGTCTATGGGAGGTGATTTTTTTTAAAACCATGCATTAACTTGACAACGTTTAAGCACCTCTATCTCAGCTGATTTTGCTTCATTTCCTCTGAAACTTTAGTATGTTGTAGCTGAGACAATAAGCTGCAGTAATCATGCATTTTATTCTTTGAAATCTCCTCATCAGATTGACAATTTTTCAGCTTAAAACTGAAAATGAAAATGGAATGTGGACAAAACGATTCCTCATGTATCTTTCACATACATAAGGTTACGTTCCCCATATTTTCTCGTCGAGACGTATGGCCGAGTGGCTAAAGGCGACGTCTCAGAGACGTAAGGTTGCGGGTTGGAACCCCACAAGATCACGAAACAAAATACTTAGCTATTTTACTTTTTTTTCTTCAATTTTGTATTACATATTCGTCCATGTAGAAATCACGTACGTATATAAACGCACCTATACACACACACAGACACACACACACACGCCATATCCCTCTTTTTTGTGTGTTGGAGACCACATTGCTTCGACTGCAGCACAATTTTGCAGGTTGACTTTGTCAAACCGATCATAGTATGTAATGACGACGACTGAGGTGTTGTACTTTGAACAATTGTCTTTCAAGACGATGTCATTGTTTTGTAATTTGATGACGTCATTACACTGAAAATTGTGATTAAAGGCAAGGTATGAAAACCAGCCGATTATAGGTTTTATGTCTGCGGGACGTATTTTTCCCAAGTTGCCAGAAATGGCATAGCGACCTCAGTCGTTACAAGGCCGCTTTTCTGTCTAGCAATGCAATAGATGTTCACACGGCCACGTTGGTTGAGTGGGCATTCACTTTCTCCCTGTTATATCTATACATTGGTTTTTTTTTGTCTTACCATTTCCGTGGATGACCCGTGGCCGAGTGGTTACAGAAACGGTTTCGCATGTACGCTCAATATAACTTCAAGGTGCCTATATCACATTCTTTTCTTTGTCGATCACAGATGACTGTCATCTGATGACCACAAGCGTATCACCTAACTCGTCCTCAATGTGACGAGTTTTCATGTCTCGTTTCTGTTATCATTTGAAACTGTTAAGTGTATATTCAAGCCTAAACTAAAAGTTGGTAGGTGCCAAAATCCAGCTACTCTGTCCATGGAAGGTTCCAGTTGTATTTCGCAGCCCAGTGTACACTGTAAATACAGGTGAAAATTGCCAGAAATAATATCACACACAATTCTACATTGCCATATTTACCCCTTTGGCTGTTGTGAGACTTGATTTAGCTTGGCTAGCAGGTGTTGTATGTCCCTCTACTGCCGATCCAGTCTGCGCTTTGTCAGATTGTGTCTGATGTACAAAAGCAAAAGGGAACAAAATTGCAAATGAAGTGATGAATTAATATGCTGCAGTTCATGTAATTATAGCAGTTTATATCATCTTTCAAAGGTCAGGAATGGGGACTGAACTGTCATAGTAATATATTTATTTAAACCTGTTCAGGGTTCAACTTTGTGGATGGTCAGAAAAAGGTTATTTGATTTTGTGCCAACAGGGCATGTTGGTTTTAAATCTGCTGAGATACGCAGTGAGATGCATGTGATGTCATTTTTACTCATAAATGTGACCTTCTGAATATTACTTTGCCAGCACATCCACCTGACTGCATCAAGTGGGTATTTGGCAATTATTAATGGAAAAGGATTGTTAATGAATTTAATTCAAATAATACAATGGATGTTTTCCCAAGGACCATTATAATCACCTGGTCTTCACAAATTTATCCTGTGTTTGAACATGATTAATGAATTCCGTAAATTGTTATGTCTGGCAAGCTTATGCATCATGTTGCTTAGAAAAGCAAGTAAAGTGCCTAACCAAATGAGAAAAAAACAAAAACAGGAAGGTCATTGAACCCATGTGCACATGAGCTAAATCAAACTGGCTTTATAACCAGGCGTCCACTAGGGCGTGAACAAGACGGGAAAGCAAATTTAGTATCTCTGCACTCATTCGGCAACCTCTCCACACATTCTTGAAAGAGTGCATTAATTGTCAGAGACTAAACATGTCCAGACGTTTCTGCACCTTTGGGAGAGAGAAAAATTTCTGCCTCAAAAGTTTGATTTAGACCAAAATTTGAACACAGAAATGAACTTCCTGATGCCTTCGATAGCTTGTCGTGAGGACATCGTCAGGACATCCCGCCTTTTAGTCAGGTCGCTGAACATCAAATTATGAGATTACTGTTACACGGCGGATAAAAGCACCAAATTTGGAGAGATGACCCCTCAGGACCTACTCGTTGTACTCACTGATATTTTGAGTAAGAGCCCTCTGTAACATTTTTATTTTCATGGTGTAAATGCTGAATTTCATTTTGCAGAAAATTTCGCAGGCATGAGACTTTCGCGAATTCGCGAGGAGCTAATATTTGCAAAAGCAGAATGTGCGTGATTGTAAACAGTGCATTTGATGCCAGTGACAATTCGCAGAATTTTCATGCTGCGAAAAAGACCGTCGGCTCTAATTCGCAAAATTTCATGTCGCGAAGATAACACTGTATTTATGTATGGATCTGAGGAAGTAAATTAGCAAAATAGAGGTTTAGATTTGTTGTATTTTTTTCATTTCTCATGGAACTAGAAAACATGAACCCAATCTTGAATTCTATGATCAACAAAGCATTTGAAACATGGAGGTGGATGAATTAATTACCAATTTATGAAGAGAAAATGCTGTTGAGGTGTCACAGTGTGATGTACTATTGCTCGTTTAGTGTTATGTACATGTACATCGTCCCGATATGAAAGGGACTGCAGAACATTTTCTAATGTTTTTTCCTTTTTTTTGGGGGGGGGGGCTGTGAACCGTTGGGGGGGGGTGTTCAAGGGACAGTGATCTCCCACCCCCTTGACATTGGAAAACGTACCAAGCCCCTTTTGATATTATACGTAATTAAACTGGGAATATTAGGGACCTACATCACACTACATCAAGTACCGGTACAACAAATGCGAACCTCTTTCTTGTTACTTTACTCCCTCAGATACATAAATACGGTGTTATTTTTGCAACATGAAACTTTTATGACTTAGAGCCACAGTCTCTTTCGCAGCATGAAAATTCCGCGAATTGCAACTGGCATTAAATGAATTGTTTAGAATCGTGCGTATTTTGCTTTTGCAAATATTAATTAGCTCCTTGTGAATTTGCGACAGTTTCATGCCCGCAAAATTTTCTGCAAAATGAAATTCAGCATTTATAGCATAAAAATGAAAACTTTACAGAGGGCTCCTACTCAAATATCAATGAGTAGGTCCTGAAGGGTCATGTCTCCAAATTTGGTGCTTTTATCCACCATGTAACAGTAATTTAACTAAGCGATCTAACTTATTTCCATTCTATAGGCACAACGCTAGAACTATGTTTTTACTTTAACTAGAGAATAATTGTTTTCATGCTTTGAACTTGATATGTGTCTAGAATTTTCTGTCTTTATAAAATTCTCTGTTGCCTTACCACATTGACGGCAATGATTGTTTCCAAGATTGTCTTGTGTCCTTTTGACACTGATAGCTTCCAATGCCGCTTATCTTCGGGTCGCAAGCTGTGTTGCTTGACGATTAATTCACCGTGTGTGGAGTTCTCTTCAATTTTCACTTGGATGTTTTTGCAAACTTTGCAGAAATCCAGACTTGGTTGGCAAGACGTGTCCATGATTATGCCTGTGTTGAGCGCTGGACAGTTGATCTTCCAGATGAAGTTGTACATGTCCATTGTCACATTGGGCAGCTTACGAAAAATGATGGTCATGATTACCGTTTCATTTTCTAGGTAGACCTCTTTATTTGTTCCGTTATGAACAAGCTTGATATCTTGCTCTGCATTAGCAAATGGAGATACTGTCATTGCCATGAAACATACAAGCACGGCAGCGACGTGGATGATTGCTTTCAAAGCCATATCCATTGAAATGCTGCAGTACAATGTCTTTTCAAGCAGTGTTCCTTGCACAGTACGGTAGATGAAAAGTGTTCCTAAGCTAGGCTTTGATGAGCATGAAATATCCAAGTTCACTTCTCGCAGGGAGCAGAGTGCCGTAATACGTCTGATCCACATACACTATATATCAGAACGCGGAGCCGACTTTCAATGAAATCACACGTGTATAAAAGATGTCCATGTCACATCTAGGGCAGTCATTTGTCACTTCTGCGCATGCGCATGCAGCGGAGAATGGATCGCGGAATAGTACGCTTTTATGCGGATGTCTATGAGGTGCTTCATATAATCCCGATTGTTGGAGTTTGTTGCCCTTCAAGAGAGAAAGAAAATATAGTGCATGCTTCATTCATGAAAATTTGTGATGGCAGAATCTATTCAATCTATTTACATAGCTTGTCAAAATATGACAGTGTAGATGAAAACTTTGACTCAAAGACCTTGCCAACGAGAGGCCTGTCAAGAATTGTGTTGGTGTCATGGAAGAGTGGTTACTTTGTTTGATTTGAAAGACATTTTTTGAAGAGTTCGCCGCAGTGTATTTTTTTTTTTCAGTTGCCACCAATCACACCACTGTTTCCCTCTCTCCCTATTTTCTTTCTTTCTTTCTCTTTTTTGTCCTTAATATTTTGAACAATAAAGGGAAACCGTGAGTTTCACACACAGTTGTATCATTTACTCCAATGCCTGAACCCCAGTGGTGCACCCTTTCGTGAATAGACAAATAATTGTGAGATATGCTATAAAAATAGCATGATTGAAATAGGCTACACATGATGCATCAAAGGCAGGAATTGAAAGCAGTTGAATATGAGGATGGCTCATGGAGAATGATCCTCACTGTAGTGCAATCTCAAATGATAGAAAGCCAAAACCCTCGGATAAAAAGTCAAAACCCTTAGAAAGTCAAAACCCTTGGATAGAAAGTCAAAATCCCATGATAGAATATGTAACCCATCCGTGACTTTTGCACACAATGTACATGTAGACTTTGCGCATGGTGTCCGCAGCCTACACAAATTCACTTTATTTTCTCTTAAATTCATTTCTTGTTAGGTCTAGTTCTACTTGTACTAGCTCTATAGAGTCTACTCCTAGAGGTATAGCTAGTTAGACCTAGTCTTAAAAGCGATGAGGTATATAAAATGAGGTGTAGACTGCCTTTTCAGTAAGCCATTTGGAATTTTCCTGTTGACTTGAAAATGTGATTTACATCCATTTCCAGTTGTAAATTGACAAGGGATTGTCTTCTGATCTGTGTATGTTTGGCTTACTGTGCAGATATTTCATGGGAGCAATTGTCACAGGAGCAAATGTCATATGGAACCGCATATGGCACCTTTTTATTTTTTTTCCCCTTACACACACAAATTTGGCTCGTTAGCTTTAAAGGGGATGGGTAGTAACTGATCAGTGGGAATCAGTGGGAATGCTGGGGGATGATTGTTCCAATGCTCGTGGGATTCATATAAGAGTACTTTATGTATCTGTTGTTGTGTGAAAAGTATTTGCTTCAGAATGGTCTCATATTCAAGTAATGTGCAGTTCGATGTTTCCAGGTTAACATGCCTGTATAGTGTCGGGGTGATCATTAACAGGCCTTTTGCAAGTAAAATGCCAGGTTAAATGGTTTGAAATAAAAAAGGAAAGAATACTTACTTTCAGTATTATCTAAGATGTGGTGCCACTACATGTTTAAGATGATTTTGATATTTGGTTGAAATGTCATGAAAATTAGACATTGAGTTTACCAACACCCTCCTGCATGCATGTTATTCATTAGCGCTGATCAATATACATGTAACTCACTGAAAGATCTGTGCCTTTTTCAGCCCCAACCAATATTAACCTACTGCTTCATCAAAAGTGTTTAATGTATTTTTTTAATCTAAGTTCATCTGATCAATTACGTAGTTTCTGCTAGGTTTTTCTTGAAGTAGTCATGATTATACCTTTAAATCATTTGCAGAGTGTCAGCTTTGCATGAGTGTACTTATTTTGATAAAGGTAGGGCATTTTCTCTACAAGTTATGAAGGAAACACCATTTTTGTCGAGCCCACCGGAGGTGCGGGGAGACTAAGGGATCGCCTGCTGCGTCTGTCCATCCGCCGCCTGTCCGTAATGCAACAAAAACTTCAATAACTCTTTACTCTGGGCTTCAATTGCAATCAAACTTCGAGGGAAGAGGGGTCATACAAAGTTTCACATTTTATCATAATGAAGGTCACCTCAAGGTCAAAGCTCACAGGCAGGGGTCAATGAACTTTAGGGCCCAATGTAAAGTTTTTATGGCGTGTTTCTATTATGGGTCATAAATTTTGATCCATAGGTCCATTTGTTACCAAACTGGGATGGTAGATGTCCCTTGGGGAGTGGATGGTCACCACAAGGTCAAAGGTCACAAGCATGGGTCAACAAACTTTTAGAGCCCAATGTTAAGTTTTTATGGCGCGTTTCTATTATGGGTCATAACTTTTGATCCATAGGTCCGTTTGTTACCAAACTTGGATGGTAGATGTCCCTTGGGGAGTGGATGGTCACCATAAGGTCAATGGTCACAAGCATCGGTCAACGAACTTTTAGAGCCCAATGTTAAGATTTTATGGCGCGTTTCTATCATGAGTCATAACTTTTGATCCATAGGTCTGTTTCTGACCAAACTTGGATGGTAGATGTCTCTTGGGGAGTGGATGGTCACCACAAGGTCACAGGCAGGGGTCAACAAACTTTAAGGGCTCAATGTTAAGTGTTTATGGCACGTTACTTTTTTGCCATGAATTTTTACTCTTTTATATCTCTTTTTATTTGTTATATCTCTTTTTTTATCTGTTATATCCCATTCGCGTATAATTTCTTGTACGCGAATGGGCGAGACACATTATGGCACTTGCCTTGTTCTACCCTTGCGTTCCTTAGATCTGGATTATTGTAGCACACAGCCCTGGGTTGAAACTGGAACACAAAGAGTTACAAATCCAGGCCTTTTGGGATAGAATGAATAACTTCAACCGTAAGACCATCATTAAAAGAGATATTTGTCATGCAGTGATTAATAGTGTAGCCTCAAGGGGCAAAAACCAAAATATGATTACCTCTAATTTCTTTTTCACTTTTTATTTATTTATTTATTTATTTTTACATGCATCGGTATGCTTTTGATCTGCAAATTTTGACAGCTCTTCACCTACTGGACAAAAAAAAAAACTCCAACACTATAGAGACAAGCATTCACATTGCAAATTTCCTTAATGTTTAGATGTTTAAAATGTAAGGAACTTCATGTTGTTTTCTAAGAATTCTGTCAGGAATTTGACTGATTGCATTGCTTTTCATTTTGTACTTTCCATGTTTTTCCATTTTATTGTATGCCAATTTACTGTAAAACGTGACATAAAATTTTCGCGAAGTGGAGCCGAGGGCCTTTTTCAGGGCATGAAATTTTCGTGAAGTGCCTCTGACATTCAAGTCATATAGTGTAGACAAGAGCCTTTGCATGCATTTTAATTTCGCGAATCTTGGTTCTCACAAAAATTCAATAAATCAAAATAATGTGAACATTAGTCATTTTACAGTATACAGCCTGTGTAATCTCTGACAGATTATGCATCAAAACAGCCATTGTGCAATGTTTGTTTGTTTGTTTTTGTTTTTATTTTGCAGAATCTACATTGTGCAATGTTTGTCATAGTAATTGTTGCATAAGATTTAATCCTGAGGAATACTTTTTGAACTGGCATTATAATAATATCAAATGCATAATCCTCAGTGAGAGCTCAAAATAGTACACGCCACAGCAGTAGTTTAAATTTGCAAGAGGCCACAAGTGTTTGTTTTAATTACAGTATACAGACCGATCACAGTGTGCCAGAAAATAGTGTTGTTGACATGCTGGTACTCAAAACAGAGATACATGTATATTTTCACTTGTCATAGCTTGACATAGTATGAGGCCTTTTCATATTACAAATTACATTACGCCACCAATAAACCTACACACATAATTGAAATAACTGTTATATAGCACACCAAAAGAAAAGACGCAGCATCATTGACTACAAAGGTACTCCAGTAATACAGTTAGCATACGCTCATCATTCGTTAGAAAATATCTGAAATCCAGATTTTGCTTGTGAATTTGACTGTGTTCTCATGGTCGGACATCCGGGTATTTTGCGTGTCACGGGGTCATGGATAGCGGTGGAGTGAAAACAAACAGTCGCGTGAGCCTGGAGTGGTAACGCTGTACGTGTTTTCTGCCGGGGCACCCAGCGAGCATAGCGCTATCGCAAGCTGTACTACTGTAGCTGTGCGGGCAGCAGGATTAGGCCCTAGGCCTACCCTAAATTAGGCTCTACCCTAAGCCTACTACAGTACTAACGTTAGGCCTGTAGACCTACCTGAAGTTTCTATGAGGTACTAAGTAAGCGTAGATATTTCTTACATGACCATCGACAATCAACATCATACGCAAAATCTTCAAGAGGACCTAAACAAAATTGGTGACTGGGCGAAAAAATGGATGATGGATTTGAACACAGATAAGTGTAAGGTTTTGACTATATCCAGGAAAAGAAGTAAGGTGCAACACGTGTATCATCCAAATAACGCCCCTCTTGAATCTGTTGAATCAGTGAAGTACTTGGGTGTAACCATCACTTCTGATTTGAAGTGGACCCAACACATCAACAATACTGTCAATAAAGCCAATAACGTGCTTGCATTTCTAAAACGCAATCTTCGCATAAAATCTGATGTTAAAGCCACAGCTTACAAAACGTTGGTTCGACCAATTGTTGAGTATGCTTCCACAGTTTGGGACCCATCTACCAAGAACCTAATCCACCAAGTGGAAATGGTCCAGAGAAGAGCTGCGCGATTCACTTTAAATCGCTACCATAACACCTCGAGTGTCACCAAAATGCTACAAGAACTTAATTGGACCACTCTGGAACAGCGCAGAGAAAATGACAGGCTAATTATGATGTACAAAATACACAATAATCTCACTCCTCTTTCAGCACAGGACTATATCATCAAACAGGCTACTCAGTTAACGAGAGCCTCGCAACCACACTCCTACCAGGTACCATATTCGAGAACTGAATCGCATCGCCATTCGTTCTGCCCAAGAACTGTAAGGAACTGGAATTCCCTGTCGTCAGAAATTGTTTCAGCGCCATCTGTGGGATCATTTCGAAACCGTCTAACGGTTGATCACAGTGGCTAGTATTTTCGTCAAATTTTCTATGTGCTTGTAAATATCTGTAAATAAATTGTATTATAATGTAAATAGCACCAGTCTGCAAGAATCTTCAGTCTATTGAAGGAGGCAGACTTGATCAGAAGAAGAAGAAGAAGAGGTTCTACTGCACATCTGGCCATTTTGTCGGGTCGTTGATCCAGAGTCCTGCCGCGATTTCATACAGGCACAGGTCCAGTCCGACTGCCTTCAACTTGGCAAAATACCAGGACCGATCGATCGACAGGATCCAGATTATTAGAATATTGCTGGCAAGACATGATGCATGTATCTCATGAATGATGGCACAAATGACAAAATGAATAATGAAAAAACAGTCCCCATGTCTGCGTAGAGTTGCACATAAATTATACGCGTCGCACATGCACAGCATGCAGTATGCGCATTATGCAGGCTTAGCGCATGCAAGCTGTTTGTTTTCACTCCAGTCAACCGGAAGTGACGTGTAGCCGACCGCAAGAATACCAGTGTATCTGGACTTTGCCAAATTTTGCCACCCGAAATAATGTACACTAGGCATACATTAGCTTATACGCTATCATATGGAAGAGCCTTTTTAGCTAATGTTTTGGCTGTGGTGAGTTCAAATGTGACTACTGTAGAAGTGGATATTTTCGCGCGACTCGTGGTGAAAAAAAAAAATGCCTATGTTTGCTATAATGCCATCACTGATACTGGCATATTCAAGGACATAATGCATGTTTAGCATATGGCATAATGATTTATTTGCAACTATTAATCGCCACTGTAATACTGGTAGTATATTTCCCCTTGGCAAGTTTTGATATTACATGTAAACAGTTATTGAAGTGCGCACTTGTCCAGTCAACTGTCTATGTATTTTAATGGCAACTAGTTACATTATCACCCCAGGTCTATGGCACATGCGCTTTCTCTTTGGCAGATATCACGTTCACTCATTAAAGACTGTACTTGTCCAATCATTTCATTTGCTAAATTGGTAATTGCATACATGTATGTCACCTTTGTTCCCTGGCAAGTGATGATTGTTCGACGTACATGCATAAGGAAGGCAAGATATTATTCAGATGGATGAAGGGTCAGGTGTGAGTTTTTTCAATTTGTTCCATGTTCATCGTGTCACTGCCGGCAACCAGGTACATGTACAGCCCGGTAGTAGTGTTGCTGCCTGGAAAGCAGTAGATGACAGGTTGGAGTCCCAGTGGTTCCTTTTTTCTGACGTGTTTGTTAATTCATATCAGAAGTTGTGATCTTAACAAATTTCATTTGTGGAGAGAGGGAGACAAATTGAAGAAACTCACACCTGTACATGCATAATGTGACTTAAGGTCAGACATCATCTGCTAGATTAAATACCCTACAATGGTATCATATCCTTTGTTTTTCAATAAACCATTCCATTTTCTCTTCTCTTTTGATTATAGCATTACATGGATAATGACTTGTGTAGGAGGGATAATTGTAGAATGATCCATAGGATGGATTTAAATGAAACACTGCTGAAGGAAGTATGACTTTCCTGAGGCAGCATCTCAAAGCGTGAGGTTAGAGCATTTTGTGTGTTCCATAGAGGGGGAAATGGAATTGTCACTAGGCTCGATCAGACTGGCAAAAGATCGAGAAAATTAAGTTCACGATCTTTAAGGTCTCGGAAGTTTTACCAGTGTTTTACCAAACTTCTTGATCTGTTTGCAGGTGGTGTCTCTGAAGCGCTAGGCCATTGTCATATGTGCATTGTTAAGTCACAATCACCAGCCATCAGACGGCGCGCTCTTTCTTCATTCTACGCATGACAGATTGTCTTTACAGCGCTTCCCTGCGCATGGCAGATTGTCATTAGGTTGTGAGAGTGTGCATAGGGTTAATGACATTCTGTCATGCGCTGGGAAGTAGGTTATGAACAATCTGTCATGTGCACAAAAAACAAATTTATACTCTGTAATTTTGGTAGATATTGTACAATCATTTTTTTTTTTTCTGTGCCATTTTCATAAGAAATGTGAAAGTAAATTTAAATTGAGATTTAAAAAAAGAAATCAATTGTGCTAAAAATGTGATTTAGTCAGTTGGTATCATTTGCCATTTGTTTGAATGGAACTTTTCTCATATGGGAAAAACATCCCAAGAATGTTCTGCTCTCTGGAATGTGTTACAATTAGTTTGCAATCGTATGATGTTATTATACCCCCACCCACACATAGAGTGTGTGGGGGTATGGAATCACTCTGAGGTCGGATGGCCAGTTAGGCGGTCAGTCAGGCGATCAGGCGATTGGTCCGTTGCAAATTTTTGTGGATCGAACTACTCTCTCATTTTTTGAGCAATTGACCCAAAATTTGGCATGTGTGACCATTATCAGTTGCCAGCAGTTAGCAGTTGCCTGGTTGAACTGTTTGTAGGGGGGAAAGTGAAAAAAAAAATGTGACTTTAAAGCTTTTTGCTTGCCCACTTTGGGCAAGTATTTTCTGCGACTGTTCCAGAACACTTGTCTGACTTTAATTTTCACTTGCCCCATGCAGTCAGGCAAGTCCTTATGTAGCACCTTGGGCAACATAGTATTGTTCAACAATGACAAAAGATGAAGTTTGCACATCTTTGTACTGTAGCGGTCACATGTGCCAAATTTCAAGCCAAATGCTCAAAGACTGGGGGAGTTAACTGAATCCACAGTTCTTTATATGATTTTCATTTAAAATATGCTGTTACCATGACAATGCATCATTCAACAATGACGAAAAACTAAGTTTGCAAATCTGCGTACCATGGTGGTCACATGTGCCAAATTTCAAGCTAAATGCTCAAAGACTGATTGGGAGTTAGCTGAATCCACAATGTTTTGGTATGCTCTTTAGTGAAAAAAAATGCTGTTACCATGGCAACACATTGTTAACATCGACAGAAATGTGTTCTGCACATCTACATACTATAGTGGTCACATGTGCCAAAATTCAAGCCAAATGCTCAAAAACTCAGGGGGTTAGGCCAAACCACATATTTTTGTATGATTGGTATAAAAAACTGCTGTTGCCATGACAACAGATTTATTCACACACACAAAATAAAGGGGTCTTGCACAACTACACATTACAATACATTGCTCGTATTATCCCAAATTTCAATTGAATTGCTGTCAAACTGAGAGGGGTTTGATCTACAACATTTTGTAAGATTTTCTAAAATCTTGCTGTTGCCATGGCAATACTAATGAAAAAGGTGTCTTGCACATCTTCCTTTGATAGTGGTCGCACATGCCAAATTTGGGGTTAATTGTTAAAAAATGAGAGAGTAGTTCAATCCACATGTTTTTATCAAAATATGCCGGCGCAATGGCAATGCATTTTGCGATACTAATAAAAAGGGTGTCTTCCACATCTACCTCTGATAGCGGTCACACATTCCAAATTTGGGGTCAATTGCTGAAAAATGAGAGAGTACATGTAGTTTGATCCAAAAGATATTGCAACGGACCAACCGCCCAGCCACCCGACCTCAGAGTGATTCCTATTATACCCCCATACACACTATGTGTGGGTGGGGTATGATGTATTTTGATCAACGTTGCTGCCAGTAAACATCTCACTATATCTGTATGTTTGCTCAGACAGTAACAAATGTACAGGTATGTTTAACTGTGACACTTTAATATTCAACATGAATTCTCATCAACTTCATTAAAGCTTATAAATGTTATATGCAGCATTCATGCTGTAAATGTAACTTACACATTCCAGTTTCTCTGTGACATTAACATTGATGACATGACCGAAGATTTGTCTGATGCCTTTTTTTATCGAAAACTCCAGCGCCCTTTGGTCTCCTGCCTGCAAATCATTCCATGTAATTGCGATACGTCTCCTTTTATGATGTCCGTCTACTGCCACGCCAAGTCTGTCACATAAATCTGTTGTTGAGACACAATCTGCCCCTTTAATTAGAGATGTTGCCTTACCATTTTCGTAATAGCTCCAGACAAAAGCAATCCCAAATGCTGGTTTGGTTGTCTGGCAGATAACAATCTCCAATTACTTCTGCAGTATTATCCACTCCATTCGTGGTGTAGCTTGTATGCAGATGTAACATGAACTAATCTGCTCTGAGTTGTGTAGCAGATACCAAAAGCAGTATTACTTGCAGCTGAAAATCCATGTTGGGTTTTCAGGTGCTCATATGATGCAACTTGTTACGACGATTTCTGGTGGGGAAAAAAAACAAAAAACTATCCTGAGCACAAAGGATGAAGTTGTATTCCTCTCCCCTTTGAATTCCGATGCAGTGTCCAGCCCTCGCTTGCACAATATGGCGCAGCTATCGGAACCTGTGCAAATAATGTTAGCCTGGTTCGATAATGATGACGAAGCAAATTGCGATTATGTATTCAGTGCCATGTGCAACTGAGTCTCAATTCAAGCGCACTTGGAATAAATATTGTTTCATCTGGTCTTTCAGAGAGATTATCCTTTGTGTTTGCCCACCATGTGGGCAAAGGGCAAACACTTTGTGTTTGCCCACCCACTGTGACATTTTGTCACACAGTTTCCATGTCTCCATAAATATCACAGTTGTATGATCTATTCAATTTATTTACTTATGGACTTTTATGTGAATTATGACATGATAAATGGATAATTCAACTACCAAACCAAGTGAGATTTGAATAATGTCAATGCCGGGGAAGAGTAAGTTTATTGTGGGACTGCCACCTTTCCTAGGGTCTGAGATGTACATTTATACAGTTACTGGCATTTATAATTCCAACCCCCCCCCCCCCCCCCATTTTTTGAAAATACTAATTTGTTCATATATTTGATATTCAAAAAAAAAAAAAAATCCTGCACTGTGTATTCAATATACTCCGTGACCGGCACCTTAGGGCACATAATGGTATGAATAGAGGTTCTACCTGTGGTAATCCCTTGAAATGAATTCTATAAGTTATTGATGGCATTCAAACTATGGAAAGACTTTCTGGAGTCTGTCTAAGCTGCATTTTTTTTTTTTTTGTTATTTTTTCATGTGTGTTATCCTTTTTGGTTTCTTTTGAATCTATATTTTTGTTGTTCATCGTTAAAGTATAACCTACCCCTATGGCATGAACTACACGTGGAAAGCTTATATAGCAATTTCTATTATTGACCATTAGGTAGAGGATTGATAAAAGAATGAACAGAAAATGCAGCAGAGTGCAGTGTGTTTGGAGGGTTTGTTTGGACCATTGATGTTTGCATATTTTTATATGCATTCTTTGGCTTCAAATTAATCACATTTCTTTCTGGATATACTCCATCCATATGATTTAGTGGCCTCCCTTTGCACACATTGAGAGACGAGAGAAAAGGAAATACATAATAGGATAAAATAGTGTAGATCACTGGAAATACATAGGAAATATCAGTAAATATTGAAACAGTAATAAATTCACAGTGATTAGAGTCCTAACTTTTTATGAGACCCTATTTGTGGAATAAAAAGAAAGCAGCTATGACTTTTTAAAGTGCAGTATAATGCTTGCAAATGTATAGAGACAATTTCTGTGGTCACATAATAGATTCATGGTTGATTTTGTTCCATTGTGTGATGTTGTTTGTCTGTCTGTGTGTTGTTAATTTTTTGTTTTCCTGGGGTGGGGGGGGGGGGGGGGGAGGGGGAGGAGAAGGATGGGTGGGGATGTTTTCCCCAACCACATATTTTTAAGATGACTCTTCAGGTGACTGCAGCAGGAAACAGAGAAATTATGCTGTTAAGTTTTCATATTAACACTAATGTACAGTAGGACATACAACTGCAAGCTTATAAATTATTATATCATCAATATCACAGGAGCTTGTATACATATGGTCTTGTTGTCCAGAGGTGGTGGACTTTACTCTCTCTTACTCTCTCACAATATGAAGGGTTTTTCATCACCCTTGCAGCATTGTTGATGTCCAACCAAGCCCTGAAGTTTAAATGATGTACATACCAATAGCTAAAGACTTTGAATTAAAATATTTGATGGCAAATGATGGATACAGTCCTTAAATGATGAATTTGCATGTCTTGATGCATGTTATTATCATTGCACAGGAACCAAATCCCCAAGGAGACCTACACCAAAGCAGTCCGCCGCCTGAGGGAGCTTCAACGCCGACACGCAGAGTTCCGTAACCTCATGACCTCGGCCAACCTGTCCCAGGTACCCATCGGTGGGATGTCGTTTGCGGCCGCCTCAGTGTCACAGCCACTGGATGCCTCAAGTCCAATAAAGTCAACACAGGTGGGTGTCCACTCTGCATCCCCAACACATAGAGGGAGCCCTTCAGAAAGATAGTAAGCTAGCTATTCATGGCATCAAGCTCCTTTCAAAGTTACCATTTTTTGCCAACAAATTATGTGTAATTATTTTCAGGAGTAGTGCAATTAGGATATTCAATAGCTCATCTTTTCCTGCTTTTGGGGGTTATATTTGAGGAAACACATAAGAACCATGTTACAATAGGTCTCGGCCCAATATGACAAAAGAGATTGAAATTATTTCATGTCTGAGATAACTAAGCAGTAAATGAACTGAAGTAGTAGGTAAGAAAGGTCTGCTTCACAAAAGCATACAGTACATAGTTGTAATTGCCTGGAGGCTGGAGCATATTATAATTCTCCTTCTTTTCAAATTGCCTTGGAATAGTTTTACTAGGTAGATGGTGCAATATAAATTCATTCTACACTATCATTATTATTATCATCAATTTACCTTACCTAGCCGCTGCACTGATGGTTGTAGTAATCATAATCAGTAGGTTTGAATAGTTGTAAGGGTGCTTTAGAAAGTAGGTCATGATGTTTGAATCCCCTACAATTTTATTAACCTGACTTTTGTGGGCGTAGACTACAAATGTATATCTAGTCAGATATTGGCCATATTGAAGAGCTGTTGGAGTTCATTGGATAGGACCACCATCTCTCAATGTTGACGTCCCAGGTTCGGGGCCAGTAGTACTCAGTGATCATAGGCGAGACACTGTATCCTCATGTCGTAGTCCTTAATAGAGGACCTAGAGCTGTTGGTCCTGTGGCTGTCTGCTTTCCAGCATTTCATTGCTTCCAGAGTTGACTTGAAGAATTTATCCAACCATAATCTAGAGACATGTCTTACATCAGAGACTCTTACAAATGAATTAACATCCCCCCCCCCAAAAAAAAAAGAAGGAAAAAGAAAGAAAGAAGGTGGAAATATGGGTAGAAATACTTCTTTCATAGTCAGAGTTACTTGTGATAGTCCCATTTTATGAAAAGATCTGTATAATTGTGCAAGTGATGGATTGACCTGGGGAAAAAAGGTGTACCCTGGTACTTTTGCTGGAGAAGGGGGTTATTGTTGTAGAAGTATGAATCAGGTAGCCACATTTAAAGTTTTGTGTGTATCATATGATCCTTATGAATGAAGATATACATTATTATATCCATACAGAAATCTCAAAAACACACATACACAGACACAGATACTATCATGTATGAATAAAGTCAGAAAATTCCATAGTACAGCCTTGCTGCATATTCAGTATTTCTTGTCTACACTTATCATTGCTCCATTGGAAGGGGAAAAACACTAGAACTCCCCGCATCCATTTCCAGCTAGCATCCAGTCACACAGAACTGACCGGCAGGACGTCAGTGGTAAATAAGCAGGATGAATTGTTAGCTCTGGGTTAGATGTGATCTTCAGGTGGTGGTCTTTGACATTCTCATCATCACAAATCTTGATTTCCTTGCAAAATCATTCCTTTAAAATTCTTTGCATGCACATGCATCCTGCTAGCATCTGCAACTGAATATCCTCAAGCTCAGATTTGATTGAGTTTACTTTGATTTTCACTGTGGCCAGTGTATGCCACTTGTCATAGGGAGATTGCAGTAATTGATACCAGCAATCTATCTTGACTTTTTGTACTTTTGTGGCAATGCCCTCTGTCTTGTTATGGTGTCATTTTTGGGAGGTCTTTCCTGATTTCTGGGTGTTATGGTCTCATGTTCTTGTGTTGTTCCTCTTCACACTCTTTTCATAATTAACTCTCCTTCTTGCTCTTTCCTCTCACACTTCCACTCTTTTTGCCTTTACTTCTCTTAGAATAATAAAGATTGAATTTTTGTCTCCTTTTTTGAGACAAACCCTTCTGTCTTCTACTCTGAGCTTTATTCTCTCTCTATCTCTCTCTCTCAGACTCTGTGTGTGTAATGTATTGCAAACACTTTTTCCTACGTATTTGCATGTGGGTGCAGTTAAATTTGTGCGTAACAACCACTCGAGTGAAACATAAAAGATGACCATTATAAGTAGACAGAAGACCATGGTAGACAGGGTAGTGGCCTATTCTTATTATACCCCCGCCAAACGAAGTTTGAAGGGGGTATATAGGAATCAGCGGACGGTCGGGCGGTCGGTCGGGCGGTCGGTCGGGCGGTCGGTCCGTTGCAAATCTTGCGTCGCGAACTACTTCCTCAGTTTTCAACCGATTCCCATAAAACTTGGCACAGATGTGTGCCTTGGGTTGTAGATGTGCAAGACGTATTTTTTGACAGTACCCAAAAGTACGTTGCCATGGTAACGGCATATTATGGGCAAAAATGGGTACAAATCTTGCGTCACGAACTCCTCCCACAGTTTTTGATCAATTTTTATGAAATTAGGTACAGATGTTCATCTGAATATGTTAATGTGCAAGACACATATTTCCGCAGTGGCAAAAAGTGCGTTGCCATGGTAACGGCATGTTATTGGTAAAATATAGGGCAAAATGCTTCATGGCAAAACTGCTTCATCAGTGTTCTTCCAATTCTCATGGAATTCATATTGAATGTTTGTCTTAGGATTTAGGTCAGCATGACACATTTCTTGACAGTGACAAAAAGTATGTTGCCATGGTAACAGCTCACATATTATGAGCCAAAATGATGGAAAATTTTGTGTTGCAAACTACTTCCTCAGTTTTTGCCCAATTTCCATGAAACTTGGTACAGATGTGTGCCTTTGGTTGTAGATGTGCAAGACGCATTTTTCGACAGTACCCGAAAGTACGTTGCCATGGTAACGGCATATTAATGGCAGAAGATCAAGGAAAGATCTTGCAGATTTAACTACTTCCTCAGTTTTTTGACCAAAGCTTATGAAATGGTGTTTTGACCAAAGCTTATGAAATGTTGTTTGGCGGGGGTATAACCAGTCGCTGTAGCGACATTTCTAGTTTCATCACAGAATGCATTTTCTGTAATAAACTCAACACTCACATCTCCCATACACAAGTGCACAAGGTCTTAGGATGCAACTGATTGTGGTTTTTTTTTTAGGGGGGGGGGGGGTGGAGGGGGATAGTGTAGCTAGAAGTGTTCATTACTTGGCTTTCTTTTTCTTTCGTTGTTGTTGTTTACTCATTGAATTATATGTTTGGTACTGAAAATGGCCATGATGTATTCATATGAAATGCAGAGACATTGGCAGTGAAAAATTAGTTGACATTCTAACAGACAGAAGTCAACCTGGAGTCTATACACCGATTCTGTGACGCGCTATGTGTATTTTTGGCATGGGCAGCCCCATTAACGAGGTGTCTTAGCCGACCCCCCCTCTCCTCTTCCCCACCCCCGGAATGAAAAACTGATGCATGGTCGTTTTAGCCAATAGGCGTCTCGTACTGAGTGCGCGAATGCTTGCTTAGTGCGCGAACCTTTGTTACAAGTGCGTGATAAACATGTTGCCCGGGATGGGGGAGAGCAGGGGGGGTCGGCTAAGACACCCACTATGGCTGCGCCCAGTGCCATGAAATGTCTGCTGCCCTCAACGAACCCGAATCGGTCTATTGCTGAGTACACAGTGAAGTGTTGCTAAAAGGGATGGTTTGGTATTGGCAGAGATGATGTTTTCAACTTTTAACCTTTTATGAAATAATGAGTAACCTCTTATGAAATGTTAAAGAGCATACAATTCTTACAGAATTCAAAGTTTCCTTGATGAAAAATCGGTTTTGAAATGGCTCAAGATAGCTAAAAACAAAGTAAAACAAAGCGATCCTATGTTCCACCTTTTATTAGGATTGCATAGTTTTGCATATCCGGCCATTTCAAAGCCAATTTTCACCAAATAAACTGTGAATTCCCCTTGGAATTGCATTTTATGCTCTTTCATATTTCATAAGTGGTTTTTCATTATCTAAAAAAAAAAAGTTGGAAACCTGAAGCCCCATCTTAACCAAAACTATACCATCTCTTTTAGGGAGACAATCAGAGTGATAGCTTGTTTTACTTGACTGGCGGCCACTGTAAGCAAGGTCGTTATGAACACTATATCTCTTGGAGGGAGTTTGTGGAGGCTGTGTAAAATATTCAACTGCTGAGACAGGCTTGATAACCTTAAAGCATTTCATGATCCTCTTATTCAAACTTATTGACAAGTATCTGTGTACAGGTTTTCAGCATGATGAACTCTTGACAGTATATTTTGTATTTAATTTCTGTGTTTTTTTATTCTGTTGAAAAAAAAAATAGGCCTATATATTTTAATATATTATATGTATAATACACACATACCCTATAGATGTGGGTTTTATCTTTGACAAGATATTCTCTGTAGCTTTTGCAGTTGACATCAGCAAGATGTGAGAGAAAGCTACTAAACACTGAAAATAACACTTATACATTTACATGGTACCTTAGTTACAGTCTGCAAGGATTTTCTTCCAGTGGTGATTAAAGCAAATGTAAACTATTATAAAATGAGGAATGTTCATGTGCATTTTAATTTCCCTAATTTTACGAGAGCCAAGATTCACGAAATTAAAATGCACATGAAAGTTTGTGTCTACACTATACGCATGGAATGCTAGAGGCAACTCACGAAAGTTTCATGCCGCAAAAAAGGCCGTCGGCTCCAATTTGCGAAAATTTCATGCCACGAAAATATTGTGTTTTACAGTATCTTGTCTCTCTGCCCCGTCTCCTCCAGCACCATGACGACCTGACGGCCATCAGACATCGTCTGGATGAACTCAGCGAGAATCAGAAGCTTCAGATGGATGCCCTCCTCGGTGGCGGCATGCCGATGACAGCACGGTCTGAGATGGAGAAGGAGGGGGAAGAGCGCCCTCTTAGTCCAGATGGAAGTGGCATGGACATGCTGGATCTGTGAGGCAGCATGTGTCTCATCGTGGTGGTATACTCACATTCTGCTGGAGCTGCACTCCTCATACAGTACATGATAATGCCATGAAGTGCTATGGTATCTTTAGATCCCAAATAGTGATGTCACAGAAGCCTTACAAATTGCCTTACTTAAACTCCAAATGGACTTGACTGAACAATTATTTTTTTTATGT
The DNA here is from genome assembly GCF_040938485.1 of Diadema antillarum. NCBI lineage: Eukaryota > Metazoa > Echinodermata > Echinoidea > Diadematoida > Diadematidae > Diadema > Diadema antillarum. Next base: position 4,461,580 of record NW_027271069.1, on the reverse strand, counting down.
GTATTGACAATGCAGTGCATAATTTCAAGGAATATTTTCTGTCCATAAATTGATTGAGATTTTTATGCTTTCTAAGTACTTCTCTGATTGAATTGTATATATTGCACATACTGAGTAAAGTATTTATGTCTTACTATAGCCGAGTGTTCCTCTTCAGTATTTTATTATTTTTACTAAATCACAGTAAACAGCAGCAATCACTGAACCATTATCCACTGGAAGCCACGTTGGTTTCTCCAAACTTCATGACGATTCTAGTACTATCAGGAAATTATTTCCCCTCTCTGCGTTACGTCACAAATCTGGACACATCTTGTTTATTTTTGTTTATTATCTACCCAGCAACCCAATTCCAAAGTGTATTAAACTTTCCGATCGATTTTAAGCCTTTGTTTTCATTATAACACCCCTGGTGTATTTGATGTGATTTCGTAATATACACAACAATTTTAACACTATTTATGAATTTGTGAAAGCAGAGATTTAAAAGAAATACAAGAAAACACAAAAACACAATATTCCAAATCTTTTCTGTGTCTGTGTGTTTATTATATGTGCAGTCGAATTTTTTCCTGTAAAACGTGATATTTTCGCGGCCTGAAATTTTCATGAGTAGCCCCTAACATTCAATGTGTACTGTGTAGACAAGAACTTTCATACGTGTGCATTTTAATTTTGCAAATCTTGGCTCTCGCGAAATCAAAATGCGCACAGACATTTCTCGTTTTACATTATCTTGTTTTAACTATCGAGATCCTACAGACCATACACATAAAATAGCTGCAAGAATGATTTTAGTTACAAGTGACTGCTATTCACATGCTGACAACCAATTCTAAGCCACTGTCAACTTTAAGATTACAAAACTGACAAAATTTCAGATTTTGCAAAATATGTGCTCTGAAAATTGTTTCATTATTTTATAAAGTCTGAATCTTAATTGTGTAGCCCATAAGCATGCATGCTTGAAATCGCCCAATTTCCCAATTTAGCAACCTCTTGATTACATCAAACAGAGTGTGGTTGGAAATGACAAATTCAAGCATTGTCAAGTTTTCCCAAAATTCCCTTACAAACCACATGAATCCTCCACATGGCTACAGGTTAGTCCAAGAGGTGAAAAGTGCTGAAATTACACAGCAAAACATGACAATCCCCTTGATTTTCCACAATTCTCAACAATCCACTTGCATCATCAGTTTTGCTGCAATTTCAGCAAAACTTGGTGAGTGCATCTAGGAGGGTACTTCAGGAGTACTGATATCAGCAGAACAAGTTTTGCTGTAATTACAGCAAATCTCTTGGACCATCACACATGCTCAGGAAACATGATGTATGTGCAGGTCATGCAGACCAAATTTTGCTGTAATTTCAGCAAAATTATATAGGCCTTTGGATAGATGCTGGAGTGCATATTGTACGACCTAATCATGTTTATGATTTTTTTTTTTATTATGCATATATGTCATGGTTTGTTGAAATTGACAATATTAGTATGTAAATCCTCGCCTTATTGTCAACTAAATGCGATGACTTTGTCTCATATGATGGATTTCAAACATGTTTAGGCTTTCACTCTCCATGATATAGCTGACAGAAGTAAGACAAGTCACTCATCAACTCAATTTTTTGTCTTTCATTCTATTTCCTCTTTACTCCACAAAGCATATCTCAGTACATCTATCAACAGATACCAAATAATTGTAAATGATATAGTAAGATTTGTGTTTATTGTTGAAATACATTTCTTTATTTCCATTTTTTTTTTTTTTGGGGGGGGTGTTACAGTTTGGTACTTGATATGTAGCGTTTGTAATACAAATGGGAATTCATACAAGAAAAAGAAAAATGCTTTATCAGAAAAGAAGAATACTGACAGTTAAATCTAGGGCAATATACATGTACATTTACAGACAGAAGTCATGCAAAATACTAGGATGCTTCATGTGCTTTCTCATCATTTCAAAAACACTGCAATCATTATGGCATCTTGGATATGAATTGCTCAGATGATACAAACTTTAGGATAAATAAAAGACATACACAATTTCATTCAAAATAATTTTGTCATATTGTTAACTTTTAAATAGCTTCAATGACTAACAGTCAGGCCTTCTGAATAATAATTGTACAAATTTTATAAAACTGCTCCCATTGATTGATTGAACAGATAAAACAAAAAATTACCTCACAAAAGTTTCCTTCTGAGAAAGGTGGTAAGTCTTTCTAAATAAAGATAATTAGCTGTTTTTATACTTTCACATGAATATGAGGCTTACTCAACAAACTTTTAGAAAAACAATAAAACACAAAAGGGACCCACTCAAAAACAAATCAAAATGGAGGAAAATGGATACATTTTTTTTTCTTTCAAAAATATTTGATGAGCTTTGCAAATGATTTCTTTGCTCTTTCTCATATTTTAAGTGTTTGTATTCATTTTATTCATTTATTTATCTATTTTTGCATGTAAAAATTCATGAAATTATTAATTAAGTCCCCAACATCAGGGACAATTGAAGGCATGGAGGTGCCAATGACCCTGTAGAAATATTATTTTACTCACCTTTAAAACACCTGTAAGTTCACACATCTACATAACATAGCAGTCACGTGTGCCAAATTTCAACCTAAATGCTCAAGACTTAGGGAGGTTTCCACAGTATTTTTGCACGATTTCCATTGAAAATATTATGCTGTTACCATTGGGCATCACATTGTTCAACAATGACCAAAGATCGAGTTTGCACATCTGTGTAGCATGGCAGTCATATGTGCCAAATTTAAATCTAAATGCTCAAAGACTGAGGGAGTAAGCTGAATCCACAATATTTTGTATGCTTTATAGGGAAAAAATTTTGTTACCATAGTAACACATACTTCAACAATGACAAAAGATTAAATTTGCACATTTTTGTACTACAACAGTCACATGTGCCAAATTTCAAGCTAAATGCTCCAAGACTAGGGAAGTTAACTGTTTCCACAGTATTTTCGTAGGACTTTTATTCAAGATATGCTGTTACCGTAGCAATTCATTGTTCAACAATGGCAAAAAAATTAAGTTTGCACATCCACATTTTGTACATACCAGAGTGGTCACATGGGCCAAATTTCAAGCTAAATGCTAAAAGACTGAGGGAGTTGGCTGAATCCACAGTATTTTTGTATGCTTTTTAATGAAAAAAAAAAATGTTGTTAGCATGGCAACGCATAGCTCAACAATGATGAAAGATTCAAGTTTGCATATATCTACGTACTATAGTGGTCACATATGCAAAATTTCAAGCCAAGTGCTCAAAGACTGAGGAAGTTGACTGAATCCACAGTAATTTTGGATGATTTTCATTAAAAAATGCTGTTACCATGGCAATGCATCATTCAACAATAACCAAAGATAAAGTTTTCACATCTATCATAGCAGTCACATGGGCTAAATTTCAAACTAAATGCTCAAAGATTTAGGGAGATAGCTAAAAAGCATATAAAGGTATGCTTTTCAGTGAAAAAATGCTGTTACCAAGGCAACGTATTGATAAACGTCTAGATAGAAGATGTGTTCTGCACTTCTACACAGTAGTCGTCACATATGTGCCAAAATTCAAGTCAAGTACTCCAAAAACACAGGGAGTTAGGTTAATCCACTTTTTTTTTTGGTATGATTGGTACAAAAACTGCTGTTGCCATGGCAACATATTTGTTCACACATACATCAATGGCATCTTGCACAACTACACCTTACATTGACGGCATCTTTTATCCCAAATTTGAACTGAATTGCTGTACAAGTGATAGAATAGTTTGATCAACCACAATGTATAAGATTTTGTCAAAATTTGCTGTTGCCATGGCAATGCATTAGCAACTCTAACAAAAAGCGTTTGCACATCTTCCTTTGAAAGTGAACATATATGCCAAATTTGGGGTCAATTACTCAAAAAATGAAAGAGTAGTTCCATCCACAACATTCTGTATTTTGTTTTTAATTTGTTGTTGTCACGGCAATGCACCAGGCGATACCAATGAAGAAAGTGTCTTGCACCTCTTCTTTTGATAGGAGTCACACATGCCACATTTGGGGTTAATTGCTCAAAAAATGAGAGTAGTTCAATCAATAATTTATAAAGAAAATTTGCCATTGTCATGGCAACGCATTATGCGATACTAACAAAAACGGTGTCTTGTACATCTACCTTTGTATCTCCATGGGTCAAAATAGTCTAGGACCCTGTTTAATCAAAAGATATAATTGATTTTAAATTGCTGCCACAGACTTATGATAGAAGTCAATTTTGTAATCAATTCTAACTCTTCATAATACGAGACCAAGTACAGTTACATGTAGGATTTAAGGCATGGCGTTAGAAATCGCTGTTTCATGTTCACAAAAAGTTTTATGTCTGGTTTCGATGACACTTGTGCAGTCTGGTAATTTTCATCTTTATTTCCTTTTTTTTTAAATTTCTATTTGCGCATCCCTGTGTCTTAACCATCATAATTATATCACCTGTCTTTAATAAGAAGGGATAGCAAAAAGTAATTACCATCACAAAGATGTCCACATCTTCCCCAGAGAGTGGCTGGTGATACAATGAGACACGAGTCCATTGTATTCCTGTCTGCGCGGCAGACCCAGTTTGGCACATGCTTTAAATATTTTGAGTGGCAGCATCGAACATCTGGCAAAGGATATAAGATGGTTGTGACTCCATTCTTTTCAACCTCCTTGGATTTATATATCACACTTTGTATCATTCTGTGATAAGGCAAATATTAAGGACATGTCCACCTTCATGTACATAAGGATTGAGAGAATGCAGCAGTATTAGTAGAACACAAAGTTTAGAAAAATCAGACAATCCGTTTAAAAGTTATGATATTTTTTAAGTATCTGCACAGTCACTGCTGGATGTGAAGACTGCTACAGTGTTGGTGTATGATGTCACTTGCAAGAGAATTTCACAAAACTTGACTTTCTTAATAAAGTGTGCTTTTCTTCGACCTTTTACTAAAGTATGATAAGGGTAATATTATTCCCCCTGTCTTCTGACAGAGAGAAGTTGAGTGTTCTTGTGTTATGCGAAAAAAATGGGAATATGTTGAATTTTCTTTATTCTTTCTTTATATCGTTGTACACATGTGACATCATAAGCTATCGTTTTTTCATACAGCTGTGGCTGAGCAGAAACTTCAACATTCATAACTTTTGAACGGATTGTCCGATTTTCCTCCAACTCTCACTGTTATGTTCTACTTATTTTATTTTGCTGCATTCACTCAACCCATATGTCCACATAGATTTTTTAACTCTTATGTTATAATGATCTGTACTACCCTAAATCATGTGGCACACTAGTATGCATTCTGTATTAACTGATGCATCTGTTAAACTACCAGATACTTGAAGGTGCGACCATTATGCCCCTGGATTTACATCAAACTTTGGACTGATGCTGCTTGTTGGTGATGTTGCGTGAAGCTGGAATCCATCAAACTGATACCCTAGAAATGAAATGAACAAATGAGAAGAGTTAAAATTTGTACGGAGGAGAGTTCTGCAAAAACTGCAGCATGTATTCTTTTACAAAGCAATAGTGTGCTGCTCTGTAAAGCTTACAATAATATACTGCAACATATTTTTACATTAATTTTCATTTTCATTTTCTTCCCTTAAAGCTTAACATTGCTCTGATGCCAGAGACTAAACAAAGTTGTAAACAAGCAAAATACAAAATGCTTGCTCCTTAGATTCCTAATTGTATGAGAAGTTTTCTACAAGTATCCTTAATTAATTACAATATTATTTCTATTCAAATCTTTAAGTCCTACACAATAATGGTAAGTCTACCACATATCACATATTAGTGCCTTGTTGCACTGTTTTGTAACATTTGCTATTAAGCAGGAATTCCATTCCAGGTTCAAGCTGATTTTAGAGCTTGTAAACCTGGCAAAGGATGTGAATGAAAAACTAGCAAACTTCAACATTCACATTTTTAATAGTTTTCAAATGATTGCAAAACCTAAGCAGGGGATTGAAAGCGTTGTGAAATATTTGTGGGTGTCCATTTTTAGTTTTTGATTTAAAATAAAACAAAAAAAATAGGACAATTTCTTGTGCACTTGCACATTTGTTCATGATCTGCTCATAATTTGCTCCGAAAAAGGGTGTTAAAGCCTTGTCATATGTGTACATATATAACCTTCACAAGACGTGCATAATGCTCTGGAAATCTTTGTGAACTTCCATATGGAACTCTACAGTTTTTTAGAATATCTCACGTATGTTAATAGCAAAATCTGTGAAGTTTTTCTGATCATTTACAACATATCTGCAAATTATTCGCATACCTTTTGAGGCAAATACCTCCGCCAAGGGAGGAGGTTATGTTTTCATTACCGTTAGTTTGTTACGTAGTTAGTTTGTCCATGCGCAAAATAACTCAAAAAGTAGTTAACGGATTGGGATTGGGATTAATGGATTAACTTGCAGGAAAGGTTGAGAACGACACAAGTAATAAACAATTAACTTTTTGTAGTGATCCAAGAATTTTTGGGGAATTTATAAAGGATTTTTGATATTTTGGCGGGAAGGGTCAATGAACTTGGGAGTTCAGGCTGCGCATATTTGAGGTTTGCATGCAGGCACTTAAGTGCGCACTCTAATCTCTGCTAGGGCGAGGCGCGCCGCACATCTGAGGGTTTACGGCGTTACAAAAGCTTACTATATTGTGAAATCGGGCGATTTTTCAGTGGACGGAAATCACTGATTTCTGTGGAAGAGCAAGATCACGATGGAAAGTAGCTGCTTGATGGAGGTCTGCGCTCTCAGAGTGCTTTTCTACTTACAAATGTTTAGCTGTGTGTTACTCATGATGAGAATTATTTTCAGTGCCATTGTTGCAACAAATAAAAAAAAAGAAAGTGAAAATTTCAGAATGTTGGACTTTGCCTTTTTTTGACATTTACATCCTTTGCAAATGGTTCACATGCTCAGTAAAATCAGCCTGTATAGTATGATAAGAGTAAAAACTTGGGAGGACAACAGTGTAAATTTTTTTATCAGAATTAGATAAATAATGAAATAGGGAAGAACGAAATTGTGAAGTTTTGTTAATTTTTGCAGAACAGTTTTCAAACATTTGAAAGCAGAACTGTTGACTGCAGAACAGTTTTTATACATTTTCATACATGTATTTGACATGAATATATGCAAATGAGTGAGCTGATGTTGCCATAACCTTACAATTCTCTATTGATCATGTCCGAAGAAATGATAAGATTCAATTTTTTGTTATTGAAGTGGTTATTCCCGGTTAAATAACTTCAATGATCAGGTCGATCTATCAGGATTTTAGACTGATGCATGTGTGCCTTTTAATGAATAACTGAAAATTCAAAATTTGAACTGTATGGCAAGTTGAGAGGGTATGGCAACATCACTTCATTGTTTGCATATTCATTATTGACTGTTCAAGAACTTTAACCCTACACCCACCTGGTTTTTTGAGTGATTTAAAACCATCCGGGGGGGGGGGGGGGGGGGACTTTTTGGCCCCACTTCAGATCTCAGTTGTGGATCACGTGATCCTCGCAAAAATTTGCACTAAGGTAGAGGCCAATGTAATCTACAAGACTGTATAGTTCGATTTTTCACATTTTGATTCATGTATCTTATATTAATAAATGCTATTATTAAATTTATGCAATTTTTTTTTTTGCACACAAATAATTTTTTTTTAGGTGAACATACTATTTTCAATATCCTTAACAATGATATTGAAGCAAAAATTTGGCTTAATAATTACTTCTTTCGAATTTTATTGTTTATGGAATGTCTTATGTATTTCTTTGTTGTTGTTTTTTTGTCAAAATTTGTCGCAAAAACTTTTTAAAGCAATAGTAGCCTAAAATAAATTTTTGTCAGCCATTGAAAGTAAAAACATTTGTTTTTGTATGAATTAAATGCAAAAACACAATCTACATTGGATTGTTACACAAAATCATGTTTTTGAGCAATTTTTGGGTCAACAAATATTTTTCAAAGGAGCGGACAGGGTGGCTTCAAAACGGTATGTCCGAGAGCGACAAATTTGGTCTCAAAAGTTATGTGATACTTGAAAGTAAAAAGTTATAGAATGTCGCAGTGAGAGCATCATGCATTGTGGAATGATCATGCGAAATGTCAAGGGGGGCCAAAATGCCTCCCCCCGGTGGGAATAGGATTAAAATGCCATTCATTCCATATTTTTCATCTCATTTTGATAACAACAGGAAAAAAAAAATCAATGTTACGCTAAATAGATTGTACTCTTTTTTCAAACTACATTTTAACTGCATTTCTGTGTAATAGAATACAGTAGCACTCTTAATCAATGCATTGGAAATGCAGATCTTCATTATTATCCATTCAATCCATTTGAATTCACCCCCCCCCCCCATACTTTTGAATTTTTGAATGAAGAAAAACTGAGTCTGGGAGACAAATGTAATCTAACTTCATGTAGGTGTTGAAAGTGATACGCTCCATCATTGAGGCTTGTGCACACTATATATTTCCAAATCATTCAAAAATGCATACAAGTTCATTACTCAACCTGGAAATTGAATGGATAGGAACACATTACATTGTAATTCAATAACAAATTTAACTAGAGAAGCACTCTAAGAGCGCAGACCTTCACCAAGCATGCAGCCCTTTTCCATCACTGATCTTGTTCTTCCATAGAGATAACTGGGGCCTGTTGCATAAAAGTTACAATGATGATAACTTTGCCATACAATGGTAACTTCAATGGAATTCTTGATTGTGATTGGCTGTTGAGTAATGTTGCCACGGTGGTTACCATTGGATGGCAAAGTTATCACCACTGTAACTTTTATGCAACGGGCCCCCGATTTTCCACCCATACCGTACTCATAGCATGCTGAAGTGTTTTTAGTATGCTGAAAGTCGCCCAATTTCACAATATAGAAGCTTTTAAACGTCTTAAACCCTCAGATGTGCGGCGCACCCACAGAACTCTTGGGCGCACCTCGCCCTAGCAGAAACTAGAGCACACGCTTCAGTGCATGCATGCAAACCTCAAATACGCGCAGCCTGAACTCTCAAGTTCATTGACCCCACCTGCCAAAATATCAAAATCCTTCATAAATTTTCAAAAATTCTCGGATCACTACAATAGTTAATTATTTGTTACTCGTGTCATTCTCAACCTTTCCTGCAAGTTTCATTCCAATCCGTTCACTACTTATTGAGTTATTTTGCACACGGACAAACTGATGAACGAACTAACAAACCAACCAACTGTAATGAAAACATAACCTCCCCCTTTGGTGGAGGTAACAAGGTACAATACAATGTGTGTGATTCTGCATGCAAACAAAACTAGTTCAAAGGGGTATGCAAAAAGTAAAATGTCAGCTAACAATTAACATTAACATTCTTGCTTCATTCAGATAGAAATACTGTTGCCTGACACTGATAAAAGCAACACATTTATCATTCACTATTACTGTGGTCTCACCTGATGGGCCTTTGCAGTTTGAGCAGACAGCAGCCAAATACCTCCCCACATAGCATGTTCAGTACTATGAAGCATTCCAGAAAGTTTGGTCTTGTTCCATGAGCTAATGAAAGAGAGCTGAATATACACTGTACATCTATATGGAACTGGAAGGAGACTGGTGTTTGCACAATCAGGGTTCAATCAAACTTCCCTCCTGCCTCAGCTATTGTCCTTGAAGTTGGCAAGTTTGTTTGATCTTGGCTTAAGCTGCACAGAATGAACCTGACTGTACTTGCTAAGACTGATGTACAAAGAAAATGAAAACAGCATATTCATGGAGTAGCTATATTCACAACATGTAGCCATCAAAAGTACTGGCATCTGGTATGATTGCTTCACAAACCGGTCCATTAGAAGGCAACAGTGCAAAATGTAGCGTGCACACATATGTCATGCAACTAGTCATCGTGGAATATATCGCTAGAGATGATTGAAATCTTATGTAACAACTGAAATGCAGTCAAACCAATCAGGAAAGAATGTTTATGATGTAGAAATAAAAGCCTGTAGATATTTGCTTAATGTACTAGTAGTTTAGATTCATATTTCTCACAGTAAAAGACTATTCCTAGTGGAGTCTATGGAAAAAATATGTGTTTATCTTTTCATACTACCATGACATTTACAAGAAAATGACCATAATTATGATATGGTTGGTGCTAAGGTGAGCTTTCAGATATTAATAAGGAATATTATCCATGACCACACTAATGATGATCAAGCAATTTAAATTTCAAGCAATGTAATCATCTTAAGTCATGTTTTCTCATTATATACCTGTGTATGTACTCGTGTCAGCACGTTTTTACGTCTTGTCATCATTGACAGCAGGCCTTAGTTGGGTATAGTTTGGGGGATTTATACATATATGTACCAATAGTATATCAACTAATTATTTTGATACAAGACAAGCTTATAGACATGTTCTCTTGATATCTTTTGAGCCAAATCTATATGGGCGCTTTCACAGTAAACACTAGTACTACGGGGATGTCCCTTTATTTTCCACAATGCATTACCCCAATATCATACAAACTTTTTGTAGAACACTTGAATGAGAGATAACTTTGTCCCAAAATTGCTTCAAAGAAGCAATGTAGTAAAATCAGTTTTGCCAATAAAATAAAAATTTTGGCGTAACACACGCAGATACATATGAAGATCAAATAATGAATGCTCATTGAAACTTTGCTGTTGCAGAGCTACCAAGTCTCACGCATTGTGAGTGAGACTCAAGCATTTCGGGTCTGTCTCACGATCTCACGCATGACACCCATCTTTCTCACACATTGGGAGCATAGCTTAAAGGATTAAAGCGAGAGCTGCAAGTGAAGGCATATTTACCTTTTGTATTTCAAAATAAGTAAAAAATAGTCACTTAAGTCTGGACCAGCTAAAAATTGAAAAAGCTCCCTACTGTGGGAGGGCGGACACCCTCCTTCAACATCCTCCCCTTGCTCAGTCGCTTCGCTCCCTTGCTCATGCACATGTGCGCTCCCTGAGATGCTGAGTCATGAAATTCTCACTCATAAAATTTCTTTGAACTTGGCATCTATGCTGTTGTTCAACTGAATAGCCCATCATTGGTTAGAAAAGATAGCAGCCCTACTTTTCTATTGAAAGTTGCATTTTATAGCTGAAGTTTTCACAGAAGTGTACAGTGTGTGCAACATAGACTAACAAAAATGCTATAAAGAATAGTTTGGTATGTCCAAGGTAATTTTGTTAAACTTAGTTTAGAAATGCTATAAAACACAATTTTCAACAGATTTTTGGAGCTGTTTAGAAATATTCTATTCTATATTACATCATTTACTAGGACAACAACAAAGTTTCAAGGAACATTTATTATTCTTTTGTATATTTTTCATATATTATCTAAGTAACACTTTAGGGTGATATAGTTGGAAACTAATTGTCCTCTTGCACAAGGCAGGTGAGACACATGCCTCACCTCCCTGCTCATTATAAAACACACACAACACAGAATGCAAGAGAGTACCCTTCACTGTAACAACACTTTTCACATGTACACTTTTAATACATGTAGGCCTATCCAACATAGTGTATTATGAAGTACATGTTGACTGTTTGGATTAGCTGAGGCCAGGCCTTGCATTTTAGGTGTAGTTGCTTCAACAGGAAAATGTTTGCATCCTTATAGGGATTGTTTGTGGAGGAGCTAATCCCTGTGTAACTACGCAGTAGGCCATTTCTACTTGAACTTGGATGAAGACTGTGCAAGTTGAACTTGATATGTAGTCAAATGCATAGCAGCCAAACTGGGCAGACCACACTTTGTAGTACAATCCTGTTCCCACATAGCTACACGTACAGAGTATTGGTTATGTGGAGTTGTGACTTTGAAGACAAATTTACTGGAGAAAATACCTCATTTTGGCCTGCCAAAATTGACAGTGAAGTACTGGTTGTGGCACTACCTCATGCCTGCGTTAGCAGATATGGAAATCTGTATACCGGTACTTCGTTTTCTTTGAGATGTATGTCACTCAACAAGACATATTGCTACTCATCAATTAACCAGCATACTATGGCAATACTGTATTGCTGATGAAGAAGATATTATGGTGACATGGAAGCCGTCAGTTGTACAGTTCATCTCATTCACACAGAATGAGCATGAGCAGTTGGTACAATGGTGTCAAGAGCAGGATGGGACTTTAGAGGAACCATGGCTAATGGTGTTTTACTGGATGATACGGAATGATACTTTCATCAGACTGACAGTAAAAATTTGTAAAGAATTTCCAAATGCAAAGGTTTGAAATTTCTGTTGGATTCTGGAATTGAGTGTTAGAATCCAAAAAGGTGCTGGTTGTGACTTGGCGACATGACTACTGGCAGATCTGATATGGAATAAAAGTAGTGGTCCCATAACATCTAGTGGACACACTATCTTGCTGATCATGTGCATTGTGATCATCTGGAATATATATAAATATGTGACCTATAGACCTTTGAGAACATGGTGTTGGAACCGCTGGATGAGGAGTCTACTAGAGGCTATGATGTCATGTGTGGACAACAATAAAGAAAATATAAAGGGAATTACACAAAAACTCACTTTTCTAGCATAATGAAAGAGCACTTGACTAAACGCTTTCAGGAAGCAACGGAGAATAATTACTACCCTTGATATAATGTATATACATGCTTTAATACAATATATCAGTATCAAGTTGATAGAACAAGTAATTTTCATGAGAAATGACTTTTTTTGTGGAATTCCCTTTACAGTTTCTTCATATTGTTGTCCATGCATGACATCATATCCTCTAGTAGTCTCCTCATCCAGGGGTTCCAACACCAAAAATTTTAAAAATTCATCACTCGCACCAGATTTTCTGATTTTCCTCAAACTTTCACTGATGTGTTCTACAAGTGTTGCTGCTTTCACTCAATCCACATTTCTTGTTGGGTTTTGGTTTCCTTTAAGTCTCTTTTAATACATTCAGGAGTCTTTTCCAAATACAATTATTTTCAACACATAAATGACCGAATAAAAAGTGTGCAAGGAAAGACCCCCACCTGCATGGTGTTCACTGTGCATCTGCAACGGTCCAACAGATTTGCTGTAATTACAGCAAAACTTGTTCTGCTGATATCAGTACTCCAGAAGTAAGTACCCTCCTAGATGCACTTACCAAGTTTTGCTGAAATTACAGCAAAAGTGTTGATGCAAATGGAGTGTTGAGAATTGTGGAAAATCAAGGGGATTGTCATGATTTGCTGTGTAATTTCAGCACTTTTTACCTCTTGGACTAAACTGTGGCCATGTGGAGGATTCATGTGGTTTTTAAGGGAATTTTGGGAAAACTTGACAATGCTTGAATTTGTCATTTCCAACCACACTCTGTTATCAGCTTCTACCCTTGCTGCGTGGCACCTCACCCCAGCAGAGCATGCACTTTAGTGCACGTAGACATGCAAACCTCAAATACGCGCCAACTCCCAAGTTCATTAGCCCCGTCTGCCAAAAGGTCAAAAACCCTTCAAAAATTCGTAAAAATTCTTGTATCACTACACAAAAGTACCAAAATTGAGTTATGTATTCCTTGTGTCATCAGCTTTTCCTGCAAATTTCATCCAAATCCATTCACAAAGAAAAAAAAAACACCAGCAAGAGCATAACCTCCTTGGTTGAGCTGATGAGCTTCATTGAGGGGCCACACAGCTGACAAATGTTGTTAACTGTACCCCCAGTTGATGTTCAGTGCCTTGTTGCATAAATAGATGCCATGAAATGTAAGTCTGAAAGTCAATCGTAAGTCGGGTATCAGCCAATCAGAATTGAGTATTCAGAGACTTGGGTTTAATTTTTGGGCTTTCGTTTTGATTTCAACCTTCATGCAATAGGGCCAAGATGGCGAATCTGTCAGAATATGTGTTATCTCAAAGCAAATCAGAAACATGAGTGAGAGTGATTTAGAGTGATTTAACCGTAATTACTAGGCTATTCAGGTAGATGATAAGAGTTGGGGGGGGGGGGGGGGGGGGCTCTCTGCCGTCAACCACAACAAAAATTGCTTGTGATGTAATCTTCAAAACTGTAAAGTTGACTTTTCAAACAATTATCATTTATGCTAATTTATGCATAACCTATGTGTGAAGTCAGACTGTTTGTTAGAAATCAGTGCATAAGCTAAAAAGACATACTTTGGTGTAAATATATACTATATATACTGGGTATATATGGTATATAATGTAAGTGTCCTTACAGCATTTTCTTGCGAAAAATAGCCACTGTGAAGAGTAAATCGTGTCACCAATTTATGAAACAAAATAACCTCCTCCCTTGGCGGAGGTAAGAATGCACAGTAATTGGTTAAGTGTTAGTAAATGTTACTATCTGGTGGATAATTCTCACTAATGCCCTCTGTAATGTACATTAGGGAGCTTTAGACTTGCTACGCAGACATTTAAGACGACGATTGCATTGGCCATTCTCTCCCTGCGTTGTGCTGGAAAGCAGCTTAAGATTATGCTAGGACGGTATAAAAATAGAATGATGCCCCCATATGATCGGTGCATCAAGTAGCTCTCTGTGTCAGAAAATGAGCAAATGTAAAAATAGCCCAGAACACATGAAAACTCAGACGACGCGAGACATAAATAGATCAAATTTGATAAGCGATTTTGCGCGTGCACAGGTAACAGGTTTTTTGCCTTGAATGTCTGCATTGTGAAAATCTAAAGCTCCCTTTTATTTGTCTACTAAGAACCTCATCATAAAAAACATTCGGTACGTTTGTCTCAATCTGTCTTGTGCTTTTCATTTCTAATTTTGGTTATGGAAACACATGGCAACAGTCTTCCTTTTTCAGCAAGCATTTATTCCACTGACAAGAAGATTGCATGATCAGTTTTTTGTAGAATATATTCACAGCATTCATAATTTTGTGTAACAACAATATTTACATACACAAAACAAGATATAGACAACCTGTATAAACACAAGTGAACAAAGTTTGATAAAACATCTCCACGACCTGTACTTCTAACCTGACAGAAACGAAAAATGACACGTGAACAAGCAAAGATGAAATGAGCTATGTACATGCTTGCTAAAACTGCTCCACAGTGGTACACATAATAAATTAAATTCGACCATGAAATTTCCAAAAAAAAAAAAAAAAAAATTTGACATATCTTTGCAGTTTTCAACTCCAAAATCCCTAATGCACTGTCAGCTGCAAATACAATCAATTGTTCTGTCCCAATCACACATTACTTCCAGTGAATTAGCAGAATTCATAGCTTTTAATTGTAATTTTTCCCCTTCAGGACAAACAAGACCATACTTCCTTGAAAAGAGGTTTATGCTTATTTGCATATTCATTGTAAAATTTGTTCATAAGAAATTATTACATGGATTTAAAAAAAAAACAAACTCGAGCCTTTTCTCTCACTGTATTCCTCCTGTTGTTCACTTATTGTTGGAATTCATTTAGGTTACAGGAATCATCACATTAAAGAGAGAGAGAATGAATTCCATACAGCTGTACCTGGTTTTCTTCACAAAATGATAGAGGGCTGTACAGAAGTTCAGTGTCAGACAAATTTGACTTGAAAAGTCATGCGAAGGAAAAACACTTAAAAAACCAAAGGTCCTGGATTGTCTCTAAAATGGACATTTACATGTGACATGTGTCTACACAATTCAAGGAAAACACTGACTAGAAAGGTTGTCAACCTATTTAGATGAAGAAAAAAGAAGATACATTCAATGTTACCTGCACCATTTCAAAGTAATATGGTAATGGCAGAGCATTGCAAGCGAATGAAAAACAGTTCATCATTTTTTGAAGTCATACCAAATTTTCATTCATTCATTTTGCTTTTGTTCTTGTGCATGAGAAAGTATACAGTCAACCATTTGTTCAGAATGGTGGATTGCACAGTAATCATGAGTATCCCATAATTGTGAGACTACCGGCTAAGCAGTTTACAGTACCAAAACATACTTTAGCAGAACACATGAAGACCATGTGATGCCCTGTCAGATCTTCAATTATTAAAATAAAATGGGCTTAATATTACAGGTTACATTTACTAAAAAGTTATTCCCTGATCTTGATTTACTGTACTAGCTTGTACTCCCATATAATTATGTTTCCGGTTAAAAGTAAATCTATCTCTGCTTTCTACTTCTTTGACCAGTTTTCTGAGCTGATTATGAAACAATAATGACATGCATTACATAGCAATACATAATGGAAAGGTTTTTCACAAATGGGCACATCATTATTGACATTCATGTCACCCCCAGGTATGATTTTTAATGTGGTGATCATGGATATGAAAACCTGAAGGAGATAGACAATCACTTTTAACCATTCTTCACTACATTACAAATATCTGAGCAGACTAATGGATGTCCTGGAAAAAAAAAAAAGACTTCATGAATGCTGCTATCTTATCTATACTTATTTACTTTATTTTTTTCTTCATGGTGGAAGGTCATTTGTCCACGGCATTCTGGTCTTCTTCCTATCCTAAAGAAGTCCATAATATGGCCTGGGGCTTGATGTCTTGGTCCAGTTCACCACGCTGCGTATGATATTTTGGAGCCGCCGACAGCGTAACAGCTAAGCTTGCGCAGATTGAACCGCACTTCATCACACCACAGCATCCTATGAGCTATAAATGTCCTGCTCTCGATGCTCTCTAATAATCATTTACATTCCTTTCCTTGCAGTTCCCTTCCAAATATGTAAGGCATGTTTCATGACATTTTAACTGGAATAGAAACAGAAAAGTGCCCATAAGTGGCAACTTGTGACATGCAGAATGACTTGCACCAATACTCTGCCATTTGATGCCATGGCATATCTACAGTTTGTGAGTTTGATACAAACAAACTTTTTCTGATTATAATTGCACATCTCTTCAAGTTACCTCTCAACACACAATACAATTGTGTCAAGTCAGTAATACCTCATTTGATAGCATTTTAATTTCTTCGATATTAAGATTTTTCTTTCTTTTTGCAAGCTTCATGGATTAAGTGTTAATTATTGACATCTTTCCTTCTATCTATACAATTTAAGATCTGAACAATTACTTTCAGTGGTATTCTAACTACAGTTGTGACTTGAAACTCAATTTCTCTGGATTTCTACGCAACAAGGCTAGCAGATGAACACAATATAAGAATCTTTTTTACTTCCCTCTGCACCCCAGGAAGCTTATTGGCTGAGGTTAACTCTCTCTCTCTCTCCAACTGTTCTAAAATGAACAAAAATCACTGAATATCAACTGCATTTCACTTGCTCACTAAAGACAGAGAGAGAGAGAGAGAAGGGGGAAAAATATTATGCTTTCATTATGCAGTCAATAGGGCCCATGTGTTTTCCTGACTTTTGAGTTCACACAGAATTCATAAGATTGCCATAATTTAGGAACGGTTTAATGTTATCTCTAATTTCATCCAAATGTTGATGCTAGGCATCTCTAAAGGAAGCTGCAGGCATGCCTCTCGCCTTTTGAATAAAGTAAACATTACTTTTTGAAGCACTGCCCTTGCATGGAATTAAAACATTAGTCATTATACAGTAAGCAGAAAGGCAACCACAGTCTTAGTGTACCTCTCTGACCCTTCACATTAGTCTTGATGAATGAGTTCTTATGTGCTCTACTTCTCTCTCTGATTTTCTGCTCCACTGAAGCCCCCAAGGAGAATGCTATTTCACGACAGAGACCCGCAACTCGAGCCACTCTAAGCCTGCTTACATCTTCACATCCCTGCACCATCACGATCAAACGCAAAGATTCAACTCTTCCCTGACAGACCGTTGGCAAAGTCTGCATCCTAGCTGGAATTTGATCCTTCAGACATGTGCGAGGAAAATTTAAAGGAAACGAGAAAGACCGACAAAGTAACTAAACTAAATCTAAAAATCTGTATGCAGTGAATGAAGTAGAAAACGGTCGGAGGTGGCAGCACATAGTGACAGAGTCCCTGTGACTAACATACGATGGGCTGAGGAAAATACAACAATGCAGAGACTCGAACAAAATTGTGGTGTATGAAGTAGAAAATTATCAAAGGTAACAGCATAGACTGATGTATTCCTTACATAACACACATGACTGTGAGAAAAGAAGAATGACACTGACACACGGCACCTACAATGGCACAGGCAGTCTTTGCAGAAGCACGTCGGGCAACTTCTCACTGCCTTGTCCACTGTAAAACTGGTCTGGTCGAATGACGATGCATTGAACATGGAGTTGGCTTTCCTCCTTATCTCTTGCCCCTTTGGAATCCTGGCAATTTCTTACTTACCACATTGCAACTTTCATGACATACTAGCCATAGTATACAGGAAAGTGATGAAAGTACATTGGTATGTCAAAATTCAGTGTAGCAAATGAGATGTCGTAATTAGCTGCTCTAGTATAATACATTAAAACATTGATTTTATCAACATGACTTCCAAATATTAGGAAAAAAATAAAAACATAGTCCTATGAAGATGAGTAAAATCATCTTTTGAGAACCTAACTCACTGATAACAGTAATGGTATTATAACACGCAAGCTATCTAGAAAAATGGAACATGCATCAAGATCATGTTCCACTTTTAACTTGAGAAAATTGAACCTGCTTTCAACCCTACAAAATATCTCAATAGACAAACAGCTTACTTCTCCTGGAACAAATTGTACAAAAAAAGACTGAGAATTTCACAATCTTTCCATGTATCAACAATAAGGTAATGCACTTCAAGTAGGTATACAACTTTCTCCATTCTGTCCTCAGTTACAAAGGTTGCTACAACCACAAACAAAACGAGTCGAATGTCCTGTAAAAAAGGAAAATAGATATATGTATATAATTATGTGTAAAGATATATAAATACAATGCGTGCATTGGTGTGACTCCAAGAATGTGGGAGCTGTATTTTGCAGCTTGACGCACGGTACGCCTCCTTGGCTTGCGGCATGGCCGGCAGTTCAGTGAACAGGAAGTCCATGTCTTTGTGAGTTTTCTCAATCTGAACACTGATCTGCAGAGAATCGTTCACCAAGACGGAGGATCGTCAACCGCTCAGTGACGTCGGTGAGGCTGATACCGTTATCTGCGCCGTGTTGTAGTCCGCCGTCTCCATGCGTAGAATGTACGGGATGATGCTGTCGATCTGCACATTTCCGATCAAACCGGCAAAGAAGAGTTCCTCCATGATTGCTGGACTCAGAAGTCGCAGGGTGGGGAGGCGCAGCAGCAGTTTGGAAAAGCGGTTCAATTTCGTGGAGTAGTTTCTCGCTTCATAATCACGCAGCTCAGATACTGCCAATTCCTGGAATCGCTCGATTTGCCGTACATTGCTCAGTCCAGGATGATCTGTGCAGAAGTAATTGACAGAAACGGGTAAAAATGTGTGCAGGCTGACATAGTACATATTCTCTTTCTTGTTGTTAATTCATTATTCTCATAGATATTACCACACAAATTGCTTCCATTGACGGAATTACCTGATGGGCATGGTTTATAGATAATACATCACAGTAACATTACCTGTCAATGTGAAAAGTTGTACTGCAGATGAAGAATCAGGCTTCTCTTATAGCTGTACATTATCCAGTATCTTTTGGCATTGTCATGGCACACAACATTTACAATCCACTTTTTTAGGGGATTGACAGTCATCACACAGAATTGAAAATTTGATCATTTCCATCTCAAATTATTTCAAATGGGTATATCATTGTGAAGAGGACAAAGACCACATAAAAGAATTGAACTTTAGCAATAATAGGCTTGCTATTTGGACAATTTTTTGTATTTTCTGGCATTGAAATTCCTAAGATGACAGATGAAATAAGCGATGATTTATCTCAATATATTTTAGAGTCCTTGTAGGACTGAATGAAGGCATACAGGAGGGCATACAAACACCCAGGCATGCAAAAAATGGACTGAATAATTACATTAAATATTTTCAAAACAGACTGTAGTTGCAAATATGAACATGACACAAGCAAGCAGGTCAACTGCCAGTATGCATCTATTTTGAAGTTGGAAATGAGGCTATTTGAGACTTTGTAAACACACCACCCAACATAGTCAAAATTACCAGTATCCAATTGAGCTGTCACTTCAATATCTACATAAGTCACATAAAATGCCTGATTTAATGACACATTTGACATGCAAAAAAATAAAGGGGGGGGGGGGGGGGGGGCAGCACTCTTGTTTCTTTTGTCAAGGAAGCCTACCTGGGCTAAAAAGGACGATGGTCTTGAGGTATGCAAACTCCGTCTGATCCACTCCTAACTTGGCTGTTGTTGTCACAAATTCCTGCAGCTTCCAGATGTGTTCCATGACGGCCTTTACCCGGTCTGCCGACAGCTTGTCTGGTCCCCAAGAGAAGGAAGAAATGTTGGGCACAGCCATTACACACCATGGTAACTGCTCAGCTATACAATCCCTAAATGAAAAATTCCCACGTCATTCCTCCATACTGCCAAAAAGTTAACTCCTGACAACAGTGACTTATCACATTCCAGAACATTAAGAGAATAACTGTTTTAACAAAAACAGTTTTTCTGTAAAATTAGTGGGTAGAATTATCATATATATTGTAAATGGGTCAGAAAATTGATGTCACCAGAGAAACAAAATAAAATGTATTCATTTTTCTTTATACAGCTATTTTCTCACAATATTTATGGCAACAGGATAAAATCTTTTTAATAGAAATTTTCCCAGAATTTGTTTCCCTTTGTAACACATCAGGAAAATCTACACAGCTATAGGCAACTGGTAATTATTCTTGTGAAAATCAAAGAGAACAAATACTCAACCATTCCTACAAAAATTAGTTATGTGAAATTAATGCTCTCCAATTAAAAATGACATAAAAAAGAGCAAAGCAACCAATGATTATATGACACAGATGATTCCTATATACCCCTTTATACACTTTGTGTATGTCAGGTATAAATATCTGAAGTTCATACACACATCTGCAAAACAGTAAGTCTACCTGTACTTTAAGAAGCTGTATAACGGGGCTGCACACTAACCCATTTTTTTGACTGGTCCGACCTGTCTTTCGGACCAGTAGGTACCCAGTTTTTCCATATTTTTTTCCCTTTTTTTTTTTTTTTTTGACTGGCCCAATCCTGAAAAAGTTAACGGTCCCACAGTGACTTTTACTGGTAAGGGACTGTCGGACCAGTGCCAGTGTGCAGCGTTGTGTATCCTATCTTGGATTAAACTTTGTTTCATATTTCTCCATAGGGGCACCTGATAGTAAACATGGCTACAGTATGTCAGAGGGGTGTCAATAAAAATGAGCACACAGTTCATGGCTAGCTTACCCTGCTGAAGACTGGTCTGTAAGTGGTTGACAATGGCTGTAAGGATGGTAGACAGCGCCATCGCCTGGGCACACTGTGCCAACCCTAACGTGAACAGCTCACTCCAGCACTTTTGCACCATGGTTGTATGCGTTTCAGCGCTGTCGGGAAGGAGTAGCAACACAGGACATTATGGCATACATTGCGATGAAATTACTAGTGTCACACAACACCTCTTTTCAAGACATCATTTGCATACTTATCTACACAGATAAGATAATCATGTGAAGACTACCATAGACAGGTTGATTTAATATGGGCAGAGCAACTTCCCCAGAATACATACACAAAGCCATAGGAAGTGGTTTGTTGGGCATGACGATTACCAAGTACGCACTTAACATCATTTGGTAGCATATTTTATCCAACAAAACTTATTTGCATCAACTTGAAAATCAGTCATTCAATAATTTTGCAGATAGAAGAAAAGAGAAAATGATATTTGATTTCTGCCTTAATCTATATGAATTAATTTATGTGAATTCTTATGAAGAATGCGTGTCCCATATACCAGAAAAATGGTAGATGTTTCATGGCATTTAGGAACACCAATATATCAGCAATAAGTGTCTCACTGAGAAAATATGGCTACTTCATGTCACTCACACAGACAAAAAAAAAAATTGCCTCGGATGAGTATAGACAAGGGATGAGAAGGAACAAAAAATAACAGCGGTCTTTTTCTTCTCTGGGCTACATTGGATACATATGTTCAATCTCTCTTTTCTTTATTCTGATGGTCAAATTCAAATTAGAACCGTAGAGTGATATCTTTTAGAGATTTGATATTTATTCAATATCTTACATAAATATCTAGTAAAGCTCAACCAAATAGCATCACGAAGCTGTTGCATGGCAATCAAATATACAGATTAGAGTTTCTGCGCTTTAAGGTCCAGTTTACCTTTAGGAGCAGTGATTTTAAAAATGTTCAAGATATCACATTTGATGCATATGTGTAGGTCTGTTGTATCACAAAACATCCTACCATATAACATTTTCGCCTAGTAAAAATATAAGGAGATATCGGCATTTTTCTCGATAAACCATAACTGTAGATGGTTTAATCTGGAGGCATTCTTATTATAACTATTGTTCACATTTTGTGTATTTAACAATACCTATCATTGATTATACGGATTCAAATTTTTACATTGGTTGTTTCTATCCCTAGCTCACATTTCAGAACTATTTTAAAGCACTGATGCTGGATTTTTGTTGCATCTGCAAATGGTAAATTATGCCTTTAACAAATGATTTATTATTAGTATCATTCAATAAAGATAAGGCAGACTTTCATTCATGGTCTTATGCTAGTAAGAGAGCTAAGAAGGTAATGACAAACCTCAAGGCTTGGAATGCTGGCAAGCTTCTCGCCCAGTGCATGGAAAGAAAGAGGAGCCGAGAGGCCGACTCACAGATATAGTGCACATTGAGAAATTGAGGCATGGGGGTGGGAGTGGTCAGTTTGAACTGCATGTGGGCGTCGCTCAGCATCGGCGTTTCCAGCTTGACCAGGTCCGACTCCCCTGATGACCCACTGCCACCATTGGTTGACTGGTCAATGCTGCAGGAGAGACCACAAAAACTTACATTGTATATGAGGTTCATTGACCAAGCACTACATCTAATTTGGTTATACTGATCAATAATCATGGCCTTTCAGATGAATTTTTTGAATTCCACAAAAATACAGCTGTCACTTCTATCCCAATTCTTCTATGCTTCTATCCGCATCAAAATAATTCCTCCCAGACCAACTGCTGGCAGTGATAGTAATTCTGTTGGCTAGAATAATATAGAGGTTTCATCGCTCTTTAAAGATTGGGAATCACTGCAAACCTGGCTACTTCTGTAACAAAGGTTTTGACTTTGGTCAAAGATGTTGCAATAATCTATCTCCTGTACATCATGAAATGCTGGTAAGTCTGTTACTATCATAAGCTCAGATTTACTGAAAAATGTATCACTTCAAAAACATATCTTTTTATTTCTGACGAATGAAAAACAGACAATATATCACCAAAAAAAATGGTAGTTGGGAGCCTCTGTTTGGTTCAGATCCAACTACAGCATATCCCTCCCTTCAAGAATCACTTGCGACCACAGCTCTCTAAAAAAGTTGGTCTTACCTGAGATCGCCTGCATCGGAGTCCCCCGACGTGTTAAGAGCCTTAGTCAATGCATCAAAGGCTTTGGATACGTTCATACTCTCGCTGCCTTGAACCTCCTGCTCGCCATTGGAGATGATTTGCAAGGTTTGCGACGGAGAATAGATCTGCAAGGAATGGTGACATTGGCATCAGTTTATGAGATTAACAGTGTGAGAACAAGAGTGTAACAGGCAACCCAACTTAGTTTCTAGCAATCTTTCAAAAACCATAAGACAGAGATGCACTATTATCGATATACCTTTTATATACATATCTATATAACGTATCTATGAGCAGTTAAGACCTTGCATATAAGATAGCATGCTTCCATCCATGAATACCACTCAAGTTCCAGCCTGGAAGTACATGTAGTGCCCTTTGGCTAAGCACTTTATTCTCATTGTAAAGTCTACCCAGAGAACTAAAGTCATTGGTCCCACGAGCCTGAAAAAAAAACCCAACAACAACAACAAACAAACAAACAAAAAAGTAGAAATATCGCTATTGCGCCTAGTATGCCCCCACCATAATGCATATTTCTTTAATACAATGTAGATCTAGAGTATGTCTTGACAATGTAAGATGACAGTTTCAAATACATGGCACAAAAATTGAAACGATGCGTTTGTCACAAATATGTCGATTGTTTAGGTTTCATTTGGATGGATGGCAAAATTGTTACAAGTGTGTGTGTGTGGGGGGGGGGGGGGGGGGGGGGGGGGGTTACAGGTACCACATGCCAAAGTTGTTTTTCTTCCCTCCAGAACACAACCCTACCTGCTGAGACTGACTAGGTCCTTCTTCCGTCTTCTTGTTCATGTTGGCTAGTGACGTCACCACGCTGGCCAGCGTGCTCAGGTCCGTGGTCGTGTCTGTGGTCGCTGCCGGCGAACTCGCCTGGGTGCTCTGCAGGTTGAGTAGGATGCCCTGGTCGAAGAGACCCGTCCTGTTCCCTTGTGGGCTTTTCACGTCACCTACAAACCAGACACACACACATACAAAACTTCCATTTTGCTGTCTCTCTGTATAAAATCCACAGAGGCATCGACAAGAGAGTGAAAAAAAAAAATAACCCAACTTCAGGCTGTCCCTCCCATGAACGGGTGAACAATATGAAATTGACCAAACAGCTCTTCATTCTGTACAACAGTTAAAACCAGTGCCATATGTAAAGAGAGTCTGGCCAACTTGGTTTTGGGCTTATGAGTTTTAAAGCCTGTGATTGGTCAAAACAGGTCCCATGATCTTCATGGAGCCATGTCGTTACCAAAGTGCACTCACACACAGGCCTTGAATTAACCGACGGCCACCGACGGCCATGGCCGTCGGTGCCCCTCTCGTTGGCCGCAATGCCTTTTTTTCCTTGATCAAAGTTACGGCCAAAAAAAAATGTGCCCTTTTTCTTGTGGCCGTGGTGCCCTTTTAGAATGAAAGTTATTATTTAAGGCGTATAATATGCCCTTTCTCAAAGTCTACACTTTAATAAGCTTGAACAACTTTCCTGATCTCAAACATCACACCTTCAGTTCACTCACGTCCCAATATATCTGATTCAAACTTGAAGTATCTTTCCGAGATACGAGACGACGTGTACGTACATGTACGCCCGACCGGCTTTTACCGTCCCGACTGCCTCCGCAGCGCATCGGCCATAGAGTTACTAGCTATGTAGGCAGCGGCGGGCTGGAGCAAATGGTCGCAAGCCATGCTAAAAAATGCCAGGCCTGTCGGACGGCTGCGAGCATTGCCATCTCTCTCGCTCTGCATTCATGCCCGCATTAGCTAGCATGCTCAAAGCAAAATGGCGCCGGAAGTGCTCCAAAGTGAGCGCGGCGTATGCGTTGAGAACGTACCAGTACTGTATTACAGAACCTACATCGTATTGCGTATGGCCTACTGCCCAACGTCGTCTGCTGCGGAGAGATCTTATGCGTTCATGCGCTACTGGAATGTAGCAGCACGGTCGATAGCATACAGCTCTATGGGGCATTCACATCACGTATAAACAGTATAACACCCAACATGCCCTTTCCAATGTGGCCTTGGTGCCCCTCTGACTGACCTAAGTGCCCTTTAATGGCTGGCCTCTTGGAAAAAGTGCCCTTTTCTAAATGGCCTTGCCCCTCCAAAATCCTATTTCAAGGCCTGCACACATGCGGTGCCCATTGTTCACTACCCCTTATTCGGTTTGCTTTCATTATTATGTATAAGCGTACATGCTAACCCCATAACGCATAATATGCTGGGCAACGACATGGCATCCAATCTAGCAGTTGTCCAAACTCTCTTTATATACCGCACTGGTTAAAACAAGTGATCATGGTAAAAACTCCCAAATCTTTCATGCTGATTCTTTATATCCTGAAGTTCCATTTCCCCCCTTTTTTCTATTTTTTTTTTTTTTGGGGGGGGGGGGGTCGGGGGATTGTGTTTGGTCTCATTGTCGTGAAGCTTTAATTACTTTTTATTGTTGACTAAAATTCATCAAAGTCAGAAAAAATACTGGGTATAGTTTCCCACTGCCTTCAAACTAGGCAAAGAAAACCTGGTTCTGAAGCAAACTGGGCTTTGCAAGGAAGAGTGGTGGCAAACCTACCTCCAGCCAGAACGCTGCTCGTCATGAACGTGGGCGTGGCTGCCAGGGGACTCCTGATGTCCTTCCGGATGTAGATCTTGTCTGTCGACGCCGCACAGTTACTGGTGGTCTTCTCCCGCGCCTTCAGGGGAGACCTCTCACACTGCACCGCTGCTTGAAGATCAGAGCAATGCAAAGAGTGTGCTGATGTACTTATGGATGTCAGTGATCAAACCAAGAGATAGTACTATGACTGCATCATGTGTGTCTTCTAACACACAATGTCAGGAATGCATTTTGCATATATTCAATCAACTTTACAGGTGTGCATTTTGCACATTCAAAAATCCTTACATTCAATTACCTTTATACAAACATGTTACATAGCTAACATACTTGGAATAAGCTCAATTGATGAAATGTCAGTGCATTAATGGATACTGCTTTCTTGTCCATGTGCTGAATATAATCCGGCTGAGAAATTACATTGTAAAATCATTTTTGTTGATGCAAAGAGATATCACAAGGTAATAATTTTCCTTATGCATGGTTGACAGCGTTTGCTCCAGTTTTCCACATCATAAATTCAAAATACAGATACAGGTCGTCAGGAATAGCGATCATGAGTGTTACAAAGAACAGAAATTGGATCTTGAAGGGTTGCCTTGTCTAAAACTTTCCAGCTCACATGATATGACATCTTCTACTGTCATAGTATTTCCATTTTGACAGTTCCATACGCTGAGAAAGACTTGAACATAGAGAGAAAGCCAGTTCAAGATGGCATGGATGTATATTCATTTATAATGAATGGATGGAGTTTACTTGGGTTATTTGATGAACTGATGTCAGGAATAGATAAGGTGACAAGATACAGACGTATACATATATCATGTGACATAGACGTATTACATTACTCTGATGACAACAAAACTCTAATATCAATCACTAGATATGACCAACCAAAGGTTACAAATAGAAAGTAGTGATGAGGATAAGTACACCTGTGATGCTTCATTAATAAAACAGACCAAAACTGCAGAATTACACATCTGCATGTCAATGGAGGTTAAAGTGACTGTACAGCACTGGTTGAGGTGGGGATTCATGTTTTGAACATTCTTAAGAGAGATAATGAGAAACCTCTTATGAAATATGAAAGAGCATGTAATTTTAAGAATGATTCAGCGTTTATTTGATGAAAATTGGTTTTCAAATGGCTGAGATATCAAAAAAAGTGAAAATAATAAAAGGCGACAGGCCACGCCTTTTATTAGGATCTCTTTATTTCACCTTGTTTTTGGATATCTCAGCCATTTCAAAACCGATTTTAATCAAGTAAACTTTTAATACCCCTTAGAATTGCATGCTCTTTGACATCACATAGAGTGGTTTCGGAATATCTCACAAAATGTTAAAAAGCTACATCCTCACCTCGACCAGAACTGTACACACCCTTTAATCTATGGACGTGAGTTTGTGAATCTGAACATAGATGCCACTGGGTAACAATTGTAACATTACAGTATCAATCAATACACCTATTACAAGTTCTTGCAACATCTCAATAAAAGGACTGCAATCCAAATTCCATTGATTTCACTAAAGGCCTGGTAGAACACATATAAGACTTGAAAGTGACAAAGGTCTGAAGATAAAAAGGTCTCAAGTGCACAAGGACGTAACTTCACATAGTGTGACAGATGGCCAAAACACAAAGCCCCAAAACCTACAAAATACTGGTAGCTAGCAACCTGCCAGCAACTCTTGGGAAAGTTACAGTAAGTTGTACCAACAATGACAAACATTGTCTTGCTTTCAGACATACAAGGACCACTGTCTTTTTTCTGGACTGTGGAGCCCTCTGCTGGTCAAGAATGACCATAGGTACATCCTAATTATTCTCCACTCAGCTGGAGCAGCATCTTTTGCAGTCAGCCCGCAGCGTGTGCGATAATGAGGCACGAACGACAATTTTATTCAGAATCACGTTTACGCAGTTTGTGCCCTTGAGACTGACGAGATTTCGCGATACTTTGCGAGAGTTTTTGCAGAGGTCGCAACAACAGCTTTCATAGCTTTCGCAGTGCATTGTTTTACCCAGGATGATTAGGTATGTTATAGAGCTGATTATGCTCATTAATTTGATACCTAATTTCCCTATTTTTGATGTCAATATAGTAGTCAATTTTAGCATCAAAGTAAACGATTATTTTGCCAATGTTCAAGAAGCTTTTAGATCATAGTTTGATGTTTTGCTAGTTCCTGACTGGTATTGAAAATAGATCTCCGTAATTTCTTCGATTTCACAATCGTGAAACTTGAGCGAGTATGATCAATTAAAAAACGAAGAGGGGCACCATTTTTAAGGTTGTGAATTTTCCTGTTGAAAACAAGGCAAATTATGTTTTCTTACTGGAAGTGGGGTAGTGAATGAACACGCGTGGAATGTGTTGTTGATACCCAGACAATGGTCGTGGACAATGGCCAGGATTGGAATGTTTCATGAGGAATTCCACTATCGCAGCTAGTCTTTGTTCATTCTGAAATGTGGTGTGTGCAAGCACATGGAAACATGTGCTTACTTCTTTCATGTGCATGCATTTCACCCTGTGTCAAGAATTCAGACTAGCAGTGCTCGGGGCAATCCACATGAATAATTGATTAAGCATTCATGTGCCTGGCAGCAGAGCTCGGGACAGGTGGCAGCCAGGTCCATTGTTCAGGGTCATTGTAAGTGCACACTCACATACACATCATTGGTTCCTGTGTAAAGTTCAAGTTTTGTACAGAGAGTGAAAATTCGATCACAATCTGGAACCTAACATTTAAAACTCACAGCATTGAGTCAGCAGCCAATGGATACTACGCAATGCGACACGCCGCGTCTTGCGACAGATTTCGACCAATCACAGACCCGGAATTCCGGTGCGAATGCGAGGATAATCTTTTTAAACTCGACGCTAGACATGTCTCTGAATTTTGCTAGTTCCTGACCCGTATTGAAATGAAGATGGGAAAACGTGCCCTTATTGTGATACTATATACCTTAGCGGATATAGTCTTCACCATATTTTAGAGGGGCATGAAAGATTTCAGGTTATTTTTCTGGCGTCAAACGTGAAGGAATATTTTTGAATACAATACCGAACTTCGAGAGGGATTTTGATATTCTTTATTCTTCTTTTCCGTTTATTTTGATCATGAGCATATTTGCTTATGTTTTCTTTTTAAGTCGATACTAAAAGTGTCGAAAACTGACGAGAAATACTCGTTCTACACGGATTTGTTCATGACCATGTATCTGCTCATTACGTATGCAAGCACCGCTCAGCCGTGCATACGACTTGAATAAATACGTGCGTTTTCGCTCACGCTGCGGACTGACTGTTTGTGACTAAACAGACCTACCTTGGGCGACTCCTAGCACCGCTAATGCTGTTATGTTGTGAACACCAAAAGAGAATCAACCCAAACAGCGCTTTGTTCACAGACCAGCTCAGATGTCTGAAACCTAACTTTCAATGAATAGAGATCACCTAATCCCCTTAATCCCTATTATGTCACCATGGCCTTCCTGTTGGGCTGAAGCACATTGTTACACCTGAGTAGGCTTGCTAATTCACAACTAGGACAAGCTCAGACAGATTACTGAATGCCAAAAGTTTGGCAAGTTAAGCTATTGTGATTGGGCACCTACAGGGTTAAAGGGTGTGTACAGTTCTGGTCGAGGTGAGGATTTAACTTTTAACGTTTTGCGAGATATTCAGAAACCACTTTATGAGATGTGAAAGAGCATGCAGTTCTAAGGGGTATGAAAAGTTTATTCGATGAAAATCGGTTTTGAAATGGCCGAGATATCCAAAAACAAGGTGAAACAAAGAGATCCTAATAAAGTTGTGGCATGTCGCCTTTTATCAATAGCACTTTTTTGGATATCTCAGCCATTTGAAAACCAATTTTCATCAAATAAACGTTGAATCCTTCTTATAATTACATGCTCTTTCATATTTCATAAGAGGCTTTTCATTATCTCACTTAGGAATGTTCAAAACATGAATCCCCACCTCAACCAGTACTGTACAGTCCCTTTAAAGTCAGATTCCAGTACAATGTGATGCGGATAGATAATCAACATATGACACTTTGATGGATAAATTTATGACGGATAAAATGGGTGAATGGAGGAGAGTTGCTGTTGGGAACAGAAAAAAAGAGAGGAGGAAAATGACATGCAGTGTATGTATTTTAGCCTGAAATGTATGAAATTGCCCTTAACTATGTCTGATCTGCTGGACATTTTGATGTCATGGACACTGAGTCTGTGGTGAGAATAAGTTGTTACATGTACACTGTACCGGTACATCATCAAAATACATAAACACAGACTTAAACACCCACATACACACAGACACACACAAACAAACATACAAACAGGGAGATGCTTTCAAAGTAAATTGGACCACAATGTTTGTACTTTCACATCCAACTTACACGAAATTTATACACCTCACATGTAATTGAAGACCTTGTGAATTCACTGAGTCACTACTTTGCAGGCCTTCTGCATTCACACATACACTCTCCCATCTAAACAGCTTTGTTAGTCTTTCCCTATGGTCCTTATTTGAAGGCATTTCACTTGTGCACATTCCAACACACAGACACAGAAACACACAGTATACAGACATGCAGTGGGTGTACATGGGAAATGGGGGAGGGGCAGGGGAGGGGGTATGTTAGAAAAGATGTTGCCAATTTACTGGAAGAAGAAGAGGGAGGATCTACTCTCCCGCGCTTACAGTCCGACTTCATGCCCAGTTCTAGGCACTTCTGGAGGCGACAGTACTGGCAGCGATTACGATTGTGCTTGATGATCTGACAGTCCTTGTTACCCCGGCACGTGTAGCCCAAGTGCTTGCGAATGCTGCGCTTGAAGAAACCCTTGCAGCCTTCGCAGCTGATGGCCCCATAGTGGCGACCTGTAGAGTGAACAAATGTTAAAAAGTTAGCAAGCTGACATTAAAAAAGACAGCAAAATTACAGAAACAGCACTGCAAGACGTTTCACAAATATAAAATCAGAACATAATGAAATATCACATCTGAACAAGATTCCCCTAACAATGGAAACTAGTCAAAATTGCATACACAATCGAGATAAACTGATGATGTGAACATCTCGCAGGTGTCCTTTTGGCTTGCACACCAATCTTCACATAGTTTCCTTTTCAATGAACATCCAACATAAAAAGGATGAACAAAACTTGCCGCAATAAAAAATAGCACAGTTACAATAACTTAGCAAATGATGTATAGTATGGGAGGGAGTTGCAGTAACAAAATAACAACACTGTGAAGAGTATGACTTTTATATTTTTTGATCTAAAACCAATAGGGTGTTTTCCATGAAATATCAATCACATATGGTGAGAAAAATAGCACAAGTCACAAATATAACTGGTAAATTAATCCAAAATTTCAGAGCTTCCATCCATGCACTTTGAGGGAATTTCTTTCGCAGACTCATACATCAATCTTTAAGTCTACAGTGAATGTTGTCACATTCCTAGTGATATGCATGATAGTTACATTTATCCATGTAAAAATGGATATATTAATCCGTGAAACACTACCCATCACATCATATTTCCAAAATGTATTCCTCTGAGCACCATGAACAATCTAAGTGTTATTAATCCCACGTGATGGTAAAGAATGATAAAATTAACCAAATTATATTGCAGATTTACAGGGAGAAATACAATGCTATACAATTACACTGACAAAATATTAGCAGAATTGTGATCCCCCACATATTATCTGCATGAGTCTGAGCTCCATTTAGGGCAACAAAGCATCATCAAAGGTCACTGAGTCAAGCAAGGTAGTGTAAATATAAACCATCTCAAGTCTACCAGGGCATGGGCACACAACTTATTCATAGGGTAAATGAGTGAAGCTGCCGCAGATGATTCAGCAACACAAACAGTTTTGCTTCACTTGTGTCGCATCCTATGTTCCTGTGCACGTAAACATGCCCAAGCTTGTTTGCTGGCAATGTGCCAAGTTGTAAATCCCCCATACTTGACGTCATGGTGGCTGATCATTAACCGTCACAGTCTGCATTCTCTGGGTCAACCTAGGGTCTATTTCCTTTCCACACACCGCCATTTTTTACCTGATGCTTTGTCGCCACACACCACGCAGAGCTCAATGGGTCGTGGGGATGTCATGCCGGGCTTGGCAATCATCTGGGCCTGGGCCAGGCCCTGGGCCGCAGAGAACTTGATGATATCCTCCTCCCGTAGCTTGACCAGCCTCTCGGCCGTGGCTGCATCGATGGTGGTCACTGTGGTTCCAGCCGATGTCTGCACCCGTACCAACTGCTCCACTGTCTGGTCATTAATCTGCACCTGTTGCACCTGTACGATGTGAAATAAAGGATGGTAACAATAAGAATGTTGATGATGATAACAATAATGATGATGACAATAATGAAGATGAAAATGAAGAAGACGACGACAACGATAACAACAACGACGATAACGATGACAACGATGACGACGATGATGAATATGATGAAGATGATTGTGACGATGACGATGACGATGACGATGATGATGATGATGATGATGATGATGATGATGATGATGATGATGATGATGTAAGTGATGACAATGATGATTTTGATAATAATAATGATGGTGTTAGTACCGGGGACGACAATAAAAACAACAAAAACACCAGAAGTACTGGCAATGATATCAACACTAACAACATCACCACCACTATGATTTCTACCACATGAATATCTTATATACTAGACAGTCTGAAATATACTCTTAAAGATAACTACAGTATTTATAAGATGCGAGGGAAATGTACCTGAGTGATAAGCTAAAATAGCATAAGATTCGACCTTCCTCCCAATGTAGTAGTACTGGGAAAATAAGTATACTAATATTAGTAACAGTAATATGAAATATTTTCTATTTCTCTTTTTATTGGAGACACAGGAAGCCTATTTGATACTGGTATTTCAATTATTGCAGGCAGGCAAAGGGGACATGACAAACATCATATTACAGCACCTTGAACGCCTCCACTGGCGTAGGCTGGGACGAGACTACCGTGGCTACGGACCCCAAGACCTGCTGAGGCATGCTGGTCATGGCAATGTGCTGGACCTGACCGGTGGGTAGATGGACAGTTTGCAAGACTTGTGGGTGCATCCCAGTGTGGTCAAGACCATGTACCTCTTGGATCTGCATTCAAAGGGGGGGGGGGGGGGGGGGGGGGGGGGGGGGGAGATGAAGATGGAAGGGTTAAAAAAAATGACAATATACTACAAGCAATTATTTCATGGCTGTCAGGTTTTATCAGACAGCATAATGAATGGATTTTACAATTTATGTCAAATAGTGTACGTACAAGTGTATTCTGGAAGACAAAGAGGGTCATGTAAATCTTTAATAATTCCTCTCTCACTGGTGTAATATAATATACTTCCCTGCATGATGACTGCATAAAATCAGTAGTTGCATCCAAGGAATGTAAATGCTTGCTTTGTTGTTGTATGGTGACATGACAACACACAAATTCAAAGAATCACTAAAATTACCAAAGGTAGTGACATGGCCTTGCAAATTTCCCATTAAACCATACATAAATCCACACTAAGTATCTATTTTTGATGCGTTACTGAAAAAGAACAAGAGACCCGCAGGTCTAGCGCTCACCTGAGTATCGCAAGTTCACCTTTCATGCAGTCACTAATCTAAATTATTCACAGCTCTACCAAAATTTGACCAGGTATTCTCAAGTAGAAGATGAAAATGTACAATAAGGGCCCAATTTTTTTAAGATTCCTTAATTTGGGGGGATTGGGGCCCCCTGGGGCCCTCTGGGTGGGGCATGGTGCCCATTTTGATAAATTGAGATCCTGACCCCCTAGGGATGCTACCTGCCAAGTTTAACAAAAATCCATCATGAGGTTTTCAGGAAGAAGATGAAAATGTACAATTCAGGCCCCCATTTGGACCCTTCCAACCACCCCCCCCCCCCCCACCCAAGAGGGGCACCCCTGGATCTCCTATGAACAAACTTGAAACTACAGTCATTAATGTACTCACTCATAGTATTATCTCAGCTCTATAACTTCTATTCTAGAGAAGATTTATAAAGATTCCTTCATTTGGGGGGGGGGAGGGGTTTGGGACCCCTGGGGGCCCCCTGGGTGGGGCATGGTGCCCATTTTAAAAAAATTGAGATCCTAACCCCCTAGGGATGCTACCTGCCAAGTTTGGTGAAAATGTGTCATGGGGTTCTCAAGAAGAAGATAAAAATGTACAATTTAGGCCCCATTAGGACCCCTCCTCACCCCCTCCCCTGGGTCCCAAGGGGGGCACCCCTGATTCTGCCATGAACAAACTTGAAACTACAGTCATCAATGTACTAACTCATAGTATTAACTTAGCTCTATCACTTCTGGTTCTAGAGAAGAAGATTTTTGCGGATTCCTTAATTTTGGGGGGTTTGGGCCCCCTGGGGGCCCCCTGGGTGGGGCATGGTGCCCATTTTAACAAACTGACTTCCTAACCCCCTAGGGATGCTACCTGCCAAGTTTGGTGAAAATGGGTCATGGGGTTCTCAAGAAGAAGATGAAAATGTACAATTTAGGCCCCATTAGAACCCTTCCCCACCCCCCTCCCCTGGGTCCCAAGGGGGGCACCCCTGATTCTGCCATGAACAAACTTGAAACTACAGTCATCAATGTACTAACTCATAGTATTAACTTAGCTCTATCACTTCTGGTTCTAGAGAAGAAGATTTTTACAGATTCCTTAATTTTGGGGGGTTTGGGCCCCCCTGGGGGCCCCCTGGGTGGGGCATGGTGCCCATTTTAACAAATTGAGTTCCTAACCACCTAGGGATGCTACCTGCCAAGTTTGATGAAAATCGGTCTTGGGGTTTTCAAGAAGAAGATGAAAATGTAAAAAGTTTACGCACGACGCACGACGGACGCCGGACGCCGGACGACGCACGACGCACGCCGGACGAAGGGCGATCGCAATAGCTCACTTGAGCCTTTGGCTCAGGTGAGCTAAAAACTGGTACCAGTGGCATTAAATTTTTGTTGCATTGCAAATGCCTTGAAATGATTCCCGAGTTTTATTGGGGGAAAGGGTTGCACATGCAAATTTCCAGGCATCTGTGATATCTGATATTTACAATGTCAAAGGAATAGGAGAACTGTGAGTCTCTGACAACATTTCTTCAACTCATTTGCATAATTTGTGTATGTGGTGGCATTCAATATCACAATATGTGAAAAACATAATCAATATTCTGTAACTTTTATATTTCATTATCATTATCTTGACGAAAGACCTGTCATTCTTTTAGTCTGATTTTATTACCTCCGCCAAGGGAGAAGGTTATGTTTTCATCAGCATTGGTTTGTTTGTTTGTTTACTTGTCCGTGTGCAAAATAAACTTACAGAAAAGGTTGATAATGACACAAGGAAGAGATTAATCAATTTTGATTATGTGATCCAGGAATTTTTACGGATTTTATGAAGGGTTTTCGACAGTTTGGCAGGTAGGCACATTTTTTGAGGTTTGCATACACGCACCAAAGTGTGTGCTCTAATTTCTGCTAGGGTGAGGTGCATAGCGCAGCTGGAAGTTGATGATGTAACAAAAGGCTTCTATATTGGAAAATCGGGCGATTTTCAGCATGCATACGTATGGGTGGAAATCACTGATCTGTATGGAAGAACAAGATCAGTGGTGGAAATGAGCAGCTTGGCAGAGGTCTGCGCTCTCAGAGTGCTTCTCTAGTTGTTAATGAAAATCAAACCAAACATGGTGACAGTGCATTGTAAGTAGTCTGAAACAAGCAAACAAAGACCACCTGTATGTTGCTACTGTCCGTACAGTCATTCCATGAACACATTACAAACAGCAGTGGTCATTCATTAACTGAATAGAGAGCAGTTTGTCAGCAAACCACACCAAGCAATGATACTTGGTGTAAAAGGAAAGGCAGGAAACCAAAACTCCCATACCAGCTCTCACTGTATCCGTTATATGACCTTTGAACTATCCATGCCAGCAGCTGTGTCATGACATAACACTTCACGCACTCGCCTTGGCAGGATCACAAAACATTGCCAGTAGTATGTACTCATGATCAAACTTGGCATATTTCAACAGAGGCTAATGACTGCTTCCCCATGCAGTATTACCTAGTTCCCACGGCAATGATCTGACGTCAAACAAGCTTACACTTGATGCTTTAAAAAGTTCACGCACTGTACAGACAACACAATTACTTTTTATCAGAAAATTTTACAGGACGAAATATGGTAGGCCAATGCAGTCTGTGAAAATCCTATTATTTTCTAAAGTTGCTAATACGAAGGATGGTATAATTACCTGCTGTATTCCACCATCAAGTCCATGGACTTCCTGAACATGAACCTGAAAAAAAGGAAATAAGACCTTCATCAGAAATATGGACTGGAAATACATTGTACATGCATCTAACACATGATCACGGAGGCCAACAAAGATCAAGGATTGTCAATATACCACAGAGCTGCTTCCGACAACAGAAAACCTGATGACGAACTGCCTCAGGCTAAAGCTAACATCAAGTATTTCCAGCACCACTCCTGTAGGTATCTTAGGAAATACGTTGGCCTTTCAATACAGGTGGTCACTATTGGCAGGTTTGCCGATTTTCTAACCTATCTTCAGCGGAGAAGCAAGGTGGTAGACAGAGAATTATCATGAGACAGGGCTCAACCTGGAGTCTCTGGATCCACCACACCATGTCCATGGACAGCACTGACCATGGACAGTACCGACAATGGACAGGACTGACCATATAAAAGAGAATGGATTTACCAGGTAGTGGTTCCTGGCTGCATCAGACAAGTGACTGCTACATGCAGGGTCATTTACACAATGTTCTTTTTTCTAGCCAGGATAGTTTTCATGTAACCACACAACTGCTTGGAAAGGTTGGACTTTTGATAACAACCCCCTCCTTTCTCTCTGAGGGAATCTGACATGCATCCATCCGTTCTTGATGTTCTGGCAAGGGTCCAGTGCTGGTAGAATTGTAAGCCTCCATTCTGGCACCAGTGAGAATGTTTTCAACCAAAACATTCAGAGAACCTGTTTCTTGTCAAGTTCATGCCAACCTGGAGTTGGGATGTTGAAAAACACAGAGCCACTGGGGAGTCACAGATGGTGATATGCAAGGTGTAGTTTGCTTTTAAATGATTGGGAAAAAGTCTGAACAGACTTATTGGGAGATCATGTTGTGTACATGTACATCACCACAACTCTTCTCATACGATGACCATCATACATCAACTAATCCTTCGGGAAGTGTGCACAGAACAGGATGAACAACAATCATCAGCTATTTAAAAGTTCGACAACAACACAAAATGGGATTTAATGGATTGCAGTATTGACTCTCGCTTTTGTTTGCCAAGCTGTAATTCATGAGATGAAAGTGATAGAAACAGTGTGGGATGATAAGAGGGTATATTACCTCTTCCTCCCCATGCTCGATGTCACCCCCATCAATCTGCTGCACCTCTTCCACATGAACCTCAGCCACCTAAAATTCAAACAAATGCCAGGTATTAGTCATGATACTCTACATCACACACCTACACACGTACACACACACACATTAACATATTCACTGCGTGTTCAATTCTCCCTATCGCATATAACTGTAAAAACTAAAACAGCAGCAGCGCTATTTAATTTCTGTTACAATGTGTTGAAAACGCTATACCAGTGCACAGCATGAGCTCTTAATGATTGTATGCGAAAAACATGGAGCACTATTTCTATCTCAAAATACACACAACAGTTTTGCAGGATTTTCTCAGCAATTGTTACATGTTGGAAAAAAGACATTTCAGCTCTAAAAATGCATTTCCATTGTGAAGTGATGATGCTATTAAATTGGTCATGATAAAGAAGGAAAATCTGATGCAATTATCGCATACATAAAGTGCTCTGCCCATGCCTGCTGCAGAGTAACTTCTCATTACCAGAAGTGCACAAGTGAATATCAAAAGTGTGACCTCGCTTGACTTCCATGTCTTGCAGGAGGGTGCGTTAGATCACCTCATCCATTATACGGACAGCATGCGGACCTGAACGCTAGCGACAAAATGTTTACATACATTTATATGCGATAGGGAGAATTCTAGATGTGACATTTGACTGCTCATACTGTCACAACCCCACACAAGACAGGTATACGATACCTCTTCTTCGCCTTGTCCTATATCCCCTTCCATTTGCTGCACTTCCTCTACATGCACCTCTGCCACCTGAAATTGCATCGAATCGGAACCAGACATCAGATACCATTAATCAATTACGCTATCTTAAACTTCCAGGACAAATTATTCATTTTGACATGCACCATATGCTGGTAGATGTTGTTTTTATACGCGCAAAACTGCTAAAAGGGTTTTTGCTACAATGGCAAGAAATCTTACACAAATGTCAGAGCTGCCAAACAGAAATCCTTCACATACATATCTATGCAAAGTAAATTTGAGTGTCCCTGGCACACAACATAAACTTAACAAAATGCAACTGTGGTGATGTGACACGCCAACGCTGGAAGTGAAAGTTTGACAGAGAAAAGAATGTATCTTCCTTGATTAAAAATCAGTGCAGTGCAAATCATATGCAGAAACAAGTGACAATGGTGCAATGTTCTACCCTGCAGCTCCAGTCGTATTTGGCACGACGGCTTTGTGAGGATGGCTGTTGCTAAATGTAATGTTGGTCCTTGCTCTCCATGAACTAGTACTAGACTTCTCATGTCTAGACTGTGTTGAATCTGGGTCTACAGTATTCACCTGGTCCCTTAAAAGCAGATACATACTTACAGGCAGCCAACCACAGGACCCATACATGCAGCTTCAAGTTCCATTCTCAGATACATTGTTAAACAAGTTCTAGAAAGCTGCTTCATCATTCATCCCCCCCCCCCCCATGTAAAAAAAAATAATGCTGAACTATTTTTCAGCTTAATACCCAGTGCGTGGGGAAACGTGGGTGGTCCTTTTGAATCTACCCTTACTTTAAAAGTGAAAATACAATGTAAAAGCACATGCAACTATTTTTATTTGCAATATGTTCCAGTAGGCCTACCTAATTAATGTCTTAATTCCGCAGAATTAAACATGTGTGAAAATCATTTAATCTTACAAAGTATGAAAAACTACTCACAAGAAAATACCCACTTTTACACTATCTTCGATTCACTACCCTACAGGGCACAGTGTACATTCGAAAACCACAAAAAGTGCCCGTCAGCGAATATGTGCATCGAAGCATACACTCATCAGTACAGTTGACTCCAGTCATGATCATTTGGCTAGGTGTGTACTAACAAAGAGAGACGCGATAAAACTGTACATAACTTGACACAGGTTTCTTAAAGGGAGGTTATGACGTATGAGTGGACAACAAATAAAGAAAATATAAAGAAAATTCCACAAAATTCATTTTTTGATGAAAATTACACATTCCATCAACTTGATACTGACATATGTTAAGGGTAGCAAATTATTCCCCCTGCATTCTGAAAGCAGTTAGTCAAGTGCTCTTTCATAATGCTAGAAAAGTGAATTTTGTGGAATTTTCTTTATATTTTCTTTATATTGTTGTCAAAGAGATTTTTCTCCTCCCCACCACTAGAGGACGGACTCTACAATGGTGTCAGTGATTTCATGAGGGCTGCCATTGACCCACTTAGTAATGGCGGACTTTGCGTACTGAAGTAACATTTTAACAGCGTGTATTACGCAAACGATTTGGCTGCTCCTCGGTTGCTCGTTTGCTAGCGTGTTAGCAGGAGGGGTGAGCCCACCGCCTCCTCGTCATCCAGTGCTCCCCGTGCGCTCACAAAACAATAGTACAGGGCGTATGAAGAGTCTGCACTCTAGCAGTCACTGGGGAAAATCTCTTTCATTGTTGTCCACTCATACGTCATAACCTCTAGCAGTCTCCTCATCCAGCGGTTCCAACACCAAAACTTTAAAAATTCATAATTTTTGCATCGATTGTCCAATTTTCCTCAATCTTTCACCAATGTGTTCTACTAATATTGCTGCTTTCACTCAATCCACATTGCTCTTTGGGTTTGGGTTTCATTAAATTATATCTAAGCAGGGCCAGTCTTCCCACTCCATAGCATCCCAATCTCACCAAGTCTTTAAATGACAGTATATCAACCACAATCAAATAACAAATGTGCAGTTTGCAGTGCAGGACCACATGAAGCTTACTGTCACTCATGTGCGTATTTGTGTAGCAGCAGATTTCACTACAATTGTAGGTGAGGTCTATGTCCATCATACACCCATCATTCACTCTTGCAATCAAAAGAAAGCACTTCTAATGATGTGCACAGTACAATACATGTCTCATCAAAAAAAGATGAAAGGATGGATATGATGTACGTCTCCTCCAACTTTTTCACTTTCCTCATCCAACATTTTCACTTTTCTCATTCAAAAATGCAATAATACATCCCATCATATTCATAAAATGCTGTTGAAAATCTACAAATTATATTTGTGAACTTACAGAAGTTGTACCAACATTTCAAAAAGTACATACCAGTTGTACATTGAAAGTACTCTGCCGCACTAGATTTCTAGCATTCAGAAATAGTGTACAGGTACGACCATGCCCCTGATCACACTAGTGTTGGGTTTTGTCAGAAACATACAGTACATTCATAAACCCTGAAAAGGGAAATTTGAAAGTTTCACACACTAAGTGTCTACAAGTAACTACAAGTACTTTTGAAGGTTGACACATTTTTGCATCTTCATACTGTTTCATATGGGAAAATACTTGCCAAGATAACATGGCACATTTGAATTTAAAAAAAAAATGGGGAAAAGCCTACTTTGACAGTTAGGAAGATGATATCTGATTAGCCTGCCCTCTAATTTTTCTTCTTTTTGTTAAAAAACGTTCTTTGTTTAACCGCAGAACAAGCTGTAGCAATGATTAAATTCTAAGTACTATGATATACAATTAAATCCATCAAGTATCAAAAGACCAAGTTACATCCCGGTGATTATACCTCTGAGATGGTCTCCATAGGTTGCCCGTCATCCGTTGTGCATGTGATCTCCTGCCCACTCTCAATCTCCTGAACTTGCACCGTTTCCATGGCAATCCTCACCAGCTCCTTCGCTCACAGGAGTCCTGGATGCAGTGAAAAGGAGAGCAATGACCTTAGAGTAGATGGCTCTAGTCTTTAAATCACAACCATCTTCATGGCGTCACCATATACTCCTTAATACTTTCTGTGCAAGGGACTTAGGACAGTGTGTATAATGCTATGAGGTTTTCTGTGTGAATAGACATTTAAAGCACACAATGGTTCAATGAAAACAGAGCAGTACTACAATTCCAAGTCAAGATCATAAAAGAAGATCTCCTCCAACTTAATCATCTGCTATTTTCTTCCTTTTTGGCTTATTTATTGTCTAAACTGTTTTTGCTTTTAAAAGTCCCTCTCTACTTAACAGCTTATGCACAACAAACATATGATGCAGACACTTGGGTATATAACTGAGAATAGGGTGAATGAGTTATGGTAATGTAGCTTATGGTACATATGTTCCTGCCACTCTAAAATTCAATAAATATCACTTTACAGGGAGAAAATATTGCCCCCCCCCCCCAAAAAAAAAAAAA
The DNA here is from genome assembly GCF_040938485.1 of Diadema antillarum. NCBI lineage: Eukaryota > Metazoa > Echinodermata > Echinoidea > Diadematoida > Diadematidae > Diadema > Diadema antillarum. The sequence continues at coordinate 4,419,618 of NW_027271069.1, read as the reverse complement.
AAAAAAAAAAGAATTTTCATCCATCTTTGGTATATCACTAGTAGCAGGTATTGACTAAAATAGGAACACCAAGATATAATGAAGCTTCTTCTATTCCTACGTTAAAATGGAAACAATTGGCATGTATGATGGCATGGTTGCAAGTCCCCAGATTTTGAAGACTGCGTTTTAGACCTTTTCCCAAGCAAATAACTGCATCCAAGTCCAACAAGTCAGCTTGCCTTTGAATCATTACGTTTTATAAAAATGAGTGTGTGAATTACCTAAATGGCAGAATACAACCGAGTTTTCCATGTACAATGACATATAAATGTTGTACATGTTGTTTAAAGTAGCATTGCACAAAGTTATTAAAAGAAATTCACCAGAGTATGGCTCAATGATGTAGATGAATGGGGACACCTCAGTAAGTGAACAAACAAACAAACAAACAAACAAACAATCAAACAAACAAACAAACAAACAAAACTTACAAGTGTATTTAGCAAAAAGTACACCAGAATGTAGATTCTGAAAACATTTCAGTTCACACCAATGTAACCTATGACAGCACTGATTTAAACTGGGCTCTCCTTAGAATCAATGATATAGGAATCTGTATAATACAGTTTGGCATAACTGATGCTTGAATACTTCTTTACCGAACATTGAATTGAACTTAAACTAAAAGCTCTTCATATTGCTGAATCAAATCAACCAGAGTAAGAAATGATATGAAAGTTCCATCATACCTGTAATAGAGCCATGCAACACACTGTCAAAGAGATAGCATTAATTTCATTTAATGGCTCACAATTAAATTGTAAACCCCATTTTTGCCAATGCAAGAAGACAACATTTCTCTAAGTTATTATAGCTACATGTAATTTGTATGAAAATACAATCACTAGCTAGCATTTCTGAATTCAGTGTATATTTTAAACAGTATATGCAAAACGAGGGGTGAACTATGTACATGTAATACAAATTATTCCGTCAATGAACATACGTTCGTTCATTCGTACAGTGCCCCAGCTCTTTTGTCTATATACACACATACTGCTGTAACCAGGTATATGCAGGTCAGGTCAAGCTCCTGCAAATTCAGCTGCTACAATAATGTAGTCTTTGGAGGAAGAGCCCTTCTGAATATGCTTCTTTGCTCTAAGATACCACAAAATAAAACAATCTATGATATTTCCTGAACAAAACATGTTTTCTTTCCCAAAGTCAAAATATCCACTAGTGAAAAGAACATAATTCTACAGCCTGCATGTCTTTGACCATCTGAGCATTTCCTTTCAATCTACAGATCATTCCAATCCCTGTCGTGAATCTCATCTGAGATTGGCAAGCACCTCAAAGGGTCTCCTAGCATAGACTAGCAATGCTTCTGCCTGGTCACACACTGGCCAGGCAGTTCAATGGTGCCTCATTTGCATGCATATTAAAAAGCCTAGGCTGCATGCACACTGCACCGCACTTTTTCCACTGCCCAGACATACACAGTTGTAGCTTCGCTGAGTGGAAAGGGGTCAAAAGTTCACGCTTGCATAAACAGACAATGTGCATAAATTATGTGGTTTTTCAATGAGTCTACAATGAATGATGAATTTGCACATCACACTTATACACATATATTTATTCACTCTCTCGCACAGGAATTCAGTAGCAGGTGAATGGAAAGTCACTGAGTGAGGAATCACTGTTTCTTTAATCTTTTAAATTATTTTCTAAAGATACATTGTCCAATGATATTTCCAGGATTTCTTTATATTGCACTGTCTAGCAAATTCTCTCAAATGATTATAAGCTGCATTATCATTAGAATTCAGATGCTTGAAGTACATTACAATAAATTACACAGTTCACTGAATCTAATTTCAATGCTTGACTTGGGGTTAAAAATGTTACCTCCCTGGGAATCATCAGAGCATGGTACATGTATAAACATAAACTGTAAAAACATGATATTCAATATGCATGACTACACAGAAATGAATGACAGTCGCTCCACAACTTTTATGTTTGTGCCGAACAATCATTCATCATTCATTCTGACAATTTGCCTCAGTTAATTGAAGCATTTTACACATAATAAATTTGTCAAGTTCCATTAATATCTGCAATCTCTGAGCAGTGAAGGCACTAAACATTGTTTGATATCAATCTAATGGCACACAATACCAGGTAGTCAAACCTGCCATTGCGCAAATGAAGACATGTCTTGTACCATGAATTTGAGGAAAATCAGATCTACACAAAGTAACAACCATCATCTTCAAACATGCCTCTTTTTCAGCCACTAATTGTGGACTAGTCCACTCCATCTTTTCCCTTTTAACAAAGGCAGCTACTGATAAGAATTTATCTTCCAGAAACTGTCAATTTCCTTTGATTTTGTTTTCTTATATGGCACATCCTGCTCCCATGATGAGCCATGGATTCAAAGCTCCATCAAATTTTTCCATGTTTTGTATTAAATAAATCCTTGTTTTCTCTTTGCGATAGCAAGTCCTTTGTACATCTCATGTGAATTGCCTTGTCATACATTTCTTGCCAGTTTCTGGTCACTCTTATTACATAGTTACATTCACACAATATTCCTAATTCTAAAGATTACCTCGAAGTTTTAAAGGGAACCCAAACCCAAAGAGCAATGTGGATTGAGTAAAAGCAAAATTAGTAGAACACATCAGTGAAAGTTTGAGGAAAATCGGACAACCGATGCAAAAGTTATGAATTTTTAAAGTTTTGGTTTTGGGACCGCTGGATGTGGAGACTACTACAGGTTATGATGTATGAGTGGACAACAATATAAAGAAAATATAAAAGGGAATTCCACAAAAATTCACTTTTCTAGCATAATGACAGAGTACTTGACTAACCACTTTCAGAAAGCAAGGGGAATAATTGCTGCTCTTAACATATCAGTATCCAGTTGATAATATGTAATTTTCATGAAAAATGATTTTCTTTTTTGTGGAATTCCCTTTATATTGTTGTCCACTCATACATCATAACCTCTAGCAGTCTCTTCATCCAGCGGTTCCGACACCAAAACTTTAAAAATTCATAACTTTTGCATCGATTGTCTGATTTTCCTCAAACTTTCACTGATGTGTTCTACTAATGTTGCTGCTTTCACTCAATCCACATTGCTCTTTGGGTTTGGGTTCCCTTTAAACTTTTATGATTACTAGTACAATTGGTTGTAGCTCATGATTTAGCCCCGTGTAGACACACTTGCATGTTAGCAATCTGAAGGATTCAATATTACAGTGTAGGGTCACAAAATTTCTTGGGGTACATGCTCTATCCACGAGCCAAAGGGGGTCTGAATTCTTAGTTTTGCATTGTGTGGACACAATAATCAACAAGTCTAAAGTTAGCATGACCTCTTTGTGAATACTCCCCTTCAGCTTCCGGGTCAATCTCCGCTCCAGTGCATGTTGTACACTACTGTACAGTGTACATCATACTATCGGCTTTCATCATACTATCGGCATGAGTGCATGTATTTCTTCCGCTTCTGTAGTTTTATCATCCAGAGTGACTCTCAATCGAAAGCTAAATCATAAAGATTAGGTGTCGTGTGGATGTGTATTGTTGTTAAGGAAGTAAGACCTAATCATCTATGACTATCTACCATCAATGATTAGCCTCTGTGTGAACACAACTAGAAGTGCAATCACTGACTGTGACCTTGACATCATGACCCCTGACCTTAGAAATGTTGTGACATGATGATATACCAAAGTCTTCCCAAACAAAGTTGCATTTCATGTCATATGTACTGTAAGACCCCGTTTACAGTGCGTGGCTCGGCCGCGGCTCGGCCGCGGCCGTGCCCAGCCCTGCTTCAGTGTAAACGCGCAAAAGGCCAAATGCGAGGCCAAAATTGGCCTCGCATTTGGCCTCGCTCTGGAGGTGGTCTTGGCCGCAGCCGAGCCGCGGCCGAGCCCGGCCTTTTCTTGGTGTAAACGCAAACTGGGCCAAATGCGCGGCCAATTGCGCGGCCAATTTTAGTCTGGCTTCCAAACCCTCTGCCTGTATCTTTCGCTATTCAGGATATTAACCCCCTCAACGTCGAAAACTAGTATAGTTTAAGGTGGTTTTGTCCTGCAAAGGATTCTTTCCTTCGGCAAAGGCCTTTGCCCGAACGGCGACTTCGTCGCCACAGAATTCATTTGGCTAAGGGTCTGAAAACCAGACAATACCAAATTGCATTTGTTTACAAGCAGAGCGCCACTACGACAAAATATTGAAAGGTTTGAATCAAAAGCGCGGCCGAGCCCGGCAGTGTAAACGGACAAAATTGCGGGGCCCGGCCTCGCAATTGAGGCTGGGCGCGGCCGCGGCTCGGCCCAGCCCTGCACTGCAAACGGGGTCTTTGTCTAACGGTACATTAACTCTTACACAAAAACTGCAAAAAATTTCATATTGACCCTAACTTTCATTACTGGTATTTGCACAAAAATTTTCATTATCAACATTTTAAAAAAATGCATGTAGTGGCTTTCCTTTATTGCAAATTTGTGTAAAGCAAGTGTAACCTGGATCTCAAAAAAGACCCCATTAGTTCTATGGTAGTTCTGGATTAGGTGATGGTAAAATCCCAAATACACTGGTCACTGAGAATATTAATCTTGACAGTCTACGACAAAGTACCATCACATCAAATATCAATCGTGCTGTCTTTATACTTAAATATCTTCTCCAAGCATATATGTGGAATAATTTGATCGTCTTTTTTCATCATAAGGTCTGCTTGACACACCAGTTTACTATATTCAAAACAAAGGATGTCCATGACAAGAAGAAAGCTTGCTCATAAAATGTGTGAAATGGCAAAAACTACCAGGTACACAACTGGAAATGCATATAAATGGATTCTAAGTATTGAAAATTTGTATTCAATAAAACTGGTGAATTGCACCGCTTACAACTATTATGTAGGTCTCTAGGAAATATACAGTAGTTCTGCATGAAATATCAAAGTTCACATTGGTACACTGACTTTTTCCTCAAGTTTCAGCAAGTACCCAATCTACAGCTGCTGTGTGCAGAAGCAGAGCACATTGTGTATATGCTGTGCAGACTGGCTGGCATGAACTCCGCCCTGAACTCTGGGGGTCACTTCCTGCCAGTTTTACAGGGTTGCAAGGAGTGCTTCCTGTTGATAATTCAAAACACTTCAAGGCATGCCTTCGCTCTTCCCCTGTTGCCATAGACACTCGGTCTCGAATGAAACCTGAAGCACAGCAAACACGAGCTGAAAAGCACCACATGACTTTCTGTTTTACTTTTCAAACCAACTACTCTATTTATAAAGAATTTTGATGAAAAGATTGGCATGATTACAGGCATTCAATAACTGCAACCTTTTTGGCTGCAAATTAGATCAGTGAAGCTGCACAACAATGCAACAAGATGCACTAACAAATGCATGTAACACCTTCACAAGAAAGAAAGTGGAGTGAGAAAGTGATACCAATTGCAACTTGTAAAGTATTCAGTAATTCCTGATCAAAACAAAACTAGACTGCACTGAGGTGTATATGTTGGCAGATGTTACCTACAGCATTATTGGCTGGTTGTTGTTTTTTTTTTTCCTTTTATTTGGATTAGCCTTTTACCCTTTAACTGGGGTGGAAATTGAGGAGGTTAGAGACTACTGTACGATAATAAATGCCACCTGGATACCATCTTTATCTTGTTTGATATGTTCCTCACAGAGGTAATATAGTTTACAACTGCTGCCAAAAATGTATGGTCAATTACAACATTGTATGGCTCTAGCCTCACTGCAAAGGCCCTGTGGCTTCAATAGTTACAGTATGTTGCTGGCTGAGAACCAGAAGGGCTTTATCGCAATGGGGGGGGGGGGGGGGGGGGGTATGAGTTATTGGTATCATGTTGTAGAGCTCGATCTCCTCTACTTAATATGGGCTTACAGTAGTTTTAAATTATCTTTATTTTCAGTAAAATGTTAAAAATCAACACAAGTGCCCTATTTTACCCTACATTTAGAAAAATTCTTACACACAAAATACCTACTTCTGATTAAATAAACTTTTTATTTCATGATTTAATGTTGCGTTTTTATCAATGCTCAAATCTTAGAATGCAATAGCGCCATTCTGGCTCTCAGCAGACAATACAATCCTGTCCAGACAATGTGATTTATCTAAACTGCTGGTGACTGTGGAAAACAGAAGAGCATTGGGTGAACCCGCAACCAACTGACGTCAGCCACAAGGCCTTTTTGAACTTGGATCTGCCTCACCTCCAGAAACCACGCATAAATGAATAATTAACAAGGCATACATGCATCATTCATGTTGAGGGCACTATTCTACTTGTACTATACTGTATAAAATGCTTTACAATACATCAATACAAGTCTGAATTAACGGACTGTAAAAGACTTTTCCATTATTTTATGAGGCCTGTACTTAGGGGGAACAGAAGTTTCTTTATTTTTCTTAAAGGGACCTTTGAATTGAAAATTTACCGAGAACTACATGTCACCTTAGGTATTGATAATATTGTACAGATCTTGCCTTTCAGAGAAATTTAACACTTACACCTGTACAACCCCCCCCCCCCCTCCCCCAATGCTCAGCACTGAAAGAAAACATTGTCTCCAGGGAAACTCCTAAGGGACTGTCAAGTGGTATATTACACTGATAGACAAGGCAATATTTCCCATAAAATATATGGTTTGCATCAATACACATCATTTAATTCTAGCCCAGTCGACAGGCAGTCAAATTTTGAATAGTGTTATATTCCTGCACGTACCTAATGTGATGTCATTTTTTTTTTGTATTTATGTTTTATTGAAAGATTAGACAAAATCACACTATTTACAACAATTTACATGATCAAAACTACTAGAAAAGCACTATGAGAGCGCAGACCTCCGCCAAGCATGCAAATCATTTTCACCACTGATCTTGTTCTTCCGTAGAGATATTTCCACCCATGCTGTGCTGAAAGTCGCCAATTTCCCAATATAAAAGCCTTTGTTACGGCATAAACCCTCAGCTGCACAGCGCGCCTCACCCCAGCAGAAACTAGAGCACGCACTTTAGTGCGCGCATGCAAACCTCAAATACGCGCAGCCTGAACTCCCAAGTTCACTGACCCTCCCTGCCAAAATATCAAAAATCCTTCATAAATTCCCCCAAAATTCTTGGATCACTACCAAAAGTTAATCGTTTGTTACTCGTGTCATTCTCAACCTTTCCTGCAAGTTTCATCCCAATCCGTTGTCTACTTTTTGAGTTATTTTGCGCACAGACAAACGAACAAACAAACAAACGAACGAACAAACCAACGAACAAACCAACGGTAACGAAAACATAACCTCCTCCCTTGGCGGAGGTAATAACACAATCACTGAACAATGTAGAGTAATTGTTTAAAAAAAGGCAGAATAAAGTTACTAGATACGAATCAGATTTTGTTCAAGGGCGAAGTTCCGAGATGGGGAAGGAATAAAAAAACAAACAAACAAACAAAATAAGAGTGACCAAATAACATCCTCCTCTGTAACTGACAAAAGTGTGTGCATTGCAGAGACTGGAACAAGCAAAACCGGGGGGCGAGGAGATCCACATTACCCAAACATAACTTGAACCCTAATGTGATGTCTTGATTTAGCAATTTTGATTTTCGCTGCATTAGTCACATGACTGCATTATACAACTGTACCAACCACCAACCAGTTTTTATGTAGACCATTTGATATCATGTATGATATGTCATTGTATGTTACTGTGGTACCCTTAAATATCATTATGATATATATTATAGATCAATCCAACTAGGGGATGGCCTCCGCATCTATTACGTTTTATCGTTCCTCGTGTCCAGTCTAAAGACTGCGTGGATGTGTCATGTCTGAGCTACAGCTGTAACAGAATGTATCACCTTCAATCACATCAGCTACTCATACTGACTGTAGCCTGATGACATCATCAGAATGACCATCTTGCAGACTGGCCACTATTATTTCAGCAAAGAAATTGTGAATAAAATCCCCATGGTTAACATGCAAACCAAGTTCACAAAGGTCACATGGGAGATGGCACTTGCTTGGCTACTCCCCCTTGCCCTGCCATTCGTCTCATACAACGTATGGTTGTAAGGCTTACAGTGCTGACAATAGACTGAAGTCACAAGGCCTACAAGAGGCTAATTTAATACAAAATTTTGTAAACTGTAGGTCCTATAAGCTACAAGCATTGCAGATCCATTTCCAAACTTCAAGCAAAGAAAAAAAAATAAAACACTAAGCCTTAGACTCAACAAAGAAAAATGCCCTCAATCATCATCACATACACTTGTATACTCAAGTATCTTTTATTTTTTAATTTTCTTTTTCTTTTGCATTTTTTCCTAAATTCAGGGCATATGACTGAAAAAACAACAACCAGGAAATAAGGCTTTCAGCACTTATGACCACAATTTGCCATCTACTCTAAATAGAAGAAACTGTTTACAGTAATGATTTCATATCTTTAATGGTCATTAAACATATAATTTTATACTAATTTTCCAATTTCTCCCCTTAGAAAAAAAAAGTAACACCCACAAGAGAAAATAACAGCAGGAAGGCTGCTCTAGATAGTAATTACGTAGCATATCATAAAACAAGATAGAAATACAGTACATTCAAAAATCATTACTTTATTACCACTATGGAGAAAACAAATTTATCTGATCAACTTATGTTGTTTGTGACAATAACTGACTTCTATAAAAAAAGATAGAACGTTTGGAGGCTAGCAAGAGACCGCCATCAAGTCTGGGTAATTAGTGTGAGTGAAATTCCATCCACGTTGAAAGTGAATATGTTGTTTACATGAGATTGTGAAACATTTTAATATAAATTAAAAGCATACATTGCAGCTACAGCACATGTACACGATGTGTACCTGAGGCAGTATAAAATTGAATATAGCAATCTACAATGTATCTTACCTCAGAGAGTGGAAATGGATGAGTTGTAACACCTGTTAAATATTCAGTTGAATGATACGATGTACAATGTAGCAAGAATACTAGTGGACCTATTCAAAGTTCCACAGCATTCTTCCCACTTCTCTTCATTGTTTCTACTATGATTTTTTTTTATCATTATTATTTAATGGGGGGGGGGGGGGGGGGGGTTAGGTGGCCAGTCAATGAATAGTGGAATAGTTTTAGGTACTGCTTTAGCAGGGATCCATGATGGATGCACTTCTACAACTGTGTACACTGTAATACTTCATATCAAAGAGATAATACATGTTGTACTCTTAAGAAACAACAAAATATCTCTTACAAATAAAAAGACTCACTACTTCATTCTAAATGTACACAGATGTACTCCATGTGCATCACATATTTACAATTACACATGTTTGGGATTCTTGTAAAGCAGCTGTTGGGATATCAAACATGACGGGGGGGGGGGTGAGGTGGGGGGAGGGGAGGGGGGGGCTTGCCCCCCCCCCCCAACTTTTTGTGCATCATACAAAGAAATACATAAGGTGTCATCGCTTTGCCTTGGGCTCCCCCCCCCCCCCCCCCTTTTTTCAGCCCTGAAATACGTAAGTGGCATTAAAAATGAATAGATAGAGAAGTGTGAGGTTATGTTTTGCGCTGAAGACCTTTTTTTTTTTTTTTTGGTCTGTCAGCTGAAGAGTGGAAGGGGAGAGATGGGCTGAGGAACTTTTCTTTTTTCTTGTTAGCTCATGAAACCCAGAAGTGCCCCCCCCCCCCCCCCCCACTTTTGAAAAGGCTGCCCGCTCTGATGACTACCCATGTACCCTCCTGGCACTCTCCCCTTTACGAGGGCATATGGTTCATCATTTGGGTTGACAATATTTCTGGTTGGAAGTGATAGGACCCCGAGGACATGACAATAGCCAGGCTGAACATGTTAAATGTATGAAACATGTGTCCTGCTTCAAATGTGAAATCCCTCTGGCATAGTCATTAATGTATGCTGGGATATGAGAACATACAGCAAGAACAACAGAGCATTGTATACTGTACATATCTGCTGGTAGTGTGAGAATAACAGACTCTGCACTATGGAATGTTATGTAGCCTCCATGTCTTCAAGTCATTCTGTTCCAACATGCACATTACTGTCAGCCTTCTTTGCCAATACACATGAAATATGTTGTACCACATGGCTTGACCCTATAAGAAATCTGTGACACAAATATCACATCCATGGGTATATCATACAGAATTTAAAGATGTTGAAGGTGTAAGGGTGATGTAAACAGGTACATAAAATGAACAAAACATAAATTTCCTAAGTGATCAGTCAAAGACCAGTATTCAATTGGTAGAAGATAATTGTGTGACAGTAGAAGATTTAGTGATATTCACCCACAGAATACACTGTTATGCTCTCGTCATCGTCATCGTCATCGTCATCATCTACAAGTGGTGCTGATGATGGTTCCAGGACAATTACCCCCTGGACAATCATCCCATACCCTTCCCCTGACCCTAACATTAATCCTAATCCTGACCCTAACCCAAGTTCTAACCCTTACCCTAATCTTTACGCTAACCCTATCACTCCCGACTGTCCTGGTATGGCTGATGATATACCATAAACAGCATATATACTGTATGATCAGATATTGCATTGTTCATCAATGTTTAAAAGAGTTCTTACTCCAAACGCAACCAATTGTAGCTCACAATGACTACAGCAATACTCTTGTCCATGGAAAATATTCTAAGACTTAAAATATATCATCTTGGAACATCACGCCCAACTGTATTGCATTAAGAACAGGCATTCAGGGAAATACTTTCACCTTAACGACCGAGTATAAATGTTAGGCAGTACTTTGCACTTCCCTACAGCAATACGTCACAGATTGGCACAAACCACTGATATTGGGAGTGCACTGTGTACATGTATGCATAATGGCTAGCAGACAGGCGGAACAGTGCGCACCACACATGACTGGCATCAGGAAGCCGAGAGCTGACCTTTCCAAATGTCAGATGTCATCCCTGCTGCAGACTAGTGCACAGAGCCAGATACTTCTATAACAGTTATTTCAACAGACATGGGTCTGGAAAAAAAGTGAACTTTAAACCCCTACAGACAAGTCCTTTCACTTCCCTGCTACTTCTATGATCACAATATGCCATTTAAAAAGCATTTTACTCACATCTTGTATCCCACATGTGTACAAGTTATACCCCCATACAGTTGGCATGCATGTACTGTAATCAAGTTGTCATGTAGGGTAACAAATCTACATTACAGTACACTCCTGACACTACAATGTACATTGTACATTTTCCATTTGCAACACCCAAGATGACCAAATTCCCAAATAAGGTAAGTTGTATGGGAATTGACCAATATTGCTGGTTTTCAGCAATACATTTTATCTAAATTGTCTTCCTTCACTTTATCACTCTCATGTCCAATATACAGTGGAAATATTATGACGTACCGTAGTCAAATATGATCCCACTACATGTACAGGCTGTATATGCAGCAAAGAACTGTGTGCCTCTGCCTTACCCAACTTTGGCCTTTTGGGGTTACTCTAATCCTCTAGATAATCAGCACTGTAGATGTGTTATAAAGACTAATAAACTCTGACCTTTACCACACCAAGTCTATTTTTAAACCTTGTCAGTGGCCCTTAGTCACAATGTGGATTCCCTTCAGCCAGTTTGATCAGACATAGTAACTTATTCTTTCTACGACTACCAAATCTTACATTATGGCCTGAATTCTCGAAAGTGGTACAATCTTTGTCCATGGTTTAAACCATGGACAAAGACCGTACAGTGTAGTTTGTATGGGCGCCAAGTGTCGCATGGCCTATTTTGTTACGAAATCAGTCATTTTGTCAACGAAATGATCATTTCGTTAGCGGGATGATCATTTCGTAGGCAGGGACCGTTTTATTCATATATGAAAAGGCCCAATCAGGTGCGAGAGTACCCTCACTTCCCATAACACTTGCCAGTAACTCCTGATTTCATTCTAAAGTGGGACTAAGCACACTTGATGCTCTTTCAAACTGTTTTCTTGATGAATAAAACTGCCCCTGCCGCAAAAGGGCATCCTGTTGCAAACAGGGATAATTACATGAACTCTACACTTTTTCTGGTTCATGCATCAAAATTATGAAAACAGGCATCTTACAAGACATGCACAAAAGAAGTCAACGAGAATTTGTGCTTTATCATGGCCAAACATGATAAATATGACAAAGTTGATGTCATAAATGTGGGATTGCATCAGTTATTTTCAGACACCCTGAAGACATAAAATGCCAGTAGACATGGTGACATTAACTGGGTAGTTATAACAGTCTAAAATTTGATTCCCTTAAATTTTCCAAAGCTGATTTAACACGTGTACAGTGTAGCTCTGTATAAAAACTGCACGACTGAAATCATTACAAGCTCATGCTGTGAAATTAATCAAACCTCAAGATGTGCGCCACATGCACTTGCACAATAAAAATCTTCTTGGGGCCTGGATATGATAACGGTACACTGTATCTATGAAATAGACAAGTGGAGTAGTGGACAGTACTGAAGATAACACGATGCACTGCAGATGCACATTTTATAGCAAGTCCTTCAGAGGTTGAAAAGGAAAAGTGTCAACAAAAATGCAAATAATCTGTGGATAAATCAACACTGTATCGAAGATTATGACACAGATAATATGTACACATAAAAACATCTTTTGAGTTTTCAAAAAATTATCTTGGAGCAGCGCTCACTACTGTACAACTCATTGTTAAGTTCTTCAGTGTCTCTGGAAAAAATCAAATATTGATGAATATGTATGACAGTGTATAATTGTGGTTCCAAATCAAACTTTACTTTTATTTTCATTTTTTTATTTATCTTTTAGCACAACAGTTTTTCCTATGATGTCATCATACAATATACAAGCAATTTGAGCATTACTGTAAATCTAAATTTTCTCTAAAGTGTCTCTGGAAAAAATTAAATATTGATGAATATGTATGACAGTGTATAATTGTGGTTCCAAATCAAACTTTACTTTTATTTTTATTTTTTTATTTATCTTTTAGCACAACAGTTTTTCCTATGATGTCATCATACAAAATACAAGCAATTTGAGCATTACTGTAAATCTAAATTTTCAGTGATGTACAGAGTGGGTATTCAGAGTCATGTAGTTTTCAAGAAGCAGTAAATTCTTCTGCTTTTGATAATCGCACTGCAATTTTTAACAAAAATAAAATGAATCACATTACATGTAGGCATTGCTAGGTGAAATAAACCTTGAACTTTACAAGATAATTCTTCCAAGCTCCTGCTTGGTGCTCTGCAGATAAACCTGTAAATTACATGAATTTATAATGTATAAAGTTTAAATTTAACAAAAAAATCAGTTCAAACTGCACAAATCATTTTCATAATATGCATGGCATCCTTCATAGGCTTCCAGGTTATTTCTCACAAAATAATCTTGTACATACTTGTAATAACTTTATACACTTGATGTAAATTGAACTATGTACAATGTATGCTTAACATACAGACTGGAGCTTTCTTAACCTTAACACACTTTTCTACATGGTCAAGTTACAGTGTTTTGTTTATTTTTTATGTACAATGTACTATAAGACATGAAATATTACATCACTATATCCTAGTTACTGTGCAAAATTCAAGTGTCAAATTCAATGAGCACAGCTCATAATCATGTCAAATACATTTTAGCAAGCCTGCTGCTTTTGTATGGCATAGAGAGTTGATTGCTTGGGTATATGATACATCAAAATTTGTCCTTGTGTTTTGGAATGAGAAATTTTGAACTGCTGGCATGTAAACAGGACACTACAAAAAAAAAAAACATTTTACTTGTGCCCACATGGGCACTTGGGTATACACCAAAGCTCATTACTTTCAGCAGGCAAGAATCCATTTATTTCACTTGCCCACAAGTAAGTTGTAGATGTCTAACATAAACAGACATAAATATAAGTCTGTGGCCCCCTGATGTAAGGCAGGAACAACAGTGCAAACTTGAAATTCTGTTTTTTCACAAAGGCAATCAAAGAATCACAACAGTGAGTTTCAAGTGCACATTGTCCACTAGTGTGGGCACAGGTCTCCATTACTGGCAATTTCAAGCCCTATTTGTACTACAGGAAATTGCTACCCACATACTTAGGTTAGATATTAGTAATTACTGACACTTTTTGAAACATGTAGTATGAATGACTTCAGTCATTCAAAAGATTATACACCTTATACATTGTTGTATTTAAAGCTGAAATATGACACATCAGGGGCTGAATGTCCCCTCCTCCCCTACCCCCCCCCCCAAAAAAAAAAACACTTTACTTCATTTTCAGCAGAACTGAAATTTGAAATCCACAATGTACTATGCAAGTTGTAGCACCTACATGTAGAATTATAAGGGTAAAGGTACAAGCCTAGTTGAAACAGACAATTTAAAGGTGCAGAGGGCAAGAGGACAATGCCAGTTGAGTTAACATATTTTTAAAAGATTTGAACTTTGATGCCTGATCTTTTTGGTTTCACCCAAATCTAATAGTGCTGATGGCAAGTAGGACTGAATTCCTGTCTGTATTCAGACTCAAAGTAAGATGTTTATCAGCATGATATATTGTAGGTTAACTCTAGCCCTTGGAACATGTCATCTGTTGCATCAGGGCTAAAAACCTTGCAATCTAGACTTGTTCATATAGATAATACATCATGGGTGTTGCTAATGTCAAGTGCTTGCACAGTAATAATACAGAACAGCTTTGAGGAAACTAAACGTAAATTTGACCTCTAACTCATGACCTTTGAAACAGTTTAAAGGACAAGTTCACCCTCATAAACATAAGGATTGAGAAAATGTAGCAATATTAGTAGAACACATCATTGAAAGTTTGAGGGAAAACGGTCAATCCGTTCAAAAGTTATGAATTTTTGAAGTTTTTGTGCAGTAACCGCTGGATGAGAAGACTACTGCAGTGCACGATGTCACATGCGTACAACAATATAAGGAAAATAAAAAGAGAATTTCACAAAATTTCATCTTTTGAAAAAAGTACACATTCCCTTGACTCGTTACTGACATATGTCATGGGTAATATTATTCCCCCTACCTTTAGAAAGAGGCAAGTCAAATGCTCTTTTATTATGCGAAAAAAATGAAAATATGTTGAATTTTCTTTACATTTTCTTTATACTGTTGTACTCATATGACATCACAAGCTGTAGTAGTCTCCTCGTCCAGCAGTTCCAACACAAAAATTTTAAAAATTCATAACTTTTGCATCGATTGTCCAATTTTCCTCAAACTTTCACTGATGTGTTCTACTAATATTGCTGCATTTTCTCAATCCTTATGTTTATGAAGGTGAACTTGTCCTTTAAAGTCTTATCAGTGATATATATACTAAAACACTCAGTCACCACTTTTGCAACAAGCACTGCCAGATTCTGTGTAAAGCCTTGGATAGTGCAATCTTATTTGAGATACAGTTGTACATTTGACTCCCTTGAGTTATCATGCCTCTGTACAATACACTTAAAAAAAAATTACATCCAATCTTGATAAACATTACCCAAATACTTGAGATTAAGAATGTGAACAGACAACTCAGGAAAGAGAGGGGTGGGGGCAACCCAAAACACCTTCAGGGTTAAGTTAATGCAGAGAAACCTGTGAAATCATTCAGTAAAGATTTGATGAAAACCATACAATCCATTCAAAAGTATTTGAGTTGTTCCTTTTACTTGCTATTCCATTTGCAGCTCTCCATAAACAGAGGGTCTGTACAATAATATATGATGTCATTATTGTAGCACAAGATTAAGAGCATAAAGGTACCAAAAATCCCTTTCAGCCCTTTCATTTCAAAAAAGGAAATGAAGTGAAATTGGACTGAAGGGCAAGAGGAGAATTGTGATGTGAGACAATGATACCAATGCTATCATCTCTTCTTATTTGCACAGATTTGCAACAGATATCACAATCCCACAAAAAAAAAAAAAAATTCTGCAATGAACTATGTCTGATTTCATGTTGCAAGTGTCCCAAGACAGCTTTGTTTGCTTTTTTTTCCAGTCTATTTCAAAGTCCACTCAAATGTAAAGTAGCACTGCATTTTCATTAAAAACATATCAAACAAGTAAAATCCTTCACAATGATTATATATTTGTATCCTATGAAGACCATGTCTGATTCTCTTGCTTTTGGATTTACACCAATTATTAAGATTTTCATCCCCCCCCCCATTAAATCATACAAGAAAAATACATGAATAGCAACATGGTAGGCCTACTCTACAAAGCAAAGTACTTTTTTTTTCCCTCAGTGGTGGATACAATTTAAGGAACATTTTCTCTTTTTTTTTCCAAACTATGAATTGGGTATAAAAAGTAATTCAGTTTCATTGTTTAAAACTTTAAAGTTTTCCGCAATAAACATGAAGAGCTTTCTTCGTTATTTTTTACTTGGTCACAGGTGTTATGGGTATGGTATGGTTGGGTGTCCCATACATGAACACCCCTATTGTTTTTTATAATTCAGTTTCATTGTTTAAAACTTTAAAGTTTTCCGCAATAAACATGAAGAGCTTTCTTCGTTATTTTTTACTTGGTCACAGGTGTTATGGGTATGGTATGGTTGGGTGTCCAATACATCTACATCCCTATTGTTTTTCTATCAATAGAAACTTGAAATATATCGCACAATTTGCCTGAAATTTTACTCACATGTCAAGAAAATACTCTGAATTCACAAGCGCACATTAAAAATGCGATTTGCGATGTACACACGCTCCAAGATACCTGCTTCGAACGAGCAGGTTGTTATTTTGACGCACTCAGTTGAGTCGTAATTTTGAAACCGACACCCCTACCCTTTATTAGCAATACGTGTGAAATGCACATAGTGCTTTTCCAGTGTGCATTTATAATCTACAGTAGGGCCTATCATTGTTTTGCTCTTGATCTTGTTCATTATCAGGTTTTTTAGTAATATAAATTGGACATCTTCAAATCCACAGTGAAGAATGCAAAACCACTGCGCGTAGTCTCATGTGTGAATGTTCCTTTTGTGCAATGCTATAAATAGAGGGGTGTCGGTTTCAATGTAGGGCCTAGTGCATAGTGTTGCGTTGATGTGTTGGACACCTGCACCTACCATACTGCACTGGAAGAAAGTTTGCAAGATTGTACAATAAAATGTATGGTGGCTTAATTAATAATAATAAAAGGTTAGTACACCCCCTAAAATACTGTCCTATAGATCTATGATAAACTAGCTTCCTGAAAAAAAAAAGTTTTCATTATTGAGTAGTACAGCTTACAGTGGACATAGTATGGTTGGGGCACCAACTATCGGCAGGGCACCTTCCCATCGGCACCCTGCGTATCATGGCTGTTTGCGTATAGAACGAAAAGGTACGTGCGGGATTAAGTGTCATTAGCTATAAAAACAATAAAAATGAAGAAACGAAAATCAAACTCAAACAAACCAAGCTAAAAATTACACATCCGCTCAGTAACGACGCATGGCTGTGAAATTCATGTGTATTACCTATGGCCTGTGAAATTCACGTGTATTTATACCTATGCTGTGAAATTCACGTGTATACCTATGGAGGGGAGGGGGTGCCGATCGCAAGGTTCCCTTTTTAGCTGCGCGAAGAAAACGGAACGCACGCACTAAAATTGCGCTATTTTAAAACGGAGATTCATAATCAACGAGACGGTCACGACATTCAAAACTGCAGTATTTATGGCATATTTGAGATAAGAATTAGGCGGATTTGTGTTATATTTTTAGAATAAACAAGCTACAGATCCTTAGGGTGACGATACATGGTACCCCCAACCCTACTATTGATGGGTCATAACTTATGTAAATTTACCTTATATTTATGGGGAACATTTATGTGACTGGGGGAAGGCGCTGGGGCCACCAACACCCAAGTGGAAGTGAGCCGAGGGACAATGACTAGTATCTAGTGCAGGGTATTGCCTAGTGAGATAGATGCTGGTGCAGTGGTGGTGGTGATTGGCTGTAGTGTTGCATTCTCAGGTTTTTGTTGTGCAGATAGCTAGTCTGAATGGGTCTGATACACGTCTATTCCATCAGGCTGACAGTTGTTGAACAGAACAACGAATATATCCAAGTTGGGGAAATAATATCAAGTTTTCCGCCTGCCTGCTGGCAGGAACGAACGGGAGGCTACCGATGAACAAAGACAAATTCGAGCCAGTCGCGATACCGATGCACTGTGATGTGCAGTGGCGTGTACAGTATAGCAGCGCGATGCTACAGAAAGGAGAGCCGAATCCGAGGTGCACAAAGGTCAAAGTTAAACAGGAACAACATTACAAGAATCGATGTTCACCTCGATATACTAGCTCTGGAGCTCTGCTTGGAGAATACATTTTGTTGGGGAGTAAATACAGTGATTAATTTTCCATACCAGGGGAGTACTAGCCCGTTTAATCATAAAGGGAGGTAGGACAAAGCTCAGGATGATTGTACTAGTACACGACAAAAATGCATCGCCAATATACGATGGAGAGATCGCGGCAATGAAGCACACACGGTACGGTTTATACGCGACGGGTTTCGGGCGCTGCTCCGCGCTCTACAAAGCAAGCATGCAGTCGAGCTTTGGAAAGGCAAGGCGTGTATTCACCATCGCACGTACAATATCCATACAGCTCTTATGGATAGCTCCCACACACAACACATATGGTACATGAATGTATCACATTTAAATTGCTTTCTACTCACCTAAATTCTGTGAAAATTTCTGACGAAGGCAAGGATATAACGTATTATCATACCTGCAAAGAAAATGGTGATAAACGAGCCTTCCACAAGAAATATTGAGGGAAATTCTGTGAGATACGGTCGGTCTAAAGGTCAGAGTTCGTGACCCGCACTACGGCTTCAGCTCCGTGAATGCTGATTGGTGCGCACTGATGTAATAGCGTGCGCTTATCATTAGCATCTGATTGGCCTGTATATTTGGCTTGTAGTGACGTCAAATTGAGTCTGCGAAAATGTGTATTATTTTGTTGTGAATATTTCCACTGTTTCATTTCGCATTCATATTCTGCCAATTTCACTTTCGCTCAAATATAGAAGAGTAAGAAAATTGACTACATTAAACTCTGCAACGACCTTCATTTACAGAAACACCCCAAATGGGCCAGGGCGGGAGGGGAAAAAATCATTCGGCTGAAGACAATACTGCGCTATATACATAACGATAGGTGTTTACAATGGTTTCCTGTGTATCAAAATCAAATTGATGACTTGTAAAAGCAATTGAACAAAGAAGATGAATCTGTGAATGACACATTATAACCATTTACTTCGGATCAAACTTTTTTCAAGACACAAAGTTCTTCTGACATTCGGCTAAGGGTAATACAGATTTTTGTTCTAACCATGCAGGGACCGCTGATGCCTTTAGAGTGTTGTGGGTGTGTGTGTGGGGGGGGGGGGGGCGGGGGGGGGGGGGGTGCTTGAGTTGGAGATTGATGTATTTATAATGTTTCTTATCAATGTTGCTTAGTATTTACGATGAATATGTGGCTTGGATCATCAGTTATCAGACAACTGTAAATTGCTAAATGTAGACAAAATTAATGGTTAGACGCTTCTCGATATTCTCCCCACCCCACCCCCATCACTGCTTACCTTTTTTAAAACTTATTTCTTACTTTTACATCTTCTTCCTTTCATCTACTTCTCTCATTATCTGGAGGAGAAATGGGCGGATGAAGTTTACAACTCGATGACATGGAATATTAGAAATGAAATATACGTAGGAATCTATTAGATTCAAATGTAATGAAGTTCTGTACTACAGTATATTCTGTATAGACGTAATTTATAGGCCCTTGGTTATAGATATACATTCATGTATCACTGGTTTATGTGTGGCGACCGGCAACCGGCATTATTTATTTGTACAATGTTTATTTCTTAAGTGGAAATAAGAGTGATAAGTGGAAGGCGAATTCTGTGCTTCATCAGACAATAAAGAATTTAATCTTTATTCTTTTTTTGGCTTCTTTTTTTTTAAAGAACAAAAAGACTCATATTGCTCTTTATATATGAGAAAAGTACATGGGCTGTGTTATTCTTTTTAACTGCACGAGACTACTATGGATTATACAAATTAAAGATAAAATCATGCTCAACTTCACCAAATGAATACGGTGATTTCAATACCAGCTGTAATTCATAATGGTCATATTATTGCTGAATAGTTCCAATTCCAGAATCGAATAAAAAAGAAGTCCACCCCAAAAGTAAACACATTTCAGAAGTAAGAGAAAAATATTCCCCATAGAAATGTAAGTAAAACCAATAAAAAAAGAGGAAAATCTTACGAGTTTAACGGTAAAAATTTGACTGAAATCGGATGAAAAATAAAACTTCATTTTCAGACTCCTTCAGGAAGTTATGACATTTTGAAACAAAGAAAAAATGACGAAAATTCAATGTTTCTGTCATAGGAGTCTGAAAATGAAGTTTTTTCTTGGTTTTTTCTAAGTTGTGAGTGAATGACATGCTCACTTTGTCATTTGCATATTCATATTGACTGCACAAGAACTATTTCCCCCAAAAAAGAGAAACTTCAAAATGTTATATGTTCCTTATTTTTCATCCGATTCCGATCATAATCATATACCGTTGAACCCGTAATATTTCACTATTTCTTATCAGACTAACTTACATTTGGACTGGATTTCAGCTTTAAAAATTCTATAACGTTCTTAAGATTTCTTCCTTCACTGTTCTTTATTCTTGACTTGACTCTTTTTTATCAAAATCAACCCGAGGGCACAGAGGTTCCCAACAATGACAATTATAACGCAAGAACCTTCGTTGGAAAAAAAAAATAAATCAAAAATAAACATCTTTTCGGATCATAAGATCATACAGCGGCAAGATATCCTTCTGAAAACAATGGACACAGTCGTACTGTTAGTTTGCACATGACTAAGCTAACACCACAGCATTTGCGAGAAAATGAAAGAAAATTTAGTCACAAAGTTCATAGATTCAGAGGAGGCATACATGACAAGTTCGGCTCAACATGATTATCTTGTATAAGTTAATCATGAATGACGTACTACAATTCGGTGCCAGGTATAGACATGTCAAGGGTAGAAGTGTCAGGGGGAGAAAAAAAGAATCATTTCACTGGCTTAAAAAATAAATGTTCAGGGTAATGGTAGTAGTTGTCAGCGTCAAGGGTAAAAATGTGAAGTACTAAAAATGCCTTATAGATGAACCTTGTCGGAAGTGATGAGGGTAGAGCAAACGCGAAGAGGCAAAATGGCAGAGGCAAGAATGAAGTGTCGGCAATAGGCCTAGAGCAAAATATACTATATAGAGGTAATAACGTTGCCAATCATGGTGGAAACTTCTGCGTGGGATATATTGCTTGATTGAAATAATAGTCTCTTTCGCCTGCCACGTTACTTTTTCAAATAATAGTACAATATTGGAAGATAAGCTTTTTCCTACGGAAGAGTATTTTACAAATGGATTTTTTAAGTAAATAATGTGACCCGGCGGAAGCTGGGAAGGCGGCTATCGTACTACTGTCCTTTCCTTTTTAATAGTTTGCTTACTTTTCATAAAATAAAGTCAAGGTCTCCATGCATCAGCAAGCATGTTTATATTATAAGCTATTTATAGCAATCGTTAAAATGAAATAGTAATACACTCTATAATGTGATGGGTCTTTATTGAAAAGTTTATAAACATAGGTATTATCTCGCTCATCACTCTCTCCAGCCATCGTACGTATAAGGATTACTGGATGTGGGGAAGGGACTTGCTAAAGAATTGACACGTACGCAGAATAGATTAAAGTTATAGTTTCAACTTTGTCAGATTGCTTCTGATATACATGATGTCAGAGCAACGAGGTATAGGCTATAGTGCACTCTCTAAAAAAAAATCGAGTGAAAATATTCACTCTTAAAAGAGTGAATACAAAAAAGAGTGAATTTCGAGTGAAATTGGAGTGAATTTTGAGTGAAAATGTTCATTTTCACTCATTTTGGAGTGACGTCAGGGATCACTCCAAAATCTTCGAGTGCGTCGTCCAGGCATGATGAGGGACCATTATAATCCTTAGATCGGTTCTAGGACAATTACCCCCTGGACAACGTTACCTGCAAAACCTTTCTCCTTCCCCCACCTGTATAATCATAATCCTGAACTTAACCTAACCAAGATACTCACCCTAAACCTATATAACCCCTATAGCCCTAATCTTAAAATACTCTAACCCTCTTATCATAACCGGTATCTCAGGGGTGGTTGTCCTCGGGGGGAATTGAAGTTTCAGCGCCGCCATCGCTGGATGAGAAGACTGCTACAGTATAACTTGCGATGTCACATGTGTAAAACGACATAAAGAAAATGTACAGAAAATTCAACATGTTTTCACTTTTCTCGCATTATACAAAAACACTTGACTTGTCTCTTTCAGAAGGCACTTGACAAGTCGAGGAAATGAGCACTCTTTTTGTAAAAAAAAAAAATACATTTTGTGAAATTCTCTTTATTTTCTTATATTGTTCTACGCATGTGACATCATACACTGTAGTAGTTTTCTCATCCAGTAGTGACTGCGCAGATACTTCAAAAATTCATGGCTTTTTTTTTTTTAACAGATTGTCCGATTTCCCCCCAACCTTCACTGATGTGTTCTACTAATTAATAATGCTGCATTCACAGAGACTCCAACCCCAAGCACCTTCTGATCTGGAGATTCTCCCGCCTGGATTCCCTAGCAAACAGGAGACTCCAAGCTGAAGGTGGACTGATTGTTGTCTTCTAGTAACTTTGTTCCCATACGACTTTGCTCTGGACTTTGATCCTATCTGCTGCCATCTCTCGCTCATGTACCGCGCGGGGTGTATGGATTATGGACAGCTAGCTAGCTGACAGCTTAGTTTAGCAGGTGCTCTAGCAGTGTGCAACACAGAACTCTTCAAGAGTTCTGTGGTGTGTGTGATGTGGTGTGCAAGTTCAACGATCGATGGTGTGAACGAGAATACCGGTGGCGGTAGGTCCTACATGATCTTCACTTCATTTACTGGGGTGCTCAACACGGTGTAGACATTCGACGGAAAACGTGACGTCGTGAGGTAAACTTGACTTAGAAACTAGCATTTGTCTAAGGCGATTCGGGTGAGCTAGCCGCAGTGTTGTTAGGCTTAGACTTAGAGCATATTCCCGCACGCACGAAAGTCACCCGTCTGTGCCCATTCCCACACGTGCATTTTGATGTTGGTAGATTTTGTCCATCATGTGGTGGTAATGAACCTGCGTTTACAAAATAAAAACTAAGTGTAGGGTCCAGTTACCAGGTGAGATACAGATTACAGAGGACGGGGGTGACTGGGGGAGGGGGCTGCGTCCCTTGCCTTACTTTTGGCTCCCAAGCAAACAATGACTCATTGAGGATTGGAATTGTCCACGCAAGCAAGGACTGATGAGCAGATGAGGGTTCCAGTCCACTCCACTGAGTGTGAGCGATTATTCTCGTCAAAAAGGGTCTGAGGTTGGGGTGCGTGGTGCAGTGGGGCCTGGGTATCTGTGACAAGCCCAAACGCAAAGGAGCGTCCCAGGGTTTAACGTTTGGGGCCAGGTTACTATACACAGCCCTATCGCTGTATACAAGTAGCGCACGGAGATCGCACTGCGTCTGGTCGGGCTAGGGTGGGGGAAGGTTCCCCCCCCCCCCCCATCGACCGTATGGAACTTCTGGATCTGTATCTGACCCCTATTGTTAGTCAGCAAAATGTCCAAGACCACACATCCATGCTAACTTGTCGAACACTACATACAGGAGAGAGCATGACTACTTTTCCTTGTTTAGATCACACAAACTGATTCTAGTATTTCTACTAAATTTAAGGAGATGTTATTAAATGGAATAATTGTTTAAATGTCCACCCTCCGGCACCTCCAGTCAAAACTCCAGTAGGACGTAGGAGTATTCAGGAGGACCTCAAGCAAGTACCAAGTACCAAGATCTAGATTAGAAATTGTGAATTTGCCCACACTTGAAATACAATGAATTTTACTGGCAAAATTTCATCTAGATGGTCTGATCATTATGGAAGATGGTCCAACAAGTCATCATTTTCACTTTGAGCATATTTTGCTGCTTTTTTTTTTTCTTTCTGGGCGTTGAAGGTGTGAGAAAATGATTAATGGATGGATGGGTGAGGCAGTGAGACTTGAGCCGTAATGTTAGATGCAAGATTTGATAAGTCTGCATTATATGAGTGACTCACTTGACCACTTACCTCATCTGTTGTATTTTTTTTTTAAAGTATGCAAGTATCATTAATAGAAACATAGGCCTTATCACTATGTCTCTCTCTTGTCCAGACTTGGAATAAAACTTGAGCCACATTTGTTGCTCATTAGACAAGCCTGCAGATGAATAAATCTAAATGAAAACCATGAGGAATTATAAGCATTGCAATACTAATTGCAATGATTTTCACATACATGTATCATGCAAATGTTTTCTTTGATGTAATTGTGAAAATAGTGGCGTCATTGAGGCAAAACAACAAAAGCAAACACAAAGAAAAAACTGTAGTAGAGTTTCTGCTTGATACAACATCTGGAATAATGTCTCGTGTTTTCTCTGTAAGGGTAGCCTGACTGAATAAATCTGTGTGTAAAATATCTTTCAAAGCAATCTTTGCAAATCTTGTATGATGAATGTTGAATTTGTCATTTCACCGAGGGCATTTGCATGGTGTGACGCTGTTTATTTGTCCATTGATTTCAGATATGAATGGGAGAATCATCACAGGAACGCCAATTGCTGTAGACTTCTGGCAGCTGCGGAAATGTGCGTCAAGCAAGCTCTTCTTCCTTTCACATGCCCACTCAGACCATACCCAGGGCCTCACATCCACATGGAGAATGCCTATCTATTGCTCTGAGCTCACTGGCAAGATAGCGGTGGCTAGGTGTGGAGTGGTTAAAGAATTGATCAGACCCCTTACTGTAGGAGAGGCGCAGATCATTCCCCTGGATGAAGAAAGAAAGGAGACTATGACAGTGACACTTATCGATGCTAATCACTGCCCAGGAGCCACCATGTTCTTGTTTGAGGGATACTTTGGACGGTTCCTGTACACTGGGGACTTCCGCTACCAGCCAGTCATGTGCAAAAATGATCCTCTTGCACTGCAGCGGCCAATCGACAGATTGTATCTAGATAACACATACAATCATTCTAGTTTTGAGTTTCCAAGTGAAGCTGACTGCAGGCTTGCAATTATGCAGGTTATTGGAGATCATCCATATGTAGATGTGGTCATTGGCATGCACCAGTTAGGCAAAGAGGACCTCCTCGAAGACATCGCTGCATTTCTGGATGAAGAGATTCAGGTGAGTCCTGAGAGAATGGCCTTGCTGAATCTGATAGGATGCAAACCTGTGTTTACGACAGAGAAGAGGCGCGTCACAGTGGTACAGCAACACACCATTTCATGGTCTGCTGTGGAGCGTTGGAATGACATCTTCCCCACCATAGTCATTATCCCATCTGCCGTCTTTGGGACCCATCGTAAAAGCATCCTCACAGATCATCCAAATGTTTTCATCATCCCTTACTCCAGTCACTCATCCTATTCTGAGCTGGAAAAGTTTATTCGTCAGGTGAAACCAAAGAAGATCATTCCAATTGTGAACTCTTCCACGTCCAAAAAAGGGGAAAAATGTGTCAATGATGTGAGCAACTTTGACCACTATCTTGACCAATCTCCAGCTCATACATTCAGTATTCCCCAGTGTGTGCAAGACACCATGAACGGCAAAGGTTTTTGTGATGCTCCCAACCTTGATGTACCTGTTTTGAGGAAGCGAGCTTCACTTCAAGGCAGGAGGCGTGTCACTGCCAAGTGTGCCAAAGGTGTGGTGTTTGAAGATGACGAGGAAGATGTCATTGTTAGTGAGCCGGGTGGAGACAGCCACGATCCGACCGAGACATTGACTCCAACAGAGGACAGCACTAATGTCCAGACATTGCAGCAGCCAGATGGAAGCAGTAGGCTCTCATCTCCTTGTGAGGCCAGGGATAGATCCCCAGCCGAAAGGCATGGACCATTCAAAGATTCTCCGCAGATTCGCAGGAGAAAAGAAATCAATCTCAATGCAATAGCCCATCGTCTGTCATGCCGTGACAAGAACATTGGAGTTTCTCTCTGTCAGAAAAGGACAAAATTGAGAGTGAATGGTTGTATAGACACAAGCAGTAACACAGAAAAAGCCGCCGCTTCTCTCGTTAATGATGCAGATAGGCTTGGTACATCCCCTCCACACAAAGAAAGTGTTGCAAATCAAAACCTGTGTGCAAAAGAAAGGAGGGTTGCCGGCGTTAGTACTTGGCTAAGAGGAGACTATCGATCAAAGTGTTACGAGGCTTTCAAAGAATTCTACAAAAAGACTTCAGCAGCATCAGCCGACAATGATACATAGCTACTGTGCAGTCAAACTGGTGTCTTAAATCTGTTTTAACCATTTATCTGTGCTGAGGAATTTTTGTTGTTGTATGTTTGTTGTATTTTTTTTTACAGCAGTGGAAGCAGCCAGTGCACAATCTGAACTAAATGGGCATTGTTCCAGCAGAGCAAGAAATTGTTTTGCAATGTTCATGTCCGGATTTGACCCTTTTTGAGTGTTACGGATGCAAATATTAGAATAGCAGTCCAAACCACACACTGATGAGCTCCTCTTGTTTATCAATATATTTATTTTGGGTACCAGGTAATTAAAATGTGGTACGAGGTGCTATTAACTCATTTGCCCATTTGTCCTGGAGAAGTAAACTCACTGCCAGGGAAGTGCAATGAAGGAGGAAATGCCTGTAAAGGGACAAGTTCACCGTCATAGACATGTGAGTGAATGCAGCAATAAGAGTAGAGCACATCAATGAAGGTTTGAGGAAATTTGAACAGTTAATGTTTAAAAACTTATGAATTTTTGAAGTTTCAGTGCCACCATTGCTGGATGAGAAGACAGGTACAGTTTGTGATGTCACATGTGTAGAAGAATACAAAGAAAATAAAAAAATATTTCAACATATTTTCACTTTTATCATATAATAAAAGTGCACTTGACTTGACTCTTTTAGAAGGCAGGGGGAATGATATTACCCCTGACATACACATGTACATCTGACAAGTCAAGAGCATGTGTACTTTAAAAAAAAAAAAAAATGAAATTTTGTTGGATTCTCTTTATCATTTTAGTGTATAGTTCTATGCATGTGACATCACACACAGTAGTAGTCTTCTCATCCAGCAGTGGCTGCACAGAAACTTTAAAAATTCACACAACTTTTAAAGGGATCATCCCATTTTCCTGAAACTTTTACTGATGTGTTGTACTGATATTGCTGCATTCACTCAATCCACATGTATAAAGGTAAACTTGTCCTTTTACAGTATGAGATCCCCCATTGAATGGTTCTACGACCAAGTGGGAGAAACATGTTTTGTAATGTCCTGCACAGTATTGTCTACCACATCAAAAATGAAGTGCCTATGATGCAGTGTGCTCTCATTAAAAAAGAAAGAAAGAGAAAAACACAGAACAAAACAAAATAATACCTCTGGTATTTGTACGACTTGATTAAATCTCCATGAGTCTGTAATGTTTAATAACCAATGTAATTTATCTGTTTGTTTGTTTTTTTACTCAAAGGTTAATTCTGCTCATGCATGCAAATAATTGCACAGAATTTTGGAGGATACATTTCAAGTAAATTGAGTACTGATGTGTCAGATACACAGTCACATGCAGCACAAGACCAGTCCAGATTCCAGGGTATACTCAGCAGGTGTCTTGTGTGTGTTATTGCCAATTGAGCTTGTCATTAACGGGTTAAACAGCTTGTCTTTCTCATGAAACAATTTCAAGATGTAATCATGAAGAGCAACAGAAAGAACAGTCATTGAAGTGAAATGTTCTGCCAGGTTCAATTTAAAACTAGTGTAGCAAAATCAAAGAAAAATACAGTGAGAAAAGCGAGACATTTTGGAGTCACATTATCAGTCACAACCATGTAAATCAGATGATTCAACGATGTTATCTTCTCACTATTCTGCAGTATGTAGTATATGTCAAATTCGTATTTGAGATTCGTGAGTAATAGTTTAGTCTTTTTCATTTCTTCCTTTGTAAAACCACTTTAGCTAAGTTATTGCAACTGCACATTCCATTTGATGTGAAGGGCAGAAGTCATTGTTTCACTTTATTTATGATGAAACATTTAGTCAAAAATCTTGTGGAAGTCAAACGGAGAATTTTAAGGCGATGGCATCACATTTCCTAGTTGGCATACTGTATTTGTGATGTGACCAATATCATTTCTGTGAAAATACATGTATGTGTATTAAACTCCAGGCTAGATTCTTATCATCAACCACAATTGTTATCTGAGCAAGACTTGCTATCACATTGACTCTTTAAGAAATGGGGCCCAGGTCTGTATTTGACAACCTGGCATAACTTATTTGGGTTAATATGTTTGGTTCAGTCAGAAGGCTGAGATGGTTTCACCTCCCTGGTTTATTTGAGCACTTTTCTCAGTTTGCTGGTTTTGCACATGGTGCACAATACCAGGGGCTATATTCTGAGAGCTTATTAAGTGTCTGATTAGCACTTAATTACCGAATTGGTATTCTGAGAGCATGATTAAGTAGGGGGTATATTAACTACCATAGCAACAAGCGTTTTGGCGGGAAGGACCTACGCGTTTGCACGTATTAATGCGCGTGCACCTCTGAGAGGACTTAATCACAGAGTTAATTACGAATCGGTATTCTGAGGGTGTAATTAAGTATGAAAGTTAATGGAAAACTTAATGATACCAAAGAGTGT
Organism: Diadema antillarum; assembly: GCF_040938485.1. NCBI lineage: Eukaryota > Metazoa > Echinodermata > Echinoidea > Diadematoida > Diadematidae > Diadema > Diadema antillarum. The sequence continues at coordinate 4,390,661 of NW_027271069.1, read as the reverse complement.
CATTAACTACTCCGATATCACGCAATACATCGTGTTTTCTCTGCCACAACGATGCTTGCCGTCTTCGGTAACCGAGGAGCGGTTGAATGTTGTTATCATGGTATCCGTAGAATTCAGAGAAAAAAAGAAATATAGCCGATCTTTGAGGAATTTTGTCATTTTATGTGAGCAAAGAGGTTGAGATCTTCGCGTGCGTAGGTGAGGGGTTGTAATCAAATACCGGAGTGTGCGCACGGAGCTCTTGGGTTGTAATTACAGGGGGCGTGGAGGAGCGCACATTTAGGGCATATTTGCGCGTGTAATCATCATTTTGGCTTCTAACAATGCGTCTGATTGGATGGAATAACAATTAGATGGGAGGGACCCAAGATAATTACAGGGTACCTTAATTACAGGGTACCTTAATTACGTCCTCAGAATACCGATTTTGCCCATGATTAAGGGCCTATTAATTTCATGACTTAATCACGAAGTTAATTACAGACTTAATTACGACCTCAGAATACCACCCCTGATTTTATCAATGTGCGAGACACATCCAGAACCACGTCTCTATGAGTTGTTTTCATCGAAGGTTAAAAGTGTTGATAAATCAGTGAACATCAGTGGAAAACTATGGTTGCCAATGTTTTCACCTCAGTTGAGGTTAAATTTTGGACAGGTTATGGCACCTCTGTTTATTTTATACACACAATTTATGACAGCTTGATTTTCTTCTGATTTACAGGTACACTGCATATACATGGCCCAATGTAATGATTTGTTGAAAAAAATGCATTACAGTTTGCTGTATGTATCTTGACTCTATGGAGGATCATATCAATCCAAAGAAGTGTAAACATAATCTCATATGAAATGTACAAAACTTAATGATTATTGCCCTAACAATCACCATGTACTCTACCAGTATTTTAAAAACTGTGATTGCCTTATTCCTTGACTGATGTAATGAAACTTTTCACAAATCAAGATATTTTAAATTTCGTATTAAAAAATAAAAAATAAATTAGATGCATTGGTTTGCTTCCTTCATTGCAAGAATGTCAGTCTAAATATTGTATGTTGGTGAGCAGTGACATTTGATGAGTTTTATGGTTGCTTTCTTAATGCCAGTACATACAGTTATATTATGTACATGTTGTTTGTATCATATACTACACTGGCCTAAGGTACCCCCCCCCCCCCCCCCCCCAAAAAAAAAAAAAAAAAAAGGCAAAACAAAACAGTAATTTGCACGTTTAGCATTCATGTGAACCATTGACATTTGGCTCTTGCTGAAAGACTGTACAATGTTCAAATGTTCAGCATCATCATTAGAGGAGGATAATACTTGGGCTGAAGCAAAGTTTCAATGCACCAATTAAGATAAAAATGCTCACAAAGTCATACACAATAATAACACTTTTACAACAAGTTTGCACACACTTTTAATGATTATATTTCTTGATATACATTTCACATGTACAACTGTACTCTGATTATAAATAGCTGAAAAATAAACACTTTCACATAATCTGAAAGTCATCAAGTGCATTGCGATTTACAACTCTTCACAACACCAAGTTGAACAAAGCGCATCCCCCTGCATACATACAATTTATGTATCCTGCCCCCCCCCCCACCCACCGCCCCCACTAAAAAAACAACGAAAAAGTAGAGAAGAGAGATGAGTAGATGTACTCATAGTTAAGTGACTTATGACCACATTTTAATGTTGATTTCATTAGTGTAATTGAATATCATGATAGAAAAGATACATTAGAGAATGCTGCCTTGTCTTGTAAATTGCAATAAAACCCTTTACGACTGGAGGTTATGTTGAGTAACCAGTCAAACACACACACACAAAAAAAATACCTTTCAATAAATTGCATTCAATGTTACTCATGGTACACTTAAATAGTTTTGAGTATGAGATATACTGTACTTCACATGCCAATGCATACACATACATGTACATATATGACATACACTTCATGCATGCACACACACATGTAACAATTCATTGTGGTGTTCATGGTATGTTGTACTGTATACGCCGAATATTTAACGACGCTTTTATTTTTACGAATTTCGCAAGTCTGGTGCTTTTTTCAAATTTAAAGACATGCGAGAGTATTGACTCTGACCCCAATATGAAGGTGACGTGCATGCATACATTTCTCCATTCAATAGGCCTACTGTACTCCATAACTGCGAATCTGACCACTTGCAAAATCATCCGGAAGTTCCAATTCGCAAAAATTTAGACTCACAAAATATATGGCATATTCGGTATCCTATCCTGGACACGCATTACAGTACATCAAGTATTTTAGTCAAAAGTAAACGTGTTAAGGCACTTGACTATACAGTGTATTCCATTTATATAAAAGAAAACGTGTTTATCAGGTTTATTGCCAACTAAACTTATCTTTGTATTGCTTTTACCGTGGCGCTTGTGTCGTTGCTCCATGCCTACCTTTGTCACTAGCTTTTACCATATTGAAAAATGAACTGTGCGATTTAGATTTCCCATGCATGCATTTTTTTTTTCACTCCTCAAGCCATCTCTCGAGACTGGATAGTTTGCATTATGATGATTTCATACTTGCCCCCAAAAATATCTTCAGATACAAACTAGAAATATCACTTAAGGTGATTAATACCCCCGCCCCGTGACGACAGTCTTACCCAAGAAATGATCTTTCCTTGATCTTCTGCCATTTAAATGCCGTTACCATGGCAACGCAGCTTCCGACACGTCCGAAAAATATGTCTTGCACATCTTCCCACCAAGACTATTGTGTGTGCCACATTTCATAAGCTTTTGTCAAGAACTGAGGAAGTAGTTCAATCCACAAGATCTTTCCTTGATCTTCCGCCATTAATATGCCATTACCATGGCAACGCAGCTTCCGACACGTCCAAAAAATAAGTCTTGCACATCTTCCCACCAAGACCAATGTGTGTGCCACATTTCATGAGCTTCAGTCGAATACAGAAGAAGTAGTTCAATCCGCAAGATCTTTCCTTGATCTTCTGCCATTTATATGCCGTTACCATGGCAACGCAGCTTCCGACACGTCCGAAAAATATGTCTTCCACATCTTCCCACCAAGATCAAGGTGTGTGCCACATTTCATAAGCTTTGGTCAAAAAACTGAGGAAGTAGTTAAATCCGCAAGATCTTTCCTTGATCTTCAGCCATTAATATGCCGTTACCATGGCAACGTACTTTCGGGTACTGTCAAAAAATGCGTCTTGCACATCTACAACCAAAGGCACACACCTGTACCAAGTTTCATGGAAATTGGGCAAAAACTGAGGAAGTAGTTTGCAACACAAAATTTTCCATCATTTTGGCTCATAATATGTGAGCTGTTACCATGGCAACATACTTTTTGTCACTGTCAAGAAATGTGTCATGCTGACCTATATCCTAAGACAAACATTCAATATGAATTCCATGAGAATTGGAAGAACGCTGATGAAGCAGTTTTGCCATGAAGCATTTTGCCCTATATTTTACCAATAACATGCCGTTACCATGGCAACGCACTTTTTGCCACTGCGGAAATATGTGTCTTGCACATTAACATATTCAGATGAACATCTGTACCTAATTTCATAAAAATTGATCAAAAACTGTGGGAGGAGTTCGCGACGCAAGATTTGTACCCATTTTTGCCCATAATATGCCGTTACCATGGCAACGTACTTTTGGGTACTGTCAAAAAATACGTCTTGCACATCTACAACCCAAGGCACACATCTGTGCCAAGTTTTATGGGAATCGGTTGAAAACTGAGGAAGTAGTTCGCGACGCAAGATTTGCAACCGACCGACCGCCCGACCGACCGCCCGACCGACCGCCCGACCGTCCGCTGATTCCTATATACCCCCTTCAAACTTCGTTTGGCGGGGGTATAAATACTACAATTGTGTTAAGAAGCTACTTGGTTACATACATTGCAATGCACTGCATGTTCATAAAAAAACAAATTACAGTACATTTTGTACATATGTAGTTGTTTTAACTGAGTTGTTTTTACCTGCAATGTTGTGTCTTTTCATTTTGGAAGATACAGTATCATTTGATATTGGGATGACCAAAGTTGGTCAAGTATGTAAACTTGTAAGTCAATCCCTGCAAGCAAACCTTTGAAAGACATCCATCATTTAGGGCATTTCTTCAAAGCTTTGCTATCTACACAATGTGATGATAACTTTGAAAAGCGAGCAAGTGGATGGCATAAAAAAAGTATAAGAGAGGAACTGACTACTGTAAAAGAGGAAATTTTTGCGGTGAGGAAATTTGTGTGCACTTCGTGCAACAAAAAACTAGAGCAAATATAAAAGCATGCGAAAATTTGCCAGCTATATGTACTACTGTGTAATGTCTTGATTCACAGAATTAAAAACATGCAAAATTCATCTTACTTGTTAAGGCGCGAATAATTACTTGCACGAAAATATCCACTTTCACAGTACTCCATACATGGATTGTGCCACCATCTTTCAAACAATACATTGTATGAATGTTTGTTGTGCCGCGTCTGTCTACAAATTTCTTGACAGCAGGAAAATCTTGATTCATTAGGTCACTATGACCATCAACTTTACCTTGTTATAACCGGTACCATATTGTAAACATACTAAAACAGAGAACAGCTAAATACAGTAATGCAAAATTGGGACCATTGAATTCACCTCATTAAAAGCGGTACTTCATTGAAAGCGAGCTAGCTATAATTGGCTTTCCCTGTAGTCTTAATACTATCTGCAGCACATATACCACTGGGGGAAAACCCCAAACATTTTAATTTCTATCTCCCACCGAAGGTCCTATGATACAAACCTATCATCAAATATTATGAGAGAATAGGTTTCTATCAACCCAAGTTTGCTTATTCTTGTAATCTTTACAGAGTAACATCACTTTAAGATCCAGAGGAAGACAATGTCATGATATTACAGTGCTTTCACTTACGAAATATGACAAGAGTATGACATCTATGTAGCAAATTCACTAACACTACAATGCACTTCCGTTTCAACGAACACATTTATAATGAAAAGCTTGTTACAACGAAGTACAAATTCATGTCCCAAAATTATCATCTATTTGTTTTAAAGGCCTATATACTTTTATATACCACACTGCTCAGCTATAACAAAATTGTGATATAACAAAAGAAAACTGCTGGTCCTAAGGACTTCATTACAACAGAAGTAAATTGCCTGTATGGCATTGAATTAAGAGAGTTTACCCAACAGTGCACTTAATCAAAATAAATTGCTTTACGAGCGGTTTGAAAACAACCACTTAATGTGGCTGGAGTGTGGGGGGACTATGCATTGTGCAGGTTTCACTCAGATATATTCAAGATTCCCCATAATGAATAGTGTGCAGCAGGAAACACAGCACACATGCAGCTGAAAAATCTCCACTGGAGTTTGATGTTTCTGATGGGTGTGGGCTTTGCAGATGGGCAATTCTATTCTGGGAGGCCCAGTTTTCAAATTTACCCTGATGAATGATTCAGTTGGGCCAACCTTCCCATTCAATAGTCTCCCCATGCTCCAGTCCTTTTAACATGCCATTCACACCATGTCCAAGTCAACTGTAATTAACACATTTAAGTCAAACAGAATGGTAGAAATTTCATTGGAACTGGAGGTGAGTTTAGAATGCTATTGAATTTCAAGTTTACACATTTTAACCAAAATAAAGTATTGGTTGGAAGCACACTTCCATATAATACGAAGTGATGACACCATCACCTTACAATCCTCCCAATGAGTTGTACATACATGTATATGGTAAAAACAAAATGTCCTGAAAATCAAGGTTTTGATCACAACGTGACCAAATCGTCGGCCAAGAATGAGAATTAAGGTGCCTCGAACACTATGGCTTTAGTGGCAAGTTAATGCCCTTATTATTCTCAGCCAACGAAATACACCCCTTAACAGAAAAATTCAGCATTGCTAAGTTGTAAAAGCAATGGCTGGATGCAGTGGGCACAAGATCTCAATTACTTCACTGCAAGAAAGGAATTAAGTGAAAAGTTATGTACAGGTTATGAGGCTATGTCATCACTTCATCTCTTTTATAAATAATTTGTTTGTAGCCATTATTACCTTTTTTGTTGTTAATTTGAAATCTGAGAACTTATTGATTGTATGCCTGACTGGATGAAATTTCTACCACATTATTTGATTTCACTCCATATAATAAAGCCAGCTGGAACAAGGAGCAGGAGTAAAAAGTTTTATCAGTAAACTTTCCTAACTACATTTCAGACTGATTTATTCTTAACAGCTTTTTCAGTTCATATTGTGCCTACATAATGGGTATGATTGAAGAATATCAATCAAAGCATGGCAGTTCAGCAAACCTAGCACAAGCAGCCCCCTCCCCCCCCCCCCAAAAAAAAGCACCAATTCAATGATAAACTTCTTGAGTTTCCTGCTTAATTGGAAGCTAACTTTGAACCAGCTTTCATCTGTCAATACCACCCATGAATTTATAAACACACCAACATCTCTTCCAGAAAAAAAAAACCGGAAGAGTTTAAGTTTAGGCACATGGTGAACATTTCACAAATCAACACGACGTTATCACAAATCGGTTTATTGCAGAAGACAACATCTTATACCAGAAATCTTATTTTACACTATTGTTGGAGAGATGCCAGTAAGTTTTTGGTTTATATAAACTTTAACTCTTACATGCCCAGGACCTCATAATGCCATTTGCGTAACATACTACATGTAGCCCTCAGTAACGTCAGACTTATGGAGCAAAAGGGAACCTCATGATAAAGAGAACATAAAAACCATGATGACAATAACCGCCGCCTTGCTATAAAGTATCAGGTTCTTACTATATATAGGGGTACAAAAAGAATGAAATATAAAAAGCTGGGACGTGGAGAATCACTACATTATAAGAGAATTTTGTTGTATCCAACCTCTTTATCAGAAGGTTCCACTGTATCAATACAGGTATGATAGACTGGTACACTGAGTGGGTCATACTGTATACCCGTTATTGCGGGAATATTGTACACTGTATTATCAATTCTAAATGCCCAAAACAGTACATGGATGTAATGACTTATAGAGTAAAAATGTAAGATTGGTAGACATGAGAAAATATGTGCGTGGTATATGGCAGACACAAGATTATGCACCATACATACATGTAGATGGCTCTGAATAGACATTTGTGCATTCACAGAATATATAGTATCATTTTCTCTCATTCATACCAGTATTTAAAATCATTACACTCATACAGTAATGATGCAAAGCATTGTGGTCAATGAATTCCAGGTACAATCTACCTCAGTCATTCAAGATGGTGGATAATTCTAGTGAAATAAACCTGTAATCTCTTCTTGTCATTGGCCATTTCACTTTCCTTGCATCAGAGTGTTTAGCAGCATTCATACATGTACATGACTACCAGTATAGTTCATGTTCTAAAAATAAGTTGTTTCTGTTTCCATAATTGTATTTTTCCCAAATCAATGCAAAAATGCTGAAGTTCAGTTCACTAATTGGAAAAATTTAGTAGTCATGATTATTTTTGCCCTACAGAAGCTGTCAAGGAAAATGAGTAAATGATGTCAATTGTTAAACTTTGGGCAAGAAACCATATCGCTTATGTTCCATAAAACAAAAAAAAATTCACAATTTGCATATTCATATTGACTATCCAGGATGTGTTTTGTGAAAGTAATTGAAAATTTACAATTCATAATTTCCCTCATTTCCATCCAATTCTGATCGAATTGTAACTGTTGAGCTTGTAAAATCATACGCCTTCTCTTTAGACAAACTTCCAACTGGTCCAGAACTATCCATCATGGACTGTATCATATGATATTTTATTCTTAGGATTTCATCAATATATATAAAAAAAATAAAATAAAGGAAAGAAGAAATTATGTTTCCCGGTTGGCAAGTGCACCACACACTCCTAACTCACACTATGATAGACGGACAAGATTGTGCATTCCTCTTAATGAATACAGAATGAGTAATCAAGCTTTTAGACCACTAGTCAGAGAGACTAACATCTGACTATCTCTTACCCACTGTTAAGAAAACAATAACCTCTTTTGCAAACTCATATCACTTCCACACATCAAATGCAGAACATTCACCAGTCAGTTACTCTCTCGATCACAGTAATAACAAAAATATATCCACATATCATCATTTAAGAGTTTCTCCACCACTTTCATACAAAATATACATAACCCTGTGTACAAAATGAAAGGGAAAGATATCATCAGCTTGAAAGTAATAATCTGATACAATTTACATATTTGCCAGGAGATGATGAAGATATGTTTCGGCACTTGTTAGCTTGACTGCAGCTGGTGTCATAAGCCCACCATGTGGTCAATTTGGTCCAGATATGAGGTATCCAAGGGCAGCGTATGCTTGGGCAGGCTTAGGCACTGTGAATGGAATCACACGAAATGAAAGAGATTACAAATAAATATCAACCTCAAGATTAGTTAGACTGATTACACTGTCATAGTTAACCCGTCGAGCACGAGTCCCGAGTATACTTGGGCAGGTGTCTACGGGAAATGCATACTGTAGCAAAATCAATCCGTCCTCAACGGGTTCATTTTCTCATCAAATTCACCCCCTCCCAAATAACACTTATATTGACGAAATCCTAAGAATAGAATATCATATGATACAGTCCGTGAAGGATAGTTCTGGACTAGTTAAAAGTTAGTCTAAAAAGAAGGCGTATGATTTTACAAGCTCAACAGTTACAATTCGATCAGAATTGGATGGAAATGAGGGAAATTATGAATTGTAAATTTTCAATTACTTTCACAAAACACTTCCTGGATAGTCAATATGAATATGGAAATTGTGAATTGATGATGTCATTCTCTCATAACTTGCCATATGTAGACACTTTGTGCCAATGTAGTTTGTACATACAATTTTGAAATTTCCACATTTTGTTTTTTTTTTTGTTTTTTGTTTTTTGTTTCAATGCAATTATGAATGAACCAGTCTCAAATTGTATCATTTCTGACTGGTCATCATTTTGTAGTAAATCAGCCAGAATTGACTGTATGTTTGACACTTTCATAGCAAAAGAAATTAATTTTGCCAGTTCTTTTGTACACAATCAACGGAAAGTTGTAATGCTATGAATTCATCAGCTCACTCATTTTGCATATTCATATCAACTGTTCCACAACTGTTTTGCAAAACTTAGCAAAACTTTCAAATTTCATAACTTCCTTACTTTTTATCCAATTCTCATCAAATTTTCATTATTGTGCTTGTAAAATTTTACTTTTTCTTTTCAGACATACTTTTAACTGAACAAATTCTCTTTGAAAAGCCTTAACAGGAGATATGATAGAAGTATTGTCTTATAGGGCTCGGTCACACTACGCAAAACTACGCATAGTTTCACAACCCAGTATTTTGCTTCCATTACACTTTGCAGTTTGGCCAGTGAGACTGAAAACTTCTAAAGAAGTTACCAGCGAAAATTCCTGTGAAACTTCCTGCATTCACTTGGAAGTTTCTCACTTTTCTCCTAGTTTTGCATAGTGTGATTGCATGTGGCTAAAACTTCAAGAAGTTTGTGATGCCATAGTAGATCCATTCATGTTGCTTACACACATTGTGTATTCTTTTGTATGCTCAGGGAGGTGGAAAGTTCCACCTCCCTGGTATGCTGTTACACTTTTGCATCTCTTTTTTTCCCTGTGAGAAACTAAAAGTATGGGTAGCTTCCTATCACTGAAACTATGCATAGTTTTGTCTGTAGTGTTGCCGCATGCTAGAATTTCTATAAGTCATTGGGAAGTGAACTATGCGTAGTTTCGTCAAGTGTGATGGCAGCTATACACAGCATATCAGGCTTGTTACTCAGTCTGCACATCTTTGAGTGTAGGTAGGTGTAGGTGTACTGTGGGTGAAGCAATGTGCAAGATTACATAAAGAGTGTAATGTGGTATTCTGCAAGTGTACGTATTGAAAAGGAACGTATTTAATATTTCTAATGCGCAGACACCAACCCTAAATAACCTTGGCTGGAGTTCTGTCAATTCACACACATACACACACACACACACACACACACACACACACACACACACAATATAGGAAAAACAAATCACATACCCCTGTTTTATTTTGTTCTTTGGCTTTCCCGCAGTTATTTTGCACTAAACATCGCTGATCGTTGTAGTGCCACCACGTCTTGGCTCGGTACTCGTTGGCGACAGGAAGCACATGACCCTCGGTATTGAAGATGTACCTGGCAGCTGCTTTGTTGATGTGGTTATCTTTGTCGAATAACTGAGAGATAAAAGCAGACACAGATATAAAAAGAACCCATGAGTAATATCTGCATGCACAAACAAAAGTGACATGTCTGTCTTTCTCCTTCACATGTAAAAGGCATACTTCTGTCCACTGTCAAAGTGGACATTTTCATACGATTAATTCTCCACGCTTAGCCTGGTAAGATGAATTTTGCATGTTTTTAATATCTGGGATGTTATCAAAACAATTGAGTAAGCACTTGGCTCACTGCTTCCGAGCAACTAAGGGCCATGGCAGCAAGCACTACAGTAAAAGTAAAATAGTCCAGATTACGAAAGCAATTTCACTCACACTACAGGACTAGCAAAAGAAAACTACAAATAATGTAGCATTTATACCCCTACAGCATAGCTACCTTAAAATCAAAGATATGAAATAGTATTACATACAACAAGCTAAAAATTCAAATGCTTTTAATTTTGTGCCAGTTTCATGTTGCCAGAAATGCGCAAACGTTTCCACTTTTATTACAGTACTGCATTGCATTGTTCTGAAGTGGGGTTGGCACCCCATACCTACCTGGCCACAATCAGTTTGCAGGGGAGATATGGAGTGTCTCTGAATTCAACAAGAGACCCGCGGGTCTAGCGCTCACCTGAGTATCGCAAGTTCACCTTTCACGCAGTCACTAATCTAAATTATTCACAGCTCTACCAAAATTTGACGAGGCATTCTCAAGTGGAAGATGAAAATGTACAATAAGGGCCCAATTTTTTCAAGATTCCTTAATTTGGGGGAATTGGGGCCCCCTGGGGCCCTCTGGGTGGGGCATGGTGCCCAGTTTGATAAATTGAGATCCTGACCACCTAGGGATGCTACCTGCCAAGTTTGACAAAAATCCATCATGAGGTTTTCAGGAAGAAGATGAAAATGTACAATTCAGGCCCCCATTTAGACCCTTCCAACCACCCCCCCCCCCCCACCCCCCACCCCCAAGAGGGGCACCCCTGGATCTCCTATGAACAAACTTGAAACTACAGTCATTAATGTACTCACTCATAGTATTATCTCAGCTCTATAACTTCTGATTCTAGAGAAGATTTTTAAAGATTCCTTCATTTGGGGGGTTTGGGCCCCCTGGGGGCCCCCTGGGCGGGGCATGGTGCCCATTTTAACAAATTGAGATCCTAACCCCCTAGGGATGCTACCTGCCAAGTTTGGTGAAAATGGGTCATGGGGTTCTCAAGAAGAAGATAAAAATGTACAATTTAGGCCCCATTAGGACCCCTCCTCACCCCCCCCCCCCCCCCCCCCCCCCCCGGGTCCCAAGGGGGGCACCCCTGATTCTGCCATGAACAAACTTGAAACTACAGTCATCAATGTGCTAACTCATAGTATTAACCTAGCTCTATCACTTCTGGTTCTAGAGAAGAAGATTTTTGCGGATTCCTTAATTTTGGGGGGTTTGGGCCCCCTGGGGGCCCCCTGGGTGGGTCATGGTGCCCATTTTAACAAATGGAGTTCCTAACCCCCTAGGGATGCTACCTGCCAAGTTTGGTGAAAATGGGTCATGGAGTTCTCAAGAAGAAGATGAAAATGTACAATTTAGGCCCCATTAGAACCCTTCCCCACCCCCCTCCCCTGGGTCCCAAGGGGGGCACCCCTGATTCTGCCATGAACAAACTTGAAACTACAGTCATCAATGTACTAACTCATAGTATTAACTTAGCTCTATCACTTCTGGTTCTAGAGAAGAAGATTTTTACAGATTCCTTAATTTTGGGGGGTTTGGGCCCCCCTGGGGGCCCCCTGGGTGGGGCATGGTGCCCATTTTAACAAATTGAGTTCCTAACCCCCTAGGGATGCTACCTGCCAAGTTTGATGAAAATCGGTCATGGGGTTTTCAAGAAGAAGATGAAAATGTAAAAAGTTTATGCACGACGCACGACGCACGACGGACGACGGACGACGGACGACGGACGACGCACGACGCACGACGCACGACGGACGCCGGACGAAGGGCGATCGCAATAGCTCACTTGAGCCTTTGGCTCAGGTGAGCTAAAAAGCCACTTTCCAAATCTATTCATTGTTATCCTCAGGAAATATTGCACTCCGACCCTGACATTTATTGAAAAGTTCATTGACCACTAACCGCTAGCCTTCATGAAATCAAACCTACATGTAGCTAACACATATTGAGAGAGACAGCCAAGATATGATTATGGTTGATTACATCTAGAATAAACAAACAAACAAAAATCAACAAGAAAACATTCCTGTGGACTGATTTTGACTCTCCCCAATGAGAAGATCAAAATACTGTATTCAACAGTCTGTCTTTTCACTCTAAACAGCAACCACAGTACGCATGTGAAGTGTTGGTTGGTAGAAGGCTTACGGTGCACCACGTATTCCTTCTTGGGTAGTTGTATGTATGTGTCCCTGAAAAGAGCCTACCCACTCCTGATGTTTCGGCAAGAAAATGGCAGGAACATGTTTGCCGAAACGCTGGGAGAGGGTAGGCCCTTTTCAGGGCCACATATATAATATACCCAAGAAAGAATGTGCGGTGTACCATTAAGCCTTCTACGACCCAACGTTCTACAGCCACGAAGCCTTCAAAGATTTCAACGTATGTGAAGTGCTTACCAGGTAAAGGTATTTGCAGGTTTCACTCAGGAAGAAACTCTCCATTCTGTCTTCCTTGGTTTTGGTCAGGACATTATGCAGAGTGGCATATCCACACCTCCGAAGGACGGAGATCACAAATAGGGAAATATATAAATTGTCATAACAAAGAATACCCATGCCCTCTGTAAAGGAGTTCACTGTTAGCAAGTAATATGTCTCATTTGATGCCTACACTACAGACTTTCAAATAACATAGAAAGATCTTGATGCCTACACTACAGACTTTCAAATAACATGGAAAGATCCTGTGATGAAGCTTTTTTTTTCGCTGAAGCATGTATCTCTGTAATCAATGTAAATGAAATGCATGGAAAGCATTGCTGATGAACCGCTTTCATCAGTACACTCTAACACGCGTGGAACATACGACTTAACATCCCAGACCCTCAGAACTCATTTGCTTAGGGATTCTTTTCATTTTGAACTCAGTGGCAAATACACAAACATTCTTAATTGACCTTTGAATATGCACATGTGCAATCACAACCGTGAACTTCCTTATAACCCCATCCCACAGAGATTTTTTTCTCATCGGTCACTCATCGGAAGCAAAGTTTGCTGCTTCCTGCCACCCATCGAAGTGTATCGAATAGCAGTCCAATGGATCTGACTTGTGTTGGTCAACTATCAGGTCAGTGGTAGACATGTTGGGCGGTGATCCGATGAGGCAAGATCGTCCGATGAGGATCACGCGCGACATGTCTGAAACTCCCCTGATAGTCGACCAACCAAGATGGATTCATCAGACTGCGATCCAATATGGCCATTTTTACAATCAGTGGTGTAAAATGCAGTATTGACACTAATTGGTGTATAACTTTCTTATACACTGACAGATATGCATTATTTTTTCTCATAAACTTACCACCCACAGTGTCTACCTTGGGTACCTTAATGAACTTTCCTCTCTTTTTCTTTCAGATGTGGCAGGCACTTACATGCTTGAAATCCAACACTTTTGGTGTACTCACTCTGACATAGTATTTTTGTCAGAGCTAGCATATTAAATTGTTTATTCCTTTTCATTATTTTTGTTGCTGTTGTGATAGACAGGTATCCAACATTAAGAACTATTATGTTTACCAGGTTCTGCTTTGTCTTCTTTAAATACTGAAATTGTCCAAACTTTATGTTTCGGAGGTGACATTTTCCGTTAACAATTAACCCCTCTTTTGAGTTAGCTCTTGTTCACAATTCTGAAATTCAACTTTGCTAATTTCCATCAAAACAGAATAGTAATCAATCTGACTTAACTTTGATCCAAAGATTATTTAATTCAAATAACTTATCATTTTTTGGTGAGCGTTTATAAATTTATGTAACTTTTCCGTTAACATTTCTGTCACCTCCGAGACAACAGATTTATGTATTTAATTTTTTTATTCTTGACATCAGTTATACATTACATTTGCAAAAATGTAACATATCCCCTCACATTATCTCTGAAGGAAGGTAGTGGAAATATAGCCTGTTGTTTTCATTTCGGAGCAATTTACAATTTTCCGTTAACACTTGTCACCTCCGAAACAATTGTCACCTCCGAAACAACAGGCATATTATATTTGATAATTTCTCGAAGACAAAGCAATTTTGTTTGATTCTGTCCAATTGACAGGAATCTCTTTTGGATGACAATAGTATTATGGCAACAGGAAGTGAGAATTTTCTAGGGATTAATAAAAGATTCAATAAAAACTAAAAATTACTGTTTCGGAGGTGACAAAACACTGTTAACAAGATTTTTTGTTCATTTCTGTTGAAGAGAAACCATATCATGTACTCCAATGGTTTCATTTATTTTAGTAACATAAGTCTGAAAGTGGAGAAATCAACTACCACACTCTCACTCTTTTTTTTTATTACTAGACTGTACGTTTTAGGGCAAATTTACATTTTTTCACTTTTTTTAACAATGAGAATGCACAAAATACACCCATCTGTTGTATATATAATATTGTAATCAAGATCATTTCTCCTGCTTTAGTTAAGTTAACATATAGATGCTTTCATCTTAGAAGCTTGATTTCCAACAAGCAATTTAATTGTGAAGATTTACCAATCACAGCTTTCCTTGTAGGTTGCTTTTTCTTGTGTTTCGGAGGTGACATTGTTTGTTAACACCATATTGTTATGTGATAGTGAAAGGCAAGAATTCAGTTCCTTTTCACTATCTATTAACATTTTCTAATACATTTAATATCTACAAAATCATCACAACAGAAGTGACTTTTGTATACATAGCTCACCAGAATTCCCTTGATACCAAAGTAATACATGTGGCAGTTCATGCATGCCCTAGTCCACAATCTTAAAAAAAAAGAATGTAAAAAAAAAAATCATCAAATCATCAAACTCCACAAAAAGGCCACATGCCTATAGCTGGTGCACAACTTGTTCTTGAATTGTTGTTTTTCCATGTACAATGTGGTAATCATAAACAAAATTATGTGATTTTTTTTTTAATATGACAATAATTATTGCATTTTCCAAGTTGAACCAACTGTTTATGACATTGTATTTTTTAAGATTATTGAAGTTATGTGACAACTAAAGTGAACAGAGGAACAAGTCCCAAGGACTGGAAAGGGAAAGATAAAAAAAAAAAAAAAAAAAAAATTGTAGTTCTATTTCAGTACTTTTGATGAGGTGTTTACCTTGTTTTGTTATTATGTTTTATCTTAGAATTTGGCTTTAAGTACTGGAATTTCAAGGAAAAGAAAATGATTTCTTAAAGGACAAGTCCATACATGTGGATTGAGTGAATGCAAATGTTCAACAGTAAAACATATCATTGAAAGTTTGGGGGAAATTGGACAATCCATTCAAAAGTTATGGGTTTTTTAAGTATCTGCGCAATCACTGCTGGATGAGACGACTACGACAGTGTATGATGTCACATGCATACAACGATATAAGGAAAATATAAGTGAATTTCACAAAACTTTACTTTTTGAAAAAAGTGCACATTTCTTCAACTTGCTTCTGATGTATTTTAGGGCAATATTATTCACCCTGCCTTCCAAAAGAGAGAAGTCATGTGTTCTTTTGTTATGCAAGAAAAATGAAAATACAGAATGTTGAATTTTCTTGATACTTTCTCTATATCCTTGTACACATGTGACATCATGTAGAAGTTATAGAAGTCTTCTCATTCAGCTTTGACTGAGCAGAAACTTCAAAAATCCATAACTCTGGAACGGATTGCCTTACTTTCCTCAAACTCTCACTGATGTGTTTTACTAATATCGCTATATTTACTCAACCCTTATGTCTATTGAGGTGAACTTGTCCTTTTCCAGTTTCGGTCCCTTATAGGTTTATTTGAGACCAGTTTGTGTCCGGGACCTTCTGTGAAGTTGATGGGGAAAATTACTGAACAAAAACAAATTTTCCCCTCAAGTTCACAGAAAAGCATTATGCTGCTCTCTTCAGCTGGGAAACACAAACTGTTGTCTTAACCAAACTGTAAAAACCTGTTAAAGATTAGTATGAATTACAATCTCAAACAAAATATGAGCTGGTATCCATTATCATGAAAGAGAATAACCAAACAAAATAACAAGTAAGAACTGAAAGAAAGAGCTTATATTTGAAAATTAAAGCTATGAGGAAAGACATGAATGTTCACTAAATATTTAACACCTGAGAAGTTGGGTTGTCTCTGTGTTGTGTCACCTCAAAAACAATAAAATGTTTTTTCTTATCATATACTTTTTACTCTCAAAAGTGACTGTTAAAGGGATCGTACAGTTTTGGTTGAGATCTAATTTCGGGTTTCTAACATTTTTGGTGAAATAATGAGAAACCTCTTTTGGAATATGAAAGAGCATGTAATTCTATGAGGAATTCAACGTTTATTTGATGAAAATTGGTTTTGAAATGGCTGAGATATCTAAAAAGAGCAATTCTAGTAAAGTGTGGGACCCACACTTTATCACGATCGCTTTGTTTTACTTTGTTTTTAGATGTTTCAGTGATTCCAAACCCGATTTTCATCAAATAAACTTTGAATTCCTCATAAAATGGTATCCTTCGTGTTACATCACAAGTGTTTTCTTGGTATCTCGCAAAAAGTTAAAAGCCCAATTCTCATCTCCACCAATACTGTACCATCCCTTTAAATATGCATGATTTGCAGGTAATTTTCAATCAATTCAAAATATGTAAAATGTATTTTAGTAATGTCAACAGTTTAAATGAATCTGGTGTATAGAAAATTTATCCCAGATGAACCAAACACCTTTCACCAGTATCATAACATTGGTATGGTGGCTATCAAGGATGATGAAGAATCCATGAACATCCTTGAATTAATCTATTTATAAAACTACCTGCAAACAAAAACGTACACAAGTCAAATAAGAATTTTTGCTTTTGGTATTCATACTGTATGTCCCCGCCAAAAAATTACAGTGGTACCCTCCGCAACGATAACTTTAAAGATAGTGAATCAATCTAAAATACAATGTAAGGGATTGAAACTATAACTCATTGCCCATGCCTTACAGAAAACCCCATTCACTTTGCTTCAGAGGTCAAAGAGAATTGAGGATTTTTGTAGAGCATGTGAGGATTCCCTTCCCTCCAAGTTCTGTATATTGTGTTTACACATTAATATGCAGTTCCAAGAGCATCCAAGTGCTGAACTTGGAAGAATCAGACTCCTGACATCCTTTACAACAATCCACATTTCTTTGAGATCACTTCACCAAATTGACTGGGGCTTTCTGCAAAATAGAGCTAAGATGTTATAATTTAAGACCCCAAAGTAGAATTTAGTTGATTTAATCATATTGGGTGCTATCAATGCAAAAGTCTAATTGTAAATTTTTTTATTTATTTATTTATTTTTTTTTTTGGGGGGGGGGACATAGTATATGAATACATGAACACAATGTTAACATTGAATGTCACCTCCGAAACAAAGTTATTCTTCCCTGGTGTTGTGGAATAAAATATTCTGAGAGTAAAGAAACATTACTGAAATGATCTTACACCCTCATTTCAATTTAAGGTAGAACATGGAATGCCATGTTTCTTCAGGTTACAATATCTAGCTTATGTCCATCATATTCTTACTGTAAATTAATATTTTAACACAATGTTAACATTGAATGTCACCTCCGAAACGGAAGTGATTCTTCCCTGGTGTTGTGGAATAAAATGTTCAGAGAGCAATGAAACATTACTAAAATGATCTCACACCCTCATCTCAAGTTAAGGTAGAAAATGGAATTCCATGTTTCTTCAGATTACAATATTTAGCTTGCATCCTTCGTCCAAATGGAAGGCACACTACCGGTACCCATGCTAATTAATGAAGTGTAAAAAAAACGCTTGTTCTGTGTGGTTTATCTGCTTGAAACAGGAGTTAATTTCTTGTTCTCGAGTTATAATTATTAAAAACATTGATAAAAAGAAGAAGTTTTTGTGTTATTGTCACTTATTCTAAAAAAAAAGTGAGTGTCAATATTAATGTCACCTCCGAAACATTCTAATATGTTAACTGTCACCTCCGAAACATCCATGTGTGAAAAATCCAAGTTTTAAAGAAATGATTGGAATTTCATTTAACCTACATAGGAAGGTAGCCCTTCTTAAAGACTTGTTATAGTAAGAGTTTGACCTGGCCTGCCCTCCAATAAATAGTTAAAATCTTAAAAATTGCATGTCAATTGGTATTTTTAGCAAAAATTTATAAATCTCATGTATTTTTTTTTTAATTCACTTTATATTCAACCCACAAATAGTTTTGATTCACAAACTATATATTGTTGTTAACCATATAAACTTTGCATGGTGAAGTTTGACTCCAGAGTTTTGTCAATATGGTGCAATTTATGAAAGCAAAATTTTGCTTAAATTTACTTCAGGTGCCAGGGTTTTCCTTAAATTACACCAATAACCCTTCAGCTTTAAGGTCTGAAATGTTATTTTTTCAAAAATTTGAATACTTTCAAACAGGAATCAAACAGAATAATGAAAAAATATTTTGTTTGAAATTTTGACCCTCCGAGTACAAAAGTTACACCACTGATCGTAAAAAAGGCCATATACTTCGGTGGGTGGCCGGAAGCAACAAACTTTGCTTCCGATGAGTGACCGATAAGGACAAGCCTTTGTGAAATCGGGGTATTATGGTCTGGCTGGAGGATAATCCTCTCAGTGGTGACCAGCTAGATGGTAGTGATCTCCCAGCAGAATCTCAATCTCTGCACCAAAATTCATCTTAAGAACTCTCACTGGACCTTCTAATAAACCATTTCTGTAATGTATCACAATTTATGGATGTTTCTTTTCCAACAGCCTAGAAACAAAGCATCTCATTCACCTGCTCCCTCCCACTAAGTTCCATAGGCAGGGATTCACTGAGTTGTTGCCAGGTAGGGCAAGCCTCTGGCAAGCTTTGCGGTTGTCAAGGGCAACTTTTGTGAACAAAGCATGCATGAATTCTGAATACATTTCAGAGCCGGTCTATTGAAACACAAGAGGAGGTGATTTTTCTTGAATTCAACCACGCCGTCACTTGAGTGCTTCCCATGTCTTCTCAAGTCCCTTGGGGGTGATATTACTCCGTGAACTGTCTGCCAAAAGAGGGTCACATCCTTTGTAGAATCAGCTCAGTATGAAACCGCCATCTTGCAGCTCCTCCAACGACTCTCCGGGTCATGCACGTGATAGTACAGCTACTACTGGATACTCAAACACTTTTGCATGACACCATGATCAACCGGAAGACTTTCACTGCCACAAAGTTGCTACATTTTGCGTTGATTTTTGCTTATTAGGTGCCTTAGCATCACTAATTCTACTAGAAATAACATTGTGAATAGATAGGACAGTTTTTGGAACAGGCACTTGCTGAGCAAACTCCAATTTTAATTGCATAAATGAAATGAGGAAAATTTAAACAAAATCTCATGAATAACCATAATGGTGGACAGTACTGACTGAACTACGAGATTAATAGGAATAATCAATTTTCATTGAAATTGTAAAATTTTGAAGCTTATATTCTTCATTCTTCATATATCCACAAATTGTTTTTTCTCAAAGAGCAGAGCAAAATTCAATTTTCCTTGTACTGTTTGATGGCAGTTTGTTCAATTTATACCAGAAGTAATGCAACAATGCTCACCTACACCTGATATAGGATTATTGTACAAACTTAATAGAAGAATGAAACCTCTGCATAGACAAACCTTTTGTCTCAAATCTAGTGCATCTGATTTCATAGCCAACAATGCTAATTTAATCTGCCACACGGAGCTGACACTGAATGGATGTTAAGAAGAGATATGTCCATGAGTGCATTAACTCTTTTGTGTGCCATGGTGTTGCATATGACACATTATTCTCAGACTGCAACACATGAGTTTTTTTTTTTTTTTGTTGAAAACTTTCTTTTTTTGAAAAGCCTTAAAACTTTTTACAGAATCATTTATGTTAGAAACAGTGAAGTTGTAGAAAAAATAGCAAGCTTTGTTGCGATAGTATATTTTATGACAACATTATAGCTATAATGCTTTCAATGCACTGTGGCATACTGCGATTTATTGATCAGTTCATGCGCGGTTAAGCGCTTGAGCAAAATGTGCGAAGTTGGCAAACCGTCGACTGAGTTGGGGATGCGAACGTGGCAGACAAAGAGTTAATAGGAATATTGCACCCTTCATTGTATATTCCCTAATCTATTGGTTTGTGGGAGAAGCTTTTATTGGACTTGTCAACTGGCATTAGACCAAGACGATGATCTGGCGACATATAATGAGCCAATTGAGAATATCATAGTACATTCTCAATCTACCACATTCTCTACGCACTAGTCTCCACTCGCTTGCACTTGTTTCTTTCATCAAATTGTAAATTTGATGCTCTATAAAATTTTGGGAATAAACATGGTGCATGGAAGAGGCATTTGAATCACATTTACTGGAGACAACCGAAAATAGGACAAAGACTAATCTATAAAATGTTTTGAACTGTGAATATTAAACAAATATGGCCCAAGGACGCAAGAGATGAAATATTATCATTGTGGAAACCACGATCAAATCACACAATGAAAAGAATATTTTTCTGAATTCCCAAATGGCGAGATATGAAACTCCTTTCAATTGGATGTATTTCCGCCGAGTTCCCTGCATGTCTCTGTGACTCAGCACACACCACACTATGCCCACTCTCACATAGATATGACAAATGTGTTCGTTGAAACCAAAAACCCCACTTTGTTCACCACCTCTTGCCTATTGCTTATCAGCACATGACTTGGATTCATGATACAGCATGATTTTTCTCCACCAAAGACACTTTCAGATTCTGGCATTGGCTCAGTTGCCCGCGTGAGCATTGCCTTCAGACCACAGTTCATTAACCTGGGAAAAACAGTTTCTCACACTCATTTCTGGCTACTCCCTTGAATGACAGGATGAATTGTGATACTGAGTAAAAATCAAAGATGCTTGTCTGAAATGACACTAAAACTTGACATTTCTCTGCTTTTCTTCTCTCAGACCCCCAAAAGAAATTAGGAAAGCCTCGTAAAATAGAAGGTAAAACATTTAACAAAAAGTGGATAAGTACATTAATTTCTTTGAAGAGACTCTCTACATCTTATTCAAGTTGACTTCAAGCAAATGAGGGCTAGAACAAAAAGAAATACAAACAGCAAACCAAACAAATCGGGCATTAAACTGGACCACTGAAAGTCATGGAATTTCAAAGTTTCACATTTTCACAAAGGAATGTCATCATTCTCCAGGACATTAAATACTAAACTAGAAATGTCGCAATGGCAACTGGTATGCCTCCGCCATAATGCATGGTTCTCCTAATAGGACTGTGGTACAATGTCTTGACAATGTGTGATGACAGTTTATCACAAATGTGCTGAATGTTCACTTTCCTTGAAGTAGGTTTTATTGGATGAATGGCTAAATTGTCTAAGAGTGCAGATATTTGGGGATTTGAGGATTTTTACTTGACTTTTGACCCTTTTTTAAGTTTATGTATTGAGTAATTTTTAAGGTACAGAGAAAAAGTGTAATTTTAGTATTAAAAGGTAAAATATTAGCATGTAAATCTGGCCTTTGACCCTTGTCCTTTTACCTTAAATATGACCCTACAGTTCTCAAGAGAATCACTGTCAGGTAGAACATGCAGAAAAATGTACTAAGTTTCATGATGATACCTTGAATCACTTTCACGATATGGAAGAAAAAGTGAAATTTAGTACTTTCACTTGACCTGTAAAATTTTGACCTTTGACCTTTTGGCAAGAAACTTCCCACAGAATCTCTATTGGGTAATACATATATCAAGTTTCAAGAAAAAAACTGCAAGCATCGCATAAATATGAGGGAAGTATTGACATTTTGAGGAGTTGACCTTGACCTTTGACCCACATCCCCAAATTTCCTAGATAATCACTGCCAGTTAGTACATGCATACATACCAAGTTCCATGAAGATACCTTATACTATTTGCGAGATATGGAGAAAAAAGTGATATTCTAACATTTTCACTTGACCTTTGACCTTTAACCTCATGACCTGAAATTCTTTCTGGAGAATCTTCATTTGGTAGTACATGTACATGTATACACTAGGTTTCAAGAAACTACCTTCAGGCATTGCATAGATATGGGGGGAAATAGTGAAATTTTTGAGCATTTGACATTGACCTTTTCACCTTTGACCTTAAGTATGTGCATCCAAAAGTTGATAGGCACAACTTGTATGCCCACTCATACATATACATGCCAAGTTTAATTAGGAAACCTCAAATGGTTTTTTAGTTATGCTGTCCACAAAATTGATTACAGACGGAAGGAAGAAGGACAGACGGATGGATGGATGGAAGGATGGACGGACCGACAACCCGAAAACATAATGCCTCCGGCACCACTTCATGATGGAGGTACAAAAAAGAAAAAATCCAAACAGGGCTACTTGAGGTCATTGCTTTACATGTCTCCCATCAGCTTGCATGCAAAATTTCAACTGATATTCGATTACAAATAATTCTAGTAATATCCATTTTTGTTCCAGGAAAAGTTCTCACAGAGGGTGCATTTTTTCACTTATTTTTTTTTCAATTTTTCACTAGTGAATTATATTCATTTCTGGTTGGTTTCCCTTTGTTTAGGTTCATTACATATCCAAAAAGGGCATCACTTCGGTAATCCCACACATTTATCCCCAGGTTGATTTACATCCTTCAGGCTTATGTCAGGTTAAACGTGTGTGTGTGTGTGTGTGTGTGTGTGTGTGTGTGTGTCTCACACACACACATACACACACACTGCAATAGCTTCCAACCACATGGGTTTCTGGGACGAACACTGTACTAGGGCTATAAGGGTTTTTGGGACAAACACTGCTAGCTCACTTGGTAGAGCATCGGGCTAGAAATCAGGAGGTCTCGGGTTCGAATGCTGTTGGAATCCCATTTTCTTCGCTCAATTTTTCACTAAAAGTATTTAGGATACAACATGAAAAAATTGATATACGTCATTTTGAATTTGGTTTAAAGCAAGGTCATCATCAAAGAGACAAAAATATATAATTTTCCAAATACCGCACTCATTAAACAACAATACTCTGAAAAATATAATTAAAGTTATCATGTACGTTTTGATCATTATCTTGGTTTTTTCAGCAAATTCATTTTCAAACACAGTATCTAAAATTGATACAAATAGATATATCTGTTCTCTTTGATATAGATCATTGATGAAAAAGAGAAAAGAAATGACAAAAAAGGCAGTAGATCTGCTTGCTGCTTCATGAGGCTATCTACTTACTTGGCTTTTGTATAAGTCTCTATACTGTCCATTATGTCGCTGCCAACAAACAGATAGAATGGATGACCAGTTGCCTGTAAAAAACAGGTATAAAAATATACAAATTTACAATCTCACAACAGGAAAGGAATATTGGTAACAGAGCAATATATCAAAAATCAATTTAGATATTCTAACTGCTGAGGACACTTGTGATATTGCTTGTATCTCTTTTTTTCCAATTTCCACTGAATGAGAGGTTATTTTCAGAGACATACTGTGAACAACAACAAAATAATTCATGCATTTCATGCTTAACTAGCATGAAAACAAGAAGACATGGTGAGATATTAAAACATCCAAAATCTTTAGTAACTTAACTTAAGTGAAATTCGCCCAGCACACACACACACACACACACACACACACACACACACACAAATAATCATGCTACTGTTCCATTTTTGCAGTTCTTAAATTTATCAAAAACATTGCAAATTTCAGTCTTATTATACAGCACACAGTTTCTGTAAGAAAGGAATTCAGATTAAAACATTGTTGATTTCTATGCAACTACTGCATGAATAGCATGTTATGCTTCTACAACCGACTTCGAACAATGTTGTTTTAAGAAGGGGTACACCCGCCCGGGGAGGACGTTAAACTCAACGTAGTCCATGATAATCCAATCCTGACCACAGCTTCCTGTGAAAACTGATCCACAATGCCACAAAATATGCATTGCATTCAAATACTTTTCTCAATGTTTCCAAACATCGCTTTTATGGGTTCATGAGTAAGCTCGCAACATGATAGGATCCACTTCTGATATCACTCCCCTCGGGAGAGAGCGACTGCAGCGCCAGGAGAAAGCCAGAAAAGTCTCTGGAAACGATTTGCAATTGACTGAAAGAGGATGTAGATGACAGAGGACGGATATCGGGTGTCTTTTAAGTCTGTAATCGTTTGTGTGCCCTGCAGGGAGCCCCCCTGCGGGCTACATTCATTTAAGAATTTCATGCATGGGTGGCGGAAGTCATCACTCGCTACAAAGGAATTTGCAAAGACTGCCTGCCTGGCACACTTGCGGCCACACGCCACGAGGTGTAAGCACAGAAAATTTGACCCAACACAACGCACGTACGGGTTTACTGCCCTGCATGGTGTAAACAATGAATCATTTATTCACTACTCTGCACACATGGGTTTTAAATGTAATCCAAAGTTTGGGCATGCCATCAAATCAAATGAGGGTGTGAGTATGGCAATGGAAAAGATGAAGGATGCACTACTCTCCCCGTCATTGTACTTTTCAGAACTCCCTGCGAGAATACTGTCTTTATCTCTCCAGCTCCTATACTACATTAGATCTGCACGGAACTAACCTTTCAACATAAGACTATTCTCATTCTCAACTGTGCACTAACCCATCCACTCCATGCAAACAATCCTTTTCATGACTAATATCGCAATGTGTTACCATAAAAAACCCTTCATCTACAAATACCACCAGTTAGAATGAAAGAGAAGGCCTGAAATACGAAGCTCCTTTGTACACAAAAAAGTCTGAACAAAATGCCAGGGCCTGAATTCAGGCTTTTGCCTGAAAACTGGCATCCTTGAAATACACACCATGGAAAAAATTCACAACTAATATAGCATACACAAAACTACAAAATACATCACGAAAGGCCTGACAAAGTAACTTAACGTCTACAACTTTAAACTGGAATATAATTGTCAATATGCTAGAAAAGGAAGAGTCTTTTACTAAGAAACATCAGCTTTCAAGTCCATACACAGCAAGGCATGCTAAAGATACAGCACATGCATAGACACATTAGATAATTTCAAAGTACCACGAAAACACGCTAACAAAAAAACACACACACGAGCTTTGTGCTTAAAATCATTCTCAAGCACTGAAATATCAACAAGTGGTACCTGATACAAAATTGTGAATGTACAAACTTCATCGAGAACATCAAATTCTTTTCTTTCTTTTTTTGGCCAATAATTTAAATTTACAGCTTTCTTAGCTTCATGGGGGTGACACTCTCTGCATATCACAATGTGATGGATCATCATGGACGTATCCCTGCTGAATTTAGTACTTCCCAATGCAATCATACCTGATAAAGTAAGTATGTGGACTCAATCAGCTCCGGACGCAGAGGGTAGAAGAGGACGTTGGCGTTCTTCCGGAACCAGTCAAACCTCTCCGGGAGGGCATTAAACTTGCGCCAGATGGCGTAGTAGTACGCGTGACTGCAGATTGCCTCATCCAAGTCCCCTGCAAGCACCTTGGATTAGTGAGAGTTTGGTGTGATAGACATCACACAATCAGAGAACCTTGCACTGTGATAAAGATTTCTAGGTCATTTCATGGCACAATAAAACTTTTTTGTCTTTATCACCAACTGGTATCAAGTCTTGTCCTCCTCAGTCTATTTCTCTTTCGAAAAGGTAAACTAAAATATAAAATCATTTTTCTGGTGCTACAGCATTTCAAAATGAGGAAAAAGATCATGATACGTTGTGCTACTATATTGTAAAAGTGGATATTTTGTGCAAGTAATTCTTCGCTCTCAGCTGGGAAAGACGAGTTTTGCATGTTTATAATTCCATGGAATCAAGACATGAACTACTGGAATATATTGTAAGCAAATATATTCTCATGCTTTTATTTTCGTAATGGTTTCTGGTAGTGCTAAATGCGCAAAAATTTTAACACTGCAAAAATTTCCACTTTTAGAGTCAAGCAAATTACAGTTTTTAAAACAGCAGATTTGCTTAAAATTTATTATTCATGAGGCCGGGAATAATTTTCCAACTCAAATTTGATTAGCAATTTCAGCTGATGAACAATATTTCAAGTGGTATCTTGTACATTTCTATGGAAGAAAACTGTGGAGCAAAAGTTAGTTTGTGTAGCAGTGGTGTAAAAATGCATAGCAAATTGCAGTGAAATACCAGGAAAATTATTCCCTGATGCAGTCTAGGATATGTAGTTGATTGAAATTTATAGCTTTCTAATCTACATTCTAAATTGTGATGTTGTTCATTGCTGTGTCAAACAAGGTTACTTACTGTTTACAGTTCCATATATTGCATATGTTTACAGAAATGCCACAGTTGGTCATCATCATCATACAAAAAAACAAGAGACCCGGGGATCGCATGCTCACCAGAGTATCGCACCTTCCATGCAATCTTGCAGACTCTTAAACTACAGTATATAGTATTAACTTTGCTCTATCACTTCTGGTTCTGGTGAAGATTATAAAAGATTCCTTAATTTTGGGGGGTTTGGGCAACGAAGGTGATGTTGAGGATATTATGAATCAATGAAAGTCAACACATACTGGCACTGCATAGTTCCTTTACTGAAGGAGCTCTCTAATGAGTTGCTCACCTGTACTCCAGAAAATGCTGCTTGAAGGGCATCAATCCAGTTGTTAAGCATGCGGCCGTTGTTCATGTTGACGTTGACATAGAGGGGGCTGTCTCCGATACCAGATCGACACGATTCGCGCCTGTGAAGAGATTGTACAGAACAATTATGGATAACTAATTCTGCCAAAACGTTTCACTTACCACAAATGAATAGCCAGCAGTCATTGGGGTGCTCTTACATGTCAGGATACAATACTCCAATCTATTCACAATTGTCACAGTTTGCAACATTAACAGCATGATATATATTGACATGTATTTTCATGCCACACTACATTCAACCACAGTAAATACTGCAAAGCTGTGATTAAAGATCACATTGTCAACTCTGAATACTTCATGAGACCCAGATGGAGCCAAATTTTCAGCGTAATCAAAAAATTCATACTGGTAGCTTTTTCCCCCCTACATACCACTAATATATATCACAAATGCAATCTTTCCTCTGCTTCTCTGTTACCTAAATATGATTTCACCTACTGATTCTATTACACCTTATCACACTAAGAAAATAGTCTCAATATAAATGATGAATAAACATAATCACAGCACGTTATCCTTAAAACCCATACCCTTTGGTGGAGTGAAGTGGACCAAGTTTATAAGAAGTTTCCATGATGAATGTGGTATGGGAGACTGATACAATCTTTACTTCGCAGAAATTTAAATATGTCATTTCTCTCCCCGGCTATAGAGGAGTACATTCCTGGAGTACATTCCTACACAAATCATCATGGTCAGAGAAAGGGAGAGTGAGAGAGAAGAAAATGCCAGCAAGACACAGAGTGTGGTACTTACACAGCGCTCTACATTCTGGCATATAACGAAGGCACTAACCCTTTCCGCATATACTTCTTGACGCTGCTGTAGAGCTCGTTGAAGGCTTCCAGATATTGATGGTCTCCAAACATGATGAAGCTCTGCACGGTAAGACAAAAGAGATGCAAATCAATTCACACAGACATTAGACATTAAACAGATAAGTCCAAATGTATGTTTTTGGGCATTTTGTCAAACTCCTGCTTTTAACAACTATAAAAATTCAACTGCGTGTAAAAACCAACACTAGAATAGCACATTTTACATTTTCCAATAAATTGTCCCCATCTGTCAACACCCTATCCTCAAATTTGAAGATGAACGAGATATGAAACTCATCACTGAAGACGAGTTAGGTGATACGCTGGGGGTCATCAGATATCGGTCACGGGTGACCGACAACGAAAATGATGTAAAATAGCGACTTGAAATTATATTGAGATACATTCGTGAAGTCCAGTTCTTTATACAGTCCTACATAATCCAGATCAAATTGTTTCTGTCATGCAACCAAGTGGAAATTTCATGCATGTGTGCAAGTAAGTCGATTTGACAGGCTATGTAACTGAATATTTACCAATATGTCTTCAAAATGAAAAAAACAAACAAACCAGAAATCAAACATGGCGATAAACTCTTTTAAGAGTCACCTTCACTTTAACATTTGTATTTTCAAATATGAGCTTTGACCATTATTTGCATAACCAAGAGGGCTATGTCTCATCTCATCATCATCATATAATATGATCAGTTTGACAAACTCTATAAGCCTGCAAAATTTTGCGGCAGTCTAAGCAATGTAGTCTCCAACACAAAACAAAGGGATATTGTGTGTGTGTGTGTGTGTGTGTGTGTGTGTGTGTGTGCGTATGGGTGCGTTTACATAACAACGTGATTTCTACATGGACGAAAGTGGAATTACTCCATTGAAAAAAAAAAGTAAAAGAGAAGAGGTACTCGTCATATTGTGGGGTTCAAACACGCACATGTGCAACCTTACATCTCTGGCGCCAGAGACGACGCCTTTAACCTCTCAGCTATACATCTCGACGAGAAAAGTATGTGGAACATAATGTGAAAGATAAAACTCTGCGAGGTAATAGGAGATAAGGGCAAAAGGTGATAGGACAGTACCTTCAACAGATATTCATAGAAGGAATCCTGGCCAGCTCCAAGCCCACTCTGTACTCCAATCCATTCACCAGTCTGGATGTTGATGACGTTTCCTGAAAAATGGATAAAACGGTATGACAACAAACAGAAAGACAGATTATGTGAATAGAGGAATGGATCCACAGATTAATAGATCAATGTTTCAGCCATAAATATACATAATCATAAATGATACGATCATCACATTTTCCACAAGCCATTAAAGAGTCCTGAGTGCTCATATTTTCCTGTATCTATTCATACAGCAAGGACTTCACTAATTTATTGACACATCAGTTGTTATGCACCTGTTCATACAGACGGATTGGCAGGTGCATAGATTCAATTCCAGAAACAGAAAACAAAACTTTACATTACATTTACCATCTCCCTAATTTCCTATGTACAATGCATGTGCTACAGACTGGAGCAAATTGTAATGGCATGCATTTCTCTGATCCATTCTTCAGTCCTACAAAATAGTCCTACATCAAATATGTGACCCTCATAGCTAAGAGTATGCCAGTTTCTGCAAGGAATCAAACTGCACTAAAGAGCTTGAAATCAGCCCCATTAGCCCAAAATCAACCCCATGATGGAAGGTATCATGCCACTATTTGTTCTCTTTTGTTTTGGTTTGGGTTTGGGAGTTTTGCTTGTTTGGGCGAGGATGAAGTATTTGCATTATCTCCTGATGGTGGGACTTCAGTAAGCGATTTATACTAAATATTACATCCATCAAGCCACACATCTGGGTGGTGTTTCATCAATGTTTGTCAGCGCTGACAACTTGAATCACCATAGTAACAGTCAGTGACCAGAGCATCTCAGCCAATCAAAACCAAGGATTTTGCTGAAATTGTCACCGCTGACAAATGTTGATTAAACATCCCCAAGGCAATCATATCAGTTGAACAGTTTAAATGCAAAAATCAAAATATTCATTTTTATCAACTTGAGATATTTGAGATTAAAAGCTGCTGAAAAGTAAAGAAAATGATTAAAATATACCAGGGTATATGATAA
This sequence comes from Diadema antillarum, assembly GCF_040938485.1. Taxonomy (NCBI): domain Eukaryota; kingdom Metazoa; phylum Echinodermata; class Echinoidea; order Diadematoida; family Diadematidae; genus Diadema; species Diadema antillarum. The sequence goes on along the minus strand of NW_027271069.1, from coordinate 4,360,417 downwards.
ATGTTGTAATATCTTCAAAAATATGTTATGTAACAAGTGCAGTTTAAATGAAAAGAGTGAGTTGTTCTCTTTTTGATAATGAAATTAGCATTTGAAAATGGTGTTTATATGTTTTGTATTCAAGCCCCTCAGTTTTTCTCAAATATTTCTCAATTGTGATTTCATTTTCAAGGTCCTTTCACCCATATTCCTCACCCAGGAGACCAGTAGTATTAGATCGTTGCTCAAGAAGGACGGTGACTGCCTTGCGAGCCAGACTCTCAAACACTGGGTCCTGCACGAGGGAGCTGAGCAAGCCAAACTCCAGCACCAAGGAGCCGGCTCCAGCCGTACACGCCTCCTGGATACCATCCTTGGGAACACCATTGCACAGATTGACCTGTACCATGGGGAGAATGAGCCATTGAGATTAATCTTGTGACTCATCACCATGTACAGACCTTTGCTGATCTCCTACCAACAGTGGATCTGTTCAGATGCAGATTTACAGCATGGGATAAAATTTCACTATCGAATCAATATAAACCAAATGGAGTGAGAAAAACTAGAAATGTCGCTACAGCGACTGGTTATACCCCCGCCAAACAACATTTCATAAGCTTTGGTCAAAAAACTGAGGAAGTAGTTAAATCCGCAAGATCTTTCCTTGATCTTCTGCCATTAATATGCCGTTACCATGGCAACGTACTTTCGGGTACTGTCGAAAAATGCGTTTTGCACATCTACAACCAAAGGCACACATCTGTACCAAGTTTCATGGAAATTGGGCAAAAACTGAGGAAGTAGTTTGCAACACAAAATTTTCCATCATTTTGGCTCATAATATGTGAGCTGTTACCATGGCAACATACTTTTTGTCACTGTCAAGAAATGTGTCATGCTGACCTATATCCTAAGACAAACATTCAACATGAATTCCATGAGAATTGGAAGAACACTGATGAAGCAGTTTTGCCATAAAGCATTTTGCCCTATATTTTACCAATAACATGCCGTTACCATGGCAACGCACTTTTTGCCACTGCGGAAATATGTGTCTTGCACATTAACATATTCAGATGAACATCTGTACCTAATTTCATAAAAATTGATCAAAAACTGTGGGAGGAGTTCGCGACGCAAGATTTGTACCCATTTTTGCCCATAATATGCCGTTACCATGGCAACGTACTTTTGGGTACTGTCAAAAAATATGTCTTGCACATCTACAACCCAAGGCACACATCTGTGCCAAGTTTTATGGGAATCGGTTGAAAACTGAGGAAGTAGTTCGCGACGCAAGATTTGCAACAGACCGACCGCCCGACCGCCCGACCGCCCGACCGCCCGACCGTCCGCTGATTCCTATGTACCCCCTTCAAACTTCGTTTGGCGGGGGTATAATAAAAACAAACATAAGTCGGCTAAAATCATAGAGGCACAACTACATGATATATATCATGTTTGTTGAAGATACCACTGATGACATTTTCATACTATTTGACAGCAATTACACAGCGTAAAATGCTACATTCAGCTGAGCTAAATCACTTTAAAAATATGTATACATAGCATGTATTATAAGACTTCATACATGACTGTGAAAAAGAGAAAGCCTGCAGCATACACAGAAAAACAATCATAGTAATCATATATACCCATACACTTCTTAGTATACTGGGTCAAAAACATTTAATTTTCTTTGTTGTCCTGATCAACCATTGATCCATAGGATGTAACTCTACACAATCAATTCCAATTGCAATCAAATTTTTAACATCTTGAATACATGAAATGGCCTAACATTCTAAGAACCACCTTTGGGCTTTCCGTACACTATTAAAGTATCTATAAACTAATTTTATCATGAATGCCAGCCATTAAAAAGTGACTAAAATAAAGGGATTTACAAACAAGCAATGCAATACAGTACAAGGCACTACAATGCATTGAAATACAATACAATTGTAGTTACAAAAACATTATTAGTAAAAGATAAAATGTGCCGCCATCAAACAGCTACTGTATATATATGCCATATATTTAGCAAGTCTAATTTTTTTCATGAATCGGGAATGTCAAATAATTTTGCAAATGGTTAAATTCACAATCGTGGAATACAGTAATGGATGGAGAAATGTATGCATGCCACATTCAAGTCGGGATCAGAGTTAATACTTTTGTGTGTTGTAAAATATGCAAAGAGCACCTGACTCACGAAATTCACGATATCAAAATCCTTGTGAAATATATGGCGTATAGTATAAGGAAAGTTTCTCTCCTCACCCTAGGATGTGGAAGACCGGTGGAGGTATTCTCAAAGGCTGGGAGGAGTCTTGTTGCAAGGTCGTGGGCCAGGTGGAGGAGCTCTTTGTTGTAGTCTGGAGGAGTCAAGTCACCAAGAGGCTGGAGGGGGTCTGTCATCAACAGGTGAGCTGACAGCAGGCCTCCTATTACCCTGTATGCAAATATGGGGTTGGCAATACCCCCTTTACATTCACAGTCTTCCCAAAACAAGTTTCTGTGTACACTTTGTACATAGGGTTAACATACTTCAGATAGTTTGCTGTAGATTTCATGTAGATGGCATATGACTGACATGACTAGGATTTTAATCCCTCTGCAGATCTAACAACACACTGATGCAAAGTATGAACATCCTTTGCAGGCAAAAATCACACATTTTGGTACAAACATAGTTTAATTTCATTGAAATCTGTCAGTTGTATGCAAGCTTTCTGACAAAAATAATAAACAGCACCCACAAAAACACTGTCAGGATGCTCATTGTGTAATTTCAATGCTTAATACACTGGACTTCCAATCCATGCAACCATGCAAATCATCTCCTATTTAAGTAAGCAATTCTGCTGGTTGCTATCATTTACCATCCACTCTAGTCTTGTCTAATGATATTTACATTGGTATTTGACCCCTGGCACTTTATACTCTGTGTACTGAAGTGCTATCTTACAAGACATGATGTATGCAGCAAATAGCACTTGTTGAAATACTACTGTACTACTCTTTACTCACACATGCAGAGATAAACTTCAATAACAAAAACAGCTTCAGCAATTTGCTTTGACCAAAATATTGCAGTTGATGTCTACTGAAACATTTGTTACAGTTTTGAGAAATATCATTTTCAGTCAGTCAGCTATGCAGCAGCTTACAGGCAGTTTTTATACCATGTGTCAAATTTAAGTGTCAGTTACTTACCGTATTGTTGATTCAAATACTTGCACTGTAGTATTTTTATCAAATGACACAGTTTCTACCACCAGATTTACAGCCCGTTGGAACTCGCTGGCATTCCCAAGTATCTGAACAGTTACAAAGAAGAAAATTCAACAGGACATAACACATAATTTGTTTGCACATTCAACCACAAACATACGAATGTATCTGGTGAAATCTTGTCTCATTTACCATTAGTAATAAGCAGAGTATCAATACTCATGTACTTCCTAGAACTAAATTGTAATAAAGATGTTGCCATGTTAATACATACAATTAGAAAAAGCAGAAATCTGTAAGAGAAAAGTGACAATAAAAGATTCTCTTACACTTCACATTCAAACTTACAATAAAATTTACAGAAAATAATGTTCAATAGTTGTGAGGAAAGAATGTAATTCACTGATGAATTGTAAAAGAGTGCAACTTGTGATCAGTGCATGTTAAAACTGGGATGGTACATAAGAGAAATAGAAAATCAGTTTTACAAGGGGTTGGAGTCATGCACAAATTTAAATGAAAGCATGGCAATAGACAAATGATAAAGTTCATAATTCTGATAAATTTGTTTCAAATGATCACAAATAGCTAAGCAACAACAAGGATATCAATTACATACCTGGTACTTATAGCAAACATATCACACAAGTTCTACTACCGGTATATCCAACAACTCTCTTAAGTTATTTAAAGTGAACAGTTAGCTACCAGAAGAATGACTTAGAGGGGGAACAGTCTCTCAGAGTTCTTTTTATTTTCCCATCTGTCATATATCATCTAGATATAACTTGAAATAAACAACTTGATGTTCTCTGAAGTATCTTATTCTGGCATGAAATATAAATTTATAATGAACTAAAGACTTTTTTAAGTATAATTGTTGTCATTTCGATTATAAAAAAAGCTACATGTCATTACTTTACACTTCAGCTCAGCTGACACATTTTCTACCCCCTCCTCAAAAAGAACAATTTCACATTTAAAGATTAACTTTATTATCAACAAGGAACAAATGAAAGAATACCTTGAGTGCTTTAAACTCAGACTAGAAGGGAATATGAAGTGCATGCAATTTGGCAGACATAAAAAGTGATGTGACTTACTGCTAAGGTGTCCAGACTGTCAATTAGTGTTAACGAAAAGTCACCAAGTACATCATTGATATTCAAGTTTCCTCTGTGAAAGAAACAAAATAACACAAAAACAAAACAAAGGATAGATATATACAGTAATCGAAATTAGAGGCATTCATGTGCAATGAAAGCAAATTTTTTTCATTCTTGTAAGTGATATCAAATGAAAATATAATTCAGTATTGTGCAAAGGTGTGAAAGTAAAAGTAGTACAGTGTACATGTACAGGCATGTTGTACATTGTATTTCAAACAGTCTGTGCAAGAAAAAAAAGCCTATAATACATGCCTAGGACAGAGTACAACAGTGGACCTCTTCTCACAAATAACGAGTGCAGGATATACCTTGACAAGTCAAAACATTACAGGCCCTTCTCCACTTATTTTTCAATCATCATATGGGTGACATTTGAGCATTTTGAGCTTCAAGTACAATGGCCTCTTAAGACAGGTCATCTGTTTGGTGTCACTTTGTTTTATCAAGTTTATGATATCTGGGTGTTTGGGGGTTGTTGTGCATGTACACAAGATGTATGATGCATTCCCTCCATATCTCATGAAATAAAAGCATCACCCTATTTTATATACCGTACCTCTACTGTAACGTAAAAAATTATAAAAAGAGAAAGCAAATGGCGATCTACACAATGTCCATGTATGTATCTACAGTTGTGCATCTTTTGATAATCAGAATGGACTGTAGCATCTACTCTGTCTTTCTGGCTACCTGTACATTTCATTCCATGACATTCTACTGTATAGACCGTTTCAATTTCGATGACCTATTCACCTACCGCCGCTAGCGGCGCTATAACGGCCGCCATAACTGGGGGCCAACGGGGGCTCCCAGCGAGCTAGCTACCCAGCGAGTTGCACTTGCAGCTAGCAGCCCAGCGTACCCATCGCGCATAGTTAGCCGGGCGCGGCCGCATGCGCCGCCGGCGGCCGCTGGGTCGGCGACCGCCGCGCTAAAATTGTGATTGTTTTACTCACTGTGGAAAAGTCATTCAGCGTGCATTTAATGCCTTTCTTTTGGACAAATTGAGTAATTCAGACATATCGATCTAAAATGAAAGCTTCAAAGGATCAGAAAAAAACCCCACATATTGTGCAGTTGTTTGGGTGCACAAATAACAGGCAAAAAACCGGAAATGGAAGCTGCACGTCAGTGTGTGAAATTCAGACACTACTGACGCATGATGAATATATACACTTAAGTGAAACACAGCGGTATAAAAAATGCACAGATTTTCGAAACAAACTTTGGCCTATGCCTAATAGATTCTCTATTTAATATAGGGTAAGTCACTGCATATTCATATTCGTAAAATAAAGTTGTTCATTTTAGAAGAAAAGTTCAGATGAAAGATTTTGATAATTCATTAATCATTATCATTTTTTTTAACGCTTGGTGCAATACTTACAAAAGTTAGAATACACTTCCTGGCTACTATTATACTATATGACAAACATTTCAAAGCCTACACTACAGCCAAATGAATGTTTCAAGATGTGTAAAAAAATCTTATATTGTAATTTTTAACTTCTTCACTAAACGTTCAGCATTAAATTGACCATATTCAATTTGGGCCTGGAACTCTGAATTTGATTTAATTTTTGATAAAGTGATACTTATAGATTTTAAACTGCTATGAATGGTGGCAAACATCCGTTTCATAAGCATAATTCATATTAAGAAAGTTTGATTTGAAAATCACTTTTGTAGATTATAATTTTAGGCGTTAGCGCGATGTTAAATGCAAGGTTACTTAGACCTTAAACAGTAGAATTTTTGGTTGTTGACATCAGGCGACGTAAATCAACTTCTTAAGTTTATACGGCTTAGAAACGCCTAGATTTGCCTTCAGTTTGGTTTACTTAGTTAGACTTGCCGGAAGTTTATTTAGTGACAACCGAAAATGATATAGGAATCAGGATGTAGCTTGGGTTCTAGAAGTCAATAGGTCTAGACGGGTCTAGATCTAGTCTGGACTGTTGGCTAGAATTCTAGACAAGATCTAAAAAACGTTAGACAGACTCTACCCCGCTGGTCCGAGAAAAGTCTAACACAGATAGTTGCTTTGATAGCGCCATATCTACTATCTAGCTCAAGATTCTGATTCATTATTTGTATTTAATTATATCAGTTAACTGCTCAACAGTCTAGGCTTACTATCTAGACGTCGTCTGCGCCTAGCCATAGTTCTCCCCAGGTGTTTTTATCCTCTTACACAAATGTGAATAGATCTATAAGGGGATTACACGTGAGTACCCAGGTCATCGCAAAAGAAAATATTTCCCTTGATAACCCTGCTAACTTTTGAAGATGACATATTTCATGTACATATCTGATCAAAATCACAAGCTTCTATTCTTATTTTAAGAAATGCTCCAAAGGCAAAGAAGACTTCAGGACACAAAATTGATTTGGCAAAATTCATACTGGATGCTTTAGTTACAAAAGTCCCTCTGCATTTAAAACACTTACAAGCTGTATGACAAGAAGCAAACAAAATGATAGAAACTCGACTCTGTACAACAGGTGCAAAAGCCAAGTATGCTATAAATTAATTATCATCAAATTAATAAACATGGATGTGGATGTAGAGCTTAGTTTAAGATAAAGTTTAAAAAAGGAAAAAATAACCAACGGAACTGACAAAATTTTGCCATTGGTTCACAATGTTTACATCTAAAATCTCCTTGCAGATGCTTGCACGTACCTTCCAAGTATTGCACTCCTTTTCTCAGATGATAATGATATTTACGATGAAAGCAAAGCTGTAGATAAACTAGACCTTTTTCTGTCTTCTCACACTTACAGACACACAAACTTGTGGTTGTATGGTCGAATTGATCAAGGAACTCCTACAATGACTGTAGTGCCCAGGCAGTTTTCATTTACACTGATCAGTCAGGGAGATCAGTGTCCCACCTTTCTTGTGTAAGTGGTTGATATTCAAACTTATCAGCACCTATCAGCACTTATCAGCAAAGCGTCAAAAGCATAGGTTTCTATGTGTACATCAGTTCGGGAAACCCACTCACAAGGGGGGCCCCTCCTTATAAGTAACCCGTCCCCCTTATAAGTAACCCCGTCCCCCTTATAAGTAACCCCTGGGGCACCCCTTATAAGGAGTCTCCACGCTTTTTTGCGATGCAACGCGAAAATGAAAGGACTGCGGCAATTCGCTTGATTATGTCCATAAAGCTTCACAAGTTTCCTAGTTACTCACGAAATTTGAGCAAAATCGGTTCGAGGCGTCATATCTAAAATCATGGATTTAAATGCGATGTCAAACGACCCATGCGAATGCTGAAATGCGAGCGATTACTGGCGTGAGTGTCGCCAGGCGCGGCGGCGCGGCAATGCTTGAGTGCAGACGTGGCGACTGAGTACGGAGACTTTCGTTCATTCAGGTGGCTTAAGCATTTAAATCCATGATTTTAGATATGATGCCTCGAACCGATTTTGCTCAAATTTCGTGAGTAACTAGGAAACTTGTGAAGCTTTATGGACATAATCAAGCGAATTGCCGCAGTCCTTTCATTTTCGCGTTGCATTGCAAAAAAGCGTGGAGACTCCTTATAAGGGGTGCCCCGGGAGTTACTTATAAGGGGGACGGGGTTACTTATAAGGGGGACGGGTTACTTATAAGGAGGGGCCCCCCTTGTGAGTGGGTTTCCCGAACTGACATAGACCCTATAATATGTAGCACTTGCATGTTAAAGTACTGATACTGATAGCAGGTGCTCAAATTTTGGACGCCATTGTGGGTAAATCATGGGCAGCTTGCGTTACTCAACCCCCAACCAAAAATAAACTAGATGAATGACCGAATGACTGAATAAATAAATAATATATAAATAAATAACTAAATAAATAAATAATAAATAGGTAAAAGATAAACTTTAAATTTACTTGTAATTTGTATGTGCAGCAGTGAACAGCAATCAATGAATATCTATGACATCAAATGGATTATTCTTTTTCAATTTACATTGACTAAGATTAACATTACAGGGCAGTCATGCTACTACTACTGAACCAGCATAACCTATAAAGTATAAACTAACATCACATCATTTGCATCAGAACAAAACGCCTCCTGTGATGTGAATGGCCCTGCCCTGCCTGCTGCTGGCCCTACTGTCACACAGTATGACGCGAGAGTGAATTAGTGGGACTACAATATGTCTTTCACACGTATGGCAGTATGGTTTCTAATTTTTTGTTCTACTTACGGATTCTCGCGATCTGGTCCACGTCCAGAGCAGTGAATGGGATCTAGTTCATCCAAAGGAAATGCATATTTCATATAATTGTCGTAGCCAAACTGAAACATGCGTTTCACTTCCTCCAGCCGTCGTAGTCTTTCCGACTCGGGGAAATGAGAATATTTGTGGTCGTGCCATACCGACATGCGTTTACGTACGAATAAAGAGTCTGCGAACCAAGTGGAAACATAACTTTGTCCCTGCGATAAAAACACAGTAGATATGTAAAATATCCATCCAAGCAGAGAACAAAAGCTGAAGAAAGCCATGGCAATATCGACGTGCACCATGCTAACATTCAAAGCATGCTGTCTGTGAAGTTTGGAATACACAGTTTACATGGTTCCAAGCCGTGGGTTCTAACATTCGCCATACGAACCGACTAGACGCCCAATTACACAATGTTTAGCCTTCTATCGAAACGCCAGGTGTCACACGATCATTGCTTGTTTACACCTAGTCTTAGATCAAGCATTGAAGTGTTTCTCAACATTCGAATGTTTTTGGCATGTTTTATCCACTTGAAATAGTCCTTTGATCCTAGTCCAGTTAAATGAGGTACTAGTAGTGGCAACCATGCAGATATTAACAAAACAAGGATGTCATTTAAATTATTAGTATTTGATTCGAAAAATGTATCTCACTACCATCTGAAACAGAAATAGCAAGACGAGCGTTTGAACAGTCAGAAGAGCGTAACACCCTTGCTCAGGCTAAGAATGAAGGAAATTGTCTGTTCTTGTGTTTGTTATTCGTTGTTTAGTGGTACAGATTCGTGGGAGGGTTTGCAGGCCCGACAAGATCAAAGAAACACGCATTGTGTTCAAGGGATATGTGCAAATATAAACTGGCTACCAATCTGCCTTCACAAGAAATTTAGCAGATTAACATTTCTATGTCAATAACGCTGTATGATCATATCTTGTTCAATAGATATCTCAACCGATACATATTGCCCCCCCCCCCCCCCACGAAAATATGGGGCGGGGGCAAACATATAATTTTGCCCCAAAATAATTCCCGATGTGCGGACATTTTCGATGGAAAATTGTTCAAATATTTCACCAAAGATGTGCACGGAATTTCAATTCTGAAAATGCACAATCTCCCTCGAGTGGGAGGGGCATACAGGCCTACTCACTCTCACTCCCTCCCCCGCTAAGCGCTAGGTCCCCTCCATACACTTAGTTAACTCGGGAGATTGGTATAATTTCCGTAGCACCAGAGCTGTTGCTTCACTTAAAAAAAAAAAAAAAAAAAAAAGTTCCTTTATGCGGGAGTGGTAAGTCTCTCAATTTACCCTTCCCTCATTCGGTTCCTATTCATGATTTACACTTCTTTGATTGACAATTCCCAAATATTCAATCATAAACGTGTTATACGAGATGTTTTCATTTCAATTATGTGAAACTCCCTAGTGTGGGACTGGATGGAGGACACACCCTCCCCCGTGCTTATAGCTTCCCCTCCATGTATCGATTATTGCTTTGGAGATTGACAATTTTCTAACTGTCCAACAAATAGTGTGCACCAGACCGTTGAATTGCAATCATAAAAATGCAAAAGCTCCCTCATGTGAATAGGAGCGGGATATTTCCTCCCACATCCTTGCCCCACTTGGTCTCCCTCCATAGATGACGGACTTACTATATTTCCTATGATATGCCAAATAAAGTCAGCGCCAGATCGTTGAATTTCGATTCTAAAAATGCATAAATACCCTCGAATGGGAGGGGGATATCCCATGACCCCCTCCGACTGTCCGACCCTTCCCTTGCTCGGTTCCCCTCCATATTGACTCGGTACACTTTGGGGATTGACAATTCTCCGAATTTCCCACAAAAAGTGTGCATCAGATTGCTCTTTTTTCAAAGCTCCATCGAGATGACAGGCTTAGGAATATCTGACCTGACTGCTAGGAGAAAATTGCTCATCCTCCTTTTAGTAACTACCTTTGGAGTGAAGTGGATGGGATTTTTGTGATTTGAGTAATAATCCTCTTCAGGTCGGCGTTCTTAGGACTGTCACCCTTGTTGGTGAAATTAGGTGAGTTGTTTTCTTTTTTTCCAAAGGTAATCTTTCAGTGTTGCTGTTTTTGGATGTGAGAACATTTGTCTGATAAATTTGTCGGGATTATGCTTTTGCTTAAACAAGAGAGAGAATCTAAGGATCCCGTTGCTGCACCAATTACAGTGAATTATAAGGCAGATACGGGAAAGGTCTCCGCACATGCAGTAAGTGAACGAAATATTGCGACCAGTGGTTCATATCCCGGAAGGAGGGAGAGAGGGAGGGAGATTTAATTCCATAACTTTTTAAATTTAGGTCTCATTTTGACGAAACCTCTTTCATGGTATTTGTTCGATTTTAATCTCCTCATAAAAGACAACTTGATCAAGGTGTGCATGGAATTGGACTTAACGCCTCTGGTGATAGGACCTCGTTATGTGGCAAATATTTTGTCGCTTGTATAGTATTTCTACTTATCTATACTCACCTACATTGTGACATTGCCACATCAGAGATGCCAAGTTTCAACTGCGAAGCAACCGAAGCGGGCGGGGTGGAGCGGATGCCGCCGCCCCCCCCCCCCCTAATAATCATCATCACATTATAGTCACAATGATTACAATCATGATTAGAATGTATAATGGGAATAAGAAGAAAATCAAAATACCATTGACAATGATGTGGAGGAGGGGGTGGAGTGGGATGAAGAGACGGACGGAAAAGAAGAATAAGGAGAGAAAGTGAAGAGGAATTTTGATCTTTGAATGAGAAGGAAGACAACAATTATATAAACATCCATTCTAGCTGTTCGTTAAGAATCTTATTCGATCATCTTTATCACGGCTAAAGCAATCTCCCATGTGAGTTATGTATACCTTTTACCACATACCCAAATGAATCACACTGAATGTTTACTGCGTACACGATTAATATTCATCGCGGCTGCTTCAATGACTAGAGTGACTGTGATTTTCTAAACCAGAAACAAGGTGTTTTTGTAACCAAGGGCCCCCGGCTCCAGTAGGGAGAGCTCTCGGACAAGTCCCTGAAGAGTTAGGACGTGTGGAGTTTCATTTTCTCATGATTTTGACAAGATTTTTGATGTCCCGTCATATACACCACAGGTGATTTGCATTATAAGCAAGAACGTAAGGGAATGTGACGCACAATAAGAAAACTGTGGGTGGAAATGGATACATTTGCACAAACGCACACACACACACACACACGCACACACACACACACACACACACACACATACACACACACACACACACACACGCACAAACACAAACGCACGCACGCACACACACATACACATTATAATCTATTCATAATGTTTAAGGGAAAGACATGATATAAGATATAATTGTTTATAAGTTGTACCAATATACTAAATAGTTGAATAACACTTCATCGTTTTAAGTAATGCCCCACTCTTCTTAGTGATACAAAGATCAATATCTTACTGTTATATATTCAAATCGAATGTTATTCTTCTCCATCAGTTTGTTGATGTTCTAGTACCAAAATGTCCTTGACGTATAGGGCATTCTAGAAGAATGAGAGAATTACGCGATACACTCACCAACGATAAGCATAACTCCATGTCATACAATGTCATAGGAATATTCAACGGGGATAGCATGACTATACTTAACCCTTTTTGTGTCAGGGACTTGGGGCGTGTGTACAACGCTATAATGGGGTTTTCTGTGGTACTCAGCACTCAGAGCACATAAAGAGTAAATGACTTCTCTAGCATTTTCAACGCACATTACGTTATGTCCATACATTGCTAAGATTGCAAGCAAACTAAATACTTCTCTGGTCGAGACACGGACAATGGCACTAACACTAAGCATCTTCTATAGCTGGCACTTCATTGACCGACACTGGTTGAGACGAACAAATTACACTCTTATGTTGATTTGTGCAGCATGTTTCAAATCCGGCCATTTTTCCTAATGTTTTCCTGTAACTGCTATGAATCGATGACACACATAGCTGGTATGTGTGTGCATTCTGAGTATTGTTTCCTGATTTACTTCCAGTTTTAAGTAATGATTCTCCCAGAGAGAAACAAAAAGCGGATAAAATGATTTACAAGAAATTAAGATATGAACAATATTACAAACCAAACAGGCTCCTTGTTCTGCATTTGAAAAAAAAAACAAAAAAAAAACTTTATCGCTGTGAATGATGTGAAATTTTCGACCAAGTCACAGATGATATACAGTTGACCAGTTTACGTACACAGTGTTAGTGTTGGAGAACACTTTGACAATGTTACCTCAATCTTCACCTCCTCTTCACTTCTTTTATCGCATTCCTCATCTTTACCGGCCTAGTTGCAGCCGAGCATCGTGTTCACCTGAGCATGCTCGACGCCTACGAGCTCCGTCACGAATCGGAGCTGGATGGCCGGAGGCAGAAAACTCGCCCCTCACTTCTTGACCTTACCTGATTGTGTCGTTTCATATTAGAGATACCATTTCGTTGTTAAGCTGCTTTTGTTTTGCCGCGTGCATGCGGAGCACATCTTGTATTTCCCAAAAGATGTGCCCGATCGGTTCCCCATTCGGTGGTGTTGTCTTTCATTCGAGCAGCCCCCTTTGTTATTTCCACTACATTTCATCAGTGGACGGCACTTGGGATTAGATGAACATGTGTCAAATTTTAAACGAAACCTCCTCTCAGTTTGGCAATGGAAATCGAAATTGTTCCCTGAAATCTTGTATTTTTTCCTTTGAATGATGTCTTTCAGTCGCCCTTTTCTTTGACAAAGAGATGAGATATCCTCTGTGATATTCTACATTCTGACAAGAAGCCAAATGTCTACTTTTCATGAACGACACTGACAGTTTTTCTAGGCTACGCAGGGAAAACACAAAATCACGTTCCCTGGTGTCTGTAATAGTTACACCGCTACTTGATGACGCTTGCTGTTTTCTGCAGTGACTCAGGCTGTCTCTTTGTTTTTGTCTTTGCAATGAACTGACTTATATTTCACTACATTTTCTTCAAGTGTTTCGGAAGTCTCAGGCTGTAGATACAAATCCTGATTTCAAACCTGAAAATCGCATACAACACAGCTATACACTGGAAACACAACAAACCTCATAAAAAACGATCGAAATGAAATTATTTTAGCTATGTCTATTACAACTTGACATGTAGATGGGCGATTGTGTATTCAGCCATAAAAGCATACTCTGAAATCATTGACATTGCAAGACTTTTGTCGTTGTAGTTTGACTGTAGATCTTCCCGCCTAAAATACCCTACTGTCGAGACACTTGAAAGTCCATGTAAGTATTATACCCCCCCCCCCCAAAAAAAAAAAAAAAAAAAAAAAAGAAAAGAATGAGTCGTAATTGTCGCCGGTATAACCATGATTTTTCATCCTATACACACGCCATAAGATTTCAGACAACTGTGCACGTCCTTCAGTAGAAAACGGCAAGAAACTAGGAAGACTTATTTGATTAATTCATTTGAAGGTGTGACCATTTCAAGAGGTGAAAACGGGTCCTTCCAGAAATAAACGTTCTGGTTTGTCACTATACAAGGCAGCAGAGGATATGTGAAAATGGCGCCATTCGGATACAGGCTATACACAAATAATAAAACGAAAACAAATGCTTATGATAATGGTAACAAGGATAATGACGATGATGATGACGATAATGATGATGTTGATGAGGATGATGGTGATGACGACAATGATAATGATGATGATGATGATGACGATGATGATGATGATGATGATAATAATGATGATGATGATGACGATATCGATGATGATGGTGATGACGACGATGTCATTTAGTGTAATTTGTAACCGATATATAAAAGAGTAATGATGATAATAACAATCATGAAAAGGCTAAGATGGTCATATCTGCCCATGGCAACAGCCTCGTCAGTTGTCAGTCGAAGTGCTGTGCTCCATGGATTATGGAGCAAGTGATTAGAGGCACCCCTCCATTACTACGTATCTATTTTAATATCTGAGTCAAGAGGGACAAGGTGCGGGTTAAAGATTATCCCATAATTCGAATTCAAGGTCCTCAATCTAAATTATATCAACCATTACACCTTTACGTATTTTCACACCCTTTCCACCTTTTTATTTGTGACCATTCTCGGCATTCATCTGTACTAAATCTGTGTGTTCGATCATCTCTGCTTGCACAAAGTTTAATCGTGCGATTGGTCATTGTTGGTCACAATATTGTTCTGAAATCTCAAGAATTCACTAATATCATCCCGACTCTTGTACACTTGACCATGTTCGACTCAAGCGTGAGCTTTTCCCATGAACAAGTCTATCTAATGAAAATGGTTTCTATACAGGTTTGTTAGTCACGGCCCTGAGAGGAATTTGTAGTCTGTGGAATGTGTACCTGATACCATGTCTGCTCGAGACACACCTGGGATCCTCCACAATAACTATACGTCATCAGAACCTCTGACATTATAAGTCCATGATATGAAGCAGCAATGACAGTAATGTGTCCTCCCATTACGTAATGTCATGTTTCAAAAGGTCAGCAAAAAATCTCTTCCTTTAACGTTTCAAAACAAGCTGAACTTATATTAACTTCTTGAGTCGCCTGTCGACAGTTTAATACCTTGACGAGACGATAAAGGAATCAAAATTCTAATCGGCGTTACGCGCGCAACCAAGGGGATGAAAACGCACGGGGAGGAGTTCCTGCATGCACTCCCACGGCGCACCCGGCTTTATTACTCTATTATCTTCCGACCAATCAGGTTGCTCAAAACTATAATCACATGAGAACAGCCTCTATCTCTTTCGACCAATGCGGGCGCAGCTCACATTGTCCGCCGCACAGAAGCCCAATGCAGAAGTACTCGAGGCAGTGTACCAAAGTCTAAGGGAGTTTACAACACTTTTTTTTCCCCCGTGATCCGCCAGGACTTCATGGATAATGCATCTCTTGTATGTCACAAGATACCCGCGTATTGTTTCCTTTCATACGGTTCCATTATTATCAGTGAGGTGAAGACGATCATATCTGACAGATCACAGTGTTTCTTTGTTGCGAGCTGTACACTTGATTTGGAGACGCCGAAGGTGTGTGCGCGGTCCACCAGACATGATCATTCGGATTTTAATCGGATTCTTACGACTGCTCCTTGCCTTTTTATTGATAAACTCCTGCTTCGGGTAAGTAACTACCGCTCAATCATTAATTTCTAAGCGAATTATGACTTTTACCAAAATTGAGAAGAAAAATACGTATGGTGTACCTCACCGCCGGTATTGCGGAAACAAAAAAAAAAAAAAAATGCGTTGCTCATTATTCCGATCAAATTTCAACCAGTTTTCTGATTAACTTATTTCAATTCATTGGCTCTCTCTTTACGAACCTCGTATACTAACTATAGAAACAGCAATCGTAATGTTTCATTTTAGCATGATACCTGTCCGGACATGAAGAGAAAATCAAGGCGGTAGAATCGAAAAAACAAAACAAAACCATTTAAATCAGTTACTCTTCACAAGACATTCGGGAAGGACACAGTCATGTAAACTCTGGAGACACTACAAAGAGATTCATTGGTGGTACTGTAAACTTCTCCACCCCTCCTCCCTTATTTCGAGGAGCATGCAGATCTTCCCATGTTTGTTAATCAGTCGTTTGTTGATTCCGAATCTGGTAAGCTGCATTCGGTTGTTTGTTTAATCCTCATCCAGTTTAATATAAACTATTGTCTAATAGTCGATAGGTCTGTAAACAACGTATACTTAAGCTCTGCTAACAGAGAATGTCGGGTACAGATCATCTTTTTCTCTCCGAAAACTCCTTTTGTTGAACGAAGAAACAGCACATCATCGTCGAAGTTCGGCCTTCATCTGCATCGAAATGTCGACGAAAATGTTTTCGATACACGCAAATTCATTAAAAAAAGGGGAAAAAAAGAGCATAGTATCATGACATGACGTCATAATCAGTTTAGTGTGAAACATAACCTGTGAATACGAATGTGTCTTTTAGCAGTGATGCTGCTTTCTTGCAATGAATCTTTTGCCGTACAGTTTAGGACACAAATGTGGTACGTGCTGTCGATAATATCATGCTTTGAGGTCAATGTGTTAGTTTGAATGTTGATTGATCATGAGAGTTTCGGATGCGAACACAAGACCAGTCCCAGACATAGAAACGAATATCACAAAGTTATTGGTGAATCATATAAAGATGTTTGTTTGTGTGTCAGTGTGTGTCTGCTTTGTGTGTATATCGTACGACGTAATTAGCTATTGATTGCAAGAAAATTTTATCATAGGGGAGTGAAATTTGCTAATCTGAGACTTATAATAAGCAGTGTGGAACACGTGAACGACAATCCTACACCCACTCGGCATTTAAGGTATAATGTGAGGCAGGACTCTGCCCTTTCCTTGATACTATTATCCAGCTTGACTTCACGGTAAGACCAAACACAGATGCAGCCCATGCTAACATTTAATGATAACTATTACTTTTCTAATACTTATAGATATTCTCAGTATTTAAAATTTTAGTTTAAGTCACACTTAAACATCGACAGGAACAACTGCCGTAAAATGGTAACAGTAGGAAAGACCATGCGAGCAGCGAAGGCGTAAAGAGTATACCATGTGATCAACTGCTATAGGGTTTTGACTTTTTGATTCCCACTCGGGATTTTCGTCTTCAGATGAGATGACTGTGTCATTTACGATGTCCCTGTGGACCCTCGTGGTGTACAAACGGGAAGCCGACAATGCTGGGATGTAGCACCGCCAACAGGACGCTCTGGAAGAGCAGGGATATTATTGATAACCCCTTTTCTATAAGTGAATATGACCATGATAGTAGCAGAAGTAGTAGTGGTATCATAGGAGTTCTTGCGTAGAATATTGATTATCACTATTATTTATATTGTTATCACTATCATCATCCATCATGTTATTATCAATATCAGCATTATTATCATCATTAAAGGTGTGTTAAGATAACAGTAATCACTCTTAGTTTTTGCATCGTATCGCCCTGCTATTTGAGCATCTGTGGGTTGATGTATAGCGCTTTACAGGTATTGATTATTATTATCACAGTATCATTATATGTGTATTTTTATCTTGAAGTATTCTGTCAGCAGATGATAAGCATGTATAGGAAGAACTATCATAATACATGTACTTCCATTTCTGTTGCCACTCTGGTCAAATTAATCATTAGGTCTAGAGTTTGATGTCAACAAGCTACTTTAAGTCAATTTCCAAGGATAAAAAATTGTCGAAATTTCATGGGCTCACTGGGGAGCGTTTAAGCGTCGTCGTTTGCAACTGATGAGTGTACTCATCTTTGGGTTTAAGATGAGTGCGTTACACCCTGGGTTAATGACTTGGGGAAATGGATCCATTAAAAGCCAAACCAGTTAGCGCTGTGTATTTGAAGGTGTTAGAACTATTGTACCTTGCAGCCACGTGACTACAGTGGTGATATCACCAATATAACGTGTATCCTTCGTATGATAGCGTATCTCGATCTCTTGCATCTTTCATCATTTTCTATGAATGATTAAATCACCTTCCAGTCCACATGTGGGTGTGTGGGTGTGTCCGTGTTGAGGGGAGGGGACGGTTATATTCACAGCACAGAACTTACAGACAGTTCAGGTCATAACGTACATTGGTCGTATTATCTATATGCACAACGCCAAACGTGGATAATTAAGTTCATTACGTGCACGAAACGTCAGAGCAACGAAGAGGTACTTGGATGCCTATTTCAAGTGAGTGGCGTCGACTAGATTACAAGCCAACATGCGCAGTCACGGCAAACACGCCCTCTACAATAAGTATACACCATGAATATGCACAATCTATGGTGACAATTATATATACGTATTCCCACTAAACACTTCCTGCACATGGTTAATGCATCGTATTCACGCGAATAACTTTCGTCGTTACACTTTGAAGTAATGCCATGATTTCAGATTTCTTAAAATTCCTTTCACAGGTATTGATAGAAAATAATCATAATGATTATAAAAAAAAATGGAATGAGACAGAAAACTTGTTTGGGAACGAAGACTGCATTTTTTTTCTAATGTTTATATTTTTTAAAGTAATTTTCGAACGACAGTGGTATTTTGCGTAACCCTATTTATGACAACGTCGAATTACCAATGGAAATATTCTAGCAATCATGCATTTGGTTGTTATGCGCTTATACTTCATAGTAGTTTGTTTGTTTGTTTGCTGTTGTTGCTCTTGTTTTTGTTTCTGCTTTGTGGTGGTATACACAACAGTTATATTGTCATCTTTTTGCGATGACTGTGTTATAACTTGGAAATGATGGCTTTTCCGCCTAAATTTTGTAAGGATACAAATTTTGAGATATTAACAATTGTCTCACAAACATCAGACTAGGTTAACAGCTGCTACTGTATCTTTATAGTTCTGTGAAGTATTACTTACCGCTGTCTTTGTGGTCGCGACATGATCAACCACAACGCGGATGTAACAAAATACTCGCTCTACTTGGTTGAGTATATGTGTAAATACACTTTGCCCGGCCGTACGAGTCTCCATAGGAAATGTTAGTCAACTAAAACTGAATCCTCATTTGGCGTGGATTTCCTACAGCAGAAGCTCGGTATAACTTTTTAAACTCACTGGCAAATATTCTGTGTGAAGTACAACCTCCGAGTACAAGTACCCGTTTTATTTAACGTTTGCACTTAAACTTACGAGTGTTTGTTGGGTAATATTTCACCCATTAAAATACATAGTTAAAACTAAGTCACTGCTTTTAAGTGTGTACAATTCTTGCGGTAGATTTAATTTAGATAAAACTTTACCATGCACTTGCACTATATGTTTGTTTGTTTGTTTGTTTGTTTTTTCTCCTGTGTGCTAGCGCGTTTATGGTTCTGAGCAATGTCCTCTCGGATGTGTTAATGTGCGGAACAACCACGCCTCCCTCGATATGAAGGCCCCATAAAACAAAGGAAGAACAAATTTGGCGCTAAAATTGTTTCCATATGCAGACAATGCAGACTGTAGTATCAGTAAATATCCGGTTGTCTTACATCAAACTTGTGATCATGGTGCCCGGGCAATGCTGTTCATTACTGCTAGGCTATTTGTCACGCGGGATAAGGTACACCATGCACATACAGTAGGACCTCGATTATCCGGATTCTCTGTTATCCGGACGTCGACTGGCTTTTTTTTGTATATTTTCATGTATTTTCAGTGCAAAATCTCACTCAAAACAAACACCATTATCATGCAAATACGCGACGGGACATATTCTAATCATCGCAGCAGACTGTAACTTTTTAAGTCAGTTCGTGAGACTGTGCCACGCTTGTCACTGGCACTGAGTGCATAGCAGTGGCTGCAGTACAATGCAGCGGCAGTATTCGACTAGCAGCAATATTCATCTCATTGTTGGTCAATATCAGTCAAACAAACAATACATGATCTATTTCTGAAGTATGAAACATGATAACGCTATGCATGCAGACAATTATAACGGTGAATTGGTAAAATGTTGTACCATGTGCATACCCCTATATAGCATGATATGCTAGAAAGTGCTGTATTTGAGCATATCTCTCTTATCCGGCCAAATCGATTATCCGGACGCCCGCCGGTCCCGTCGTGGCCGGATAATCGAGGTCCAACTGTTCTCGTTGGTCCTCCGGTTAGCTGGAGACTTTGAGGATCCCTTGCAATGGTGCATGAAAGTGCTTCAAATACACTGTATTACATTTATCTATCTATCTATCTATCTATCTATCTATCTATCTATCTATCTCTATCTATTATATATATATATACATTATGTATATATATATATGTATATATATATATATACATATATATATATATATATATATATATATATATATATATATACATATTTCTGTGTCTGTGCGGAGAGACAAAAGAAGGACAGGAAGAAGAAAACATGTACCGTATACCGAATCGTCAATGAAATGAATGACCGATCATTATTAGGGATAAAATAGGATAAGAAAGTTTTGAAAGTTTTCCTATTAAATTCGATTAACTCTACTACTTGTGAGTTCGTTTCTATAGTTTTTAAGAAGATACTCAGAGTCAGTGGTTAGTGTCTTTAGAAGCGAACACTCGGTTTGACAAAGCGTCAAACGCATGTTAACTTGCATGTTACCGCGATTTGTAGATGTTCATTTTTCATTGTCCATAACATTGCTCAACATTCTCGTCATACGGTCTTTATCCATAATGAAGAATAATGTGAAGTTGCATTTCGGAATAACCAGGTAATAGTCGGCAGAGAGAATAATTGAATAATAATTATTGAGGTCAAATCAATTCACAAAGAGAAGATTCTCAGCATGAACTTCATAACTCAATAAGATCCGACGTTTCTGCCCCATTTGTAGAAAGAGATGAAAGTGAAAGATGGAACATTTCGAGTGTGTTGGGAGCGCTCTAGATTCCTCATCGTCATAAAATCAAATTTGATTCCTGCAATTTATCTGTGGTCTGGACGGGGTATTTTGACCTCTATAATGGTACTCCTTGATCTTGACCTAGGTGTTTAGCAATTTTTGGCCCTCGGGAAGACTGGTTACCAACTTGTATCGATAATGATATAAAACAGTTTCACACCATCTGCCATTTTTTTTTTCATTGTTGTCACTATAATTATCATCAATATTATGAATACTACCATTGGTAGTAGGACCGCTGGACAACACTCTTCAGTGTTATTATCTTTGTCATTATGATGACGATGATGACGACGATGTTGATCCTTATTTGATGTGATGAATTATCCAATCTCTGCATTTGTCTTCGCGTGTGCGTGCTACCCTATTACTGATGTGGAATATAAGGTTGTGATGCACGTCACGAGACCGACACCCAGGAATCATACGGCCCATGAGTCGTACAGTCCATGAGTTCGACACTACGCAGACAAGGCCCACGAGACCTACACATCAAGCCCCATGTTGTAATGTCGAACTCGTGGGTTTTTTTACCTATAAAGTGTAGGACTCATCGGACTTATTTGCCTGGTGTCGAACTCATGGGCTGTATGACTCGTGGGCGTCAGTCTCCCGGGATGACCCCTAAAGATTGACTATAATCCTGTCTTGTGACGGCTATAGGAGCTCCTCAAAACTTTGATAACGCAAGAATGACTTGGTATGGATGTTACCACTAGTCCACTTGCGTGGGACGTCAAGAATATTACTTTCAACACTTTTCAGGGAAGAATTTCACCTCAAATCAAAGATGTTTGGGATCCTTGATACATCGTCGACAGAATCATGACAAAAATATTTCGTGTAAAAAACTCGAGATAAACATGATGGCAGCATGCACTCGTCACTCAATTTGCCTTCGTCCTGCGATGACTCGCCACTGTCGTCAACATTATGTACGTTATCTCGCCCCCACCCCGACCACACACAAACACTGATTGAGCCCAATGGATATCACTCCAATCTTATCATCACAATCAGTGCTACAAAGACAGTAGGTTTATCTTGGCTCGTCCTCTTGGCACTCACGTAGTGGGATGATGATGGTATCTTAATATTAGTCTCATTTTTCTTCTATTTGTTTCTTAGAAACGATATGGCTGTACGAGATACATCGAATAGGAAATCATAATGAGAATGGGCTACATAACAGTGATATTCATTCATGAGTGTTGAAATGCTAGGTATGAAATGGGAGCGGGGGTAAATCTGCGAAATTCCGACATTTTTGAAGGCGTTTTTCTCTCTGAAAAAGATCCAGTCCACCACTCACCATCTGCCCACTCCAAACATCACTGACATAATCATGGAGGTAGGAAGAGCTCCCACATCACTGACATAACATAATAATCTGGGGTAGCTATGCGCCCTGCGAAGAATAGCTCCTAGATGAGCGTCCACGTGACAAGAAATCGGAAATTGCACTGAAGACTAAGCGGAATATACCGTAATGTGACATTGTATACGTATACATAATATACATCATGCGTGCGCATGAGTGTGCATGCATGTGTAAGAAAGAAATCATTCGGACCAAGTATTCGTCATTCTTGATTTCTGACAGTTATTGGTCTTTGATAAAATTATATCGATGAACGAAATAATAGGTGTTCGGAATTTACAGATACAAAGCTCATTAGTGTAGAGATATAGATCACAGTCGTTTAATGTTACTTTGCTTTGAAAACTAAAATGGCAGAGAACTGGAGTCATAATCATTCAAGTGATATAACGATTTTGTCTACGTGTGTGTGCTTTGTCAAGTGTTTTCATTTCCTCATGTTAAACTTTAAAATGCTTGGTCATACAACCGGCTTTCAATGATGACATCTTATAACTAACATTAATCAACAACCGAAAGGTGATGAACAGAAAGATATTATCAGGATTTATTTTCCTATAAGGCACTTTAAGGTATAGTTCGAGTAGATGAATGGCAAATTTTATATACTCTTCCCATTCTCTCACCCCGTTTTAAAGATGCCAAAAACTAAAACATAAATGATGTCAAGAACAAGTTGAGACTAATTGGATGGTGACTTAATATGTCATGTTGGCTTGAATGTGTGAGAAAATTTGGGGCATTCAAATAACTGGAGCGATTCGCTAGACATCAGCCGCATGAGTAAATGATTGGTCATTATCAGCTCTGCATGTAGATTTCATGGAATCTGACTCACCATGCGGAAGGGAGGCATAATAACATATCGCATCGAAGAGGAAGTTTTTGTGTGGTAGGGTAAAGCCATGCCTGCGTGCTGTATCAAACCCCCTACCACATTCTTTGTTCCAGTTTCGCCAAGACGGGGCAAGAGCCGCGGCGGAGTTTGGGAGGGTTAAGGCCGGTGAGGTGTATTATAGAAGCCGGCGGTGTTTATTTGTGCGCTTTGTACGGAAAGGTTGATGATCAACACGTTCTTAGCGGTGTCATCCCAACACCGGCAGGCCCAAGTGATGCGAGCAGCGTGAGAGGAGGAGGCGACAGATGCCTGCAATACGCCGACATGATGACAGCAAGCTCTATGCTAGGCCAAGATTCTCGGCCACGCAGACTCGATGCTCCCTTCCGCAGCGGAATGGGGGTAGAGAAACAGAGCTGTTCAGTGATGGAAATCGCTGTGCTCTGCTGATCTATGTCTCTTCTCTAAAACATGTGCATAATGTACACAGATTTATTCCCCTTTCTTTATTCTATGTCTCTTATTTTTTTTTAATAGAATATGGTTTTAATGGTGTCTTTTGGCTGTAATCAAACTGCAATATGACCTTGCTCGTGAAAGACTCTATATACATTTTGTTCTGCGTGTAAACATATATGATATCGCCTGTGGAATACTCCACACTTAGTATGTCAGATTGTCAGTTATACCTAAAGAGAGCTTTGATTTTATTTTACATGTGTGTCTCTCTATCTTATTCCATTAAAGAGTATGGGAATAAGTATCGTCTGAATCATGACACGAATTGTGTAGGCATGCAGTATAAAAATGACTTCTGTTGAATATACACGACTAATATTCAGTTATCAAAACTCAACAGAGTGAAAGACCCGTGTAGTTATCAGCTGGTTATGAGTGTCCAGATTATATTTTAGCTCCGATATATAGTTTTAACTCTGAAGTTGCAATTACGTCCGTATCAAGCAAGCGTCATCTCGATATAGGGTTTATCTCTTCATCGATCCTCGGAAAATAATTCTAGAAACCCACAAGCTATAGATACGCAACTAGACGTATAGGTTTCAAAATATTACAAGCTCTGTTTGCGACAATAAAGTCAAGCTATAGAATGCAATCATTGTTCTGATAAACGAAAACGTTGAACTAATAAAACGAAATCGCTTCAGTCATAACTTTGAAGCCCATATAAACACGAAGGTTTGGCCATAAATTCGCGATAAAATGAATATTATGTCGTAATTGTCGCCATTATCCTGTCGCCAGTTAATAAAGTCAACCCTTCCAAAGCAAATGATGCATAGTTAGAGTTCAAGGTGTTGAACAATGTTCATGGCTGCAAAGAAAAAAAAAAGAACTTCCCACCATCGATTTCAAATGAATTGGTCTTGATGTAACCTTGTTCCTTCCTGCGCGAAATTTGGATATTCCTGATGAGTGTTCTTGAATTAAGTCTATTTTGTTCATAGTGTAATTACAAGTCATGATGTGATTTTAATGGTAACATACCAAATAATGCTTCTGATTTGAATGGCTCAAGAGTTTTGAAACTGTATAGGCATCAACAACAGGTATTTTCAGGTATCAGTATCAAATAATGATATTAAAAAAGATAATAAGAGCAACACAACACACATACCCACAAAGACGAGTATCTTGATTCTAATGCTCTCAAACGCGGTGTTTCTTCAATTTTGTGTGAATTCTTCGTCTACTCACATAAAAAAGTAATAAACAAGCAGAAATGTACGAAATAAATCGGAAGAGCTTTTGTAAACTTGCTATCTGGTTTGGATGCTGATTTAGGGACGGATCTTCGTCAAAATTTAATGGAGTCATGAATTAATCAAGGTGTAAATGTTTATCAATTCTTTATGAAATTACCAATACACTGTGTAGTGGGTTTTTTCGTTGTTCTTGATTCTTCGTCTACTTCACCTTCACAGAGGAAAGTAGTCTTTTATAAAAATAAACAGAAGGAGAAAGACTGGAGTGTTTTGTTTTGTTTTGTTTTTGACAAGAGTCGCAATCGTCATCACAGAATATGAAGGATCGTTGCGCCCTTGATCTTTTTGTTCTATACTTTTTTAAGAGTAACTCAACTCTACGAAGACTTCAAAAAAAAAAAAGAGTAAAGGAAAATAAGCATGCTGGAAAGTTGATTTTTAAATTCTTGAAGAAAGATAGGTAGTAAACTTATGAAATGTTGATGTTTACGGACAAATTTTCCTGCGAAAAGGAGATGGCGATATACATCATAATGCGATTACGTAAGGTGATGTCCTCCGTTTGGATGAAAGACACACACATACACACATACACACACACATACACACACACACACACACACACACACACACAAAACATCAATAATTCAGCAGCTGAGGTTTCCTCCCCTTTGTAGGGTCTTGATTATTAATTGTTACAATTTAATGGCGGAATGATGAAAGTGATACATTTCTACGAAATGGACATATTTCCAAAATGGAATTGATTGAAGATTCGAATGACAAAAATAGAAAAGTTGTGAGGTCATTACGTCACAATGTCATGTATACGTGTTTTGTTTTGTTTTTGTTTTTTCATCTGTGACTGAGATTACAGTTAAAGGTATAAATGTGAAACTTATTAGAACATTCCACAACTTTTCATTTCTATGTCTAATTTTGATGAAACATTCGCTGATCTGTTTGCTCGAATTTATTAAAAATTAATTGAAATCAACCCGAACATGGAGTGAGCTTTTACGATAATGACAAAGAAACAGGGTACATATCTTTACAGGCTTGTTTAGAGTTCAAATCAAGACCATTTCGTCTGGAACTCCACTTTTTAAACTCTCACGCTCAGTGAAGTCATTATAAGAAAATGAAATGATTTATGATCTATTTCCTTGCCGTTTTATCAGTGAATCATATAACATTTCTCATGAAACTTCTCCAATCTGTAACCTTGAGACGACCCGGTAAATCGCGTCCCTTTTCGGCATACAGGAAAGTTTGATCAATCGGTCCCAAGTTTCGGATGCAGTTGAGTAGGCCAACGTCACCGCCGAACCTCATAAGTCTGTCCCCCAAGAAACAACAGAGAGTAAACTCATAGCGCTCTGCTTTCACCCGAGTGTGCTGTAAAGTCACCGGAGTTTCCCTTTCCA
Source organism: Diadema antillarum (assembly GCF_040938485.1). Taxonomy (NCBI): domain Eukaryota; kingdom Metazoa; phylum Echinodermata; class Echinoidea; order Diadematoida; family Diadematidae; genus Diadema; species Diadema antillarum. Next base: position 4,333,896 of record NW_027271069.1, on the reverse strand, counting down.
GGAACACCATGAAGTTGTAACGATAGATGTCAAATGCTGGGTCACAGGAGACGAGTGACGTTGTTGTACATGTAGGAGGAGGAGGAGGAGGAGGAGGAGGAGGAGGAGGAGGAGGAGGAGAAGTATCTCTTCCCCCGTGGTGAGAGATGTTTTCATCAGTCCATGTTGTACACAATGCGAGAGGGTCGATCTACTCCTTCTGTCTTAAAGGTGCTGGATGCCTCTTTGGCAGTCCTTCCAATATCTTCCAATTGTCATGAACCCTGTATCAAACTATGATCGATTTTTAAATATATTAGCTTACAAATTTAGATCAAACTGCCTTAGTATATAACGACGAAAAGTAAAATCATTCTCATCATGTCCTTTAAGTCTTTGAGTGCCACGTTTATTTCCAGTCCATAGGTTTGTGTGTGGGATTTGTGCACATTGATTTGACTCACTGGCGCAGAAAGAGTTGAATTATTTCATTTCAACGTAACCTTCAAGAAAACACATAAAATGAATGTTTTTGACATTGATGTCGTATTCGGACTGAGATGAAGGTGTTGAAATGAGTCTGAAGTCACATAGTTCTAGTTAAATAAGCCACATTTTGATTGCAACTGAAAGCTAGCTTCTACCATTAAGGTGTGTTGATTGGAAAATCATGAGATAAACGTTGTTTGCGGATCAGTCGTGAAGTTGCAATATATTATTTGTAGGTGGCCGCATTTAACATTGTTTAAATAAAACTCAAAATTTGCATAATAGGACATCCAGTTGACATAGGGAATAACTGGAGTTATAAGCACTACCGACAATTGACTATGTGACTAAGCTGCCGATCGTATTGTTATTTTTTATAAATAAAACATACATCACATACCCAGGTATGCCATAAACTTATCATTGTAGGCAATGATTTCTATGTCCTTCAAAATTTATAATTTTAGTTGCTACTTCCAAATGTGCCAAATATGTATTTTACGCAGTCATGATATACTTCGAATTGATTATAAAGTCGTTATCATCTTCTGAATTCGATTTGAAGATGCTGTTACCCATACTATGCTATGAGACCTAAAACTACTTTGGTATGATTGAACTTAAATTTTCTCTTCAAACTTCGAATTTGCTTCCACGTTTAGGTATCGTTTCAGCGTTTCCTTTTAAGTCTTTTAAAAATTATGTTAAGCACTTTAATAGTAACTTTGACGCAAGGTCAGTGAAAAAATTAGGCAGCCTACGTTTACTTGAAGTAATGAAATAGACTATTTATTTTCTATTTTTCTTAATAGCTAACTCTTGTTTCTTTCTTTCATCATGAAGCTAGTTGGTTTGTTACTTCATGCTTTCATGAATCATTCAGTGACATACCATATCTGACCGGATTAAATTGTGTCATAAAAAACTAGAGCTAGAACTAGAGCTCTAGCTTCAAAAGCCTAAGAAGATGTTCTGCTAGTTTTAAATGTGAGAAGTGAATCACAACATTCGTGCAAAATAATCCAGTTCACGCTGGAAGATGGGAAATCCGAAGTACGACAAAGTCAGTATGTTTTTATGACTTAACATGGAAAACTGGTGTCAGCACGAATTAATTGGACACAATCAGTCACTTGAAAAAGTTCTTACAACTGTAACGTTTTCCATGTGTTCCTATGTAAAGTTTAACACATTTGTATCCGGAATGGTGTGTGCCAGTTGTCACATTTTTTTCTCCCACTGTTTCCATATTTTGATTGATGGCAAAAGTGACACATTAGTTTCTATATTAGATCATCATCTGTGTCACTACACTTTCATAACGAATGTAATAACCTCTCCTTCAAACTTATGCATGGTAGGTGACGGTCTCCAATTACAGAGGAAAGTACGCTGTCCGTGTTTTAAACTTTCGAAAATATTAAACTTTAACAGAAGAAATGATTCCAAGACATTGGCAGAAATAGACACATTCTAGGTTACAACGACTTGTCATCCACTCTCATGATATGCCAACATTTAATCAACACCAGGCCTTAAAATGCGACACACATAGAGGAGTCCAATAATTTCGTCTACAGAGCGGCCACCATACGATATTCATTGATCTATAGTAAAGGGATTTCAAGGATCACTACGTATGTCTCGACAAATCAGTAACAGAAAAACCTCGACCTCATTATTACATTAGATTTACATCCAATAATTATGTATCGATTCGCACAGGCAAACGATGTGTCTTATATATATATATATATATATATAAGTAATTTCTTATTAAGCGCTATGTCCAGTTACAAACTACTCAAAGCGCTTTCTGCTCTCTCTTAAGAAAATAGAAAAGGTACAAATAAATAATACATTACAATACAGTGCAATACCATACAAAACAATACAATACAATGACAACGCCTAACAGAAGAAGAAAAAAAAAACACACACACACAAAAGAACCCTAATCATATGATTGAGCAAAAAGATATGCCTTGACATGTCGTTGAAAAGTATCTAGGCTGTGTATGTTACGAACATTATCCGGAAGTTTATTCCAAATTGAAGGAGCCATATGGAGGAAGGCGCGATCCCCGTAGGTTGTCCGAGTTTTGGGAACATGTAGCACCGTCGAAGACGAAGAACGTAGGCTGCAGGACTGCTATACTGTGACCAAGTCCTGAAGATACTTGCCTTGAAAACAAGGGTAAGAATCTTGTACTCAATCCTCTTCTTGACTGGAAGCCAGTGGTATTGTCTTAGTATTGGGGTAATGTGGACATTCTTCCTCACACGAGCTAGAACACGGGCGGCACTGTTCTGTACTCTTTGGAGGCGATAGATAGAAGAGTTAGGCAGACCAGCTAATACTGCATTACAATAGTCAATGCGTGACGATACTAGGGCGTGAATAACCTTGACTGCATCAGATTCAGACAAGAATCTGCGAATTCTTGCAATGTTCCTCAGATGGTAGTTGGCACTCTTACAGGCACTTCTGATGTGGTCATTCATATTCAATCTGTTGTCTAGGATCACTCCAAGGTCACGAACTGATTCCAAGAGCGACAGATTCTGGCCATTCAGGGAAATGTGCTCCATCTCACACACAGAGTGTTGGTGTCGGGAACCAATCAGGATCAAATCAGTTTTGTCATTATTAAGTTTCAGGAAATTGCCACTCATCCAGTCCTGCATTGCCGCTGTTTTGGCGCTGTATAGGAGGTCTTGCAAATCAGGGGAAGCAGAAATGTGGCTGATGAAAGGATATCACATGCGTTGTTCGCGGTAGAGAAAGATTAAAGAGGACATCCACCCAAGAAAGCAATAAACTCTAAAAGAAATAGAAAAAATCCTACAGAACGTTGCAAAAAATGACAATAATCGGATAAGAAATAAGGAAGATAAGGCATTTTGAAATTTCACATTTTTTCGGAAAATTTTTATTTTCCTCTTTCTTATGAAATTGATAAAATTGTGGTGTCAATGACTAGGAGGACATGTTACTTCATGTTTAATCTTTGATTTATAGATAGGTATTACGTAATTCCATCGATGTTCAGAAATCCTAAAGGTCGTTCAAATTTAGTACAATTATTTCTTTTTCGTTGAGATTTCAACCATAATTAAAATGTACATGTGGGAAAGGAGACAATTAAATTTTTTTTTTTTTTTTTGCAAATCGCAGCTGGTTCCTTTAATATGTTTTCCTACAATTGTGTTAAAGGGGAAAAGATAAATACATTTCTGTATTCCAGCGGTCATGTGCATGATACTTAATCAATTGTAAAGGGGCGAACTGACTTGAGGAGTATACGTGACTCTGGACAGCTTTATCCTATAATTATATATTATAGGACAATATACTTTATCGTCCATTATCATATATTCTACATCCTATAATTTTGTATCTTCCTCTCTCTCTCTCTCTCTCTCTCACCACACACACACACACACACACACACACACACACACACACAACAAATACCACTCTGAGGAGACCAAACGTGTTTTGAAGAAGAGCAGAACTAATCCTCTCAAGAAACACATCAAATTCAAATTCGAATTTAAATGAAATTTTATTTCCAATAGTACATTTTTTGATGCAAGTTCAAAGAGAGAAAAGTACAATGTAATACGACAATACATACATGCATGTACATATGAAACTAATGTTCAAAATAATTGTGTTATTGGAACAGAGAGGCCCACGTAAAAGACAAGCTTGTAGAAATGTGGATTACTTAAAAAATATCGAATTGGCAGTACAGAATCACCGACCAGGCACTAATGCAGATATCACTTCATACACACATTGTGGAGGAAGCAGGGGCATTTAAAAAGGCAAACCTGGTAAAGCGACAGGAGAGAGAGAAGCAAGCTTGGCCAATGACTAAAAGTGAGGACCCTAATGACTGCTGACAGTGTGTAGTGGGACGTTGAATCATCCAATTAGCGGAACGCAAACTCGTCACATGACTATGACCCATATTTCTAATGTCCCTCAGGAGTCTGTCGCAAATTTGGGCAACTGGCAGAAGACAAAAAAGCGACAGAATTCTCCCACGTCGATAAGGGGGATGCTTAGGTTCATATTAAATACTATATTCATGGATAAATGATATCATAATAGAAAGTAAGGAAATGTTTTATGGCTTGAAAAGCAACTTCAATGATGAGCGTGATAAATACATCCTCTAAGAATATACATAAGAACATATTTAATTCATTTAAGAATGATGATACGTTTCTGTAACTTCTTTCTATTAATATTATTATTTGACTATGGGCTACATAGAAAACGATTGGAAGGTAACAATATAAAGGGAGACGTTAAGACATTACATGGAACCACTTGGAGCAATGCAGGAAGAAATGCCTGGAGGAACGAAAAAAGTACGAACACATACGAAAGAAAACAAATCGGAAACTACCAGAGTCCTAGAGCCCTCGTTACTTTTATTAATTTGATATTTTTATACATGGTACAATATATTCTTGAAGTAGTAACAGTTTGTGTAAGAAAAAAGAAGTACTTTAATCAATAGGTTGATGATTACCAACTAACTATGTGAGTCAAATAGTTAGTGATAGTCGCGATAGTTTGTTAATTAACATGAGTTGGATGTTTCTGGAGATCAGTTGTATCGTGTGTGACACTGCGTCATCATCTTGTATTTCCGATTGATATTATATCAAATACATTCCTCCATATTGTGACTGATAATGATTAATTTCAAGTCATAATTATCAAATTGCGTTGTTTGGTCTCGATATTCTAGCGCCGAAGACGGCGATGGAAAGTCTAGCCTCACCTCTTACGAAGACGAATGAAGAACCGATCTCCCATTTAATATTGACCAACATAAGGGTGAGGGATTTACTGAGTTACGGATGTACTGAACCTGAGGTTGAAGGATATTAACAAAAACAAAGGAAATCGTGGAAGATTTGGCAGGAGAAACATTTTTTGAAGTTCAAACTAAAACAAACCTTAAAATACGTAGTTTTTGATGAAAAAATGAGCTACTTCAAGTCACATTTTGATGACAATCTATGCCACCTTGTAATCAATATTGGATAACATGTTAATTACATACAGGCCTTCCGTTCCTAGCAAAAACCAAATCAACCAAACCAGACTTGTGGATATCCGCGTACAGTCTTTTGTTGTGTTTTGAAACAGGTTATTGATTCGTGACAAACTGTGTAATAGTAACATCGTTGGGTCAGCCCTAATCTTAATACTATTGTATTGTTCTTTGAAAGTACCCAATGAATGATGATAATAAAGATAACAATGAAAGTATATGATGACGATAATAATGATAATAATAGTAATAATGATAACAATAATAACAATAATGATAATAATTTGATATTAATATCAATAATGAAGACAGCAATTTAATCAATGGTGATAATAATAATGATAATGATAATAATGATTATAATAATAATGATTTTCATATCAATATTAATAATGAAGATAATAATGACACAGTTCAGATGAAATAGTTCATATTCCGATACAATACTTCTCTTTGTCTCCCAGCTCTCGCAGCTCGACCACAAAAGTAGGCCGACAGAAGACCAAAAAAAGAACAATTTCGCATATATTTGCCAGCTATACGTTTAATACTCAAGAGCGTGGATCGAACTCAAATTTGCCTTATCCTGCAAATTTCACGCTTCCCTTTCTCTTTCCTTTAATCCATCTCATATATTTTCATCCAGTCCCCATATACCCTCAGTTCACCGCCCGGCCTTGTTCAGGGGTGTCCCGATACCTACATGAACATCTGTAAAATATTAGGAAATGTCAAAACCCATTTCATGAAACCCTGGAGGCGCTTGTCACATTCAAAAAGAAAACAGGCAGAAATAGAGAAATCTTCAGCAGACTTCAGTAAAAATAAATGTGAAATGACAGGCTCTCTTTTTTGCCATTGTCTTTTGACAAAGGTATAAAACAAGGGGGAATACAAATGACAAGGACATGATTGCAATGTCTGTTTTAAGGTATAGAAAATACTATGGGAGTCAACAAAAGCTAATACGTTATGACAATTCAGTTGAGCATGAATAGAGTATTAAAATTGGTTTCATTATTCCAAGGCTTGCAATAATGTTGATGCTTGCGATTTCAACATACCGATCTGCCTTCTTCAGTTAAAACATAATGTTAATTCATTTTTCATGTGTTACCTACTTTGCAGCAGATGTAATATTTGTTGTTTTTTTTGCGTGGGATTACAATTATAAATGTAGAGGTATATAGATATTAAATAACAAATTTCGTCAGCGCACATTATTGATTTTTAAGTGTTTTTTATTAATGATCATAACGATCAATACAACGTTCAAATAAGATACTAATCGTATATTCATCCCTGAAAGCCTCTGCATAATTTAGCTGTAGCATGACAACACTGTTGTCTCCATGGATGTTTCTGTAAATACTCATCTAGCTAATTCATCGAAGAAAACATTTTGTTGACTCCTAAACATTGTGCTACTGCATAAGTTTTTTAAAAAAAATATATATATAAGTTATCCACGTAATGGAAAGAGAGAGAGGCAGAGAGATGGGCGTGGGAGAGAGAGGGAGAGAGAAAAAGAGTCGCCATGGATATTATGAAATCCAGATTTGATCAATTTTGCACCAGAATGCCAGTATATATGAAAGGTCAACGGTATGAGGGGTCAAAAGTGTAAATTGTCGATCTAACTTATTAATAACTAAAGGTAGACGGGCATGCATGCGCTACAGAGAAATACAATGCTGCAAACACACCATACACACCATACACACAAACACAGGCGGATCTACATTATTACACACAAACACACTATGAACTCTCTCTTTGGGGTCATGTGCATTGATTGCACTTTTCATGGGGCTATTGACCAATGCAATATTATTGTTCGTGTGACTGTGGGTATCGTAATGGGACATGACTGTGGACATAACTTTTTCCAACTTTAGTATATAACGGCAAAACTTATTTTATAGCTGCTTAAAGCACTAATAATTTAACACTAGGAGCACATGGACAGTGCAAATATCCGCCAAGGCGAAAGGGTCACAAACGCCATCGATATTGTGCATGCATCCTTTATAAAAATGGATCCGGATCATGATTCGGATCAACATTAAAACCTTATCACCTATTCCTTTTGCCAGAACAGACAAACGACTGTGAAAACTCCCTTTATAGAGGTAATGGTATTCTTTTATTTGAACTGCTCATCTACTGGACATTTTGAACAGCGGCAAATTCAAAAAAATTGCTGTAATATCGGAACATTTCTTATCGAGACCAATCACATAATATATAATATTATATGACTGAGTTTTACTTTCACCGGAGATATAGTGCCGTCGAGTTCTAGACCAACTTTATTGAACGGTAGATCACTCCGCCACTCAGTATACCGTATTATCAACAGCGCAGCAAAATACCTCAAAATATGATCACCAAGAAATGGATTCTGAATCACATTACCATAAATGATATGAATCAATGATATAGGCGGAAAAAGTATTCTAATTCCCTTTCATAATTTTAACCATCATTTTGAAAAATAAATGTATGAACGGAAGATGTTATTAAGAACATGAATTTCAAACAAAGAGTCAGTATTATATTGACCTACCTATATGACCTATGACCTATGACCTATCATGGATGTCAACTGTGATTTGATTCAGGGCGTGAATAATAGTGTTTTACTGTTATTATTGTCGATGACAGCCTTCGGGAAAGGTAGGAGGGAAAAGATATATATTTTTTTTTTGGGTGTCGATGACACTGGAAGGGGAATGAAACCCTCGTCAGGTATAAACTGTGAATTTTGGAATAGAACTAATTTCTCTTTTATTCTACTTTTCTGGAAGATTTAAACTGACCTGGTCTGTAATAGAGACATAAACTCCTTGTTTTTAGAAAAGAAGCGGTTGTACTGGGAAGGAGAGGAAATATTTTAAAATTTTTGACCTCCCCAAACCACATTTTCACTGTCCGTCTTCTAAATGGTGTTTGGCTAAAATGATTGGTAAGAGTAGGGACATCCTTTGCCCTTCCCTGACCCCTGAGCCTCTCCGATTGTTTTCTCAATGAAGTAATAAGACAATATGAATCAATCGGGCAGGGAAAATCCTTGAGCATACTATTGGGGTTTGAATTACGGACAGAAGTCTAACAACGGGCTTCCTGAAACTTCACGGTTTGTTAACGTTGGGACACCATGGATACAAACCGAGGACGTTCAGCCTAGCAACAACCATTATCATTTCTCTGCAATCACGACGTCTCTATCAATGAAGTATTGTTAAGCAGACTCGCGCTTCCATCAAGGAAAAGTTCCAGTCTGTGGAATAGATTCGACCTGTGGGGTGTTTCATAAAGTTGTTCGTAAAGTTACGAACGACTTACGAGCGACTGGTGATCAGTTCTTGAACTGAATTATGGAAATTCTGATGAGTATGGCACATCAGAACTGATCACCAGTCGCTCGTAACTTGTTCGTAACTTTACGAACAGCTTTATGAAACAGGGCCCTGATTGGCCAAAAACATTGCCCGTAGCTTAGAATTTTATACATACTAAGTATTCGTCTTTCTCGCACTGCATATGTATACGGTAGATGAGATACCAATATACAAATAATGACTGCTATGAGGGGCACAGTTAAAATTATGGGCCCAAGGTGATGCCAAAACCATAACTATGCCCGAAGCGAAGCTGAGGGCATAGTTCTGATTTTCACATCACCGAGGGCCTACATAATTTTAACTGTGCCCCGAATATCAAGCTGTCATTATTTGTTTTAGATACCGAAAATATAAATTCTTCTTCTCTGATTGGTTAAAAGGTTACCTGAATTAAACAAGGACTACACTCGTAATCAACGCTGATCGACAGCGCGGCAGTCGTATCATTGGTGCGTACATATTTATGAGTGATCTATGTGTGCGGGGTTGGGACTGTCTCCAAACCTATTTACGGGCACAGTTGATTCTATGCCCCGGGCACAGTAAATCATGACATCATTTTGATCAAAAATGGGGCACAGCTATTTTCATGACTCCACTTTTCACCAATCAGATGAGAGGAATCTATGAGGTATATAATGATGACCGCAGCCTATATAGATCTCTGAGATACGCCGACAGGACAGAAAATGAGATTGACAGAGAAAAACAAAGATGACATTAAGTATATTCTACACGATATAAAGAGTCAGTGAACCCGGGAGGGGGATGGTATGGTTACCAGCGTATAGAATTATATCAGTATTCAGTCTGGATCACAACTCTCGACTCTTTATAATGACGAAGCATCACAAACTTCCAAGAATGTATCATGACATTGTGTTAAAAAAATACTGGAGTAATGATTGCACTTATTTCTCATCGGTGGTTGTTCAAGCGTAGAGACTTTGTTAGCATGCCATACAGTGATGAGTTACCTGACAACGCTCTATTGAAATAACGGCAAATTCCTGTTTATATTGTGATGATAATGATATGCCCTTTTGACCTACTCTCCCGCACCCATAACACGTAAAGTTTCATAACTTGTATGTTCATTTGCCGTTATAAAACAATAAAATCATAAACAAGATATTGTAATGCGTCACTCATGAGTTTGATTATATAGTCGGAATGAAATCAAAGTACACCAACACATCAATAAATCGTCATTTAATAGTTCTGATAGAATCTATAGAGTTTTGTTGTTTTAAAACTATAACAATACCTAAAATACAGTTTGCAGACATTGCGCATGCTGAGTGAGGTCAAAGCTGTAAAGCACATAGATCCAATGTTTTTAAAAATTGTCACACAACTTATTCCTGGTTGGACGTCATAAGCGCTGCAACATGTATAGTCAATGCTGTATACGGAAGCTAAATGAAAAGTATGTGAAATGACACTATAGGTAACTTTGAATTCAGTAATCAGAAATATACTATGGGAAAAAGGAAATATGTATGAATGTATATATGTAAATATGAATAAGTTTATAATCATAGATTATATAATTGTGTACGGAGAAAATAAAAAGTGACTTAAGATCATTCGCACGAAGACGTTTAAAAGTCCTGTTTAACTTTTGGAGCAGTAATTAAAAAAAAAAATTCAAGATATCACATCTGATGCATAACAGCGTAGGTCAGTTGTATCACAAAACATCCTACCACATCAAATTTTTGCAATAAAGCCTAAAACATAAGGAAATATCTCTGTTTTTCTCAATAAGCCATAACTGTAGACGGTTTAATCTGAAGACATTTTAATTTAACTATTGTTCACATTTTGTATATTTAACAATACTTAACATCGACTATACTGATTCAAATTTTTACATTGGTTGTTTCTATCCCTAACTCACATTTTAGTACTATTTTGAAATACGAGTGCTGGATTTTTGTTTTATCTGCAAATGGTAAATTATGCCTTTAAAGGTAATGTATACATAATAGTTATGAGTATACAGCAGTTACAATCACAGATATCATGTTCACACAAAGCAAGACTACTCGGCCTACAATACTCCATTATGACGTTTCAATCATGGCGAAGTCAGTTTGCTCTTGGTCGTTATCTGTTTATCCCGAATGCATCACCATCAGGAAGTCATTCATTGACTTAAAGAATTAAGCAATCACTCGGCACGTCTTGGCCAAACACTCCTCTTCACGCTATTTACCACTGCTCTCGAGACGGACCAACAGATTACAACCATCGCTGAGGAGATGGGATTTGACGAGTTGGTCAGCAGGTGCGTTCCAGGATGACCCGCGTACTACTCTTCACCTAGGGAAGATATTTCAAGAATTGATTGACAATGTTTGAAGATCTGCTGCAAGATCCTATGTCTCTGATATTGTGTAGAAGTGAAACTATTAATGTAATGTACGTAGAATGATGCCATAGGATTGTAAGGGAAGCTGCGCATGCGCTGTGCGAGTCATACACACATTTCCCAAAATGGTGAATCTCACACATCTTGTCCATAGTGTACCTCTCTAACGTCTTCCATTTCCTACATGTTAAGCGTGTAAAAACCTAAACAAGTAATATATTGCGGTTGATTTTTTTCTTGTTGATTTATTTAGGAAATTATGTTCAGTACTTCCCATAGATAGCGGGCTAACATAATATTATATCGTATTGGGACCCGTTTACCACCACGTTAGTATTTTCTCAATGCATCCTGATAGAGACACTCGTGATTTCCATTTTGTCGTATACTTACGTATTTTCACTTTGAACATCATTAGCTAGCTCAGTCGGCAAAGTTAAGTTTTTAAGACCACAAGTTTTAATGTGGTCATGTTCAAAGACATATCAGCACACTTTAATTGTATAGTTTGTTTCTGACAACATTGATGGCAAAGACCCCCCCACACACACACACACACAAACACACGCACATACACAATTAAACTAACGTGATTTAACATCCGTAGAGCGCCATTAAACCATTTAAGTTATTTATGAAGACTTGTAAACTTAAATTGATATAACAATGAGTTGCTAGCAAGCGTCAGCAAACTGCATGCCAGTTCCAACCTGATCTCTAGACAAATTGAGCATCGCTATCCTTTGGGTTTGACCTATTGCGTATTGTAGACCTATACTTAGAAGTATAGGCTCCCAAATACAGTTGTTCAGAATGATTGAATGATTACCATATCATAACCAACTTAATGTTTGATTAAATAGTATTATAGCACGACTCAATAATGACTCTTTTGTTTTACAGGCAGAATGATTCAGAAAATGGAGATCAACGAGGACACATTCTACTAGAGAGCCATTTTCACTGTTACACCGATCCACCCCAATAATGTGCTGTCACTTGTTTTAATCCGAGACACGCTTAAATGACGTCATCTACTGTAGATGGATGACATCACAAGGCCACAACGTTTAGCATGTTTGCAGACGGACCTTTCGTTTCGAAGTGCTTTTAAGGGCGTGTGTGAGTGAGGTCCGAAACATTCCTTTACGTCAAAGCTTGTAAGGAAGAATACACAGTCATGAAATTTTGTAAGCTTTTGCATGGCAAAATTCAAACTGACTCTGTAGTCATTAACTTAACCTGTAGTGAATGAGGTTAGGAGTTGAGTTGCAGTAAGGGCCAGAAGTATAGCTTTAAAACAAAATCATAATGCCGACATTTGTAATACTTAAGCTTAAGAAAGACTTCAACTGAAAAATAATGATACCAATGAAGCAATGCACGTCATGAGATTACGATGTATTTATCCTGGTTTCAGTTACGAGTTTCATGCAGCTAAGCAAAACAGAATCACGTTCATCGCATTCGTATTTGTCGTAATATCAAATCATCGGTCATTGTGCCATTTTATTTTTTCATTCTTTCATATCTTTCCTACACTCATTCCGAGAGCGTGATAGGAAATCACCATTCCAGCTCAGGGCAGAGCCAGCCAGCTAACCGCATTCCGAGCCGTCACGTTGGGCGGTAGGATGGTGGCAGAGTGCTAAGTCTTATCCCGGGAGGGGGCTAATTCGTCCTCCAAAGGAGACTGGAACCAAAGAACCTGTTTAGCATTGCCAAAAAGAGAGTGAAGAAAAAAAATCGTTCTTTCCGCTTCTGAGATCTCTGTTATTTCCTCAGCAGGTTGTCGGTGTCAGTGCAAAGGCCGGTTGTAAGAGTCAGAATTGGCGAAGGGGTGGAGACGGAGATCAACGCTTTTGTCTCCAGCACGTCGCCGAGAAGTGTGGCAGGATCAAGAGGAAACGAAGTGGGGGAGGGGTCATGGCGACATTGGAAATTGTGATGACAATCAGAGCACATCGCTTATATATAGTGAACTCCAAAATAAGGATCGTCTTGTGATAAGGTGCATGGCATAAACGCTGCAGGGTTTTGCCTGCACAAACAGTAGTTCGCAAGTTCTTGAGTCAACTACCAATGTACAGCTGAATATATTCATTTTTTCTACGTCTTTATAATTGTGAATGTCCGAGTAGTGATACACTTCCTCTTCCAGATGCCTCAAACCTTTCCCTTTATAGTGTCCGCAATCCCCAAAGGGAGGTACAACACGACGGTGGTATTAAGATCTTGCGAAGGGTTTACCCCTCTTCTCGAGACTGGGATTCTTGACATTGTTTTGAACTCCTGGTTTTTACTTTTATAGGCTTTTGACATTGATTGGCTTTTTCACACACAAAAAAAATCAAAAAACTCTCGAATACATTTGTAACAGATCATTAGCAAAATAACATGCCAATAAAAGATTTGCAGTACTAAACAAAAAATGCATTATCTTTGATATTACCACTCATTTCCTCCTCACCATGTTGTATAATTTGCCTCTACACTTTTTTCTTTTCTTTTCTTTATTGTATTGGCGCTGGGAAAAAGAAATATCACAAAACCTACAATATTGGACTTACTTTGGGCCACGTTTGTGCTGTTGCATGCTTTGGTTGTAGTGACTGCAACAGCTTTTGCGCGTCAAGAACGAAAATACTTTATAGATATCTTGCTCAAGATATTCCTGTAACGTGTATTCACATCCCCCAAGACGAAAGCAGTCATCTTTAAAATTACTGGAAAATACAGAAATAATCGTGCTTTGCAGCAGTAAAGGAGGATTCATATTCACGTAGCCATGGCGGCTACTTTGAATGTTGCTCGGGTGACTTATGTTCTGACATTTAAAACTTTTGTAACTTTGTCATTGATCGGTCTTAACACAGATTTCCAAGGATTCGCAGCGTAAAATGTTCATTGTCTTTCACTCACTTTCAGTTAAGTTTCCGTTAAAGAATGAATAATCCTTCAAGAAGGTAGGGGTCTTCACAAATGCATTGGTATCTTGCATTTTTAATGATCAAGTTATTGAAACTGTATCATGTCTTATAGTCTAGCGGGACGGTGCAGGAAGAGGCGTAAGATAACAGAGGGTATATGAATGATATTACGGAGGACCCCATTTTGGTATGTCTATGATTATTATAACACACGTCACTCCAGAGGCGTACATCCTTCTCAGATTGTATACTATGGTAAGCCTGGTGGCTTGGGGGAAATAGTTACTATCAATTATATTCTACCTCAACATTGGTTTAAAATATGCATAGAATGCGTAGAAATACATGCTCCCTATCCGTCAACATCCCTTGTCAAGAAATCTATACTTTGAAAACTTTTTGTGAAGAACAAGGTGAGTAGAAAACATGGTTCATGTTCAACGTAAAAGTACTAATGACGTGAAAACGATTCCAAAACAAGTAAATAAGTAAGCGAACAAACACTCAAAGTAAACATTCTAAACATTCTTCCTCAGAATCATATCATCATTATGTCTTGATTAGGTCATTAGAATCACGATATGATAAGAATCCCGCAATGTATTTCCCACGATAGTGCTTAAATTAGTTGAGGGAAGTGTTGTTATCAACGAAGGGTATAATATACATAGTGCCTTTTATTTTGATTCCTGGCGGCTTAAGAAGGATGCTATTTAGAGATTTACTTCTTCATTTCCTTTTTTCAAAGGAAATTTTGAAGATGATGACAAATAATAGCTATGACCTCTCTCAGCAGTCAGACTACTCTGATAGCATTTGACCAATATCGAAACCAAATATGTAATGGCTACGGCTTTACAGCTGATAAGTCGTCGCATCCTGAAGTTCAGGTCTTCAGGCCATCAGGGATGTTGGAGAAAAGAATCTTGAGACGTGGACATCCAATATTAAGAAAATCTTAAACAGAAAGAGATTACACCATGGGCACTTGGCTATATTTGGCCATCCCGAGAGGGGACAAAAAATCACTTTGGGCATGTTGGGACTGACTTGTGATTAAGCGTTCATATGGTTATGATAATTACCTTATTCTTCACGATCCTGTTAGCAATCCCTCACCAGAAAAAAAAAAGTGTTGCCATGAAGGTGCAAAATACCGACAAAAATAAATGCCGAAAGGGGAAACTGATGGACACAACCTCTGTTAACAGGGAAACGTGAAATGATGTTGTGAGATGAATGTCTTATTGAACAGAGCTGCGCATTGACATTCAACAGTATTTAAAGAGATGGTGACCGGACAAACAACTTGCTTAAACTTCTAATTGGGACCTGATTTGAAGCAAGGAGGGAAAGCATTGGGTAACAATGCAAACATATCAGCGGTGGGTCCGCGTCTCTTTGGCATGACACCATACCTGTTCGCACCTCAGCAAAGCGACACCATAACCTCCGGCGAGCTTACCTCCTTTTATCCCGCTTAGCTTTCAGCTCAAATACTCCTCGAGTGGGGCCAGATAGAATAGCTCGAGGGTGCGAGAGGTCCATGGCTTTTTTTCTCCCCTCGGTTAAACTTCTCTTTTCCCCTTCTTTGTATTCTTTACTCAGCTTCACAGGCAAGACAGGGAGGGCCAGAATTTGTCTACCTGGCTCTCAAAGCTTGTGTGTAAGCAGACGGGTGTTTTGTTGTCGTTATGATCGCGACTGTTTGGGATTTGATTCCACCGGTGCTCATGGGGTCATCCGAGCTCCAGCCGCGTGCTAAATACCTTCACGGACAGACAAGCCTCGTTCTTCCTTTCTAGACCACGAAGGAGAGGGTGTCGCGAGACGTGTGGCTTGAGGAAGCCGTCATCACTCTTGCATTAGCACTGAAACTCAATGTTAATTAAGCATTGACGTGTAGAGCGAAAAACGCGCGCAAAGAATGATTCAAACTTTGATGTATTGGGTTGACTCTATAAACAAAATCTCTTCAAAAGTTTTATGTAGCATAAATGGCTATTCCTCCGCTCTTCTTCAATATTAGAATGTAAAAGAACCGTCGATTTTCTTTGCTAACTTTTCGTCATACTTTGTTCTTTAAATCTTATGTTACAACGGGATCATATATCGTGGTCCTCTCAATGTTGTCGCTTGATGCCAAAACAAGCATGAAATGGGTTCGCATTTCAAAGAAAGCTATTTTTGTACAGATTTTCTCAGTATCGTAACGCATCAAATGTATTTCGCAACGAATAATTTGAAAAGGGAGATCTCAGGACTAGTTGATGGCATGAATGTTAACAATCAATTTTTTCCCATGTTGATACATTGTTCATTATATATTTACTTTTTATATCTAAAATCCAAGCTCAGACTAAAGCAATTGGCTGAAAACTCCGAAAACAAAACAATAACAGAGTTGACAAGTTGGTCAAGGAGCGATGAAGGATCGTAACGCGTCCACATTAGTCTAGCGTCCATTTTCAAATAAAGATTTACACAGAACGTGTCATCAGTATATGCCTGTATGACTATTAGTATCTCCTGGTTCAACTATTGAGGCGTCTCTGCTGGGTTCCTCCACATTTCGCGGAACATGATGATATGTCTGAAATTTGATTTGCTCTCTTTGTGTATTGTACAGTCAAAATATTATATCAGCAGCCCCGTATTTTGATTTGATTGTCTGTCGTCAAGGAGAACAAGACAAGATTGGCTTGAATTATTTTATTTTATGTGTGTGTGTTTGTGTGTGTGTGCGTCATATATGTCCATATTGATTTTCTCCTATGTCCCAAATCTTAATATCGTGCTTGTTCCTCGTTGCGGCATTCTCATTTGATTTTAAGTGTCATCTTCTGTCAACACAAATCCAGACGACATTCCACACAAACTTTGGAAAATGTAACGGCCTGCATTACACGAAAATGTAAGGCAGTATTTTTAGCAGTGTTATAACTCATAAACAATAACAGATCCATCTAATCCAGATGTTCCGATGATGAAAGCGCAGGACGCAGAAATATGTTCTCCTTTTCTGAGCAGACGACATTCCAGAGTGCTTCTCTTGATTCTGGCGCGCTCTCAAAAATGCAGTTGCGTACGTAGCTGCAAAGCCTACAAGGGGCGTGTGCATTCATCATCATCATCTTAGGATCAAGCCAAGCAAGCAGAGAGCTTGAAAGAACGTTCCTATCTGCTCAATCTTGGTCAAGATAACGGCATATGTAAAGTAGAGATTTGATAGAAATCAAAAAGTCATCATCCTCGTTGCCTTGGAGACGGCAGATGATGAACATACCACCAACAATGCGTGGGTGAGAGACGAATCGGAGCAAAAGTCGTGAAAAGAAAAGTCTGTCCGATGGAAAACTGCACCTGTCGCTTCGGAAATGACATTGTAATAAAGGTAGCGATTGCATTCTCGTGCGAGTCGTCTGGCCAAGTACGAGAGGGAAGCCAGGGAGCTGTGACGGGGCTGGGAAGGCGGGGCCCCGCTGGGATCACCACTGAGCCCGAAATTTGGACACGTAGCTCCGATCAAATGGGTAACAATATTGTGTTATTGTTGTGAAAACAGGCTTGACATATTGGAACAGGAGTAGGCAACCCCCGGGTGTCTGAACGGCCAGTGCCGCGAGCAAATTGAGGAGAAAAACTGTAGCGAGCGAGATGTGCTGCCAGCTATTTTCAGTGAAAAGTTTGATAGTTGATGTTGTGTGTTGATCAGATCTGTGCTCCGCCTGAAACAGTCGGACTGCAGTCATGAGGCTTGAACAAGAAGGAGAGAATGACAAGATGTGATAAAAGGTCACCACTTTGCATTGAAACTTTCGTAAGAAAATCATGATGCTGTCTCAGGGGAAGATAAGATAAAGAAGAGAGTAAAAACTACAAGTCCTAATGTTTTATTAGTACTTAAACCTTCACACAAATCTCTTAAAAAGACACATTCTGTAAGAAGTCCTGTCTTCCTCAATTGAGTCCGGATGGTGACATTTCAATTTGAAGGTGTTCATGACAACCTTTACTTCTGTGGATGCTGGACTCGGATTAGTGTTAGAGCTTAGTTTAGTGCCATGGGTTAATCTATCATTGATGAAGGTATATGGAAAATGTATGTAGAATACTCGAGGCTGTGAAGAAATTACTACCTTTCAGGAAAGTTTTGAGATTTGCCTTCTACGTCATTTTGACAACCAATGAAGTAAGAATGGTGATGCGGACGATTAGATATTGCCGCTGTGCAACTGTTTCATTCAAAACAGCAATGTACTTCCATCAAATTCTTCTTAGCAAGACTTCTCGACAAGTTTTCGATTCAATGTATTGTTCTTTGAGAGAGCTCGAGCTTAGGGTATCCCAATGCCTTGACGCGCAGTGACGTTTTCTGAAGACATTCATGCTCACAACTCGCTCGCTCATCAAATTAGTAACATTATCGTGTCTGACTGGAGGAATGCCAGCATGGGCAGCATACCGCGGTGTCTGTGCATGATTGTTTATCTCATGACCTCATACAAAGCAATAGGGTGTCTATGCGACAGAATTGTAATGTGTCGACTAGCAAAACATGATATGAGTGGTGTACAAGCTCACACAATAACACGGTCTGCGGAGGGAACAGATAAAGATAACAAATAATGCAATGTATTTCTTAAAACAATAGAGATTTTGACTCGCATAAGGGGAAAGACGAAAGTGATTATTTAGAAATGTAGTAATGCAGGAAAGGGTACGATGGCAGCATCTACAAATTAAGTGAAAAATCATATAAAAACCAGAAATATCTATCCACACGATTCCCAAACGGACACAAAAATACGACATCGTACACAAAGAGTAACGCATCATTCCCGAATGTAGGCCTACGATATGAAGATTCGTATCATTAAGATCACATCGCCAGATGAAATGACGTGGTATGTTATATTCAAAATTTCGCTTTGTATATAGCGTAATTCGTCAATCTTGCAATTATAAGCATTTCTTCATCGATGTTTCGTGATGTTCATTTGTTCTGTTGATGGTAATGTGTATGACGTTAGTTGCAATAGGCTGCCTGCGATTCTTCTTGATCTTACTTAGACAGCAAGCTAGGTGTCCCATCTCTGTGGGAGATTGTGCAATGCTCAACTGCGTGACAGGAAAACTTCTTATTTTAACATACACGTAATAATAACAACCCATCACTCTGAGCTACCCATATGCTTCATTTCCTATCAATTTCTTTCGGTAAGATGGATGGATTATATATATTGAAAAGTGTCCTCTTCTAGTTAGTGTATCGGTTCGTCGCGGTGTAACAAACTGTGACGATATAGCTGCGTGAGACTGACGTCATTTATAACTGTGGGTTTATTCCAGGGAGGTGAGACACCTCCCTGGTTTATTCATAGGAACTTGTGTGCTCTGCATTTGGGTTACGAAAAATGCTTTGAAGTCTCCAAGCACCATGATGCTTCCCTGGGCCCATGGACTGCGACAGCGGACAGTCACAAGTCAAGTGCATCGATGCACCATTACACCAGGGTCAATTTTTTTTTTTTTTTTTTTTGGATGTATATCATTTCAATTGTTGAAGTTGATCCACGATCCAAACGACGAAGGGACGTTTGCCGTACTGTCATCTCTTCCAGCAGAAAAATCTAAATTGTAAACGACAGACGTAAACATGGCTTTCATCGTATTTATTCAAGCTGATTGGATTTCAACAACTCAATAAGATATTGGTATCATAACGACCATATTATGTGATTATAGCTCCAAAAATGAAATTGAATGGGATTCATGAAGGCAAATTATTATTTTTGAATAAACCGAATGGGATTCAAATTCCTTTCAAAATTGCTGATTTTATTTTTATCGAATCATCCGATCCGATCGAATTACTTTATTGAGATCGGTTTCACGAGAACAGACCTAGAATTTTGCCGGTAATTCAAAAGGAGAAAATAATAAACAAAAAGAGAAACTTATGCGAACAACAAGAACTGAACCAAGAAATGGGAGATGCGGGGTTTGTTTCTTCAGCTAACGAACTTCATTACGATTGATTTACAGAAACCCCGGTGTATTGGACTTCAGCCGAAATCTCCGCGTCCCGATAGGCTTATTGTGTTACTCCTCCGTCTGGCCTCCAGCACATTAACTTGCGTACGAAGTGGAACAAGGAGCGCGTCTTAATTTTCTACATGTGTGGTTCTAGAACCCGCTGGAATTCATACCCCGGAGTTGAATTCAAAGGGAAATCTTGATTGATTTTAGTGAGATCGGTTCCAGAAGGACGTACTGGTCCTCCCCGCTTGACGCGAACATACGTAGAGGAAAAACATGTCAAGTTGATTGTTTCAGCCCCTTGTCAGCTATGCGCGGGGGCTTTCCACCCTCCCTTAAAACGTGCACCCTATTTCGAAATGAGGCATTCCGCCATAACGATATGAATATGATAGGTGTCTGGTTGTGGTAGTGAAAGTATTTCAACAACTGGGTTACAGAAGAAAACAACCAAACGATGCTTACCATTAAACACATTTATGCCATGTGACTGACTTAGTTTTCGTACATGGAGAGTTCAAAGTGTGGGATCGTCTCTTTTAAGGTGACATTGGAACCGTCGCAAAAAGAGAAAACACAACAAAAACAAAATGTTCTCTTTCTTTCATCTTTCAATGATCGGTTAGTGGTCACAATATAAAATCAATTATCTTGAAGCTAGATGCTATCAGAGATAAGAAACTATGCGAACGGGACTCAAAAGCTGGCTTCGTTGAGTGTCAGGATTTGGGAATTTGAAGATAACGATTTTATGACTACAATTTTGTGTGAGTATCGTATGCTTGCACTGTGTCCCTCACTTTATTAGGAAGCATAGTCATTTAAGGCTGTTACTTTGGTTACTTCTATTGATGACTCATTCACATTCTGTTCGGCAAACGTTTCTGAACATTATTGTCTTGTCTACCAGTGCCTATAGAAAGTGGAGACGAGACTCGAATGGCGTCCGTCTTTTGTCCATCCGTCGTCCATCGCAATTGCCAAAGTAACCAGTAAGACTCGGTTGTGACCTATACTCCAATTGCTGGAAAGAGAACATGGGTCGAACGCCATTAAAGCTCATATGTTACAGATTATCTTCAAGACTTTGCTTGACTATTGATACCTATGTCTTATCTACACTATATCATTTCCCGAGACTTTCATCTATTGTCATAAAATAGAACAATAGTTTTGTTATACGAAGTCACAAAGCTCTAATGTTTCTTCTCTTCAAATCTTCATTGTACAACGGAAAGCTTCGCACCTATTTTTTATAACCTCTTTCGTTTTTTATTCTATACATTCATTTTGCATTATAATAACATGTTCAATCCCCATTACATTATTCTGTCATTTAACTGACACGTGTATAACTTTGCCAAACAACAAATAGCATCTGGGTTAAAAGCTCATTTTGTCACAATCAGTTGCAAATTAAGTTTGCTTGATGAGACTTTCGCCTACTGGATCTGTAGGCTTCTTCAGATCGAACGCTGTGTGAAGAAGCCTACAGATCCAGTAGGCGAAAGTCTCACCAAGAACAGGTAATTTGTAACTGATTGTGACAAAATGAACTTTTGCCCAGTTGATATTCTAATCAGAAGAATCTTTTCAGCAAACAGACAGCATCGCAAGCGACAGTTTAAATTTCCATGTTTCGAGGTTTTTTTAACGCTTTCATTTGGACCTTTAATGACATAACGTCTCTCCGGTCGATTTTTTATTTTACTACAGAGAGTTTCCTGCATTGGTTATGAATGTGAAGTGCAATTCCTCATCAGGCAATGCTTTTATTTCTGATTTCATATTCGTTTCATTTGATCTATTTTTAAAAATCTGATTAAAAAAAAAAACCAAATAAATCTGCAAAACAATGCAACAAAGTAAAAACCTGTATTGACTAAACTATGTCAGAGAGTGGTGGAATCGACAGAAACCTAAAGAACTTTCTTTAAGTTTCATTCCAGACCAAAATGATTTGAAATGACATGGAGGGTGAGACAAAGGCAGCAAGGAAGACGGTGAAAATTAGAATGGAAAATATGCAAGAAGGTCGCCATGTATTCATAAAGTAAGAACATATAGTTTAAAGTATTTTTTGAAGAGCCTGAAGAATTTCTTTCTCAAAGTTGAAAGACAGGGTAAAGGTAAGGCATTTTATACCTTTACTTATACATTTTAGACCTTAATGTTTTATCATTCGTCTCGAAATATCAAAATTATACTAAATAGACATCATACTTTGTCTATTAGTTTTCTTTTACTTTTCTGGTGATAAACAGGTGAGAATCTTGCAGAATTGCAGTTTTGAGGTGAGATGGAAAATAGATACATCAGAAATATAGCAAGGCCTTCGTATAGTAAGAGTTTTATTTGTGTGGCATTGAGGACTATTGTCTGAAAATGGCCCCAGGGGTCGTCTAGTAGATGATGGATGTGGTGATTTTTTTTTTTTCGTGTCGAGAGTTGTTCAAATATGATGGCTGAGAGCTTCTTCATTACTGCCCAAACACCACCCCAGTACATTGTGAAAGATATCAAATAAAAAAGGAAAAAGAACAAATACACCAAAGGGTTTTGGAGATCGAATAACATCCACACTCTTTAGGCTACCAAAGTTAAAAATCAAACTGTGAATGAGTTTATTTACAATGATTGTCCCACCCTTGACATATGCATTATTGAGTTGAGCAAACTGGTTTAGTCAATGCTTAGGTTGTAAATCCATTCCTCAGAATACTCGAGGTTGTCGTAGGATAAACAATTTCAATTGACACTCTTTACAGCTGTAATGAAGCGTGTAACTATAAACCTTCGAATTTCATCAGACGCGGGGGTAAATATCTCCCATTCACTGTACTGTCAGAAAGTTCGATTTAAACAAATTAAGAATTTCAAATGGCAATTGCCTCCATACAGTAATAGATCACCTGCTATTGATACTATAATATGCTGACATTTTTGATATGGCAGATAAGCACAATCTTTGTAGGCTTATACTTATAGCTAGCTATAACGGCAGCGGAACATACTATATGGAGGTATATATACATATTATATATATATATATATATATATATATATATATATATATATATATTTATATATATATATATATAAATATATGTATATGTATATGTTTATGTATATATATATATATATATAAGGTACAGTAGGTAGATATTAAAGGTCAATATCACTCCTCAATATACATATATATATATATATATATATATATATATATATATATAATTATTTTCATGACTCAGTAGAATAAGATTATCATTCACTAGTTCTTATTTGAAACAGTTGTTTATTTTAATGAGGCATTTAAAAAAGCATGTACTGAAAAAGAAAAACTGTATGTAGCGCGATTTACACATTTTACCTGTTAGGAAAATGGAAATTCCGGACGTTTTAAAAAAGATTATTAGCAATTGAATCTCAATTGTACTCTTTCTTTGCTCGCTTACGACGTCTGACTAAGCCAATCTTCCTTTCACCGTTCATTCCTGACCCTCGATGAGGTTGTTTGTCGACAAGTAAAATGAATCACCGTCAGTTGGTAATGCGGACAGTATACCAAGTCACGTATTGTTTTTGTTCTCGGGATATACGTTTTCCTTTTCCCTTCCTTTTATTTTTTTTTCCTGTAGAAGGATTCAAAACTGATTGAAGTGCTGACGACAGCTGTGCAGTGATATTATATTGCAAAGGGGGTGGTGGTAACGGTATTCAGCAATGAATAAGGAAACTTGTAATGATGATATTATACATGTACTACACTGTGGAGATGTATTCGCAGTCTCGTCGATTGTGTACTGTGTCAACTGTGCCATTTCCATGTGAATGTATTTTATGTAACTGTTATTGTCAGTTGGCTGAATAGATAAATGAATAAATGAATGAATGAATGAATGAATGAATGAATAGATGAATAAATAATGATGATTATGATGATCATGATCATGATGATAATGATGACAATAATAATAATAATAATAATAATGATAATAATGATAATAATAATGATAATAACAAAACAATAATAAAAATAAAACAATGATAATAATGTTACTGTCCGTTATGTAGATTCTAAAATTGTCTTTAGAAACCAACGTCGAGAATCTTGCGTTTTTTTGAAATTTTTACATGGTAGATAGGTTAAGGCTTTATGACTAAGCCTACACTGAAAAAAAAAATCAAATTGAGAATCATCAATATAGAACAGATAACTATCTGGCATGCTCTGACGAAACATGAAATGATAATTGCTTTATCGTTTATTACGTCACCAACCTCTCCCTCCCTAACCACCCCCAAAATAGATATACAAAAATGGGAGACTAAAAGCTTTCTTTAACGTTGCAATTGAAAGAAATAGTACTATTCCTGATGAAAATACATCTTAATGTGACAAAAGGGCATTTTGGGAGTTTGCATACATTTCCTCCATCAGGAGGGCTACTATGCTATTGAAAGATGCACCCAGTCCTTTTTAGGCGCCTCCATGAGAATAGAAGTTATGTCTGTCCAAATATACCGTCGATGTCACGGTCTCACGTTGGTCCTTTAAATGAAGTCTTCTGTTCGCCTACCTCTCGTGGTCACAGGATAAGTTGAAAGATGCGAACTGTCACCATGGCCCTCTCGGTTTAATTAAACTTTGGAGTGCAGGTAATGCACACGTGGCGGATGAAAGGTAATTCTTTCATTACAATGAAGGGCATGAAACTGTGAGGACGGCCAGCGGATAATTCAGATGGTAATGTGAAATGACAGATGTTTAACGTGGTGAGAAATGAAGGGCAGAGTTCACACACTTCTTGTGAAATCTTGTCATATCTAATATCAGTTGTGTTTATCTTTAAATCTCTCTTTCTCTCTTCTTGGTATACCCCTTGTTTTTCTCTCTGTCCGTTTGTCTGTCTGTTTGTCTGTCTGTCTGTCTGTCTGTCTGTCTGTCTGGGATCAGTTTGTCTCGCTAACTTTCCAACGTACATCTGTTTCTGCTATGATGTCAGCATGGCTTCCAGTATTGTCGCCGTCACTCTCAAATCGTTGAAGAACCGAGGTCTTTGCCTTCATAGCTCATACCAGTCGACTACACCACGGTGCTGTTACACGACAGGGCCCTGATGATAGCTGTAAGTGAGATGAAGTCATAGAATTCTGAGAATTATTGAGAATTTCCTACGTAAAAGGACAATTTGATCTAGCAAACAATAACCACGGACGTTCCGCTCTGGGCGAGTTTATTCCCAGTGTACCTGCGTAATTGGTTTCTCCTTCTAACCTGGAACGCTCCCTCTTTGTTGTCTGCGCCGCTCTTTATCTAATAATTCGTCTACTTCATCAATTGAAGCCTCGCTGGTTGCATAGCACCAGAATACTTCGGGTTATGTCTTTACAACAGACGTGGCTTCGCAATCATCCATTTAGCAATCGTTGTTAATTGCACGTCTCTGACACGAATTTGAAAAATTAAAAGACGGTCAGGAATTGTTAGGTTTCTCTAATGCTACCTGCAAATTGATAACAATCATCTTCATTTTATTGTCACATTCGCTCTACGCAATTGTTGGCAAAAGGAATGTTTGTTCTTCTAAAATTCTAAGCGATGTAATGATAACGAACGATAACAATGTTTCTTTGAGATCAGAGAAAAGAAGAGAATTTACGACGGTGACAATTAGAAGTTGTAGGCCAAATCGGATTTGAAGGCTTTTCACAGACGTATTTTATCGGCGACTGAAGAAATAATTTAGAATATGACATTAGTATTCCCTAGGATAATATGACTTGATCATTTTGATTAAGAAGTAGGGATTCAAGTTGTCGAACACAAAAGCGACTCAGAGGAAACCTTAAAGATTACAAGTGTTGCCTTCAAGTCTTTACGGACATCACACTTTTCAGACAAGAAATCGCGATGGCAGAAAAAAAGAAGAAGGAAAAGTGTCTACATCCACTGGTTCATACGACCTTATTTAACAAGACAAGTCACCAATTCAGTGACGTCAGAACGTAAGCGTGAATAACTGAACTGTGTTCGCAAAAGAAGTGACTGTATCAGTTCTGCAAGATCAATAATAACGATAACAACAACAAATGGAGTCTGAAACGATGTGCAGATATACACAGGGTTTAAATTTTGAAAAACTCACAGACTTAGATATGCGCGTGGAATGTGATCGTCATCTGCATAGATAATTTCTTAGTCTCATATATACATGTATATGTACTTTTTAAAGACAATCTGTTCACAAAGTTCCTGAGTTCTCTTCACTGCATACATAAATTCAAAGTTAATTATTTATTTATTTATTTCATTTATTTCATTTCATTTATTCATACCTGCAACGGGCACCATTTTTCCCCGAGATGATTTTTTTTTTCTCCACATTATTTTTTTTTCACCGTACGACTGTAAAAAGCCATTAAAGCCACTATTTAACATTATAAATCAGTGATGAAATAAATGTTCGAATTATCACATTTGATGCATAGTACATAGTTCAGTTGTAGTTGTACCACAGAACATCCTACCGTACAAAAATTTCACAATAAAGCCGCAAATATAAGGGGATATCATTAGTTTTCTCAATAAACCGTCACGGTGACGGTTTATTCTAGAAACAGTTCTTAATAAAAACTATTGTTCACATTTTGTATATTGATTATACTGATTAACATTTCCATGTTCGTTATTCTTGCCCCTTACTCACATTTTGGAACTATTTTGAAGCACTAAAGCTGTTTTTTTTTCATCTGCAAATGTTATGAACGGGAACGGGTGGAGAGACATGTATTTCTGCAGTTGTCAACTTGTTTCGTTTTGCTCTGTTATGATAACGTGGAACAAGAGAGTAATATCTTGTTATGGCATCCCAGTTGCTACCATGGATTTCGTTCCTGTTTTTCCCAAATGTTCCATCTCCCAGATGTGAAAGTGAGTTGAGTGACGATGGCTGGCTGTAGCTCGATGAATGTTAATTCATGTCACATTGAACCTGATGCTCACATGGGCGGCCATGTCTCGAGATCTTGTGTTTCTCTAAAGCAATATCTTCACAAAAAACTGAACATCGCAAGGTATGATAGATTTTGCGAAAGGAATAAATGTCAAGATGTCATTGTGAGACCTTGAATTTACATGTTTCAATTCTTGTGTACGCCACCAAAACAAATCGAAAAGTAATCGCTTGGTATCGACAGCATTTGTACAGTTGTACGATTCTTTGAGCATTGATTACATTAACATGTTGTACTACATTTAGAAGTATTTTTTGTTTTGTTGAAGTGACATGCACACCTGCTTTGTAAAGTCTATTAAAGGTCGTTGACAATGAGATGTTTGTGTAAATCTTTGCATCTTTGAAGAATTACATGATTTTGCAAATGAAGCAAGGGGTGATGCTAATCAAACATGAAAACAGAACTCAGGTTGTAGTGCCAGGATGGGCAAAAGGTATAACACACCAGAAATTCCATAAGCCTGATACAAAGAAAAGGGTTCTTAAGACGAGATCTATACCAAGCCAAAATTTGAGAGCCAGGGAAAGAGGGGGAAAGGGAAGGAGAGAAGGGAATAAGCTGTGTGCAGAGTGCAGGGCATGGCTCTCTCTCTCAGCTCCTTACTCTCGAGACAGCGATCACGTGTGTATTATTTACTCAACGAACAGATTTTCTGTGTGCGACGATCTGGCGAGCTCGTGTAGCGTGACAGATTCCGATCACTAGCAGACGACCGAGACATCGATACTCCGTGGTCTTTAGCGCCTCTCTTGTATCACATACATGCCTCCAATTTTTGTCTGGGAAGTGAAGACTTTGAAATACTTTACTGCTGGACTTGAGAAGAATCCAGTTGGTCTGAATTTGTTCATGGAGCTATGGTGTGTGACGTCAGACTCGTAGGTGCAGCGTCTTGAGCTCTGGTATACAATGTATCATCTTGGGATATAGAAGGCAAAGCGGGGAATCTTGGTGAACTCACTCCACCGGCGTTCAGGGGTCTTATGGAATCTTGATCGTTTCTCGTTATACTGTTTAGCGGGAGAGCCATGCGCGCCAACTCCGTCTGGTTACTCTACCTTTGTTTGCTGGCCGAATTCTCCTGCCAACCAAAACTTGTGTAAGTGTATCATCCTGCTTTGCTCATTTACATCTCAACTATATGATATCAAATGAAATCTCCTCTCATGGGGCTATGACAATGATTCATTAGATGACTTGTTACATGAAAATCACGTGGTTTAGATTAAAAACCGATGAGTAGCGCGTTTAGAATTGACCTTGCCCTTAAGATAAGGGTAAATAATCGGGGATCTCCATCCCGCGGAAAGCACACTGATGACAGCATCCAGAATGGTCAGGGGATCTTAAGTGTCATCTAGATTACCTCTCGATTGCATAGTTGCTCTACCTATAAGGTAGACTCTCACAAAAGTCATTTGTCGGCTAACTAGGTCTAAGTGGGAAATGCTTATGCTTTAATATCCACATTTCTCGCTGTCCTTTCTTTCGAAGAAAGACATCTTGAATGGCACTAAAATTGCTGGATTTACTTCTCCTCATGAAGTCATAATTCGTAGTCAAGGTTATGCCAATGTTTGCGTTGTTGATCTGGTACCCAGTGGAGGAAATCCGCGGTTGAGTCTTGCCCCTCCCGGGAACCCATCTTAATAGCCTCAATTGGAACGGGACTGCACCCCGGAGCTTGGCGTGGTCAGCCCCGATGCACTCATCGGACGCCAAGTCCCGCAGGCTTTTGGCGGAACTAGTCCTGATTTCCCTATTAAACTGGGCATTTCTTCGCATTACAGGAATGGCTGCCAAACCCATAGTGCGTTCACCTCGAGAACTTCTCTCACGGACACAACTTATGCGGTAACTCAAACCAGGGAAGAAAACACACAAAAGTTATTCTTTTTCACCTGAAAGTTGCAATGATTTTGTATCTAACTACCACTCCGTTTCAGGTAAATACAGCTGCAGTCAATGTCTCCGACATAATGAGGAGTGATTTGATGCTAAAGAGGGGCAAACTCTTACCCCTTCTTGCCGTACGGACCAGCCCCGGAGGTCGCGCCCTCGGGATGAGCAATAATCAGTTCGCAAAAAACATGGATGCATGAGAAATATTTTGTATCAATGTTGACTCATAGGTATGCCGTGAAAAAGATACTCGCTCCTATATAGCCAAGCAGGAGAAATTCTGTCAGCATTGTGAATCAGTTGTTCGTATACGCGTATTTTGTGATTGTGCGCTCATTTCTGTAAGACGTATAGTTGTAGGAAAGACTTGCGGATTGAAATGAATAAAGATTTTTTTTTTTGTTCTCACATTCATATGCCTAAAGACGTTTGGAGGAACACTGTTCGAAATTAAAGTAGGCACATTATGTTCAGCACAATGATGAGCAGTGTCACAATGACTCGGTAAAACATGGGAGACGCCATTCATGTAAAAACATCTCCCGGTGAAGGTTTACTTCCATTTATTGACACTCTCACAAATGTAAAAGGTGAAAGCGAAACGTAAGACAGATTTGTTTGCTCTAGGATTTTCGTCCAACTTTAGAAGCACAAACAGAACTTCTATTGCCAGGACAACCGAAGAAAAAGATCCGTTAGATGGCCGTTTAATTGACGAGACTCTTTGACTAT
Organism: Diadema antillarum; assembly: GCF_040938485.1. Lineage (NCBI taxonomy): Eukaryota > Metazoa > Echinodermata > Echinoidea > Diadematoida > Diadematidae > Diadema > Diadema antillarum. The sequence continues at coordinate 4,303,937 of NW_027271069.1, read as the reverse complement.
GGTTTGCATTCCAAAGATCTCTGATGAATCGCAACTTTACGAAAGCACGTAATTGACAGATCAAAGTCTAGCTTTTTGAAAACGCGAACAAACTCACCATATAGGGAAAACTCAAGGATCAGCTTGTTTTAGTGACGTATTATTCATAACACGGTGTGAAATCATCCTTGTTAATTTATTACAAAATAAGGGATAAATTTTGCCGTGGCCAGACTTTATAGCGACTTTTTCAACGAAGTACAATAAAAACAGGAATCTCAGTTGTGTATAGAGCTAATGAAGATTAGACCGACGTAGGTAAATAATAAATAAAAATTTAAAGAAGTGAGGACCAGATGCGTGAGATGGTGTGTATGTTTGTATGTATTCACACACACACACACGCACACGCACACACACACACTATATATATATATATATATATATATATATATATATGGGTCAATTTTTGTTTCCGTTTGGGTATCTATGTATGGATGCATGTATGGCTTAACAGTGAGCTATGCACAAGCTGCGTATTTAGTAAGCGGCGCCTCTTTGGGAAAAATAACGCCAAATCGCCGTCTACACCGACCAGTATACCAGAGTGGGAGTCGGTGTTCAGCTGTTTATCAATGCATGCACCTTGTATCTGTATTGTGCCAATGTGTGTAATACAGAAATTTCCATTTGCAGTTTTCACATACATTACATCCAGCACACATTAAAAGATGTGTTCCAAATTTTCATGTTCCTGTATCCACATACCACATGCTTTTGTTTATAGCATGACTCATGATCAAGATTGCTATTCTACCATACCTTTGACCTACTTTGCTTTCATTCATTCAATCAAATTTAATGAGGCAACAATCTGCCAAGATTTGTTTACCTGTTACCGAGTGATTATGACACGCCACTGATAAAATGATTGTCAAGTCAGATTCACAATGATGTTACGGAACAGGAGCTGATTGTTTTTGTTTTTTCGTCATGTCGAATGTACTCTTGCTTTTGTGTACAGACATAGATTTTAGTATTCTCCACATTCGGTAAAGAAGTGAGCGTAATCAAAGTGCAAGTTATCATGGAGCTCTGTTATCACCGATTGTTGTCATCCCTTTCTCTCTTACTGCCTTGTCGCCACTCAGGCAGCCGAGTTGTTTTGCGAAGATGTCCTATACCATGCCGTCGGTCGGCTCGCCGGTCCTGTTTGTAAACCTTGAACACATTTATTAATTTCCCGACAGGTTGTGAGTAAGTCAGGTGGAATGTTCAAACTGGGCTTTGAGTTCTATGTTTCGTAATGATCACTGCAGTCTGTGCCGATTCGTCTTGGACGAGGACTCTTGGCTTATTATTTCCTGGCCTCCAGTCTCATTCTACCTCACTAATCTCTCTCAGAGGTCACTGACCTCAATTTCAAAATGTCTAAAGTTCTAATTTCTTCCCTTATGATATTTAGTCAAAATGTGACTCAATACAGCGCTAAGAAATGATTTTTTTTTTTTAATGATATCAAGTCCCACGCCCCCTAAGGAGATATTAAAGACTAACACGGTGTTTGTGAAATGATCGTTTAATGGTATGCTATTACTTAACGGTGCATCATTCAATTCAATTCAATTCATTTTAATCGTCCAATAAAAAACATTACAGGAAATTCATTTGGGGATTTTTACATATAAATAACGAAGCATAACAAATACAATATATGCATATTGTGTATCATTGCTTTACAACCAATCATATTGTGATCATATTTTTACGTATTATTTGGCATATGCATAATTCTGTATTACGATGATATGTTTTGGACATTTACATTTTTCTAAATGAAAGCGAATAAACCAAATGAATTGAAACGAAATGAAGGTGTTATGTTATAACCGTTAGTACGACAAACATGCAGCTACCTAACACCTGAAGGTTATACCTATAGGCATGAAGAAGTGCTCCATCGAAATCATGGAAATGCGCTCTGTATGGTACATGTAGAGCCATACTAGAGCTCGTCAAACTGCAAATGTATGATACATCCTGCAGTTTGACCAGCTCTACTATAGTGTGTGGCTCACGCCTTCGAATAACTTAACTTTCACAAGAATCCTTACATAGAAATCCTTTCATAAGAATAACTTTCATAAGAATCTTTTGAGTGGTTCACAGTATACAAGCATGCTTTTTAGTGGACCTCTCAATTCTTTTTTTTCCCTAGAAACATAACTTTGTGTTTTACTATGGCTGTGATATGATTCCTGATTTATGCTCTGTTATGTTTTGTTGGGGGAAAAATGGAAATGAATGAATTGAGCTGACTTGAAATGAACTTAAAGACAACAAACATGGCGACATATCTCCTCAATTTTCAGTCTGTACACCATCTTCCACTGACGCGCATCTTCGACTATGTGCTGACGCTATTGCCCATCACGTATCGATAACTTTTCCTCATCTTACTCTTTAGTAATGCCGTAAATTTAACACGCAATAGAAGTTAGGAAATAGAAGTTAGGAAAACGAACCGCTTCGTGATAATCTCTTGCGTTACCAATGTGGCCCTCGGAGTGGTATACGCCTCATGTATCTTGATGGAGTGTGAAACTTGAAATCATTTTAAATTACGATACCTGTACACTTGACGTCTTCCATACACTCTGAGTAACCCAGGCGGTATGCAGGTCAGATCAAAAGTGTTATGTTATGATTTTTTCCAGCCCTTTTCACTTAAGAAGTGACCCAGTCTCTCCCGTTTTATTCTGATTTCACATATTCAAAATTTGTCGGTAAAAAGATAATCGTTTCAAGCACATCAAGTCATGGCACAGTCATTTCGTTGAAGTTGTGAATTCTTAGTTGCCATAGTTTCAAGAATGTTCCATCCCTGCAGACTGATATGCAATTATCGCTTTATTTCAGGGACAAAATGCTGACCTTCATGAATAGGCTTGTAAGACACTGATCACACTATACCTTGCCAAAGTGCAACATACGTGACATGTATATGTAGTTAGCATTTTAATCAGTACCTGCTCTATGTATATGCTGTATGATACAGCTTCGTATTCAGGCAAAGAATAAAATCAATAGGTCACAAAATTCGTTGACTATGAGTGTGACTTTGTATGAATGCAGGTGTAAATCTGACAATTGCTTCCCGGTTTTGGATGATAAGAGTGACTTATTTTATTTGCCAATGATAAAATGACAACATGGCATCACATCTGCAATCAAAATTAATCTTCAATTCTTTACTAGACATTCATTCTTAAGCATATTATTGTGGCCCACAGGTTTTGTTACGTTCTTGTTGTATTAAAAGCCTTGATACAAAAACCATTAACTATGAATTAGAGCAAATCTGTCAACAAGGATGTACATGCATGATACACTCATACATTTTAAAACTACTTGTCCTTAAGCTGAAAGATCATAATAATTCCTTTAAGATTGACTTCATAGTCTCCTCTTCATCAAGGTCTTTAGGCATGTAGAAAAAAATAAAAGCTGCAAAGGATCATGATTATACTGCTGCCCAAATAAATTTGGTGATGGGAAGAATTAGCTAATATGTACATATAATTGGAAATTATGAACATCCTCCTGTTAATAAGGACAACCACCTTTCCAGCGTATATAGGGTGCAACTTTGATTTAATGCCCATCTATCCACCAGAAAAAAAAAAAAAGATATCCACATCAATCCAGGAACCTGTAAACGTGATGTTAATAAAAGTCACGTGAAACAAATGTATCTCTGCTGGCAGAGCACAACGCCTTCATGGTGTAGGGGAGGGCAGACAAATTCATAAAATCACTAATGATCGTTTCTTTGACGATTTTGTCAACTAATTTGGAGTTTATAACTGTGCCCCTCAAACATCATTAATAATAATTGGTTGATATTCGGAAGCCACGTCAAGACATTGAAAAATCTAAGTTGAATCAACCGGTTCCTTCTGACAAATGGCAATTCACCATATTTGTATTGCGTGGCAAACCTGGTTCCTGTAAGCAAAAGGTTAAATGACATTCCAAAGAGGTTGCCGTCATTAATATGCTATTTGAATGAACCGTGGATTTTAAGAGACCAATTAGAAAATTTTATGATGTGAAGGTTTATAGCTTTACAACATGATGGTTCCAGACATGCAATAGTAAAGTTTAAAGTTCAAAGCGAGGATTATATGCAGTATACCAAACGTAATACTATGCTCCAAGCGTGCGGTTGCGTTTGAACCAAAGACAAACAAAAAAACAAGGATTTGTTTCATTGAACCTGACTTGATTTTTTTCTCCCTAGAACGAATACGGAAAGGTAACTTATAGCTTTACAGTGTTAACAAGTATGTCCATGGAAAGTGGTGCAATATCTGATTACTGTTGTAAATCTGTTACGACACAAAAACAGTGTTAGTTTGGTTGTTTTTTGTTTCTGCTTTTTCTTTGTTGTTGTTGTTGTCTTCACAGGTTTTTTTTTTGTGTGTGTGCGTCTGTGTGAGCGTTCCCCCACCCCGATAATATCTGATCTCTGTATCAGACCCCAGAATAGATATTCGAGCCTATATATTCAAGGTACTGTGTGACCTCTTTGTGGCTTGTGTGTGTGTAATTTTGTGACCGTCATGTTTAATGTGCATAATCATAAGCATTATTTCTATCCCGCTCTGATACAATTTCGTTAATATTGTTGTAGATGTCGTTCACTAATCATTTTTTTCTTCCTTAATCTATGTCCACTTGAAATATCAACCACAAACTACACATACAAATGCATAGCAAGAGAAAAAACGGAAAGTTATATCATCTGAAAAGAATCAAATCGATGGAAACTACTATATGGATATTGTGCCCCTGTTCACTATCAAATGCTGTCCAGGAAGCACGTACTTGAGTGTGTGTTTATGTTATATTGAAAAAGTTGTTGTATCAATCAATCGAATAATTTATTTTTGCGTCATCATCTGTTTATCATTTGCTGGTGAAATATTTCCCCACAATGAATTCATCTACTCTATAAATTATCATACGCAACTTCTAGTGATTCGAGTGATTGATTGATTAATTTGTGTCATCTGCTCCAAACACAGGGCTCTTTCGTCGGTGGTGGCGCTCGGAGCCAACGTCATCTGCAGTCGAATCCCCGGACTAGCCCCCAGACAGCGCGCCATTTGCCAGAGCAAACCCGACGCCATCGTGGCCATCGGTGAGGGCACACAGAAGGCCGTCAGGGAGTGCCGCTACCAGTTCAGGAATGGCAGGTGGAACTGCACGCTTCCCCAGCACGACGATGTGCTCTTTGCGCAGGAAGTCCCTGCTGGTAGGTGGATGCCGCACGCGAATGAAAGTGTTATCTATTGCCGCGTTTTTGAATCCTTATTGACTAATAATCGCGGGGCCTATACCACTGATCCACATTGCTCCTCTGTATCAAGATCGCTCAGAAGTTCGTCTTGATGACTGTGGACAAATACATCAACTAATGGAGTCATATAGGAATGCACGAAGTGCACTCAGTGATAGAGTACGAATAATGCGAGACGCATTATAAAGGGAGGGGATTCTGCAGTATTCTTTCTCTGACAGACAGTCGTCATTATCACAACTCAGCTGCTCACAAATTTTAACAGAAATGTATGATTAGTATTTAATAATTACAATAATGATTACCATAACATGTGTGACGTATCTCCGTGAAGAAGAATTTAAGTTTCAGACATACCGTCAGGGCATCTAATTTGGTCCGTAACACTTATGACTCCGGCCTGCAGTTCAAAATCCCATTTGCAGATATAAAGTCAGCATCGCTTTGTATCTTGCGGTAAAAATACTCCCGTGTCCACGGCCTCATTCGCTGTTTCTGTTAGAGATGCTGTAGTTTATGTGGTTTCTTGTCGAAGGGACAGCATTGCAAATTGAATTGTCGACACAGTATTGCCCCGAGAGTTTCATACTTTTCCTCCCGTTTTGTATCATTTCTGTAAACCGATTCCCGGGCAGGAAATCGCGAGGCGGCCTTCCGCAAAGCAATCACGTCGGCCGGCATCACACACGCCATCACCGAGGCATGTATGCAGGGCAACCTCACCAACTGCAGCTGCGACCGAAGCAAAGAGACGGGCGTCACCGACGAGGGATGGCGGTGGGGCGGCTGCAGCGCCGACGTCAAGTATGGACTCCGATTCTCGAGACTCTTCCTCGACGCTGGCGAGGTGGCAAACAATGCCAGGACGCTCATGAACCTTCACAACAATGAAGTTGGCAGAAAGGTAAAGAACAGACTGACATAAGGAGATTCTATATGACAAAATCATGTCCGTTAGACGGCTAAAGGTTGCAGATTTGTATAGTAGGCATAAAACTTCCACTCCTTCTCTGATCATTTCACCAACAGCACAAATTGGATCCTTAAAAACGAAGGCTCCTCAAGTCCTCAAGCGTGCCAAAGCAAACGGAATAGAATGATACAAGAATATCATATTTCGTAAAGTTATGATATTGCCTGTAGAACCCCGATGGTTTTGTGCAAAGTACATGGAGATTAGAGATCTCATAATTTCGAAGGAAACCAGTTAAAGGAGGATTTATTTTTTGCTGAACTTAGATGATATGATGACAATCGTTATTCTGTGCATAAATGTTCTAATGACACACAAAAATTTGAACTGTTATCAATCTAACGCAAGTCCCAAGTCTAGTCCTGTGTTAAAAAAAAGAATTGACGAGTCACCCCTTTCCCCGTAAACTCCCTTATCCCTGTGGTTGTGACCGATATTAATGACGATCTTCGTGGCTTAGGCACGAAAAGATCACTTCCTTGCGTTGCAGTAAATCAGGCTTTTGATAAAACTTTTGAATTGTGCCACAAGTCATTTCTCTCTAGTGTTAGAAATCAGAAATTCTAATGACAGTGAGAAAAGGTATACTTTAAGGGGAAAAAACACCACCAACAAAAATCTCTGAGCTGTCAGTGTCCTTGTATTATAAAGCGAAAAACAAAATTACACCACATGATAATTGGGAAAAATAACAGTGTTATGAGGAAATGCTATTTCAACATCGTTATGAGCAAGTTTTAAGTTGTTTCCTGTTCTGCATGAGCACAGCAAACGCAATACTCACATTAAGAATACAACCTATATACATCACTGCTTTAAGGTTAGGTAATACCCTTAGAGCTTTGCAAAGTTTTGGTCGAAATTCTTACGTGCCTTATTCACCAGACAATCTAGGGCACTGCAAATATCAAGCAGACAGTTAAAGATTACTGTTACAAACAGACCAGTTGTCGTCTGCACGCACATATTAACAAAGCCCCCTTCTATAATGACATATAGCATTGTGTATCAATTAGTTTTCATCAACTGAATTCAATGGACTGAGTAATAACAACACGCCGTTCTTCGCACACCGACAAACCGTGATTATGGCGACTTGTCTAAGGTTTCCTCGACCATCGACGACGCTTATTCATCCGCAAAGCAATTACATCCGCTTTTGTGTGAAGAGAAAGAGGGAAGAGACTTGGCAAGATGGAAAAAGGTTGGGGAAAGATTCCCAAGAGGAGCAGCAGTCATTGTATTCTGCTATCCAATTACAGACATATTACTGGCACTGGGGTTCATAAACACACACACACACGCAAGAGAAAGAGAGAGGGGAGAAAAAAAGAAGATAGTGCTTAAGCAAGGTAGCATGCAGTTGGGCTAAATGTTCTAGGTGATTGGTTTGATACAGTGCCAAATAGCAACTTATTTCTATCAAGTTATATGTAAATTCAACATTTTGATGTTCGCCTAATTGCGAGGAATTAACGGGAATGAAATTTGTAAAACACTGTTGAAACACTAATCTGTCCCGTAGTGATTGTCCGGTGCTTTACTTCACGTTGAGGTTGAATAGTGATTGAACTTTTAATTGTTTGATTGTTTGACGATGTAGGAAACGCGTCTCTGTAGGACTAGTCGAGACACCGTCCTCTACTCTGATGGCATTCTTACGTTGTGTATACCAACATCAGTAGCTTGACTGAATCAACTTTTTTTTTTAAAATAATAAACAATATTCTACAACTTCAGACACATTCATGATTTGGTTATTCTACGATGTATTTGCCTACTCTGCTTTCGCAGGTCGTAGAGGACCACGTCGATATGGAGTGTAAATGTCACGGTGTGTCCGGCTCGTGCACAACTAAAACCTGCTGGACAACGCTGCCCAACTTCCGGTCAGTAGGCAACATACTTATGGAGAAGTATGAGAGAACTCTGCAGGTGGAGCCCGTGAAGGCCAAGCGAACGCGGAGCCCCACTTTTTTGAAAGTCAAAGACGCACACAATTACAGGAAGCCTCGCTTGTCACACTTGGTCTTCCTACACCGCTCGCCAAACTACTGCGAGTTGGACGAGAGGAACGGATCGCTTGGGACCGTGGGGCGGAGGTGCAACCGGACGTCGACATCGACGGACAGCTGTGACCTGATGTGCTGCGGCAGGGGCTACAACACGCACCAGTACACGCGGATATGGCAGTGCAACTGCAAATTTTACTGGTGTTGCTACGTCAGATGCAATCAGTGCAGTGAACAGACTGAAGAATACACGTGCAAATGACGGTAAAAGATTGACGATAATGACAATGATGGCGATGACGATGATGGCGATGACGATTACGAGAAAGATGACGTACAAAAAAAGCCACGGATTTGTCATCCGTAAAAGTTTACCAACCATAACCTTTGGCTTTCTTTTGTCATAAGACTACGCTCGTAACTTCGCATAAAGGGTTAATAGGTTCCCAATTGTAGAGTTTTTGCAAATCTCGCAACATCTATAGAGTCAAGCAATATTAGGAACATATCGTAGGTACCCTTTGAATCACTAACAGGATAGCAATCCTCCATTCGGCAACCCAACAGTTGTCCTCTGGTCTAGGATTGCCGATGTCTTCTGTTTTTCTATATTTGAAGTACGACATCTCAGTCAGTGTCTGATATTCTCCTGCGTCCTTTGTTTGTCTTATCCCTAACACGCCTTGTCCGGCATCAAATCCGAGAAATAATCAAAAGCCATTGCGTAATATGTTCCTTTACTCATCGTGCAGGATTAGAGGCTAAATATCAGATAAAGATGACCAAATCAGCGTGCCCTTTTTTCAATTTGCTTCCATCAAGTGTATGCATGTGTGTGCCTTATTCCATTCGACTTCCCGTAGTAAATAATAGTAAATAATGGATTCAATAACTCACTTCATCGTTTGTGAAAGCATATGTAACATAGATAAGCTTTAGCAAATCGTAGTAAGATTTGCAAAGAACATCAGTCTGTGCCATAGACGTGTGTGTACGTCCGTGGAATTATGAATAATGTACTGTCATTGTGTAAGATCACTGAATTTGGCACGATATTACTATTGCACTATTAAACCAGTATCATGCAGATCATACTCAGTCGACAGAAGACTTCACAAGATAACGCATGAAACAAGTTTTGGTCCATAGCGGAGTGAACAAAAATCCTGTATCACAAAATCTGGTTTGATGTGGGTTTGCACAACTTAGCTTGGTGCCATGCCTCAAAAGTCTGCATTTTCAGTCAATCCTGTGAAAGCTAAAGATCAGCAAAAGTAAATTAGACTTAATTTCATGTTCACGCTTTTGCTTCTAACCCTTGCAACAACAAAAAAGAATCTGGATAATGCTTATTTGCAAGCGTAAGCTATACAGTGGTCGACACCATAATATTCTGAAATGCATCAGATCCGTTTGTGTTCGTGAAGTCGACAAAGTTTTCCCTTTGTGTTCTCAATATGTTTCTGTATATTATAGATCCTTGCACATTTAATATTTTAGAAACGCTCAATAAACTAGGTCGAATGGTACTCATCCATTGGTGTCGGAGGAAGGGTCAGATGTGAAAATGATACCCTGCACTGCAGAAATTCCAACCAGGCTTTGGGAATGAGGCTTTGCTACAAAACGTGGATAGCAGCCTTGATTTGCTTCTCAAAGCGGCCCGAACCCTGTATCAATATTCCCTCCAAAACATGACTGGCTCTTTTGTGTCAATTACAGTTATTTCTATCCGTAGTGTACACACTCCCCTTTATTGACATAACTTATTCCGTACCCCTATAGCCCAGTCCAGGAATCCCAACTCCATTCAGGGAGTGATCACTGCCTCGCTAATGTGACCATAATGACATCTTCTGTGTCACGTAGGCTTAAGATTTGGGTTCAAAAAGGTTGATTTAGGTCTTATCTCGACAGCTATGTGCAAATAGCTCCGAGTTTGGGAATTCGTCATAGGACCTGACGCTGGATAGAAAAAACAAGGAAAAGGAAAAAGAAAAAAAGAGTAAACTTCGAATGAAAGGGGGTCTTAACCTTCTTCAAGCTATAGCAGGCAATGCCGCGGTTGGAATTGCACACGGTCACATAAAATACATGATTATCAAGTATACTAAAAGAGGTATACTCCTTAATATACCACAAGACACCCCGCACAACACAAGACACACACACAAGCAGTACATCATTTACCACTATCCTAATTCTCTGAATGACAGGGATATAAAAAAGGCACTTGATTGAAAGAAAGTTGTAAAGTTATGCAATGCGATTATTCAATATACGCCAAAACCCATAAGTGTCACTCAAGTCTTAAATTGGTGGCGGTGATCTGGCCCCATTTCATAAAAGTTGGTATGATAGCAACTCTTGCTAGAATGGCAACTTCCCATAGCAACAGCCAATCAGGAAGCTGGATTTCTGTCGTTACCATGACAATTGTCATTCCAGCAAGAGTTGCTATCATATCAACTCTTTATGAAATGGGGCCCTGGTCGACCTGTCAAAGGCCGACAGTACTCCGTGAAGAAGAGGTTGATTGTCGTTTGTCACATCATGGTTCTACTTTGCTCGAAAGGATGGAATCAAATAACGTTTAAGTCTTCCACTGCAGTGCTATACTCGAGAAAGTGCATTTTTGGGTTTTAATCCAAGCAAGATATTTTTTTTTTTGTCTTCTATAGTCATACTGTCATATAGAGTGGATGCCTTGTCTGTAGCAATGAAATTTCTTTTCAAATGACACTGAGGAATTATTATGGTAATCGCGCTCAATTTTGAAAGAAAGGATTATCATCCAAATGTACATGCACTGTTTGAATTATCACAACAACAACAACAGTGATAACAACAGCAACAACAACAACTACAACAACAAAGGGACCTTGAAGACAGATTGTACCATCAACAACAGCAGCGTATTTTTATCGGTTGACAACTATAAGATTATTTGCGATTTCAGTGCATTTTGATAATCATGTCCAATTATGGGAGATCAGTTTCTTCAGGGAGGTGGGTCTTACCTTCCTCGTTTCCTAGAATGGTGCACCCTTGATTTGATGCATCTGTTGCCAGTTGATCTGAAACAGTTAAACTCTTGATTGGAAATACTTAAATGGACATATATATCTTTCATTCAGTGATATCAATATCAATCCATACCAGGAACCTGTTTTACTAACTGTAAAATTCTATAATTACATTTCTCTGTACTATACATGTATACAAACAATCTCATTTGTGTCTACAGTCCGTCTATAACTCCATACGTGTTGTCATGGTAACTTCAATCTCTGAGCTGTAAGTTGAAATGGGTCCAGTCCTCTGTAGCAGTAAACGTTGTGAATCACTCGAAGTAATAAATGAATTAGAGGTGCACCGAATAAATTTGTTTTCTGATTTGTGATCAGCGGCAGCTTTTTTACATGCAACACGAGGCATTTTAAACTTAGATATTTTGCAGTGTTCGTAGAAAGCGTGATCACACTCTGTCACGTTCTGTAACTCTGTACAGTCATTTCCCCCTGGTAAGAAGTGACAAAGAGTAATGCTTCAAAGACAAAGACTTGTGCCCATTTTGTGTCAAAACGTCACTAATAATAAGTCAAAGATGAGATACTCTTGAATTTTTTGGCACTCTTGCATAACATTTGAACCCGATGACACATACTGTGAAGCTCTATCTGAAGTAGAACCCGCTTGAGAACACCATTTCTTATACCTGCGTTCAGAATTCATATCACTATACACGAGGGACCATGGAAGTGTTCAAGCATGTCAGACAGACGCCGTGTTTATGTTTCCTGAATAGGATATGAACTTCTCACGCATCATGCCAGGGTTGTGAAAGTGCCATACGAGTCTATGTTCTGTCGTTAACTATTTTGCTTTTACTACTACAGCTGTACCAAATTAAAAGAAATCGAGATCAATAAGAAAAGAAAAACAGTTCGTGGAAAGTTGGAATGCAGACACGTTTTGTCGTAAAAAAGTTATTACACGTATTCGCAGAATAGTAGTTACAGTAGAAGGTGATATAATAGTGTCATCTTTGATATCTTTGGCTGTCTTATTCTTATCTTTGTCAGCGGCAGAGCAACGCGTCTTCTCGACTGAACATTGTGCCTTAGACGAATGCAAACTATGTCTCGAGAAGGTATAGAATTGGTACAATAAGGCGATGTAATCATAATTTTCTGGAGAGTGAATCCGTGCGAGCTCTCCTCCACCGCGTGTTTTCACGAGTTCAATGATGACGAAATATGATCAGCGTAAAGACAATCTAATTTTACATGATGTTAGATGCAAAATAAGATTAAAAAAGACTTAATGTAATATAAGTTTTTGATGGATCTGATAATTTTTTTCCCAGAATTTGGCTACGCAAAAGCACTGCAGATTTGATGCACGGGAAGATGCGCTTTCAGTACAAATAATCTTCCAGTCGAACAGTAGCTAAGACAGAACCTCTGTGTTGTTTTGTTTTTGGTTTTTCCCACTTACGTGGATTCAAAATGACACCTATTATATGAACTGATAGGTTTAAAACATTGCACTGCTATTGTTTTTGTACATTTTTATTTTATGCTTGGCCTAAGTCGCACTACCAGGTTTGATTATTACAAGTGTGTGGCCAGCAGACGTGTACTCCAATCGTACAAAATGTAACGTCGATTCATTTCTCAGTGTATTGACGAAATGTGCCTTCAAAAATTTTAAGTTATGCCACTGACATTTTTCGTGTTAAGATGTTTCTTTTCTATAATGTAATATAAAATCCTTTTATATTGTATAATAAAATTGATTGCCTATATCATACGCAATAACAAAGACTATCGTATCTTAAGTCATCCTATCGACCTTCTTTTCATATATATATATATATATATATATATATACGTGTGTGTGTGTGTGTGTGTTGGTGTGTGTGTGTGTGTGTATGAGGTCAGGGTCACTCATACTCTTCATGACAATGCATTATTACAATATTCATATAATATAATTGATTTTGTCAATTTTGAAAGCGAGGCGCTTACATTAAAATTCAAGTTCAGTTTCAATTCAAGTTAAATTTTGCAAGAAATTTTCTCACAAATACCTTGTCGGGAGAGTTTTAAAAACTAGAAGTGAATTATGACCCACGAACAGCAAAAATGATTATTATAACTTTTATTTGAAAATCCGGTATCTGAACCGAAAGCAAAATAAATAGTAATAATTGCAGTGACAAATTAACAGATATTTATGAGGAGATAGACAGATAGGTAAACAGATAGATAGATCGATATCATAGATTACTGATAGATAGAAAGATATGAAGATAAATTGATAGATAGAAATAGAGAAAAAGTAAGAAAGAGAAATTGACACAATTCAGTCAAAGGTTCGCGGGTTACTGCTATGTGTGACATGACAGACAACATTACTTTATAAACCGTCTTGTAAGTTCAGGACAACTATAAAGCGCAACTTTTGCAATACCGGGACAGATCGTTCATTAATGTTTCGAAACCAGGAAGCACACGGACAAGTAGTGTCTATAGTCTATCAATTTCGACATCATTCACTGATTGAGCAAAGCAAGACATTATTATTTTGTGCTATAGCGCAAACTATAACTGGGAAGACCCAATCCCAAACTTTATACAGTGGACGTATAATACCAATGACTACTTTATCACTTTTCCATTGTACAGAACAAAATTGTGAGGATGCAAAGAAGTATGAAATATTGTTAATAAACCACCCTGCAGAACACACAAGACATCAGGACATTGTGACTATCATGTGAGTCATGATAAGCTGTGTAAAAAAAAAAAAAGAAAATTAATCCAGATTCTAATCCATTTTTAAACGGTTTTGTAAGCAAAGTTTATCATATCTACCTAAATTGCATTTCCGTTTAAACGTTGACCTCGCAAGAGAGCAAAATGTGAGCAAATAGAATGAAGACGGTCAAAAATTAATGGAAATCGGACAAGAAATTATAAAGTTATAAAATATTACAATTTCACATTATTATCATTTTATTTTATTTCATCTATTTTTTTTTTTTTGGGGGGGGGATGATATTACAAGTTACAATAAAGAATACAAATTAGAAAAAGCAACTACGGCATCGCCTCCCAACTAGAAATTAATTAATTTCTCCTCAGGATTAGCTATTTTAGAACGATGGGAAATGACTGTTCCTTTTCAACAAGAGCAGCCGAGAACCAAAGTTACCACGTCAGAGTCAGAACTACTTTAATACGTCGCCTTTTTATGAGGTACAGTGTAATGGCAGCACCAGGTCATAGACCATAACATTACATAATGAGTATCCAAAAACAAGTTTTATTTCCTCGTAGCAAAGAAAGAAATACTGTGTCACTGATATTCACTAGATATGTACACGGAGTCATTTGTTCAGCGAAGAGTGCAGCCTTCTGACAATAATTGCGCCTTGCCACGGCTATTGCTGTGCATTGTCTTCCGTCCAATTATGAACACGAAACTCGACAGGGACAAAGTGAGTTAAACACCGTTATAAGTCCAATGATTGTGATGCGTACCCTGCATTTTGTGGGATTCGAACCAAGCACTGTTTTCTTTATGAATACAGAGCCCTGACCACTAGACCAAGGTGTTCTTAATGTGGCAGCAAAGCTCCTTATGGGAACGTGACACATCCACTTTGGAATACAATTTTTCTTCCTGGAATTAGACGACGACAGATAAAAACTGCGGGTTCAAAAACATCCGCTTTTAAAATATTGGGGGTATCTGAACTGAATCATTGTCTGGCCAGAATGACTCACTAATGAACAAGAGAGACAGTAGGTATGGTCTCATAAGGTAAGGTCGCATTTGATACAATTCTTTTGCTCAAGAGTACCTGGAACTCATTCAAAGACAACACGAAAACTTTCAGAAGTACGAAGTCTTCACCCACTGAACCCGTTTGAACTTTGAATGATAAATATATTTTCTAAAACCACTGATGCCTTCCTCAGGTGGTTGTGGGTGGAAACTGGGAAAGAATGTAAACTATCATACGACTACTATTATACCTTGCCATCTCGTTCAGTGTATGGTACATTCAATATTCCATCGACACACATAATTTCGTCACCACTTCTAGTGTGCGTATCTCTCGCTCTCATAGACGGGCTACTGTATATTTACCCGATTTATGAGAGAAAAACAAACAGTGATAAAATCAAAGCCACTATACTGATCTATAAAGTTCGTTTACGTTGCAACTAAAGGGCAGTTTATCCTGTATATTCACTTCCGATATAAAATGTATATGCATTGTTCACCTATAATGGGTCCATGATTCGTTGGTAAACGGAGAATAACAATTCAAGAAGAATCCGAACGTGGTATTTTATTGCTCACAAGACTAGTCTCCCCTGTTTACAGTAACTGCCAATATTTTATGACAAATCCCAATATCTCTATCATCTCCCATCTACAGTGGAATACCTTCTGATCTATTCAAAGTACTAAATTGATAAGTAAATAAATTATATACTTTGCCGAATGCACGTCGATATCTTCCGCAACACCGTCACCATCTTATGAATATTAAGCACACAGAAATGATAGATTAAAGTTAATACGATTGTGAATTGCCGTCGTCATCATCACCATCATCCTCACAGCCATCATTATTGTCATCATCATTATTATCATCATCATCTTCTTCTTCTTCATCATCATCATAATCATCGCCACCATTATCATCGTCATCATCATCATCGTCGTCATCATCATCATCGTCATCATCGTCATCATCATCATCATCATCATCATCATCATCACATCATCATCATCATCATCATCCCCTTCAGTATATAGGAAATAGTGTACCCTGTGCATTGAAGTTGCATTTGGCAAATGCAAAACTTTTCAAACAGTTTGATTCGGTCATGTTCAGTGGGTTTGATAAAATCTAGCTGTAATCACGCCCACGACAATCACCAATCGATTCGTCGATACGTAAATTCAAATAATGCCAGTGCAACCTCTCGAAAATTTGCAGCATTTATAGTGGGGCAGAACACTGAAGTATAAACTTCAAGATATGGACGAGCACAACACAGTCCAGTCACTCGCGTCGAGTAACAACTGTAGAGGGAGACATTGACCTGTCGCTTCTGGGCACACTGAGCGGGACTTTTTTTTTTTTTCGTTCTTCTTTCGTTCAGATTGCGCAACTACCACTCCTCTTGAGCATATTATTATCCGAATTTCCTCAAATTTTTACCGAATGTTCAGTTATCCTTCTGCATTTGCTAAATCCACTTTTGTAGTTTAGTTAAACCTCCTGTAGGAAAGAAAATTTTACTTCAGATTCGGGCAAAAAAAAGAGAGTATATAATTATTATAGTGTAACCATAGTGCAAAAATGAATGAATGAATGAATGAATGAATGAATGAATGAATATGGTTTATCTCTACATCTAAAACGTCTATTTGTCCAGCCATTTATCTATCTATTAAAAGTATATCTATCTATCTATCTATCTATCTATCTATCCATCTATCTATCTACCACATATAGATAAATAGATAGGCAGGTAATATATAATCATAGGCTACATAAAATAGATGTTCACTTCTAGGATGTCAATTAGTAATGCAATGCATATAAACAAATCTATGATTCTAGCATTTGAGAAACTATTCAACCATGAATATCAATCATACAAAAATCATATATTAACTCAGTTAAGTCAGTGTACATGGTGTCATACACAATTAATTCACTAATTATAATCTGGTCGTTTGATTAGGCGTTATCATACTGCATGGAGCCGCACAAATCACTGTCAGTGCGTTTTTAAATCAACAAGTTGATAACCTCCTGACGTGTTCATACCTAATTCGGATCATTCTTCATGATGAAAATTTGTATGCATGATTCATGCCACATTACGTACACTTCCTGCTCCCGTCACATTTAAAGACATAATTTACTATTTGCAGATGGAACAAAAACCAAGCATAAGTGCTTTAAGATAGTTCTAAAATGTGAGTTAGGGATAGAAACAACCACTGTAAAAAATGTTGAATGTTAAATCTACAAAATGTGAACAATAGTTATAATAAAAATGTTTCCAGGCCAAACCGTCTACAGTCATGGTTTATTGAGAAAAAAATGCTGATATCTCCTTATATTTTAGGTTTTATTGCAAAAATTTTATATGGTAGGATGTTTTGTGATACAACAGACCTACACATATGCATCAAATGTGATTCTTGAAAATTTTTACAATTCGCAGACCGCAGCAATGAGTTAAAGGGATAGTGTCAAACCACCCTCTGATCTACCAGCGCGTTGGGAGCAGTATCATTTTACATCCCCTACCAGTGACAGCTAACCTTGGCCCGAGTGTGTGTGCTTGTGATCGTGAGTGCGTGTCAGTGCGCCCAGCCTGTGTTGTGTTTGGCCTGCGCTGTATGCGCTGCAGCGAGCGAGGAGCGTGGTCGGTGAAGGTGTGTGGGCGGTGTCGTCGGGGTCGCTGAGCTGGATCAACCGTACATGAGATTTGCCGTGGTTACCGGCGCGGCAGATGCATAGTGAACAAGAACTCAACGCACACAGCGGCAATCTGATTCTGGGTGAAGTAGGCCTACATAAAGAAGGGAAATTTGTGTCACCTCGGTATCGCGAACTGGTTCTTTCCCCAAGGTACCATGCCGAGCCAAACATCTGTCATCATCTGGCATGATTCGATCTGAAAAGCTGCTCAGCTACCGAACCCCAGGTCGTCTGCTGTTTAGGAGAAATCTGACTCACCGACGCGAGACAATCTTCAGCGCTACAGCACAGGGCGGAATCTGAAGTCTGAAACGATCTATCCTAGATTCGCGCGGCTGCTAAGCCGGTGTCTGTCTTTATTGGGACTTTAGTAAAGTTTACACCAGAATATGGCTAGCCAAACCAATTTACATGATGGAAACGAAGCAACCACGATGAAAGGGTCTTCTTCAGATGAGCTGCCGGTCTTCGAAAACTGGATGCGAGACTTGCCCGAGAAGTTGCACAACGAACCCCTGAAGAACATCGCGATCCCAGGTGAAAGAAGACGAATGAAGCGTGTTTGGTGTGTGGTGCGGTGTGGTGGCTGTTTCGTGTTGTCAGGGCTTGTTAGCAGGGATGCGGTTTTCTGACTCATTGAACATTCCCATCTCAACATGTTGAACACGTTATTGATTAGTATATCTTCCATAATGACAAAGTAGTTTCACATTTTTGATGAGGTTTTTTTGATAAAAGGCTGACTTTTAATACTGGGAGTGGGATCGACTTTAACGATTAATGTAATTTCTTGAATTTTTGTGAGATTATCCTTTCATGTTTCTTTATTTTCTTGAATTTAATAGCAGTTTACTTTTTTTCATTCCCTGTCTATCAAATTATGAATGTTTCATTGGCAGTGATGTACAAGGCCAAGAATGGTAATCTAATGATGGAAAATGCATTGTATTTGTTATGATGTGTCTTGCTTGTATGAGAAAAGTGTAAAAGAAGTTAGACTGTCTATAGGCCTGTGTGTGGTTTTGTGTAGGAGATGTCGCACAGAAATTATGCTGTTGAGTTATTATTACTTCCAAATTCATATTGAGCATATGTTTGTATTCATTCTGTGTGTGGTGTGTGTGTGTGTGTGTGTGTGTGTGATATGGGGAAGAGCCACAAATGTAAGGGCGGGGTTATCTGATTCCATGTAGGCCTACACAATATGCCACTCCCCATTTTCCTCCCAACTTCCTCCACACACACACACACAACACACACACATGGCCTTTAACCTGTTGAGGACAGGCTGATTTTGCTGTAACACACATTTCCCATAGACACTTGCCCGAGTTTACTCAGGACTCGTCCTCAATGGGTTAAGAATGGCTAGGTACCACCCCTGCTCAGTGTCTTCTAAATGATTTATCTTCAATCTACCATACAGGATCACATGACTCCTTCAGTTACTTCCTTGACTGCAAATCCCCAGTGGCCTCAGGATCCCCCGACACCGTTCGCAACTTGGTATCAGTCTTTGGTGATGCTGCGAGAAAGATTGTCCACAATTGGTCAGTTACCCAGTCCCTGGACTTCCAGCAGCAGCTGCAGCTTGGCATTCGCTACTTTGATTTCAGGGTTTCCTTCTGTCGTGATCGAAATGGATTCTTCTTTGTCCATGGGCTGCATGGGAATGAAGTCTGCGAAGGCCTGAGGACCATCAAGACTTGGCTTGATGATCACCCCAAGGAGGTGGTGCTCCTTGACTTTAACCACCTGTACGACATGGATGGCAAGCACGAGCAACTCATTGTGGCCTTGGAGGAAATATTCTCATCAAAACTCTGTCCCCACATGGAGGCCTCGTCCATATCGCTTCGCACGTTGTGGGAGAAGGGATGGCAGGTGCTTCTGATCTACCATGATAGGATAGCGTCCAGCCGAGGCTGCATCTGGCCCGCTCCGAGTATCTTCAGTGTGTGGCCAAATACCACGGAACCGGTTCAGATGGTCAACATCCTCAATGCGTACCACACCAGAGGGAGACCGCGTGACCGTTTCTACGTGAGCCAGGGTGTGTTGACCCCATCGGGCACGGCCATACTGCAACACATCAGCAGGAGCCTGAGGGATGTCATGGCCCGTCCAGCTATAAAAAACACCAAGTTTTTTCTAAAAGATAAAAAAATAGGCCCAGAAGGAGTGAATATAGTCATAGCTGACTTTGTTGAAATGGACCAGTTTGTTGAAACTGTCCTTGCACTGAATCACTAAAGCTACAGATACAAGGCAAAATTAAACAAAAAAGTAAAATATGACAATACATATAATACCTAATACTAATGTAATGACTACAAGGCATGATGTCAGAAATGCATGGAACGAAAACAAAAAAAAATTTATCTATAGCATGAACATTAAATCTGATAGTACTTATCTTCTGCCCCATCTCTATAGATTATGAAAAAAAAAAGACAGACTACACAAATGTTTTAAGATAATCTTGAAAAGAAAAGAAAAAGATGTTTAGGCATGGACTGCATATCTGAGTTTGGGTATAAAACTTGATTTCTGAGATGCATTGATTTGATATTGAGCAATGTTAATATGTTCATTTTTTTGTGCTGAAATGAGTGGTTAGATGCAGAGTTTGTAAGATAGTAATTTGTAAAGCTTTGTACATCCAGCTGATCAACAGAAATAGTACTGCTTTGAAAAAGATTTTGTTTGCCACTGTAAGCATGTTGTACTAGAGTACCAATAGAGGTTTGTGTTCCTCACAAAAAATAGAATAATCTTGCCCCACAGCCTGCGTTTAAGTAGCATTTATCATAACTGCTTGTCAAAACTTGACAACATAGAGCAACATGACAACAACTTTACATGACATGACGACATTTTAAGTGTCAAAGCACTGCAAGGGAACCAATGCGGATTCGGGGAAACATTTGTGACGAGCCTTCCAAAACATTTTGATAGGTACAATGTACTTTATTAACCTTGCAATGACAATGGTAGAGGTGTTCTATGTTAACATGTGTAATTGTTTTTTTTTTATTTTAAAAAGCAGCCACTTACTGTAATTTTTATGTTTTTCTTTTTAGTGAGGACAATAAGTATCATAAGCAGCATGAAAAAGTTATGTGATCATGCCTGTTCCTCATATTTGGTATTCAAATTTCATGACATCTAAGACATACTTAAGATGCCTGTCATTCCAAATGTAACCATATCCAAGTAGGTCTTTATAACCTTCACAATCATTTGACCAAAATCTCAGCATGGCAAATTTGTGGGGAAAATGCCAGAATAAGTTTTGAATGTCTTCTCACTTATTTCAAAACTTTGTTAAGATGTTGATGAAAATTGATGATTGATGCATGCATAAATTCTACACAGAGGGACATGTTAGGTAATGTAATGGCATTACATTGCTACATTTCTGAAAGATGTGAGGCTCCCATGTCATCATCCCTGTTCAGTGTAATTTGTTTTTGGTTTTTCAGAATATTGATTTCTCTGCTCATTTGATTTATGTACTCCATGATGTGAAGTTATGAAAATTGTCTGGCATGCTCCTTTAATTCTCAGTCTGTACTATGTTGGAATGCACCATGATGAATAAATGCTACTCAAAGTGTTTCCGTCTGTTCTTGAGGGCTCACATAAAACTCTTTTTTTTTCTTGCCTATAGCAACAGAAATGCAGTGCTGTCCATAGTGCACTGAAGGTTAGTGAGCAAAATAATGTCACCAATTACAGTGTAGGTAGGCGTATACTGTGTGTGTTCACCTATGTATGACACTTTGGCATTGTAGAGGTTATGACTTAGCCTGATATTGATTTCTGTAAGGTTCACTGTGCATGAAGATAGGATTGTCACTGTGTGTGTCAGAAGGGTAATGTTAACTTGTCTGCTGTGACCTTGGTCACATTGATCATCCGCCTGATGTGATGTTCCATGAAAGGATGGATGAATGTATGTATATTTGTTCTCCCTCCTCGGCGTGTATGGATGAGGTGTGTTCAAGGGTGAATGCACATTCTTCCTCGTGATATACTTAAGTCTGCCTTCATTTCTGCAATGAAAAGAGAGAAATATGCAAACAGTTGGTACAGTTTTCAGATGCTGTTTGATATCGTTACAATTATGTGGAATAAAAAAAAAAAAGAATTAGAAAGATAATCGTTTTCAGTGCCAGGCACCATATCTATATCGAAGTTTGTGATTTGCTCATGTAGAATGATTTACAAATGCCATTTATAAGTCTGTTATGGATATCTGTTCTGAATGACAATGAAGTTGCTATGGCTTTTTTTGGCTTCCATGTCCCAGATAGACTCTATTTCATATTTAATGGTATGTCTTCCCAAGCCTTGAACAAAGACTAATCATGCAATGCATAAATGGCTTAAAGGATAAAAGAACCATGTACAGTGTACCACACACGTATGAGAACAAATTTGATAAAATTTTAAGGAATCAATTTATTCAAAAAATTTAATTAGCAATTTCAGGCACCAAACAGAAATTATAGGTCAGTCAGTGCATTATCATTTCCATACAAAAGGTATTTTGTACAGCAATTTGTGTAAAAAAATTCCTGGAGCTGGAGTAAAATTCCATGATTTCAAACTCACATTGGGTCTTTCCTACCATACTTACCTGTATTCCTTGTAGATCCATGGTTTGAGCAACTAGATCTATACTAGCACAAACAAAACATACTAAGATTTTCCATTTATGATGTCAGCCTAAGTATTTGATGATGCATCAAAGCCTGAATTTCATTAAAAAATAATAAGTTCTTAAAAAAGGTTGAAAGGCTATAAACCTGTTTGGCTTCAGTGCTGCTTTTTATTTTTTGCCTAACAAAATTTGATATGTGCTGACAAATCAATGCACCTGAATCATTGAGTGACTCATTGAACCATATTTTCTTCTTATTTTAGAAATCACCCAGTTATGGCCGGCATCAGTTACTGTGGTTTAGAACTGAAAAGGTCTAAGAACTTTGATACTGGTTCTTTCAGAGTTTATAATTCCCTATGAGAATATGTTTTATACTCACCCTTTTATTACTTGTTGGGTACAGAGTTCATATACAGTAATTCCAAAATACACTGTATTTGCCTTGACAGGAATTTTACCCATTTTTAACCGTATGCTTCCAGAAGTACATTTTATGTTGTACAATGTGCTGTCATTCCATGCATAATATATCATTCAAATATTACCAAGAGAGCCACAATTGTGGATCATTTGGAACATTTTGAATGCACACATTTACTATGCACACATTCTCTCCACTTCTTTCATTTTGTATGTATATTTTCATATCCAATATTTTATGTGATTTGTTTTTCAGCAGCGCAATGAGGATAGTCTAGAAGCATGAATTGTGTGATACTTTGTCGTTACAAAATAGATTTAACCATGGTACAACTGATTTCGGTGATATTAGAAGTAAAAGAGATGCCATGTGCTGCATTATGAGTGGAGAAAGTGTCATCAAAGGAGTTTGCCAAATTGAAGAAATAAAATTATGTCTGACATTTGTATTTCTTTTTTAAGTTGGTTGCAGTAGATAATTCAATGTTTGCATTATTTATTCAAGCTTGTGATGTATTTGCTCATATAGATATGTAGCAACTCTGCAGATGAATGGCATCAGCACTGACATGATGAGCCATGCTTGTTTTATTCATCTCAAATCTTGTCATTCTGTAGATGATGAACAAATTATGTGCAATATCTCAAGTGCATTCGGTATAGTATACATGTACAACACATAACTATTTATTCCATACATTTACTGCATACACATAAAATTAAGAACCACTTTGTGCTAGTCAGGTTCTGGGACCACTATTTTGAATGTACAGTGTGTATCAATTTCAAAACAAACATGGTCAACTGACAATAAAGTTTAAAACATTTGATTAGAAACAGTGTAAAAAAGAAGTTTGACACACAGTATCTGAAGCCAGCTCTTCTTGTGTGAAGATCATACCAATCGACAAAATGTTGAAAATTCTTATCTTTACAGAAAATATCTGACAACTATGTGCATATTTGTCAGGAATATGCCTTGCAAGGACAGAAGGAAAAATAAGGAAAATTAAGTTATTCATTGTTTTTGTATAATTTACCAAACATATATGTAATAAAGATAATATTATTGACAGATGCTAGTATAATTTGAGATCACAATAAATGTTTATAAAAGTTAAGCAGACTTTCAAGTACTGTATAGGAAGCTGTCATAATTATATTCATGTAGAATGATGTACTGAGCAATGGTATCATATTCCAATGTATAAGACATAGCTGGTCAGATTATATGCAGTATTGATGTACTCTGTTTGCAGTTTTGTGCAGTTGGCTTATCAATAAAATATCATGCTTTGCAAAAGCAATGTTGTGTGTGATGCAAGTTTTGTAATTGGCCAAGGAAGAGGTTGTGAGGGATGGTCATATCAAGGAGTTGATCAAATCCTGTTAATCTGTGTACAAGTGGACTATTGTTAAAATACAAAATTCACATAGGACCTGTAACATCACTTTGTTTGAGTTTGAGTTTATTTGAGTTTATTCATAACAACAACATACATGTATGTACAAGAAAGTTTGAATACGTAATTTAACACCACTTTTGTGTTAACATCAACATTAATACATAGCACACATAACTGTCCAAACAATCTAAAAAACATACTGAATATATAATGGATAAATGATTAAGTAATCTAAAACTATTTATCAAAAAAGAGCTTCTGGTGTGAACATACGATTGATGGTAATAATGTGCACGAGGCTGCTAAAAGAACTCAGAGATAGCACAGGTGCTAGTATACAGGTGTTGGTCCTTTAATGCATGTTACATAATGAACAAATAAATATGTATAAAAAGTGCTGCTATAATAACGTTATTGATTTGTAGTACCTTATCTATACAGACTTTATTACAGTTTGAAAAAAACAACAAATATTTTTGAGCTATGGGTAAAGAAATATCACTATGTTTTAACAAGAGTTTTGTTTTCTTTTAATCAGTCTTCTTGATAGCGTTTGTCCAACGCAACTGTTTCAATGTCCCAAGAATATGTTCATGAAATGCCAAGTGTACCAAAGTTGACTTTTTCTTTCTTTTTTTCTTTCTGGAGTCATGAGAATGAGTAATACAGCAATACTGTAAATGTGGCATATTTTGTGTGTTTTTATTTTTGTGATATATTAATTTACAATCCAGTGTAACACAAATGTGCTGTAATATCATCTCCAAGGTGCTAAATCATTGATGTTATTAATGAAAAGAGACAATACGCATAATTCGTCATTGTGGTTCTTGCTTGAGAATTTGACCACGAATGTGAAAAAATCTGACAAGACTCAATTAGCGAAATAATATATGGGATATTATACAGTATAACATTTGACGATTTATTTTTACTGTTGCAATAAATGAGTGTGTGTGTGTGTTTGTGTGTGTGTGTGTGTGTGTGCCTACGTGTGATATGTTGTGGCAACAGTTTTTTTGCCTGAAAAAGATGACACACATGCAGACAAAGACATTTGCACATATGTAGTTGGGGTGCCTGTTATTCACATAATGGAAAGACATTCCTTAATTTCCATTCTGCAAAGTTAAGTGTTTCATGCAGTGAAATCAGTTTATTATGAAAGATTTTTCACAATTTAAAGCATCCTACAAATGATACAAGCAACATCATCAGCACATTGAAAAATATGAGCCTATATACTCTAATCAGAGCATCCACAGTGATATGCAATATGATATAATTATGTAATGAGAATAAAAATGTTGTTGCACAAAGTGAGAGTTCAGGGAGATGTGGGGTGGGGAATATCATATGATATATATGCATATATGGTATACTGCATCGTTACCAAATTTTTACATCATGCTTTCTGGCATATTTTTTTATTTTTTATTTTTTTTATTTTTTACCCTTCAGCATCTAGCATTATGCTTGGCATAATTAGGTATTATTAAGTGTAACTGTAGCATAATTTTGCACAGAAATAGAATCAGTGTGCACTGTATGTACTGTGCTTCTTTTTTCTGTATAGTTTAGCTTGTCAGCCTTCTCTTTTCTTTCCTTCTTTTGTTATTTTATCTATTTATTTATTTTTTTGCATGCTTGCGAAATAATTGGGAGTCAGATAATGTGACGACTTTTTTTTTGGTTGCCTTTTTTTGCCGATTTGGCAATAGAAAAACGCGAGGACCTCTTTACTTTTTTTTATGGGGGGGGGGGGGTACGGGTAGAGGGGGGTGGCGAGGCTCGTCAGTGCATTTACCGGGGATTCCCCCCCCCTCCCCCCCCCCCCCCCGTTTTGCTTGCTTCATACATGCACTACCATATGGTTCAAAATGTAAAATAGGACCCTACAGCTCACACAAAGGAACATTTGATCACAGATCGGCATTCGTTTAGGTCTGAACATATCTTGATTTCATATCCATAACTCACTTTTTCGACTTTTCGTTATCTTATGAAATTCAAAGAGTGTTTGGAAAGGTAAAAAATTAATAGCAGTACATGTATTACTGTTGGATAGAGCAAGGAGCTTCTGAAGCTCCTTTTGGATAGAGTCAGCTCAGAGTCAGCTGTACCTATTGTGAATTGATAGTCTTTAAAAATATACCCTTTGTGAAAATTATGAATTATTGAATGAACATTTCTCATATTATGGTAGGATTTGCTTGTGTTAGCATGGTTTTCTTGACAATCCATGTATCTGTTTAGTTATGAAATATATCTCCTCATTTATTATATCACCTATCTACGATTAATTTAGACAAATTCTACATGCTTTTTCTTCATCATGCTTTTATCGTATCTAAGGAGCGTTGAACGGCAGGTTAGACGGGGCATAGTACGTTGTGCATGACGCGTTTAGCGTAACAACGCGAGCGACACACTCCGATATACACTCCGGTACAATGTCGCCCTAAATTTACTCGCCCGTAGGCCCACTAGTAGTAGCACAATCTCTGCACTGTCTTATTCAAGTGCTACGTTGATTCATTGATTACTAATACGTACACTCATTCTTATGTACCACTTCGGCATCAACGTGCAGCATAATAATGGTTTATCTGGTATTTATTCCTCTATTTATTTACTAGTATTGCTTTTACTTTGACGTCGGTTTTGCCTGTCTGCTGTGACTGATGAAATAAAAATTCACTGTATACCAGTTTCACAGTCACTATAACCTCTACTGTATCTATGGAGACACAGTCTATAAACCCCTTCCCTGATCACTGAGTGGTCGGGGATTCTGTTTACAGAGAATTTGCTTCGAAAATAGAAGAAATATTGGCCTGCTAGTGTCTGTTACTCCCCCGCCCCTTGTCCGCGCCTTCCACACAATTCCCCCATACACCTTCAACATGGCCGGCGTAACCGTGGGGGCCGTGGGGGCTCGGGCCCCCACACTTTTTGTGCACCATACAGAGGAATACATAAGGTGTCATCACTTTGGGCCCCCACACATTTTTTTAACCCGGAAGTACGTAAGTGGCACTAGATATAGATAGAGATCTTGAAGTGTGAGCGCGGTAACATTATGTTTTTCCACTTAAGACTTTTTTTTTTTGCTTGTCAGCTGAAAAAAACCGGGAAAAGGGGGTGGGGGGGGGGGAGAGATCCGAGCTGAGGACTTTTTTTTTTTTGCTTGTCAGCTGAAGAAACCCGGAAATGGAAGGGGAGATATGAGTTGAGGACCATTTTTTTTTTTTTTTTTTTTTTTGCTTGTAAACCCGGAAGTGGGCCCCCACACTTTTGAAAACGTTCCACCGGCCCTGACCTTGGCCTTTGAGTCTCTCTCCCCTCGAGTCCCTCTTTCTCTCCCTCCCCCTCAGCTCTCTCTCCTCTCTCTCTCTCTCTCTCTGTCTGTCCAAGAATCATGTTTTTCTATCCAGTGTTACAAAATGACGTAATAAGAAGGGATGATAGATACTACTGAAATAGAATGTATTAATAATGCATTTCATTTCATATCTATCATTAATGGGGCCCTGATACAAGTTATACGGCCATGGATTAGGGTCGTGCAGACTATCAACAACGCTTTGGAAAATGGTCAGATAACGACAAGGTTATTACTAGATTTAAAGGGACTATTTATATGGAGGAAGCATTGAAGCAATGATTATTTTGGCCTATAAAGCGGGAGCCTGCAGCAATTATGATTCTGATTTTACACGGGCCCTTGCTTCACCAGAGATCAACAAAGAAGCCGTGCACTCATATAAGTGCAAATTCTATAGTTAGGACCTATAGGATCACGGTATCGTTCATAAAGGGATCGTCTGTATGAGTTTTGGTTGAGACCTATCTACAGGTTTCTAATATTTTTGGATGACAGGCCCGGCGGAGAGTTTTCAAAAGTGTGTGTGGGGGGGGGGGGCACTTCCGGGTTTTCATGAGCTAACAAGCAAAAAAAAAATGGTCTTCAGCTCATCTCTCCCCTTCCACTTCCGGGTTCCTTCGGTGACAAGTACTTCCGGGTTTAAAAAAAAGTGGGGGGCCAAAGTGATGACACCTTATGTATTTCTTTGTATGGTGCACAAAAAAAAAAAAAGGGGGGGGGGGGGGCGAGCCCCCCGGCCCCCGGTTCCGCCGGCCATGGATGAGATAATGAGAAACCACTAAGACTTATGAAATATGAAAGAGCATATAGGCCTAATTCCAAGAGGAATTCAACGTTTATCTGATGAAAATTGGTTTTGAAATGGCATGCAAGATACTAAACAGAGCAATCCTGATAAAAGGTGGGACCATTGCATGTTGCACCTTTTTATCACGATCGCCTTGTTTTTGGATGTCTCAGCCATTCCAAAACTGATTTTCATCAAATAAACTTTGAATTCCTCTTATTTTGGTATGCTCTATACTACTTCATTAAAAAAGTTTCTTGGTATCTATAGGTAAAAGCCCTATCCTCATCTCCAGCAATACTGTACCATCCCTTTAAGAA
The DNA here is from genome assembly GCF_040938485.1 of Diadema antillarum. Taxonomy (NCBI): domain Eukaryota; kingdom Metazoa; phylum Echinodermata; class Echinoidea; order Diadematoida; family Diadematidae; genus Diadema; species Diadema antillarum. The sequence continues at coordinate 4,275,086 of NW_027271069.1, read as the reverse complement.
TGTTTTATATTCGTTTGTTTGTGTTTTTTGTGATTAAAGAAAGGAAGAAAAGTTTATGTGGGTATCATATACCGAGTGTACACAGTCTCGAGATAGCTTTTGACAAATGCTTGGGGGGGGGGGGGGGGGGGAGTCGGAACCCACGTAATTAAAGAATGTTTCTCAACAGGGAAACATCACATTTTAGTCCATGGGCCAAGACCCGAAAAATGGGTTGTTGGTACCATCTGAGGTGGCACAACCTTTTTGGTGTCAGTTTGTTCGTCGGGCATAGGTATGCTTATCAAGCTATGATAGCATTTCCAAATGAGTAGCTTAGTCATAATAAATGAATTTTTAACCAATTTGGTCTCGTTTTTATATCCCTATACTTCTGAATCGAAACTAAACCGCTATACAAAGAAGAGCACTGCCTTCTGTATGTCCACAGGTGTTCTGTTGTAAACGCGGTGCGCTTAGTCTTTATTCAAGGCAGCGAAGGGAATATCCAAAGGGTTATGATGTCCACAGCTGTCACGCGGTGCGCTTAGTCTTTATCTAGACCAATGTACCGTTATCATATCTAAAGTTCCTCATAAAAGGGATTATCTATACTGTTTTTATACTACCCTATCAACAAATACATCAGTTTTAAACAAAAATCACTCTGTTCATTTACAATATCATTAATTATAATGTATCGTAGTGTACCGGTACATTGTTTTTGAATTATCTTATATTGCTGGAGGGAAATAAAGCGACATTGGCGTGGTATAAGCGTTTTCACCGTAGCGTTTTCGCCGGAAAATGATAAATAATTGAAAGATACGGTAAAATTCACGAGGAATTGCTTTTGTTGTTGTTGTTGTTTTTAGATAAAAGGATATACACTGTATCATACGCTTTGGATATTCCCTTCGCCGTCGAGAATAAAGACTAAGCGCTGTGGACATCATAACCTTTGGATATTCCCTTCGTTGCCTTGAATAAAGACTAAGCGCACCGCATTAACAGAACACCTGTGAACATATCATTTTACAGCTCTATGGAACATACAGAAGACAGTGCTCTTCTTTGTATAGCGGTTAGTTTCGATTCAGAAGTATAGGGATATAACAACGAGACCAAATTGGTTAAAAATTCATTTACTATGACTAAGCTACTCATTTGGAAATGCTATCATAGCTTGATAAGCATATCTATGCCCGACAAACAAAATGACACCAAAAAGGTTTTGCCACCTCAGATGGTACCAATATCTGGCCTGGCCCATGGACTATTTTAAGAAGTAAGTTCTATCCGGAACTGAATCGAACACAAATCTCCATTGGTCAATATTACAATGGCATAAGGGGCCTAACATGCAATATTGTTCTCCTTCCTCTCTTTTTCCTTCTTCTTATTCTCCTCCACCATCTCCTCCAAATTCTCAGTCTCCTCCTCCTCCTCCTCCTTATTTTCTTCTTCTTCTTCTTCTTCTTCTTCTTCTTCTTCTTCTTCTTCTTCTTCTTCTTCTTCTTCTTCTTCTTCTTCTTCGTCTTCTTCTTCTTCTTCTTCTTCTTCTTCTTCTTCTTCTTTTTCTTCTTCTTTTTCTTCTTCTCTCACGACAGGCCACCATGTGATGTTACTGCAGACCGAAAGATCAGTCTGTAGTTATCGTCAGGGATATAAATCGGCGGAGATTACGTTTGGATCATTGATCTCTATGTAACTATGGTCTGGCTTCGCGGAATGTCTCTCGGAGAAGAACCATAAAAGTTTTTTTTTTTTGGTTATATAACTCCTCTGGACAGACTAATATTCTGTCTACGTTTTGATAGCTATTCATATATACGACATGCTTACCCATGTCCTTGGGCCACGGTCTAAATTCTGTGGTCGATGAAAATGGGGCGAATAGTTACAGGGCCGAATTAGTTGGAGCGACTTATACCTAAATGTATGGCATTCCTGCGCAAGTTGAAGCTCGCATTGACTTCTCACACACTGTGTAGCTGCTGTATGCGTCGTACTCTGTGTGTACTGTATCAGAGTGTTGATAGATACTGGGTTGAACTGAAAAAACGACGCAGAGTTCCATTTCTACATCTACATACAGACGCAGACAATACAGTCAAGAAATTGATTCTAGAGACATGTGTGCCGCGTAAAGTAAACGGCCAAGTAAACTCCATCATGAATAGGGGGTAAGTTACAGTATGTTGATGTATGACAGAGTTGAAACGCTAAACCGTAATAAAACGTAGTGTCGCATAACAGTCATTGCATTGGATTGGGATATCACTTCAAGTTACAACCTGCACTCAAAATCAAATGACTGGCTGAATGATGCTATGGTTGATCTCTGACTCCAGCAGTTACTGTAGTCTTACTTGTAACGTTAACATAATACAAGTTCTTGTAAAGTTTTAGCATCTGCTTGCATGTTAATGTTGGTCATCTTCTCTGCCCTCAACCCACCAAGATGCAAACTTACGTTACACAGTCGTTAGATGTCTAACTGTTACACTTGTGTTGTGTATAATCTTGCAATTTGTGCCATGAAGAAAGAAAATAACCAACAGGAATTTCAACATGCAAGCAGATGCTAACTTATAGGCCTGGACAACTTGGTTGGGTATCCAATAGTAATACATCAACACCCTAATGTTTTTCTGTCAATGGAAACTTAAAATATCTCACAATTTGCCTGAAATTTTACTCACATGTAAAGTCGTAATATGAGTCTATGCGATTTGTGGTATAGTAAGGGGATTAGATCTCGCGGAGGGACTTGATGGTCGCGCATAGCGAAACTGCGTATAGCAAGCAATATTATGCGTGGTACTAAGTCAGTAAGTGCAAAATTTGCCGATACGCCCATGGAATAAACATACCTGACAACCACTAAACGTGAGAAGGAAACAGGTAACTGAGGTAAGAAATTTTGATTTCAAACAATTTTTTCACTAAATTTCCAATTTTTTACCTTGTAATTTACCTACCTTGGCTTAAAATCTGTTTTAAGGATGTTGTAGCCTAGACGTGTCGTCTCGCTTGTCTCGTTCGTAGCCGATAGAATTCGTAATTTGTTCAATCGATCGTTTATAATATTCTACGAAAGCCGAAGCACGTTTAACTGCAGAGGGGCAGACACTTTCATGCATGAAACTACATAGGGCAGCTGCGCGACCTTTATATACCCCGAGAATTGAACGCAGAAATTCAAGTCCGACATACAAACGGCGACAGCGCACTACTCCGTCATTGTATCATCAGGAGATTCTGGGAAGTGATTTTTCTGCATTTTCGTGATATTTATTGAGAAATTCAGGTACGATTGTGGAATAATTCGATTATAAGAGCATCACAAACTTTTGAGCGCGATATCTAGACCCCTCAACCATACACGCTCCGGAGTCCAAGATAACTGCTTCGAACGCGTGGGGTGTTATTTTGACGCACTCAGTTGCACCGTAATTTTGAAACCGACACCCCTTCTCTCTATTGTGGAATGTGTGAAATGCATAATGCTTTTCCAATGTGCACTTATAATCTACGACTACGGTATCATTGTTTTGCTGTTGATCCTGTTTATTATTGGGTTTTTTAGTAATATTTGGACATCTTTTAATCACCAGTGAAGAATGCAAAAGCCAAAACCACTGCGCGTACAATGTAGTCTCATGCATGAATGTTTGTTCTGTATGTGCAGTGCTATAAATAGATTTTAGAGGGGTGTCGGTTTCAATGTGCAGTGTCGATGTGTTGGACACCTACCATACTAATCAAATGATGGTATTACTGGGAGTGGGAGAAAGTGTTTCCCTATAAACAATTCCCTTTGTAAAGTTTAGGGTCCATTCAATGAATTATGTACATTATACAATTTAATTAAACATACAAGCAAGCCATCAAAAAAATGATATATGCCGAGGTCACATGCTCAGATTACATGTAAATGAAGTTGAAGAGGATTTCTACATTGTGAATGAATACTGGTATTGCATTGAAACAAAACTTGTTTAAATTGCTCTTTCAGTGAGGGGCTGAGGATTGCTGCTGCAGCAAAGTCTGGAAAGCTGGGTATCTACATGTTTCAAGGTAAATTTACCAAAAATGGTTCATTTTCTAAAAGCTAATGCATCAGCTGTGGTTTAATGCTAGTACTGTAGAAAGAGCGCCATACGTAAATCTACTTGCTGTCTAACCAGTGGCATGGTAAAAAATGGTATACTCTTTACAAGGTAGAGAAAATGTGATAAGTACCAATTGATGGTCTACAGTACCCTACAGATGAGAGCAAATGCCGAGTACAAGATATTTGAATGTACAGTAATAGCTGATTATGTTAAAAAAGAAAAAAGGTATTGTGTGAATAAACCTTGCCAAGATCCTCAAAATGAATACAGATTAGCCATGAGTTGTTTTGATAAGATTTTTAAGAGTATCACTGCATGATTACAGGACATGTACAATTGTGTGCAGGGTTCAACATTCTTGACTGTTCATATAATTAAGCCGAAGTAATGAGCTGTTCCAATACCATAACTGTCTGTAAGAATTACATACTCTGCATGAGTATCACAAACTCATAAAAAGGATTTTAACAGATATTTCAACAAAGTTGTAGAATTCAATTTCCTCTACTTTTCTTTCTTTAAATGTTTTGGCAGCATTTGTAAAATTCAATTTGGTAGATCTTTAAGGAATTTCAATTTACATTCTCACCTCAATTATGATTCATGTAAATGGAAAACAAACCTTTACAGTACCTCGTTTTAATCGCTAGCATCTGCCCAGGGAAATTTCATTTAAAGATGTTCAAACTCAACCTTTCTGAACAGTAATGAGGCAAATACTTCAAAGTCTCATAGAAGCCTCATACAGTGTGATGAAAAAATCTCTTTCATGTCCTTACCAGTGGCCCATAAGATCTGCCCCTTTTTAGAAGCTAAGTAGGTCTCCAGTTCTAGTGTATTTTACCAAAGAGATCAGACTACAGTTTTTTTGTTTTGTTTTAACAATTGATCATATTCTTATCATGCTTGCACTATTAACAAATTCACGATTGTATGATTTCTTTGCAGAACCCAAGCAGAAGACAAAGAAGGTAATCAGACGAAGCATTTGTTACGTATACCTGAAAACCTGTACCAACATGCATACTTGAAAGAATGTGAAATATTTTTTTTGTATGATTTAATATCATTTGATAGCACAGCCTTTAGCAAGTCTGACTGTATAATGGGGCTTAATAACTGTTTTATTGTAACAGTATGGAATAGTATTTTGTAAAATGTGACATTGAAACTACACATACAATGTAACTACAATGTACGTTATTACATTCTTGAAATGGAGCGTCAGAATATGTCAAAACAGAGATATGTTTTATGACACATCATTGCCAAAACTACTTTTCTCTGTATATCGTACAAGTGACCTATCTATCATGACTTTTCAAATTTCATAAAACAGTTGTAAAGCTTTCAAACATTAACCAAAAAGTTTGTGGGAAATACTGTATAACAAGAAATTTTTGCATGCATGAAGTTGTCAGGAATTTTGTGAAGAGCCAAGATTTGCAAAAATTGAATGCACGTGAAAGCTTTTGTCTACGCAATGCTTGAATGCCAGTGGTGAGGGGGGCTAAATAAGCCCCCCTCGATACATTTCAAGATGATTCTAAAATGCAATTTTTTTTTTTGCTGAAGTTTCATAAATTTTTTCTTTCACATCTCTATAGGTAATATTGATATGCTTTTCACTTGTGTCTGTACTCAATCCCTTTTATAGTTTGGTTACAAGTCCAAGACCCAGGCATATCCTGTTCGCAAACAGCTGCCAGGAAATGTTGAAGGAACCAAACAGCCACCAAACAAGGCAACTGGAGGCAAGGCACAGGAGAAATCAGCCAACACTAGAGCACCTCAGCAGAGAGTAGCTCACCATGGACAAAAGACAGACTCTCGGACGGCCAACAAAGATACCACGAGACAGCAGCCTGCGGGAACTCAGCGCCAGAGGCCAAGAGCTGGCGAAGGAAGGACGGCAAAGAACGCTGGTGATAAGCAGAGAAAAGTGAAGGGAGCAGACACAGTGACCCTTACACAGGATCAGCTGAATATGATCTTAAAGACTATCGACTCATCAAAAGATGCCCCTGGATCTATGAGTATTTCAATAGGTGAGATGAGTTACTGGTGGAGACCAGTGTTCATACTTTTTTACATCACGGTGGCATTCACTTTAGTTGGCCACTTTGGCTCTGTGGAACTTAGCTTCAGTTGTTTGTTTTTTCACAGTTTTATGGTTTTTGCTCATCTGATGCACATTTTTTCCCCCTCTTACTACTCAGTGCACCATTTGGGCAGTTTGTATAATGATTTCTGTTTTCTATGGCACTGAAGAATTATAGAGAATTTAATATCATATGCTTGCGAGCATAGTAGGTATTTTCATCTGTGCACAGCATACATCATTTGACTCAGTTTACTCTTGTACTTTTGTTAGATTTTTTTTTTTTTTTTGGTCACACACTAAATTCAACAGTCTAATGTTGAAATCATGGACATTGCTCTCTGTTCTTCTATAAGAATTTCCTAATTGGGGGGGGGGGGTGGGGTGGTGATGGTAAGGTAGTTGATGATTTAAAGGACATGCTGACTGTCAGGATTGGAGATTCCTCTGGGAATTGAAACTATTGAGACTATTGTTTGATGCAGACAGACCATTCATTGAACGAATTTAATGCCTGATAATGGGACCCAACAATGTCTGTTTTATTGCATTTATGCAATTTAATTTTCCTGTTTGACATGTGACCAATTCGGGAAGGAGCATTGATGCATCAAAAGCTGTTTTGTGGCTTTCATAACAACTTGGTGTGTCAGCATTCACAGAGTCAGTGCCGAATGTCAGTATAAGAGCTTTGATATCTCACATGAGAATGAATTTATACAAATTTCACTACAGATATTCTTTTGGCCACATTTGTCTGGATTCATAACACACTTTGATAGGCTGAGAATTCTCTGTGCAAACACTGCTATTTCAATGCTGATATTGTGATGAATATTTCATGAAAAAAAAAAAAATATTTAGGAAAGGTAATGATTGTATCCTTTCAGATGGAGGCACCCTCAAGGTAAATCATGATAAACCCAACAAGCAGGAGGAACCAATAAAGGACAGCAACAAAGTGGAAGAATCAAAGGATGGAGAGAACATCCTTGCACTGCTTCAAAATGGTCACAAGAGTGCAGAAGATGAAGGAGGAGGAGTAACCAGGTCCTCTCCTCAAGACTCCAACAAACATCAACTAGAAGGGGGTGTGTCAGAATCTAGGGGTGTGTCGGAATCTAGGGGCATGTCAGATTCCAGGGGTGAAAAGGCAGCAGTGACTGCCGCCTCGGATACTGCAAACTCAAAGATCTCCCCCAGGATTGGACAAGGGGACATAAATCGTAGTATTGGCATTGGTGAGCAGAGCGACCAAGCCCTGAAAGAGAAGAAAAGGCAACTGTGGAAACAGGAACTAGGTGAGTTAGGCAAACCGATTCTTGCTAGAAGAGCAACTTCCCGTAGCAACAACCAATCAGGAAGCAGGATTCTTGCCATTCCAGCAAGAGTTGCTGTCATATCAGCTTTGTATAAAATGGGGCCCAGATCCCGTCTCACACCTCTTTGCCTCAGTCATTGTGTTTCGTTTATATCTATGATTAGCCTCACCACTGCTTTCGGGATGTTTGTTTGCATCTAAACAAATGGAAATCATTTATGGGTGTGACAAACTTGCTAGTTGCTCTATTCTCAGAAACTTTTCTATGCCACTTCTTGCACAAGATATTGTGGAGAAATGATGAATGAGTAGTGAGACAAACTGTGCAATTGATTGATACCTTGCATATGATAATCCTCAATGATCATGATGATCTACTAGCATTAAAGGTATTGTTTACCATTGGGAGCAGCGATTTAAAAGATTTTTGAGATATCACAGTTGATGCATATGTGTAGGTCAGCTATACCACAAAACATCCTACCATATGAAATTTTGCAATAAAGCCTAAGATATGAAGAGATGTCATTTTTTTTTTCTCAGTAAACCAAAACAGTAGATGGTTTAATCTAGAAATAATTTTATCATAACTATTGTCCACATTTTACATTTAACAGTACTTAACATTGATTTTACAGATTAACATTCTTACATTAGTTGTTTCTATCCCTAACTTACATTTTAGATCTATTTTGAAGCACAAAAGCTGGGATTTGGTTTCATCTGCAAATGGTAAATAATGCCTTTAACTCCCATTTCCTTCATCTTACAAAAACAAACAAACAAATAAACAAACAAACATACAAACATTAACAACAACAACAAACAGATGCTCAAATAGCAGAGAAGAAAGCTTTACAGGAGAAGGAGGGGAAGGGGAGACACAGGAGATCAGACCAGCAGTCAGACCCGGTGGAAACGTGGAACCCATGGGGTCAGCCAGGGGGCGGAGCACCTCCCAGAAACTTCCAAAGTAGGAACACAGTACTACCACAGGTAAGGCATTGGCTGTAACTCGTTCCACTCAGATATGCATAGTGATGAGGTTCTGATAGCTGCTTCAAAGTACTACATAGAATACAAATCCTTGTATCATCTAGATATTAAAACACTTCTTGCTGTCTGGTGCTTCCCAATAGAACTGGTTAGTATAATGAGAAAGTCTCATTAATTATTTCAGTAACTTCTCACTCCTGTTATCAATATTTTATGATCTCTTTTTTACCTTTTGCCATGAGGAATACCTGAACAGGATTTCAAGTTTGGAAAGACTTTGATACCTACAAATTAGTTATTGTGAAGTGTTAAAGATTTCAAAACAAGCATAAAATTACATATTGTCATGGTATCCTGGGCATGCACAACTGATCCCATATAAAGGCATTTCTTCTTTGATTTACCCAAACTAAAAAATATTGAATGTGGTCGCTTCATATTGTCAATCTTGTCACTTTGAGTGTATAGAGAAGTAAAAAATATGTACTTTGTGTTTTGTTTGTTTGTTTGTGTGTTGCCAGGAAAGTGAAAGTCAGCCAAGTCCAAGAAGAATAAAACCGGAGTCATCTTCCTCAGAACCATTGAACCAATCCATCTCTGGTCTGGGGTACATTGAGAGACAACAACATGTTCCAGCAGCCATGAGAAGCTCATTCATCATTGGAGTAAGTCGAAAAATATGTCCTAAGAATGACAATAAAACAACTAAAAACATCAAATATTGGTGTAATAAGGACTAATGATAATAATTACAATAATTTCTTTTATAGGGTTTTCTTATTTGCCATGGTATGGGTTGCTGATATGTTAAAGAAACAATGGTAGAGTCTTAGTCATTTCTTGTTTAATTCTTTGCATTTGTTTGCTGTTTACCCTGTTATGATAAATGATGTCCGGGGCTGATGACATTTCAGTGTTTTAAATGCTACACCTGACAAGTCCTATTTCCTGTTACTTAACTCTTCACACAAGTTGTCATTTTCAAAAACTTGTTAGTCTCTTTTTAAACCCTTTTAGAATTACCAATATGTTGTCGAGCTAATTGAAATAATTTTTAAATCAAAGTGGTCAGGACATCTTCATGATGGGGGGAGGGGAGTTCTTAGTGTTGTCGATTGATGACATTAGTTCTACTTTTTATCGGAAATAGTAGTTTAGATAGAAAGTCAGTCCCAAAATATTCATTTTTCACTGCACTGATATCTTGAATGTTGAACTAATCCTAACTGTCCTACAAATTTGTCTCACCAGAATTTGTATGAAAGGGGGATGGCGCGGGAATTTCCATTTGTGTAGACTAAAAGTTTTTGTTTTCATAATCTTCAAAAATGTCACTTGACAGTGCCTTGAAATCTGGAGACAAACTGATTGTGTAAAAACGTTTATTTCTCAGATGCAATGAGTGATGCCTCACAATTTCTCCTTTCATAGGCATAAAAGAGACATGCATTAAGGATATTAGATCAAATTGACTGCCAACCTGCCTGTAGTGACCACTCATCTATAAAGGCCACCTTCGTAGTGATGCGCGGTCACATAGATTCTATAATGCTCCCCGTGAGTGGCCACTGTACACATTGATTTAACTGTACACAAATATCTAGCATCGGTCTGCCATGTTCATGTTTATCCTGATTTATCTTACACAATAGGGTTCAGCAGGACAGAGAACCGGGCACCACTATGACCAGGTCAGGCAGAGAGAGAAGCAGCAGTGGCTAGAAGACTTAGGTGAGAGTTTGATGTTAATAGCACATTATACTAACACTGTAAGAATATGTGACCCGCTACAACAAAAGGATCCTAAAGTCACTGACGGGTGAGCCGAGAAAATCAAGTTTGAAGTCAGATCATCAAAATCCATCAAAACGTTCGGAATTCTGTTTTTGACATAATTTTGTAGTCTAATGTATCTTTTATCATATGCCGAAATTTCAAAGCTAAATGATCGAAGGAAAGGCAAGAATATAACAATTTTCTGGGCCATGATTTTCTGACTTTCAACGGAACACATACATGCCCGAAGATTTGGATTTAGCGTCGCTGCTAGACTCCACCCCTAGCAACGAGGGAGTGATCTCATTGGTCAGTGAGTGGCATCCTGGTTACTGATTGGTTGTGCATAGACCGCTGGCGCTAAGCTTGAATGAACATCACGGAGGTTGTCAGGATCGTACCTTTTACTGTCAAACGGTGAAAACTGTCTTGCTTCCCCTTGATCACGATAGCGTCGGAAGGAAAACTTTGAAGGCGGTTTTCTCGAAATGCTGATTTCTTAAACCACCCGACATGCGCTAGTAAAATCATTGATATCTCCGCAACCGAGTACTTTTATGAGTCATGTTATAAATTACATTAAAGTGGAAGAATAAGGGAATAATGTCATGTCATTTTCAGAAAATTGTCCTCTCCCAACTTCTGGATCCTTTTGTTGCAGCGAGTCACATTATACAGTCAACCCCGCCTTGATCTCACACAAGTCTAAAACTTGGCTAAGTCAAAGATAAAGTCCACTCGGGAATATATAATATGCATGTGTTGATTATATTCAGATATGTATTGAAGAATTTTCTGTGGATCCTTTTAATCCATTGTGGGCAAGATTGACTGTACAGAATTTTTAAATGTTTGACGCCATTCGAGCAAAACTAAAACCATGTTTTCTGTAAAGGAGATGTTTTTTCATGACCTTATTTGTCTGCTTGATTTTCAAATGACAATATAGATTC